>NC_141688.1:34909164-35509164 GCF_964263255.1 Lissotriton vulgaris
TCTCATTTCTCCACCACACTCCCCACAACTTACTTTACCTCAAACATCAGATACTGAAGATGATCATACCGATGGGGTAGGAATATAGATCCACATGGGGGTGATGATGCACATACCATCCCACACGACGTAGACCCTTGGGATGAATACAACACAGATCCCAACCCACATAATGACCCGAACCTCTACTCATCTAGGCAATCACTATTGACAATATTGAGTTTGCGCAACTAATCAATAGGGCTGCCCAATACCATGGGGTACAGTTACATTCTGATCCCTTAGAGGAAGATTTTATACTTTAAACATTTGCGCCCTCGCAAAAGTCCACACACACCCTGCCAATATTGAAAGGCATGCTCAAACATGCCCTAGAAGTTTTTAAGGCCGGAGCCAGGATTCTCAACACCAGGGTAGATAAAGTATAAGGCAGCTCCCAATGACCCAATTTACATTGAAGGTAGGGTCCCTTTGGATCCTCTAGTGGTGTCTAATGCATTCAAAAGGGCAAGCTCAGAGTACAGGCGACACCCCCCTCCTGATAAGGAGTCCAAACTAATAGACGTATCTGGTAAATGTATTGCGTCACAGACTGCAAATCCTTGGCGGATTGCCAATGCCCAAGCTTTATTGGCCAGGTACGACAGCGCTCACTATGATGAGCTTGAAAAGCTCATGGAACACCTTCCTGATAACAAAAAGCCAACGACCTTATACAAGAGGGGAAATTAATCACAAACACCTCAATTTAATGTGCGCTCGATGCTTCTGATACAGCATCTCGCTCCATTAACACTAGCGTTTTGTTGCACAGGCATGCTTGGCTTCGAGTCTCCAGATTCACACAGGAGGTGCAATCTGCAATTCTTAATCAGCCCTTTGATCAAGAGCATCTTTTCTTACCCTCAGTCTACCCATCTTTAGAAAAGATGAAAAAACATACAGACACTGCTAAGTCCATGGGGGCCTCACACTTGCCTTCCCCTAGTAGTTCTTTTCGCTGCTCCTCCTACATGGGTGGCTCCAAAACCGTTGGCTCAGATCATCCCTCTGCTTCTTATAAAAGCCCCCTCAAACTTCCTCCAAAGGATTCTTTCGTGGAGGCTATAGAGGCAACAATGGTAGCGGAAGAAGTCACAGCAACAATAATTGTAACTCCCCTACCACCAAACAGTAACTTCCCTCCACCCCCCCCCCCCCCTCCCCCCAATCATCCCACTCCTGTCGGGGTATGTCTCACAGTTCCTACCTGTCTGGAATTCATCACAACAGACAAGTGGGTAAGACAAATTATCCAGTATGGTTATTGCCTGGAACTTACCTCTACTCCCCCAAATATTCCTCCCAGACAATGTCCAATGTCCTCAGAACATCTGACACTTCTAAAACAAGAGGTTCTCTATATTACAAAAACATGGAATAAAACCAGTCCCCTTGCCCCATCAAGGCACAAGGGTTTACTCCCTCTATTTCCAAATTCCAAAAAAGGACAGCATTTTCAGGTTCACATTGGACCTCAGAATGCTAAACCTCTACATTCAGTCAGATCACTTCCACATGGTCACTCTCCAACAAGTGCTCCCACTGCTGCTCCACTCTGGATTTAAAGTACGCCTACTATCTTATTCCCATTCACCCCGCTCACAGGACATATCTCAGGCTAGTGGTAGATGGTCAACAATAACAATTCAAGATCTTCCCATTTGGGATGACAACAGCACCCAGAGTCTTCACATAGTGTCTTGTAGTACTTGCGGCCCACTAACGAAGGCAGCACATTCATGTCTTCCCTTATCTGGACGACTGACTCATAAAAGCCAAGTCACACAGCAGCTGTGTGCAACACACACACACACGACAATCCAACTACTTCACAACTTGGGATTCACAGAGACCCTCACCGAATCCCACCTTTAACCGTCCAGCTTACAACAATATCTAGGGGCTACGATAGACACTTCAAAAGCTCTAGCATACCCCAACCCAGTCAGGATAAGCACCATACAAGCTCTATTAGCAAAATATCAGGCTCAACACTCACTTCCAGCGCGAGTGTTCGTGCATCTAATCGGGATGACAGCCTCTTGCATTCTCATCGTCTCTTATACAAGACTTCAAATGCGTCCCTTGCAGGATTGTTTGGCACGTCCGTGGAACCAGGCTCCAGCTCAGCTAACAGATCTGGTGTTGGTAGATGACCACACCCATCGCTCTCAGCAGTGGTGGAACAATCAAAACCTTTCCAAAGGGCGGCCGTTCCTCGACCCGGTTCCACAGATAGTGTGAACAGCAGGCGCATTGCTCACCGGCTGCGGAGCTTATCTTCAAACCCATACCATTCAGGGCATATGGACCCCTCATAAACAATTCCACATAAATTACCTGGAATTGTCGGCAATCTTCTTAGCGTTATAATCTTTTCAACTCCACCTCGTAAGCAAAGGTGTCATAATCCATTCAGACCACCTGACAGCAATGTATTGCGTACAAAAACTGGGGGGACACTCTGCAGCATTCACACCTACACATACACACATATATCTCCTTGCAGAACACCTCCCAGGAGTACACAATCAGATTGCAGATCTACTCAATCACCAAAGACAGCAGATCCACGAATGGGAACGTCATCCTCAAGTTCTGCTTCCATTCTTTCAAATGTTGGGTCACCCAGAAATAGAAACAAAATGCCCATGCTTTGCATCCAGGTATCCACACCCATTGTCCAAAGGTACTGTGCTATGGATGAACTGGTCAGGTTAATTTGCTTACGCTTTTCCGCCTCCCCCAGTCATTCCGCTAGTGGTTCGGTAGCTCACACTGCATTCTCTGACAATGATCGTGATTGCTCCAACATGGGCCTGACAGCCATGGTTCACAACCCTCTAGGAACTATCAGTAGTTCCTCATTAAAAACTACGCCTCTCATTCAAGCTTCTCACTCCGAACCATGAAGCGATGAGGCAGCCAAATCCCAGTCAACTCAACCTTGCGATCTGGCACCTGAAATCTTGTAGTTTGGCTACCTTAATCTACCGCCAGACTGCATGAACATCATTAAGAGGCTAGACGTCCTACCACTAGAGCTTGCTATGCCAAAAGTGGACAATATTTGTAATTTACTGTACAAATAACAAAATCAACCCACTTGATGCTTCTATTCAAAACATCATCTGTTACCTTTTGCATCTACAACAATGTAACCTAGCGTATACATCCATTAGACTACATCTTGCTGCAATAGCAGCCTATCTCCAAAACAGACAACCCTTGTCTTTGTTTAGGGTACCATCTATCAAGGCATTTATGGAAGGACTTAAAAGAATAATTCCACCTAGAGTTCCACCTTCTCTAGTATGGATCTAAATTTTGGTACGTACCAGACTCATGGGTCCCCCATTTGAACCTCTGCATAAATGCGAATTACAATTTCTGAACTGGAAAATAGCTTTCCTGGTTGCGATCCCCTCTCTCAGAAGTCAGTGAACTCCAGGCATGAACCATACAAGAACCATTTCTCCAAATCCATCATAACAAAGTGGTTCTTAGGACTAACCCAAAATTTGTACTTAAAGTCGTCTCGGCTTTACCAGTCTGTAGAACTCCCGGTGTTTTTCCCTCTACTAGACGCAGTAGCAGAATGAGCTCTTCACAACCTAGACGTAAAAAGAGCGATACTTTACTACATTGAAAGAACAATATCCTTTCGAAAGACTACAGAACTTTTTGTGGCTTTCTCCCCACCTCATAAAGGTAATCCCATCTCAAAATCAGCGAATGCAAGGTGGATTGTTAGATGCATCCAATTGTCCCGCAGTGTTGTGAGAAAGTGCCTCTTTTACATGGTTAGCCCCCCACTTCTTTTTGCCTGGTTTTGATGGGTTTTCAAATGTAGTGCACATGTTTTCTGCCAATCAGGTGCCCGGTACCAGCGCTTCTTCCCAAAAACAAACTTCCAATTGGTACTTCTACCCCCTGTAAGTCCCTAGTAAATGGTCCCTAGGGCCTGGGAGCTGAAGAGGGTCCTTTGGAACTCTACCTCACTGAGACAGTGCCACTGCTCTTTGAGCTAGCATGCCTCTGGGAGGAAGATAACAACAAAGTCGACATGTCACCCTGCCTGGGTGCCATGCCAGCTAACACTTGTTAAAGAAAAACAATGGTTTTGGGTGGCCTAAGGAGGTCCTAGTAAGGAAAGGTATAATTTTGGTAAATGAATTAATCTTGGGAGACAGTTTTGTAAGGTAAGGTAACAAACATATAAAAAACTTTATTAATGTTTTCACAATTATGTTTTCTCGTTTTTCAGGTGCTCACACGTGACAAGGTGCTTATAGTGACTAAGTGAGATATTATTAAAAAACTATATACAAAGTGTCACAAGCAAGGGTATTCCCCAAAAAATATATACAACAGGGTAGGGGAGTTTCCTTGCAAGGGTCGACGGCGTTTCGATCTAAAATGACTTTAGATCATCATCAGGACGTGAGCTTTCTTTGCACGAGGTGATAGATTAATTATCTGACTCGGCGATCAACTTGTTGATACTGTGATGTCTTGGTCCAACTGTTCAATTTATTCTTGACAAGAATTTAAATATTTATTCATTCTTGAAAGGTAGCTCTAGCTCAAAAAGGTTCATCATAGTCAATAATGGTCCATTTACTCGTATTTCTGAGGTAGGTGTACTGAATAGGAGCGGGTTAATTTTCCGGTATTAGTTGATGTCCCACGTTCCGGCGGGAATAGATCTCCGCGGTCCGCGGCTAAACTACCTCTGCATCACTGCTACGGCGTCTGGAAGCGCTACAACAGTTACTTCCACTGCTAACACTGCCTGAAGGCACAGATAATTCACTCCTCCAGCAGGCCTCACATCCCTAAGACCGGGTGCACTCTACCACAGGTGAGAGCATATCTGCATGAGCAGATATGCCCCTACATAGTATTTAATTTGAGCAGGTCCTTTCAGGTGCTCAGCACCTGCACTTCTTTTGCAGGGCCGGGTCTACAATTTCTGAACCTGCAGGTGGTGGTCTCAATATTAATTGTTCAAATTCATGGCTGGTAAATGTTCATAGGCAGGCAGGCCGGCATACCCCTCTCCAGGCAGGCATGATTGTGTATCACCACGTTAGTGATGTCATCACGCTGATCACAAATCCAAGAAGACATCGACAAACTGGCTTGCATTCTTTTCCCCTAGTCTGCTGCACCCTGCCATTGCCTGAACTTAAACCTCCCATTGGATAATTGTAGCGGGGGGCTGGCTCATGTCGGAGTTGAGGCAAGGAAACTGCAAAAGCGCATTTGGAACTTGGGAGTGAGGCCTCTTGAGGAAGAATAAATGAAAGTAAGTGTGGACTTTCCACTTGTTGCGTAGCCTGGGTAGCATATCAGGCAGCCCTGCATTGCTGCTATCCTCGATGTGCTCGATGCATCTGTGGCCCAACACAACTTTTGTGTGCCATGGCGTCACCTGTAGAATCTGTGCCCTGCACCCCAGCATGGTAATTGCTGAGCGTGAGTCAGTCCAGTAGCACCACAGCCAAACTGCTGGGGACAATGCCTGTGCTGTAGCATGCAGGGTCACAGCAAACTGAGTGGATGTCGATGCCGTCACCATCCCTAGACCTACTAATTACAGACAGCACTAGCAGTGACATGACCTGCTGTGCTCAAGCAGCGCCTATTCCGCAATAAACCAGTCATACCACACTGATTAATATATGCAAAAAAACATTTTCATTTGGTGTATATTTTGTTTTTGCACTTGGTGTAGGTAAGACAGTAAAACACGTCATCTTCTGCTTCTTAGGAATGACAACAGGAAAACGCAGAGTTCAAAATACCAGGGACATGTACAGGCTGACGGCAGGGGTCACAGGCAGCAGCAGTGTGAGATGAGAGACAGCAAGAGAAAAGAGAAGAAATAACCAGAGAGTAGAGAGATAAAATGCAGCGAAGTAGAAGAAAAGGAGGAGAGAAAATAAGATGCAAAGTGAAAACAGCCATGATGTGAAGAAGAGAGCATTAAGATGAAAGAAGATAGAATGAAAGGATGTGGAGGACAGGACAGAGGAAAAAAAGCAGACAAATGATAAAATGGACACACAGCTAATCACTGCTAGAGAGTGATAGTAAAGAGCTAAGATCGAGGGGAGAGCGAGCAGAGCATGGATGAAAGTGAAGAGAAAAAAGGGCAGGGCTAAAATGAATAGAGGGCAAATCAGAAATACAGGGTGTGACAAATATGATAGAATACAATTACAGAGGTGAGGATAGACTCTTAGAGCAAAGACTTAGGGGACCAGCAACAGATCAAGGTTAGAAGGTAGAGACTGAAGCAGTGAGTTTTTAAAGTGGGGCTCACCGGAGAAAGCCGTGAGCAGTGGCCTCCTTGGCAATATTTTCAGCACTTGCACTTTTTTTTTTTTTTTACAAATTAAGCACTGCCTCTACAGTATTGGGGTACATTTCCTTATATTGTAAATGCTAGGGAAGCTATAAAGAGTACATGGGATGGATCTCGACAACTCTAGTTTCACAGCACCATAATGTCTTCACTGAACATAGGCATATGTGGTGCGAAACTACTCTTTAAAATAAATCCACACTGATTCCAGTGTGGGATGTATTGTACCATGTACTCCGAAAGCACCTCAGATATGCCCCCTACCAACCCTTGTGTGGACTGTCCGGCTGTAGGCAGCCACCTCCAGACATATTTATGGACCCCTGGATAGAGAGCCCCTGCTCTCTGGGACCAGAAACAGTGCACATCCTGGGAAGAGGTGTCATGCCTCCTGCCCCAGGATGGGGTCAGTGCACAAAGAGGGGAGCTTTAAAGACCTGACTCCTTTTTAATGCGACCCTAGCCACTGCTGCTCGCAGCAAATGGCAGCTCCTGGTTTACAACCCCACGTTGGACAGGAAAAATTCCAAAGTTTAGGGGGGTATGTCCAACCTACCCCTAAGGTGGGGGAGGCAAGGTGAAACACACTGTTAGAGGCATCTGGGCTGCTGAATTCATATCTGTGCATAGATCGCCGCCTAGTGTTGGGTCCGGATGATCGCACATTGTTGTCCTGGAAGAGTCTTCGAAGTATCAAGAGATAGGTGGCTCCTCCCCTGGACTACAGTGCGCATGGGCATCGACTCCATCCCCAGATAGTTTTTTTCCGCCATTGGGTTCGGATGCATATTTGTTAACTCAAGTTCGGAATCGATAAAAAAACTTTCTTTTTGGCCAAAAGGCCTTTGGTTTATCGTCGGTATTGTCTTGCGATCGGTGCCTAGTTCTGTTCCAGCTCAGTTCCCGAGCCGGACATCCAGAGGAGCCGCGTGGCTTTTCAGCATTTGAAGGCCCGGTCGACGCCAGAGGCCTTATCGACGAACCATCATGGAACGGAGCCCGTTCAAGAGATGTCCCGTCTGCAACTCGAAATATCCTCACATCGACGTTCACCCGGTGTGCAACAAGTGCCTGTCGCCGGATCACTATGAAGCCAGCTGTATGGCTTGTTCTCGTTTCCGCTCCAAGAAGACGATTCGACTTCGACGCGCAGCGCATAAGGAAGCAGAGCAGACGGCACCTGAACCCGTGAACATCTTCGATGCCGAGGACGTTGAGGGTGCAGAGCGGAAGGTTCGAGAGAACCTGTCTGATACCACATCGGAGATAGACTCCAGCTACGACGCTGATATTGAGATGGTCGATACTGAAGACGTCGTCGACTAGGTAGGAGACGACGAAGGGGCCTTTGGGGCCATGGAAGATAGCTCAAGCGAGGAGCTAGGCCCAAACACTGATACTGGGGCCGAGACACTTCATAAGGCTCAGGTCGAGGGATCGCCACATGGCCTTACCCAAGATCTTCTACTGGGTTCTACAGCCTCTCCTACGGGCCCGGCTTCGGACACTTCTAAGGAGCCATGGGTTGCCAAATCGAAACAGAAAGAGAAAGCTTCGGTGTCTAAGCAACCAAAAGCACTAGAGGCGAAATCGAAAGTGCGTATTGCTTTGGTCGGCTCGAAGTCCTCTGAACTATCGGCACCGATGAAGCATAAAGGTGTTATCGACCCAGTGAGGTCACTAAAGGGTGTCGAGCCAAAGACTGGGACACCGAAAAAAACTGGTCAAAGATGTCGACCCAAAAAAATCTGCGCCGAAGACAGTCGACACCGACAAAGGACACGGAGCTCAGAAGGTTCCCGATCCTACGCGTCAACCATACAAGGCTAAGAGCGGTACGAACCTAGAGTCCACGCCTGGCGGTGGCTCGAAGGAACCAGTCGAGTCGACGCAGCCATCCGCCTCCTTCTCGAAGCAGGTGTCTGAATCACTGAAGCGAATTAGGGAAAAGGCTTCGGCTGTCGGACCAAAGGATACTCCACCACCAAAGCCTGCCAGTAAACCTCAAACGCCGGCGCCCATCCAGTTCACGCTGCTGCCGAAAGTGGTACCTAAGGCTTTCGCCCCTAAGATGGGCGTGGAAGCGTCCAAGAAGGTGTCCGCGGGGCCGAAGCCCACAACTGCGATACTGGTCACAAAGCATCGACAACCCTAGTTTGAAGAGCAACAGGAACAATTCATCGATGCCGACACGGGCAGACTTCCGATTTACAAACGAAAGATCGCCCCGGAACAGCCTATGGAGTCATATAGAAGCCCATTGAAAAAGAAGGATTCTACTACAACACACGTTCTTGTCGAACCTATATCTCCACGTGGCCAAGACACTGCTCCTGTTTCGCCCACTGACTCGGATGTGGAGACAGGGGAAGGTGACAATGAGTACAGCTATCCTGTGGACACTGATCCAGAAGATCACAAGGAACCCTGGGTGGACACTGCTGACCCAGGGGATCCACACACTGCCCTGGACAGTCATGTGTATGCTGTAAAAACATCGCCTACTGAAGACTCAGCGGCGTTTAATGCACTTATTGAAAGGGCAGCCAAAAATCATGATGTCCAGCTCCATGCTGACCCTATTGAAGTGGATTTTCTGTTTGACACCTTTTCCACCCCTGAGAGAACTGTCCAGACTCTGCCAATGCTAAAGGGTGTCTTAAAACATGTTGGAGAGATATTTAAAGAGCCCACAAGAGCCAGGGTGATAAACCCCAGAATTGAAAAGAAGTACAAACCGGCACCTGGGGACCCTACCTACATCAAGGGACAGTTGCCGTTGGACTCTCTGGTTGTTTCCAATGCCCGGAAGAGGGCGAACTCGCAAACAACGGGTGATGCTCCTCCCCCGGATAAAGAATCTAAAGCACTAGAAGCATCAGGGAAAAGTGTGGCAGCTCAAGCGGCCAATATCTGGCGCATTTCAAACACTCAGGCACTCTTAGCCAGATATGACAGGGCCCATTACGATACACTTGAGACCCTGTTACAACACTTGCCAGATGAATATAAGGAGGCAGCAGAAATGCTCATACAGGAAGGAAAGCTCATATCAAATGCTTCTATCAAATGTGCACTGGACGCAGCAGACACCACGGCCAGAGCCATTAACACAAGTGTCATGTTAAGGCGACATGCCTGGCTCAGAATCTCCGGGTTCAAGCCAGAGATACAGACCACCATACTAAATCAGCCTGTAAACCCTGATCATTTATTTGGCCCAGAGGTGGACACCACCTTGGAAAAAATCAAAAAGGACACAAACTGAAAAGTATATGGGGTCTCTCCAGTCGCAGCAGTTCAGGGGTGGTTCTTTTCGTCGCTCAAGCAATAGAGGAGTTTCCAGAGGCCAGCTGTCCCAGCAAACACAGTACAATAAAAGTGGTGCGCAAACCACATACACCAAACAAAGTAGAGGTGGCTATCGTGGAAACAGCGCCAAGGGCAGAGGTCGTGGAAACAGCAGCTCCAGATCCTCCGCCACTAACAAACAGTGACTCCTTGTCACTGCCCCCCGACCATACAACACCGGTCGGGGGGAGACTACAACGGTTCCTGCCGGTCTAGAAATCCATCACCACAGACAGGTGGGTCAGGAAGCTTATCCAGTACGCTTATTGTCTGGAGTTAACATCCACTCCACCCAACATACCACCAAGACACCGTCCTATGTCCACAGAGCATTTGCACTTATTGCAGCAGGAGGTAGTCCTCATGCTGCAAAAAGGAGCAATCGAGCTCGTGCCTGTGGAAGAAAGAGGTACAGGAGTGTACTCGCTGTACTTCTTGATCCCAAAAAAGGACGGGTCACTCAGACCCATACTGGACCTCAGACCCCTGAACCAGTACATTCTATCTGAACATTTTCACATGCTAACATTACAGCAGGTTCTACCGTTACTCAGTCAGGGAGATTTCCTCGCAACATTAGATCTGAAGGATGCATATTTTCATATTCCGCTACACGTCACATAGAAAAAACCTCAGGTTCACCATTCAGAATCCGCATTATCAATTCAAGGTCCTCCCTTTCGGAGTGACGACGGCACCCAGGGTGTTTACAAAGTGCCTGGCGACAGTGGCTGCACACCTACGGAGACAAAACGTTCACGTCTACCCTTATCTGGACGACTGGCTTATCCAAGCAAAGTCAGCCGAGCAGTGTGCCGCCCACATGTCCCACACCTTTCACCTTCACAATCTGGGATTCTCACTGAATTATCCAAAGTCCCACCTTCAGCCCACCCACGTACAGCAGTATCTGGGCTCGAAAATAGATACTCTGGCAGCCAAAGCACATCCGAATTCAGTGAGGATCAACAGCATTCAATCGCTGATACAAAAATTCAGACCGCAGTGCTCGCTTCCAGCACGAGTGTTCATGCAGTTGAAAGGCATGATGGCCTCCATCTTCATAGTCCCGCACGCGAGCCTACATATGCGTCCGCTTCAGGAGTGCTTGGCACGTCAGTGGAATCAGGCTCACGGACAGTTGAAAGACCTAGTGTTGGTGACCGGTCGTGCATACAACTCTCTGCATTGGTGGAATCCACAAAACCTTTGCAGTGGCCGACCGTTCCAGGAGCCTGTGCCACGGACGCATCTCTGCAGGGATGGGGAGCTCATGTACTCCACTACACAGTGCAGGGACTATGGACAACGCAGCAAAAGATGCACATCAACCTTCTAGAACTGATGGCTATCTTCATGGCAATGAAAGCATTCAAAGTACATCTGTGCAATAAGGTTGTGTGGATCCGGACGGACAACATGACGGCCATGTACTACATTCAGAAGCAGGGAGGTACACACTCTCCACAGTTGTCTCATCTGGCTCAGAGCATGTGGAAGTGGGCCATTCAGAGGAACATCTTCCTCATGGCGGAACACCTCCTGGGCAAGGACAATCAGATGGCAGACCTGCTCAGCAGGTACAGCCACCATATGCACGAGTGGGAGATACATCCATCAGTACTCCACCCGTACTTGCAGCAGTGGGGTCATCCAGATATAGACCTGTTCGCCACAAAGGAAAACGCCAAATGCCAAAGCTTTGCCGCCAGGTTTCCACACCCACAGTCGCAGGGCAATGCGATATGGATGAACTGGTCAGGCATATTTGCGTACGCTTTTTCTCCAGCACCTCTAATACCGCTGGTGGCACGCAAGCTGAAGCAACACTCGATGACACTCATCCTGGTTGCTCCGACGTGGGCACGCCAACCATGGTACACCACGTTTCTAGAACTATCCGTGGTACCGCATCAAAGGCTGCACCTCACACCCAGGCTTTTGACGCAGAGCCATGGCGACATTCAGCATCCAGATCCGCAACCGCTCAACCTGGCGATCTGGCTCCTGAGGTCTTAGAATTTGGCTACCTTAACTTGCCTCCCGACTGTATGGATATCATAAGAGAGGCAAGAAAGACCACCACCAGAGCATGCTATGCGTCAAAATGGAAGCGGTTTGTCATTTATTGTGCAGACCACAACATCAACCCGCTAGACGCATCTACTCAAAACATCATTTGTTATCTGTTACATCTATACAAATGCAATCTGGCCTATGCTTCCATTCGTATACATTTATCCGCAATAGCAGCATATCTCAAACAGGCAGCACTCACTTTTCAGAGTGCCTGCCATCAAAGCTTTTCTTGAAGGACTCAAACGAGTCATTCTTCCCCGGACCCCACCGGCTCCTGAATGGAACCTAAATGTGGTCCTCACCAGACTGATGGGGTCCACCTTTTGAGCCTCTACATTCATGCGAGATTCAGTTCTTAACATGGAAAGTGGCTTTCCTGATAGCAATTAGATCGCTGCGACGCGTTAATGAACTCCAGGCACTAACTATCCAAGAGCCATTCATACAGATTCACTCCAATAGGGTGGTGCTTCGCACTAACCCTAAGTTTCTTCCTAAGGTGGTCTCACAGTTCCATATCAATCAGACTATAGAACTGCCTGTGTTCTTCCAAAATCCTGAGTCAGTGGCGGAGAGAATGC
Organism: Lissotriton vulgaris; assembly: GCF_964263255.1. NCBI lineage: Eukaryota > Metazoa > Chordata > Amphibia > Caudata > Salamandridae > Lissotriton > Lissotriton vulgaris. The sequence continues at coordinate 34,921,591 of NC_141688.1, forward strand.
TCCACACTACTAGACGTCAAGAGAGCCTTAATGTACTACATTGATAGGACCAAGGATTTTCGGAAAACAAAACAACTATTTGTTGCCTTTTCCCCACAACATAAAGGCAACCCCATTTCCAAAGCAGGTATAGCCAGGTGGATCGCCAAGTGCATTCAAATTTGCTATCAAAAAGCCAAGCGCACTCTAACGGTCCCCCACGGGCCCACTCCACCCGGAAGTTGGGGGCCTCCATGGCTTTCTTTGGAAATATTCCTTTAGAGGACCTATGTAGAGCAGCCACATGGTCTACCACACACACATTTACGAAACCCTACTTTGTAGATGTGCACTCCAAACAGCAAGCAGCTGTAGGGCAGGCTGTTCTAAAAACACTTTTTCAAACTGCTGCAGCTGGCACAGGCGACCGCCGCTAATGGAGGGACTGCTATGTATTCTATGCACCGATATGAATTCAGCAGCCTACATGCCTCGAGCCAAATATGCTACTTACCAGTATGCATCTGTTCTTGGCATGTAGGGCTGCTGACATTCATATTGCCCGCCCTCCTCCCCGGCGCCTGTGTGTGCGTGCGTGCATGCAGAGGGGTGGGGGCTGCCTGTGTGTGTGTGTGAGCAAGGGATTTGATTCGCGCATGCGCAGCTACCAGACGCTCGCTCCCGAGGTGAAATCTGACCTCGTCAAAGCGCGCGTCTGGTAGCTGTCTACATTCCTAAATACGGGCCACAAAAGGTCTGAAGCAGACACTCTCAATGCTCACGCATTGAGAGTAAGGTCTGCTCGACCTAAACAATCTGGGGATGGAGTCGATGCCCATGCGCACTGTCGTCCAGGGGAGGAGCCACCTATCTCGTGATACTCCGAAGACTCTTCCAGGACAACAATGTGCGATCATCCGGACCCAACACTAGGCAGCGATCTATACACAGATATAAATGTCAGCAGCCCTACATGCCAAGAACAGATGCATACTGGTAAGTAGCATATTCGTTTCAGTCCCCACCATCTCAAAGATGAGGTGACCCCTCCAATAAGGGCAGGGTCTTTGCACCCCTAACACAGGAGGGTGGCATAATAGAGGGTGTAGACATACCGGGTAAGGTGCTCTTCTCCAGTATTGGGGTGTCTTTCATAGATTCCCATGCTTGAATATTCCCCGTTGTCGAAGTGGCAGCCTCACAGTAAATAAAATAGCAATAAAACCAATCATATATGTATATAAAATCATAATTACATACATCTTAAAACCATAAATACTCATAAGTACCAAGGTTAGCATTAACACATAGAACTACCGTAGAAGAAAAAAGGCACTTTAATAGCGTATCCATGTTGTTATGCTAGTTCAAACTACAGCTAATCAGGCGCAAGCACCCTCTAGAACCTACTCCTCAGAGGCTCAGGCCCTCAGATTTTCTACCGCACGTCATGTGAAGAGTCTCCCTGAGCTGTGCTCAGTTTTCTTCTTCTTTCTGGATTTCTACAGCTTTTGGGATGTCTTCCAGTAAAATCTTTTTCGAACATGTGCTTCTTGTGGGAAGCGGCAGCTCTTCTCAGAGGACCCTCACAAGAAGTGTATTTACTGCCTCTATCCAGAACATGAGGTAGGCAAGTGTAAGATTTGCAGGACTTTTTTAACCAAGACTCTTAAGGACAGGGACGGGCGTCTCCTTCTGTGGTTGCAGAGGTTGAAGGATAAAGATTCACCTCTTTCTGATGCAGATAGCCTTGCGTCTGGGTTGTCTAGAGCCAATTCCAAGCGTAGCAGTGTGCAGGACTTGCCCTCTCCTTTCCTAAAAAAGAGAAAGTTTCAGCTCCAGAAGGCTCCTGCTGTGTCTCCACCTCTTCCTGCTACGCCTATGAGATCCGACTCTCAGGTGTCCACGGCTCCTTCAATCTATGTTTCTGCTAAAAAACGTGCCAAATCGTCGACGGGAGCATCGACTATCTGTCTGACGATATCTGCCGTTTCTGGCTCTTTGACAACGACAGTGACGACTTCTGCCAGTAGGTCGTCTGCGGCTGCGTCGACGTCTTTGGCGTCGACGGTGTGTGTGAGCCTCAAATCAGTCTCTAATACGATTCCTATATCCTCGTCGACGTTCAAAATAGGAGTCTCGTCGACGTCCAAATCTTCGTCGAGGTCATCTGTGAAGAGAGCCTCTTTGCCGGCCGGTGCTCCGACGACTGCGGCGGCGGGTGCTCCGTCTACGACTGCTTCGGCGGCGGCTCCGTCGACTTCGGTGGCTCCGTCGACGACTGCTTCGGCGGCTCTGGCTCCGTTGACGACGGCGGTGGTCTCGTCGTCTTCGTTGGCGGTGGTTGTCCCGTCGACGGAGTTACGGTCATCAAAGTCTACTTTAGCATCATTACCTCTGGTGCCAATTTCAACATCCAGCTCCGTGACTCCTGCTGTTGACCCTCTGCTACAGCATCGAAATGTTTCTTTGGATCAACTTCCGTTTCCACGACACTCTCAGCCTCCATCACCTCTTTTTGCCACGTGTTCGGAGCATGACTCTGCTTATGATGAGGAGGAAGATGATAGATTTCGGGCAGCTCAAAGCCCTTTGGAGTTGGTCATCAAATGTCAGGATAATGAGGACGATCAGGAGGATCATCACTTTCATGACTAGGAACTTTCTACACAGGTTCCCACAGCACAAATACCGCTCTCCCTTTCTAATCTCCAGTTCATGTTGGAGGATTATAATAGACTTTTTCCACTGTCCCACTATGGAACTCCTCAGCCTAGGGTGCCTGCAACTACAGCTGCTTCTTCGTCTACTGCACTGCCGGGGCCATTTGCGCCATATGTTCAGAGTCAGGCAGCTTTTGATGAAGACAATGACGTTCGCCTGGATTGGGAAGATGGCGAAGTAGATGATGGGACCATGGCGGATTAGGACGATTATCAGATCCAAACACCGTCACCGCCTCCCTTGGGTTCTGGGGATTCTCCTCCTGTTGATATCGCTAGTTTTCACCCACTTATGGAAAGGGCCGCATTACGCTTCAAACTCCCTATGGTTTCGAAGGATGAAGATTGCTTTCTTTATGACTTCAAAAGTCAGCCTCTTAAACAAGTCCATGCGGTGCCCATAATTCACTTAATCTGGAACGAAGGTGTCAAGCTGATGCAGGCGCCACATTCTATTCCGGCGCTTCTACCACGTTTAGAGAAAAAATACAGGGCACCCCAAGGTTCTCCAGCTTGCCCTGTAGCGCAACCTAAACCAGACTCTGCGATTACCCAGGCTGCGCAGCGCAGTTCCAGGAATCCATCCTCCAATTTCCGCGCCTCCTGACCGTGAGGGACGTCGTTTTGATGCCATTGGGCGAACATTTTCCACTATTGCTTCTACCACCGTGACAGCAGCAAATTCACTGGCCATTCAGGGTCGTTATGACCGCCAAATGTGGTCTGATATGTCCACTTTTATCGACCTCATTCCGGAGCCTTCCAGAGTGGATGCTCTCAAGATTCTTCAAGAGGGTAAAAGAGCGTCATCAGAAATTATCGACTGCTCTGTGGACATTGCGTGCACTGGTTTTCGTCAGATTGCGGGGGCAGCTGTTTTGCGTCGTCCGGGCTGGCTTCGATCCAGCTCTTTTCGCCAGGAGGTTCAGGCGTAAATTCTTGATATGCCCTATGACGGCGTATCGCTTTTTAACCAGCATGTGGACGACGCACTTCAAACCATTGAAAAGGACACAGACGGCTCGTGCCCTAGGTACTTAGCAGTTTCGCAAACAGCCTTTTCGTGGAGCACGCGGACATGGCACCTTCTCCTCTTTTCGCGGCGGATCCAACCAGTACCGCTCATATAATCAAGGGAACCAAAGATATTCCTCTCAGTTGCAACAATCTTATCGACAACAGTCTTCAAAGTCCTACAGAGGAAAGTCTTCCTACAGAGGTTCCGCTTCTAAGAAGCAATGACTTGCCTTCCCCTCTCAGAGTTGGAGGTCGAATCTCTTTTCTTTTCCAATTGGTCTCTAATCACTTCGGACCGTTGGGTGCTAGACATTGTCTCAAAAGGCCATGCTTTGGAGTTTAAGTTCCCTCCAAACACTCCTCTAACTGGTCCACCTCCAGCTCACCTGAATGAGCTCTTTCAATAAATTCGACTCATGATTCAGAAAGGTGACATCGAAGTGGTTCCCAAATCTCAGAAGGGGATGGGGTTCTATTCCTGTTTTTTCCTGGTCCTCAAGAAATACGGCGAATGGCGTCCGATCCTCGACTTAAGGGCCCTAAACAAGTACCTGAAATGCCAATCCTTCCGCATGCTCACGGAAATTCGCCGCCGTACCCCAGTATTGGAACTTTCATAGATTCCCATGCTTTGTATCATTCCCCGTCGTCGGAATGTGAGTCTCGGTAACAAAAATACCATAGCTGTAGGTACAAAAGACAAGGGAAAAAGGCCTAGGCCTCATTTTTTTTTGTAGCATATCACCCTCCTTGTGTAAAAGAGACCAAACTTTGGCATCAGCCAATCAGAAGTGCCTCACCCCTTAGAACCTTCCTGAAGGAACATCAAAGCCTCGGATGTTCTACTGCACGTTGTGCTTAGGGTGTCTCCTGTGAGCTCTGCTCAACTTCTGCTTTTCTAAGGAATTTCTTTGGATATTTTCTTCAGAATCTTTTAGATTCTCTTCAGGATTACGGACTACCTTCCAGGATGAGTGAAATGGAGAAGGAAAACGCCCTTTTCAAGCAGTGTTCCACCTGTGGCAAGAAAAGGCTTTTTGTGGAGGATAGGCACAAAGACTGCATCTATTGCCTCTATCCTGACCACCAGGCTGCTGACTGCAAGATCTGTCCCACCTTCTCAACCAAGACCCTCCGGGACCGTGAGGGTAGACTCTTGACATGGCTCCAGAAGCTGAAGTCCAGGAAGGATACTGTCTCTAGTGACAGGGAGGATGCAGCGTTGATGTCTTCATCAAGAAGGTCAGTGAAGAGGGGTAGGGGTTCTCCTTCCCCTTCTGTGGAAAGACCTTCTAAGGCCTCTTCTCTAAAAAGACCCCCAGTGAGTCTGACAGCCTAGGTCCCAGCAAATCTCCTCACAGAAGTGAAAAGGAGAAAGTAGGACCTGTTACGCCTTCAAAAGGTGAGAAGACTGCCTCAGCCTTCAAAAAACCTTCTCAATCTTCTGAGAGGAGCTCTAAGTCCTCGACGACGAAGACGTCGACGGCTAAGTCGACGATAAAATCGGCTTCAAAGTTGATATCGACTGTGGCGTCGACGGGAGTTTCGTCGACGAATGTACCGTCGACGGCAGGTACGTCAGCGTCGATTGAGAAGGCGCCCACGACTAAGATGACGACGACTAAGATTTCGCCGTCGACTAAGGCGGCGTCGACTAAGGCAATGACGATGACGACTGACTATGACGGCTGGTGTGCCCACAGTTTCCTCGTCGACTACTTCGAAGACCCCGATCTCGTCGACGCATGTACAGCCGTCGACGACGGAACCGTCAACGATATTATCCTCTGAGAAAAGGATTACCATTTCTGTGACGAGAATCACGCCGGAGATGACTTCTCCGAGGAGTGTATCTCCCCCCTTCCACCAACTATGCTTTTTCAAGAAGGGGAGTCAGAGGATGAGGACCAGGACGCTTACAGTTATGCCAATAGTTCCTCCCAACTTCTGGTCAAGTGCCAGGAGACTGACTCTGAGGGTGAATACGTCCAGGAGGAGAGTGGTCATCATCAAACGGCCCAGTCGCAACATCATTCGGGCCAAGATATGGTGACGGTGCATCTTCTTTTCTCCAAGATTTGCATAACATGCTGCAAGACTATAAATCTAGAGGGAATAGGCCACTTCATGTCCTGGCAGCATCAGCTACACCAGCAGTATTTTCGCCCTCACCAGTGACGCCATCTTTACAGGCTCAAATTTCGCCTCAGACATCCTTCCAACAAGATTCCTCCGGGCTGCAAGAGGTCCATGATGATTCCTCTGATGGGGACCAGCAGTCGGATCATGACTCTATTCCGAATACTGAATATGACGAATATATCATTGCGGATCCTGCTACACCAGTCCCAGATCCGGCGGGTTCCCCGCCAGCGGACATCGGGGGTTTTCATCAGTTGATGGAGAGAGTGGCGGGCAGATTCAAATTGGCCATGCATAAGGGTACTACTGATTGTTTTGTATACGATTTCAAGGAGCCTTTTAGGAAATCGACAAGGTCCATCCCTGTTGTGGATCATTTGTGGAAGGAGGGCCTTAAGGCCATGATGAACCCGGCGACGGTGGTCCCTGTGCCACCGCGTCTGGACAAGAAATACAAGGCACCCGATGAGGGTCCCGCAGCCTTGACGAGTCATCCAAGACCAGATTCAGTTATCTCTCAGGCAGCGCAGAGAAAATCCCGTAACCCCTCTGCTCCCTTAACAGCTCCACCGGACAAAGAAGGGCGGAGATTGGACAATGCGGGGAAGAGGTTCTCTTCCATGGTGAGTTTACTAGTATGGGGCGCTAATGCCCCGGCGATCTTGGGGAGATATGACCGCCAGCTTTTGTGCGATATCGCCCCGTACATTGACCAGCTGCCTCCGGAGTCTACATCTGAAGCAAAGAAGATCCTGCAGGAGAGAGAAGCGACTTCAATGGAAATCATTGACCGTGCAATGGATATTGCAACCACAGCGTTTCGATCCCTGGCTGGGGCGGCAGTCCTCCGCCGCCAAGGATGGCTCAAAGCGACTTGGTTCCGGCCTGAGATCCAGAACAAGGTCCTTGATCTTCCTTTCGATGGTGAGGCATTGTTTGGGAAACTCATCGATGATACCCTTCAAGAAATAAAGGATACGGAGACTGCCAGGTCCTTAGGGATCCTTCAATACCGCAAGTCTCCCTTTAAAGGAGGCAGAGGCAGAGGTGGTACCTATAGAGGGTCCTTCACACAACAGCGCTACTCCTCCACGGGCTCAGGTTCCCAGCAATACCGACAGCCCTATCAACGGCACCAGGGCCAGTCGACAAACTACTCCAGGCCTTACAACAAGGGAAAACAGGCTGGACGAGGACGGGACTTGTCCAAGCGCCAATAGCGGCCTCCTCGCTCTTCCTACTGGACCCTACTTCAAGAAATCATCAGTTGGAGGCAGGGTCACCAAATGCCTTCAAAACTGGTCCAAAATAACATCGGACCGTTGGGTGCTCAACATCATTCGGAAAGGGCATACTTTGGAATTCACGCAAGTCCCTCCACCCAAGCCCCCGGCAGCCATTCTGTCGAAACACCAGCGTCTCCTGCGGCTCGAAGTCCAACAGATGCTCCGGAAGGGAGCGATAGAGCCGGTTCCCTCAAACCAAAGGGGACAAGGATTTTATTCCAGGTTCTTCCTGGTGAGGAAAACGCTAGAAAAATGGCACCCCATTTTTGACCTCAGGGAGCTAAACACCTATCTCATCTCCCTATCTTTCCGGATGGTCTCTCTCCAGGCTCTCTTGAAGCTCATCAATCCGGGAGATTTCATGGCCACGCTCGTTCTCGAGGATGCGTATTTCCATGTTCCAATCCACCCAGCCCACAGAAGGTTTCTGCGATTCATAGTAGCCAAGAGCCATTTTCAATTCAGGGTTTTACCCTTTGGACTCCGCTCAGCCCGAGAATTTTTACAAAGGTGCTGGCGCCAGTAGCAGCTTTCTTGCGAAGGAACCATTTCCAAGTCTTCCCCTACCTGGACGACTGGTTGCTGAAAGCTCCGTCCAGGGAGGCACCGCTAAAGGCTGTTCAAGCTTGTACGAATCTGTTCCAGAATCTAGGCCTCACTCTAAACAACGAGAAGTCCTCTCTGGTCCCGTCAAAAAAGGCTCGCTTCTTGGGGGCCCTCTTGGATTCAAACCTCTCTAGAGCCTTCCCTACTCTGGAAAGGAGGGAAAATTACAGACCTTGGCTCGGGACTTACGGGCAAGAAGGTGTCTTTCTGTACGCCGATACAAATCCCTACTGGGGGTGATTTCATCGTGCATTCCACTGATTCCCCATTGCAGACTCAGAATGCATCCTCTGCAGGAAGAACTGGACAACCAGTGGCAACAGGTCCACGGTTCATTCGAGGACATAGTGACGGTCACTCCGAGGGCCGGAAGGGGCCACACACACGGCTGACTCCGGCGATGCAGCCCCGCCCGGGACCTTGGAACTCCCACACACCACCCGAACCGTCGCCCCGCGAACACTAGACGTCAGCACCCTGCGTAGCCACTCTACCCAGACCTAGCACGTCAAGACCCATACTGCAGCACCCCCTCCTCCCCCCCGAGTTAAGGTTCATTACACCCCCAGTTTCTTTACTATTTCCCCCTGTTGGGTCAGAGATAATTGCAGCAACCGTTACCCCCCGATTGCCCCTGGTGGGATCGACACTGTAAAATGGGTAGTACTACAATGATGGAGAGTCCATTATGGTGCATGTAGAGACTGTCCCCATTACAGCTGATGGTGTTATCCACTTATGAGTGCATTTATTGGGTTTTCAACCGTCGTCATCACTCGCTCAGATATTGTAAGAGCTGCTCGAATCACTGTTTTTTCTTTTTCCCTTTGAATTATACACACGAGAAATGTAACTGTATGACAAGTGTTTCAATAAAACTGATTTAAAAAAAAAAATAGTGACGGTCACTCCGAGGATGAAAGACGCGACCTTATGGTGGACAGATCAAAACAACGTGTCCCAAGGTCTATCCTTCGTAAGCGACCCGTCCCCACATGTAGTGACAACGGACACGTCGTTGGAGGGTTGGGGAAAAGTGATGCAAGACCTACATGTCAGCAGGCATTGGTCGCCCCAGGATAAAAATCTCCACATCAACCTTTTAGAACTAAGGGCGATAAGACTGGCTCTGCAAGCTTTTCTTCCTCGCCTAGAAGGTTTGCAAGTGCTTATCAGGACGGACAACACCACGGCCATGCACTATGTGAACAAGGTAGGAGGAACCAGATCTAATCCTTTGTCGCAAGCAGCTCAACAGATCTGGGAATGGGCGATCCTTCAGAGGATATCACTGAAGGCAGAACACTTACCAGGGATCCTAAACGAAAACGCCGACAGGCTGAGCAGGTCATCCTCAGTCAGCCACGAGTGGGAATTGAATCAGACAGTTTTGGAAGAGATCTTCAGCCAGTGGGGCAGACCGGAGATCGATCTCTTTGCCACTCCGACCAACAAAAAATGCCGGTCTTGGGCAAGCAGGCTTCACCATCAAGGTTCACTGGGGAGTGCGCTTTCGATAGCATGGTCGAGGACATTTGTCTACGCTTTTCCTCCCATTCCTCTGATACCACGACTTATCAGGAAAATCAAGGTGGAGCCGTGCAGGATGATCCAGATAGCCCCGGCTTGGCCGAGGCAGTTCTTGTACGCTCCATCTGTTGTCGATAGCTCCTCCCTTTCCTTTGAGGATTCTGCCGGATCTTCTCACGATGCCCGACGGACAAATTTGGCACCCAGATCCACAGTCGTTACACCTGACTGCATTGCTCCTGAGCAGCGAGAGTTTATGAACCTGCCCTTATCAACAGAGATTAAGGAGGTTCTGTCCCAGGCAAGGGCTCCTTCAACAAACAGGACTTACCGCCTTAAGTGGAAAAGATTTTGTTGCTGTTGTAGAAAAGAAAGCATTGATCCTTTCAATTCCAAGCCTCATCGGATCCTACCTTATCTGCTGTCCTTGGCTAAGTCGGGACTAGCCCATTCATCAATTAAGGTCCCTTTGGCTGCTTTGTCAAGGTTCAGAAGGACAGGATCCGGTCCTTCCTTGTGGTCTTCCAGGATTATCAAGCAATTTCTTAAGGGCTTGTTCAGGGTCTATCCACCGGTGAGACCGCCCCCTCCTACATGGCATTTAAATCTAGTCATTTCTCAACTCATGAAGGGTCCATTTGAACCAATCCATCGTTCTGACATGAAATATCTTTCGTGGAAATTGGCTCTCCTCCTTGCTCTCACGTTGGCTAGGCGTGTTGGAGAATTACAGGCTTTGACCATCCAAGAACTTTTCCTTCAATTCAAGAGAAACACTGTGATCATGACATCTAATCCTAGGTTCATGCCCAAAGTTCCCTCGGATTTCCACTTGAATGAACCGGTCATTCTGAAGGCGTTCCTCCCTCAACCTTCTACGCCAGCAGAAAGAGCATTGCATTCGTTGGATGTGCAACGATGCTTGAAATTCTATTTAGAACGTACTAAAGGTTTTCGAAAATCTTCACAACTATTTGTCGCCTTCGGAGGTCCTGGTAAGGGCCTTCCGCTATCCAAACAGGGTGTTTCAAGATGGATCACAAGTGCCATTCTACATTGTCACAAGGCTGCAGGAAAACCTCTAACTGGAAAGATCTGAGCACATTCCACAAGATCTGTGGCTTCTGCAACAGCCCTCTTCGCGGGGGTGCAGATTAAAGACATTTGCAGAGCTGCTACCTGGAGCAGCGTTCACACCTTTACCAAGCATTACTGCTTGGAATCTGTGCAACAAGATGATGCGGCAGTAGGACAGGCTGTCCTGAGGAACCTCTTCCACTGATGGTGAGCTTTCCTTTCTTTCCCACCTTCCGTCTTTCACATTTTGTATCTTATGTCATGTTGCCTATTGCTATGATTTATGATGCAAAATGTGATTATCTTGCCAACTGCTTACTACTCTGATACAAATCATGGGAATCTATGAAAGTTCCAATACTGGGGTAAGAAAACAAGTTACTTACCTGTAACTTTAGTTCCCCAGTATTGGTAACTTTCATAGATTCCCATGCGCCCACCTGCCTCCCCGAGGAAAGCTCAGCCTACAACAGATATGGTGTCTAACTACACAACAGCTACGAAAATTTGAGGCTCTGAGGTTCCTTCAGGAAGGTTCTAAGGGGTGAGGCACTTCTAATTGGCTGATGCCAAAGTTTGGTCTCTTTTACACAAAGAGGGTGATATGCTACAAAAAGGAATGAGGCCTAGGCCTTTTTCCTTTGTCTTTTGGACCTACAGCTATGGTATTTTTGTTACCGAGACTCCCATTCCGACGACGGGGAATGATACAAAGCATGGGAATCTATGAAAGTTACCAATACTGGGGAACTAAAGTTACAGGTAAGTAACTTGTTTTCTTCTCTCGAACGGCGACTTCCTGACCACCATCGATCTCCAGGACGCCTATTTCCACGTGCCGATACTTCCAAGGCACCAGAGGTTCTAGAGCATCCGGGTAGGGCGGAGACATTTTCAGTTCAAGGTCCTACCTTTTGGCCTTCGTTCCGCCCCTCGCGTCTTCACGAAAGTCCTGGCCACGGTGGTGGCATATCTACGTTTGAAGGGTGTTAAAATTTTTCCCTATCCGGACGACTGTCTCATCAAGTCGCAGTCTCGTCATCCGGTGTCTCTGGACACTTATTTCTGTCAGACTCTATTTCACTCTCTAGGTCTGTCCATCAACACCGAGAAGTCTCAGGTCGATCCAGCTCCCTGAAGAACCTTTCTAGGCGCCATTCTGAATATTTCGCTGGCGAAGGCATTCGTGTCTCACGAAAGTCAGCTGCGGATTCTACGCCTAGTGGCTCTCATCCGTTCAAAAGGGTCCGTTTCAGTTTGTCTGTTGAAATCTTTTCTCGGGATGGCGTCCTCCTGCATCTCCCTGATCCCAAATTGCAGGCCCCAAATTGCAGGCTCAAGAGTCGTCCGATTCAGGAGGAACTGGACGAACAGTGGCGTCGGGTCACCAGCTCTTTCAACGATGTGGTCCTGGTGACAGCTCGAATGAGGTCCGCTCTCCGCTGATGGGCTCAACCATCCAACATCGCTGCCGGTGCTTCTTTCCTGACCATCGATCCAGAGCTCTTCCTTACCACGGATGCCTCCCTGGATGGTTGGGGCGCACATCTTCAGGGGCTATCCGTAAAGGGCAAGTGGACCCAGTCTCAACGTTTCTGGCACATCAACAGACTGGAACTAATGCCCATTTTTCTTGCTCTAAAGTCTTTCCATCTTCTACTTCAGAGAGAATCAGTGCTCATTCAAAGAGACAATACCACCAGTATGCACTATTTAAACAAACAGGGCGGCACCAAGTCACCACTCTTCTCTCAACTGGCACAGAGCATCTGGGATTGGGCATTCCGTCACCAGATTACCCTGACAGCGGTTCACCTACTAGGCATCTCCAACATCCTAGCGGATTCCCTCAGCAGGTCCGTGTCCTCGAACCAAGAGTGGGAGTTGTATCAGCCGACTCTAGACTTCATCTTTCGGCTGTGGGGTCGCCCAAACCTTGATCTTTTTGCGAGCCCTGTGAACCGGAAATGCCCATCTTATGCAAGCTGGCCTCCCCACCGAGGGTCGTGTGGGAATGCCCTTTTGATGGACTGGTGCAATCTATTCGCCTACGCTTTTCCGCCGATCCCGCTGGTTTCTCGAGTGTTGTGGAAAATGCGTAGGTAGCAGTGCCACATTCTCCTGATCGCTCCCAGATGGCCTCGACAAGCGTGGTTCTCGGGACTGCTGCTTCTCTCACAGTGCAAACCAATCCTCCTTCGCCCTTGAGCGGATCTCCTTACAATGGACAAGGGTCAGATCTGCCATCCGGACCCCTTCTCTCTCAAATTATCGGCCTGGAACCTGAGCACATTGAATTTGCCCACTTAAGTATTTCACCGGTATGGAGAGACGTTCTTGCCAATGCGAGGGCTCTTTCCACAGTAAAGACTTGCATGCTAAAGTGGAAACGGTTCTGTCACTGGTATGCTTCTGCCAACATCCACCCCGTGAACTCTTCTCCTGCTCAGCTTCTGCCGTTCTTTCTGCAGTTTTCTCAATCAGGACTTTCCCACTCCACTCTGAAGGTCTTCCTAGCGGCAATATCTCGTTTTCGGCAGGATGGGTCTTCCTCTCTCTACCCTTCCAGAGTGCTTTGCCAGTTTTTCAAGGGGCTATTCAGGATGTTTCCACCCATTCGGCGTAGTCCTCCTACCTGGCATCTCAATATTGTTTTGGTGCAATTGATGAAGGCGCCTTTTGAGCCCATCCACAGGGCAGATTTGAAATTTTTGACCTGGAAGGGTTGCTCTCATTCTCGCCCTGACCTCCTCACGTCGCGTGATTGATATCCACGCCTTTACCATTCAGCCTCCTTTCCTTCAATTCAAATCGGACTGTGTTGTACTTCGCACCAACCCGGCATTCATGCCTATGGCGCCAACTGATTTTCACGTCAATGAACCAGTGTTCCTAAAGACTTTCTTCGCTAATTCCCAGTCTCCGGCGGAGCAACGTTTGCATTCATTAAACGTTAAGAGATGCATTAAATTCTACATCGACAGGACAGCACCCTTATGAGGTCTGATCAACTATTCGTTGCTTACGGACGCATGCACAAGGGACGTTCTGTTACCAAGCCAACTATTGCACGTTGGATTTCCTCAGCAATCTCATTCTGTCATCAGAAGGCCGGCAAGTCTCTTAATTCTACAGTGAGCGCTCATTCGACCAGGGCGATGTCATCCTCTACTACCTTGTTTGCTGGTGTGCCGATTCACCAAGTCTGTCGAGCAGCTACGTGGTCCAGTAGGCACACTTTCACGAAGCACTACTGCCTAGAGATGATCAACGAAGCTGATACTGCAGTGGGCGAAGCGGTGCTTCGCAATCTTTTTAAATACGGTGAGCCTCTTTTCTTCCCCTTCCTATATGGGTTGTTATCTGTCTGACGGTATTATGTTATTTCATTGCATTTTATGCCAGTGCACCTATGTTCTTTATTGTGGCCAGCTATTACTGCTCACTATTCTATTCAAGCATGTGAATCTATGAAAGGCACCCCAATACTGGAGAAGAACAATTGTTACTTAACTGTAAACTGTGGTTCTCCAGTATTGGTGTCTTTCACAGATTCACAAGCGACCCATCCACCTCCCCTCAGAGGCTCTCTTCTCCTCCTAGACTCTTTTGTTACTCTTGTGCTATGACAATTTGAGGGCCTGAGCCTCTGAGGAGAAGTTTCTAGAGGGTGCTTGAGCCTGATTGGCTGTAGTTTGGACTAGCATAACAACATGGATATGCTATTAAAGTGCCTTTTTTCTTCTAAGGTAGTTCTATGTGTTAATGCAAACCTTGGTACTTATGAGTATTTATGGTTTTAGGATATATGTAATTATGTTTTTATATACATATATGATTGGTTTTATTGCCATTTTATTTATCGTGGGGCTCCCACTTCGACGGGGAATATTCAAGCATGTGAATCTATGAAAGACACCGATACTGGAGAACCACCGTTTACAGGTAAGTAACAATTGTTCATTGGCCCTACCTGCTACTCTCCTAAAATGCCTCATAAATTTAGTATATAGGTGTTTTCCCCAGACCTAAAAACAAGATCTGTGAGGACCTAAGACGACGACGTCCCTGCAGAGAAGACTGAAGACAGCGACTTCCTTGGCCCTAGCCTGTCTCCAGCTTCTACGAACCTGCAACCTGTCTTGGAGCCAGCAACCTCTGAAACCCCTTGAAGGACGGCTGCCTTCGAAAAAGCATCCAATTTCGCATCATCAGCGGACCTGTCCTGAAGAAACCTACTCCAAGGACTACGAATACCACCAGTTCCGTGCCTCCTGCCCACTCTGCACTCGACGCCCACGGCCCAAGTCTTAGTGGCTCACCTATGCATTGATGTCTCCCCCCCCCCCGCGATTCTGACCTCCTGCCCTCCACGGCAGCGTCTGCAGTGTTAATCCTCAGGCTCCCCCTGACCGCAACCGGCTTCGGTAAGAATACTTATTTGAAAGGCACTCAAAGCAGCTGGGCTGTGGTGAGTTGAACCAACAGTGCCCCTGCAACCTCCCTATTTCCCAACTTACCTCTGCTGATGTTAGCCTTCCTCTTGCAACCTCCGGTTCCATGCCTGTAGCCTCCTTGCCGGAAGAAGAATCCTCATTGAAAAGCATTGGGCGCCCAATGTCTGATTTGCACCCAGCTGCCCTTCTGCTGGTGTTGGTGTGTATTTGGTGCTGCGATCTGCCCCTCTCTGCCCCCTCTGCCCCCTGTGCTGGTGCTAACCCCTAATCCCTGGCCCCTGCAATAGATTTACTTACCTGGAAGCAGTATGGCTCCAGGCACCCCTGTCTCCCTTGGAAAGCATTTGACCAAACTCAGATTTTGACCTCTGTACCCGGCTGCCCCTTTGTCTCTGGTGGTGCTGTTCTGGTACTCCCTGACCCCTGGCCCTTGCTGACTTTTGACTCCGAAGACTTATTGTAAGTGCAGTACTTACCTGTTTAACCGCAATATTGTTCTCCCCATAGGATAACATGGGAATATGTTGAAAAGTTTCTAAGTGTTGATTTTTCAAAGTGAAAATTAATTTTAATAAAAAACGTACTTACTTTATTACGAGGATCTTGGTCTTAAAATAAAGTACAAAAAGTATAATTTTTTAAAATTGGTCTGGATCACCTTGTCGTGGCCATTATTGCTCACTTTTGTGCAGTAAATATCTCACACTCCTCTGTTAGACCTAAGGCTTCTCGCCCACACTACCACTAATAGAACACTTTGGGTTTTACATTGAGCCCTGTACACTTTTGGGGAACCAGAGACTCTGTGCGCGGTATTACCTCCTAGTAGCAATATCTTATACAGAGCCAGCTTTCTTACGAGGCTTATGCCCTTCCACTTCTAGAAATCTCACGCTCTGTCCAGTATCAGGGGACCACTTTTCCTATCTCCGGCAGGAAGTAAAGGCTCTTTTGGTGAAAGGAGCCATCAATAGGGGGCTAGCGTCAGAAATAGGTCACTGTTGCTATTCCTGCTACTTTTAGGTGCCGAAAAAGGACTGTGGCGTCTGTACTATGCTGGGTCTTTACCCTCTCAATGCCTTTCTTTGAAAAGAGAAGATTAAAAATGCTCACCCTTGCCTGGTCTTGTCTGTACTAGATCCTGGAGACCGGATAATCGCTTTGGATTTTCACGATGCATACTTTCACATCTTAGTCCTGCAGGCCTCCAGGTGTTACCAGTGGTTCACCCTGGGAGACAGGAACATAAAAATGTTGCCATGCCCCCTTTGGCCTCGCAGGTGCCCCTCTTCTGTTCACAAAAGTGATGATGGTTGAGGCAGCATACCTGCGGAGGCCAGGTATTCCAGTCTTCTCCTACTTCTGTGTCGGATTGTTGAACGTGGCACAACCCAGGCATTAGTCACCCAGCTTCAGACTGCGGCGAATTTCTGCAATCACTGAGGTTCACTATTCGCATACCAATGTCGCACCGGACTCCTTGTCAAACGTTTCTTTTCATAGTGGCCATTCTTGATATAGTGTAAACTCAGGCTTACCCTCTGAAACTGAAAGTCTGGGATAGTCTGGCTATGATTCCAACATTTCTGCCTCAGTCCTCGATCTGTGGGGCCGACTTTCAGGCATCCTGCTGGTCAAGCACTCCACATAACACATGCTGGCTTTGCGGTGGGACCTTAAGTCCCAGTGGACACAGCAACAGGGAATTCTCTGACCTGCAGATTTCCAGCCAGACTGAGAAAGATTTACAGTGGGTGTTAATGACCTGCAATTAGATCCGCATCAGATCCCTTTCCCTCTGAGCTCATAGTGGTGAGCGATGCATCACTTCCGTGTTGAGGCGGCCACCTGATGAGGTAGGGATCAGAGGACTCTCGTCTCCAGCAGAGTCCCAGCTCCATATCAACCTTCTGGAGCTGAGGTCTATCCGATTGACATTGAACGCCTTCCTCCCATCTATCGAGTAAAGCTGGTGCAGGAGTTCATGGACAACAACACAGTCATATGATATTGTTAATGGACCCTGTGCTGTGGTAACCTGTGCTTCTGTACATGGCTGGATCACCAGAATATCGTCCTGGTTGTGCAACTCCTGGTATGGTCTCTGAACGACCGGGCAGATAACCGTTGATGCCTTGCGGATCACGAATGGTGTTTGCATCCGGAGTTGGTCGAGGTTTCTTCTAAGAATTGTGAGATCCTTGGTTTGATCCATGCACCACCACAGAGGCACACGCTTCTAGTAGGGAGGTTGAACACGCAATGTCAGCAATTTTTATGCTTAGTTTACAAAACGGCTCGCGCTGTGAGATTCATTCTGTTCAGAGTGGAACTCTGAACTCTTCTACAACTTTCAGCCAACACCACTCCTGTCCTGAATCCTCAAGCTCAGGGCCGACCAGGCCCAAGTCCTCCTGGTGGCTCCGAACTAGACACTGAAAGTTTGATATCCAGAACCCCTGGGTATGATTATCAGTCCTCAGATCAGGCTGCCAATTCAGCAAGCTCTTCTGTCACAGCAGCAGGGCAGGGTCTTGCACCCAAATCTTCACTTTCATGCCTGGAAATTGAGCAGTGACAGTAGAATGTCTTTGATCTGCCTCCTGAAATTAGTGTAGTTATTTTGGCAGGGAAGTGCTTCTCTAGAGTCCGTTAACGCCTGTCGTTGGGTAAAGTGTGTTGCCAGGTGTTCTTCACAAGTTGACCTGCTTGCTGCATCCTGTCAGAGGTGGTGCTGTTTCTTATTCCTAGCCTGGCAAGGACTTGTCCCTAGGCTCTGTTAAAGGTTACCCCTCAACTAATACAGCTATTTATTCGGCTCTTTATTTCTGTCACCTGTTGTGGCTCATTTTCCAAAAGACTTACAGCATTTGTTCCCACCTACTCCTTTTGTCATGCCCAAATGGAACCTTAATTTGATCTTCACTTTTCTAATGAGTTCCCCTTTTGAACCCATGCACATCTGCTTTTTTAGGCTTCTGATGTTTAAGGTCGTTAGCAGACAGTCATCGAGGAACGAGAATGTATGCACTAAGTAAGGGCTTGCTGGAGTCTCTCATGGACCACCGCTGCACTCTTGCCATCATTGCTTTTCACCATCCAGAAACTAAAATCCCACCTGAGCCCCATGCGGAGACTTCCATTCATTGGAGCAGTTCTGGACAGTGGCGTTCCAGATATTTCCTCCACTGTTAAGAGTCTGGGGAAATTCATGGGTTGATCCCAATATTTTGGGTTCAGACCTGAATCTTGGTGAGGATGTATCCGAGGCTTTTGGACCGTATGAATTCTCTGTATCTACATTAACAGGTGACACATGAGCATTGCAGTGGAACTGCAAATCCAAGAGGGTCTGATTAAGGAGTGCCTCCGACTCCATTAGGGTATCCAGGGAGATGGCTCTGGAACTGCAGTGGTAGCTATCGGATGTCGATCTAAACCTTGACATGTTGCTCCCCTTCCACACCCAGAGCTCACAGATAGGTCACTGCTGGATTGGGGTGGTTGTGGGGGGATCATCTAAGGGAGATAGAGAGCAGAGAGCTGTTGTCTCCAGCGAGCGTCCTGATCTGCATCAACCTGCTGAAGCTTTGGACGATGTTCTTGGCCCTCAAGGCCTTCCTATCCTCTTGTCAGAAGAAAGCACGTTATCTTGAACAACACTACTGCCATGCATACTACAACAAGCAATACAGAGTGGGGTCATAGTCTCTGTGCCAGCCGGTTTTCTGCCTCTGGATGTGGCTGGAACAGAAAATCTCCCTGGTTACCAACAGCATGGCTGTGTCCTTCAGTGTGAAAATGGATCAGACGTCTAGTAGATCAGGAGTGTCGGCTCAGTCCTTAGTTTGTGTTGGGTGTCTTCAAAACCTGGGGTTGGCAGAGGAGAGCCCTGGCTAGATCTAAGCACCACATTTCGACACATGCAGTGCCAACAATATGGGTGCTTGTTAGGAGACACATTCTGACTGATATGGAGCGTGGGACTCCTATACACCTACTCACGATTACCTCTGCTCTCTTTGATTCTAAAGATAAAGAAACACCAGGCCCAAGTTGTGAGAACGTGCCTTCTTTCTGCACGTTTGCCCCCACGTTTTGCAGAATTGCTGATGTGCTTTGACTCAGTGGACCTTGGACTCCTGCTTACCAGGTACCCAGGCCTATGTTCCTTCCCTAAAACTGCATTGAAGCCTAAACCCAATTAGCATCTCTGGCCACAAGTCAGCCGCTAATGAATTGTATCACAGGTACCCAGAGCACTGTGACCAGAGAAGGCCTCTAAGGGATGCAGCACTTATTGTGCCACCCTTAGAGGCCCTGTACCTTCACACTCACACACTGACTTTGCAGGCTGTGTATTTTGGTGCAGAACAAAGTGACGTAGACATGGCACACATCCCCGTGTGCCATGCCTACAACCCACTGCCCTGGCATAGATTAGTCACCCCTCTAGCTGAGTGCACTATGCCAGTGCACTAAACTTCTCAGCATAATAAACCCACACTGATGCCAGTGTGAGATTGAATGATTTTCAGGGGGCATCTTAGAGATGCCCCTTGAAAAACGACCTGCCACTAGTGTCCAGGCTGAGTGGCTGCTCTCACCTGCCACCTGCTCTCGGGGGCCTGAAACAATGCACATCCAGGGACGAGGTGCCAAGCCTCCTTGCCCTAAGATGGGCAGGGTCCACAAAGGGGAAGCTTCAAAGGCTTGCCACCTCTGTGAGCTTCCCCAGCCCACTTGCTGCTTTCAGAAACTGGTCTCCACTGGTTCTGACCCCCGCTTTGGGTGGCAGAACCGGCGGGAAAAATTACTGAGGAAAGGAGGTGTGCTCACCTATGCCAACTCCACCCCTCAGGTGGGTGAGGCAAGGTGAAACACAACTCCCAGTCCCCACCATCTTGCAGATGGGGGGGGACTCAGCCTACCAGGGAAAGGTTTGTGCCCCTTCCCACTGGAGTACCCCTGAATCTTGCTACCTCAGACGAGAACCATCTACAAGAAAAGAAGCAGACTGAACAGCCGTGCCGAAGCTAACAAGAGGAAGACATCCACTAACTGAGCCCAGCCCTACCGGCCTGTCTCCACCTAGAGCCTGATCCTGCGAAATCCCGGTGTCCTGCAGCCAGCAACCTCAAACTCCGGAGGACCTGCTTGCCTTCAACCACAAGGACTGTCTCCTGTGAACACTGGATTTGTTCAACAACCACCTCTGGCTGGGAACCGCGAATCTGCACCACTCGTCTACAGCCCGAGCTCGAGTGGGCAGACACCACGAGTGATCCTCACCCGAGATCCTGCGACCCCGACCTGCCTCAAGCCTCCAGCTGCAGCCTCAAACCGGAAGGTCCCCCCAACCCCGACCAGAAACTGGTAAGAAGATTCGGCCCTAAAATGCCCCACAGCCTTGGGCAGCCCAACCGATGGTGCCTCACCAACCCCGAACATCCCAACTTTGTTCTCGAAGTGGTGGTCACACCCAGAAGACCTTCATCCCGAGCCTGCAGTGCTTTTGCAAACCAGAGACTCCCCATTGAAAGCTACAGGGTGTCCGACGCCAAAACAGCACTCTGCACCCGGCCGCCCCAGTGCTGCTGAGGGGTGCACCTTTTGTGCCCCCATTTTCCCTCAGCTTAAGTCCAAGAGCTTTGTTCCCACAGCCCAGTGTCCTGCTTGTCAGCAGCCACCAACCGTAGGCCCCCTATCCCCAATTGGATAACATTGGGCTTCAGCACTCTGCCGCCCTACTACTGCTGAAGGTATAACAGGAGTGCATCCTTGACCCTGGGGGCTCCTGATTCTAACAACACCAACTACCACAACAAAGTACTTATCTTTAAACGGATAACACTATTTTCCGCCATAGGATAACATTGACTGTTTTTCTATGAAAAGTTTCTATGTGTGGAGTTGGAAAACCTAAAAAAAATCTTTAAAATTGTTCCAACAAAAACAATTTTACTTACCTGTTTACAGGAAATGGAACGTCCCTGTGCAGTAGCTAGGCATACTGCACTGCGTAAGAAAAGTAATCCAAAATTAACTTACCTGTAATTTTACAAAAAATCCTATACAAAGTATATTTACTGTATTCTGAAAATCATTGCATTTTCAATAACAATACTGTAATCAAATCAAAGCACGTTTAAAATTGCAATACAAACTGTTACAAACTGTAAGCAGGATGCCTATTGCACACAACAAAAGAGTACTTCTTCTCTATTTCGTAAGTCCCTGTCTCAATGGACACCTTAACACCAAATTAAACAATTATTGCTGTCAGAGAAAACACAAAATCTTGAACGCAATTTGTAAAGATCATCATCTTTAATATCTTTTGCAGCCAGCCGACACGTTTTTCGTCACATCATAGTGTGACTCCTCAGGGCTGGGGAAGATACAAACAAAATACTATGGGGTATTGAATACAAAAAACACAACACATTTCCTTATGTAAGGATTTAAACGATATAGCTATATATAGTGACTCGGTGGTGGCGAGAAGACCTTGTTTGGAAAAATTCTTTTGTGACATGAAATCTTGCCTTGAACGACATTGCTTTCAAGGGTTATTTATGGTGGAAACCAAAGACGCGCACCTGTGCGGTGATGCTTGAGGGTGACAATGATAAAACCGAATGGGTGCTCTATTGTGGAAATCGAGATAGTCTATAACAAAGATCTAGACATACATTATGAAAGTCTGAATATTCCAAAGTGACTCGTGTGGTGAAGTGTAAATGAAAATTTGTTCACGAGTTGAAATGAGTAATTCTCTATCATGCCACTCGAGGTGAGTTCATAAATAATCATACCTGTACAACTTAATCGAGAGAAAAAAGGTCTATAAACAGAAAATGAGAAGAGAAAAAGGGAACAGGAAAACAGAGTTTAGACTGTCGGGACCAAAAAGCATAGGTTAGAGGACAGTAGTGCAGTGATAAGAGGATTTTGAGTGTGCTCACCGCTTGGCCGTTGATAATTCCAACCCGGCTGGGCTCTAGAGCAAATGAAGCGAGTCTGTTTCAAAGTGGGATGAACCGGGTTCTAAAGTGATACAACACACACGAAGGAAAGAAAAAGATAAATGGACGTAGCGTCGTAAAGCCAATTGATTGATCACGTATAGCGTGACAGTGAAGTAATGGCAGTGATATATTCTACAAAACAGGGGGCCTCACGCGATAGACTAGAGTGTGAGTGGTTCTTAATTTGCATCCAATGCAGTGTTGCAAAATTTCCGAAGAGTTGCGTCGCGAAGAATATCGTTCTTAAAGCTGTAAATTTTTAGTGAAAAAAGCATAGTCAAAACCGGAATATTAAAATCAACATCCGGGTGAGGCACGGGATTTACACGATCTGTCAAAGACATGGATCGTTTCAGTGCGAGGACAGAACAGGACGATACCTAGAGGGGAAAAGAAGAGGACAGGCGGGACATTTACCTAATAAATGATGAATCTGCTTCTGTGGGAAATGCTGGCAGCTGCGAAAATGTAGGGTAGAAGCGGGTGCGCCGCCTTCGATACGTGTCCTAGAACAGGTAAAAAGTAAAGAGCAAATGTAATGATTGCTCTGGGCTAATAAGAGTGTCAAACCAGTAATTCTATTGTCAAGACCCTGAGTTTAGAGAGACTTACCGAAATGTATTCTTCCGGTATCTCGCGGGCTGCTTCTAAACGCCGAGCGTTGTCACCGTGTTCTGGATGCGGACACGTGACTCTGACCCGGAAGTGCTTTTATAAAGGTCTCTGTTGGGACCCGAATGACAAACACTAGAGCGAGAGCCACCGAAAATTGTGTATGTGTGTATAAAGCCTCAGAAGATGTCCGGAAGTGGCAGGTATATCTCCGACGAATAAAACAGTTAATGTGCACACACCTCTGGCTTCATGGAGCCATAAGGTTAGAGGTAAAATGTAGAGGATAGAAAAGAACAAAGAGAGGAAGGGTAATACAAAGAGAAACCGAGAAAGCGGATCTACTGCAGAAAATCCATATACGTCCCGAGTGACGGTCATGCCATGCAGTGCTCAATGATTGTGTAGGAAAATAAACACTTGTTTGTGGGTATTACAAGAGAGCCACAGGCTTACATTAAAAGTTACATATCAATTCATATAGCAAGATTAAAAACAGAAGTTGCACGACCAATTATACTGAGGACGGTGATACAGTTGCAAGATTAAATATCGGTAGCCAGAAGAGAATATCAAAATGTGCATCACTGACTGTCCACAGAGGTGCACCTTACAAGAACATGTTCATTGGTGTAAGATCATTATTGCATAATCACAATCAATTGTTGCGAGATTCAGAATTGCATTTGGATTCGCAGACATACCAGGGTAGTAAAGTTCATTCTTCACCATTAATTTCAAGCAAACTTTAAAAGTTAGGATTACAAACAGGATAGCAGACATTATAAAGCTATGACCCTACCAGTACCACATAATGTATCTATTCTCAGTTTTGTATTGTGGATATCCCAGTAAGGTGCATAGAAATATTATACAAGAGAGATTACATATCATATTTTAGTGAACGCTGTGAAACAAAAGGGGTAGTGTTGGGACTAGTCACCCAAGAAGTATTGCATTTCGTGGTCAAAATTAAGACCCAGGTCCACTGAGCGAAGACGAAGGATCCAACTTGCTTCTAGGCATCTGAGCCTAAGTTCTCTGTTCCCACCTCGTGGGTTGATAGGTGCAGTGTCAATGCCAAAGAAAGTAACTTTCTTGTCCAACACCTGGTCCCTACATGCAGCCGCATGTAGTGCCACAGGATATTTTGAGTCCTGCTTGTGTATGGCCCTCATGTGTTCGGAAATCCGATCCTTCAGTGGACGGATCGAGCTGCCCACGTAGTACTAGCCACAAATACACTCAATAATGTAATCTACAAAGCGGGTGGTACAGTTGATGTTGGTCTTGATCGTGAAAGATTCTCCACCTGGGCCTTTGAAATGTTTGGTGCCGTGTTTGGCCCATCGGCACATTGAGCAAAAACCACATTTATAGAAACCCAGGTTGTGGTGTAAGCCAGGTCGTTGGAACTGCGTTGTGTGGAATTGTGGGACTAAGTCTATTTTTCAGAGTCTTCCCCCTTCGGAAAGTTATTTGAGGATACTCAGCAATGTGCACCTTGAGACTTTTGTCAGCTCTCAGTATGCCCCAGTGTTTGGTAAAGCTTTTGCGGATGGTATTGTGAAGTCCATTTAAGTCCATTACCATTCGTATGTTAGTGGCCCCTGTGTGTGGTCTGGCCTATGTGCCCAGCGTGTCTTGTCTTTTGACCTTATTATTTCGGTTTGTAGCTTTCTGCAGAATGCCTTCAGTGTAAGCCCACCTGCGGAATCTATTTTGCATCTCACGAAGGTTATGAGTGAAAACATCATTGATGCTGCAATTCCTGCGAGCTCTGAGGAATTCCCCATAAGGTATTGCCTTTTTCTGGTGTGGTGGGTGGGAACTAGTAGCATGCAAAATGGTATTGCATGCCGTGCTCTTTCTGAAAAGCTTGCTTTTGTAGGGTCTCGTTCTCAACGTAAATTTCAAGGTCTAGAAACTCCACTTTGGTGGAACTAGATTCAATTGTAAAGTTCATTGCCCAAGTATTGTTGTTAAGATGCGTGTAAAACGCATCTAAGTGTTCTTGAGTGCCTGACCATAGGAGGATGCAGTCCTCTATGTACCTCCCCCAGAAAATTATAGAATCCACAAAAATAGCACCTTTGGGTCCTCAAATTAAGTGTTCCAATGCGCCCATGAATAGATTAGCAAAAGATGGGTAAAATTTCGAGCCCATTGCTACACCTCTTTTCTGCCTGGTCCTAATGTTGTCAAACATAAAGTAATTGTTATCCAGAATGAGCTTCATCATTGCTATCAGCATATTAGTGTGCTGCCACAAAGGTGCAGGTCTGTTCTGTAGTATTTTGGTGACCACCTCTATTCCTAGATCTGGTAAGATACTAGTGTAAAGAGCAACAACATCTAAAGTTGCTAGGATGGTGCAGTTTGCCACTGTAGATCTGAGAGTGTGTTCAGAATATGTTTGGTGTCCTGGATAAAGGACGAAGAGTTCGAGGCATGTGGGCTGCTGAATTCATATCTGTGCATAGTCCGCCACCTAGTGTTGGGTCCGGATGATTGCACATTGTTGTCCTGGAAGAGTCTTCGAAGTATCACGAGATAGGTGGCTCCTCCCCTGGACTACAGTGCGCATGGGCATCGCCTCCATCCCCAGATTGTTTTTTTCCGCCATAGGGTTCGGATGTGTTTTCGGTTCCCTCCTTCGGAACCGATAGTTGTTCGATTATACTTGAGACCAAAAGGTCTTTAGGCTGGGCGTCGGTATAGTTGCGTTCGGGTTCTCTTACTGACTCTCAGCTCCAATCTCCTACTGCCCTTCCACGTGCTTCGCCGCGGACGGGCCTACACTACCGCATTTGCTATGGAGCGGACTCCATTCAAGAAGTGTCCGCTATGTCACTCGAAATATTCGCACCTCGACGTGCACCCCGTGTGCAACACATGCTTGTCACCGGATCACCGTGAAGACACCTGCATGGCGTGTTCAAAGTTTAGGAGTAAGAAAACTTTGAAGATTCGCCGTGCTAATCGACTCCAGGCACAGTTGTCGGCTTCGGCACCCCCACCTGATGACATCTTTCAGGAATCGATCGAGGAGGAGGACGACGTGCAAGAGTCGGACTCTGGCCCCGCGTCCGAGGAAGAGACCTACGACGCGGACGAGGAGGCCTGCGACGAAGTCTCCGGTGAGGTAGGGGACGACGAACTGATTTGTGCCACGATGGGAGATAGCTCAGAGGAAGAGCATCCCCAACCGGACTCCGGGGTTTCCCCCCGTCATACGGCCCAGGTCGAGGGATCGCCTTCGGGCCTTACCCGAGATCTTACTTTAAGTCCTACGTCCCCGCCTCCGGGCCCGGTCACGGACATTTCTGGCAAGAAAACGAAAGTGAAGCCAACCGGTCCCGCACCCTCGGATGCGAAACCGAAACCGAAACTGGCGTTGGTAAAGAAGGTTCTGGAGGCGTCAACTTCCACGAAACCCAAAATGGCCGACTCGAAGAGCCACGCCAAGATGGCCGACCACAAGAGCCGCGCCAAAATGGCCGACCCGAAGTCCTCTGGGTCGGCACCGAAGGTGAAGACTTCCGACGCGGCCGCGTCGGCACCGAAAGGGGTCGCGGACCCGAAAACGGCTTCGAAGAAGCGTCACGCCGATGGGGCGACAGGCCAGGGGGCGTCGGCACCGAAGAAGAGGTCTGCCGGCGACCGGGCTCTCGGAGACGAAGAGTCGCTCGAGATGGTTCAGCCCTCGGCATCCCTTACAAAGAAGGTGGGAGAATCCTTGAAGCGGATCCAACAGGCCACTGTGGTTCCCAGCCAGGACACTGTCGTGCCTAGGCCGGCGCCGAAGCCTGCCAGGGAACAAACGCCCATCCGTTTTACCCTTCCTCCCAAGTCGGCGCCGAAGGCCTTCGCGCCTAAGCAGGGCGGACATTCTCAGGAAGTGTTGACGCCGAAAGCTGCCTTGGTGGTGTCGAAGCTTCGGCTCCAGCCGCTCGCGGTGGAGGAACGTCGAGAGGTGACCATCGACGCCAACACCGGAAAATTGTCGCTCCTCAAGCGAAAGATTACGTCGGAGCCGCCTTTGGAACCTTTTAGGATTCCACTTAAGAGCAAAAAGTACTCTGCGGACTCTCCGGCTCTGATGGAACCTCTGTCTCCACAAGCCATGGAACGCTCGCCGGCCCATTCCCCAGTGCCTGATGTGGACGAGGAGTATGACGAGTACAACTATCCGGCGTACTCGGATCCGGAAGAGGAGCAGGTGCCCTGGACGGCAGGAGGCGACACGGATGACCTGCAGTCAGGCCAGGACACTCAACTTTTCGCCGCGAAGACGTCCCCGACGGAGGACTCGGCGGCGTTTAATGCATTAATAGAGAGAGCTGCAGCGAACCATGACGTCGAACTGCACTCAGACCCTGTGGATGCGGACTTCTTAGTCGACACCTTCTCGGTAGCCGAGAAGCAAGTCAAGACGCTACCTATGCTCAAAGGGGTGCTGAAGCATGCACAGGAGGTATTCAAGGAGCCCACCCGGGCGCGGGTGGTCAATCCTCGCATCGACAGGAAGTATAAGGCGGCGCCCACGGATCCCACGTATATTAAGGGACATTTGCCATTGGACTCCCTGGTGGTGTCCAACGCACGAAAGAGGGCGAATTCGCAGTCTACTGGTGATGCTCCTCCCCCAGACAAAGAGTCAAAAATCTTTGAGGCATCAGGCAAACGCATTGCTGCACAGGCAGCAAACATCTGGAGGATCTCTAACACCCAAGCCCTGCTTGCACGTTATGATAGGGCCCATTATGACACTTTAGAGGCCATCCTACAACACTTGCCTGACCACTACAAAGAGGCAGGGGAGATGCTCATTCAGGAGGGTAAACTCATTACTAATGCATCCATCAAATGTGCCCTAGATGTAGCGGACACTGCCTCCAGGGCTATCAATACAAGCGTGTTACTTAGACGCCATGCCTGGCTTCGAATTTCCGGGTTCAAGCCCGATATACAAACCACATTACTGGGTCAACCGGTGAATCCTGACCATCTGTTCGGCCCTGAGGTGGATGCCTCCCTAGAAAAAATGAAGAAAGATACCGAAACTGCCAAGTCTATGGGGGCTTTACAAAGTCAGCAGTTTCGGGGTGGTTCCTTTCGCCGCTCCAATTCAAGAGGCACCTCAAGAGGCCAGGCATCCCAGCCCACGCAATATTACAAGGGTAACACCCAGTCCTCGTATAACAACAACAAGGGCAGGGGTGGCTACAGAGGCAATAATATCAAAGGCAGAGGACGTGGAAACAATGCCTCCAGGTCCACCGCCTCCAACAAGCAGTGACGTCTTGTCACTTCCCCCCGATCACACGACACCTGTCGGGGGGCGACTACAGCAGTTCCTGCCGGCGTGGAGGTCCATCACCACGGACAGGTGGGTGAGGTCCCTTATCCAGTACGGGTACTGTCTAGAACTTACGTCCATTCCACCGGACATACCGCCAAGAGGCCGTGCTATGTCCGAAGAGCACTTGACCTTGTTGCAGCAAGAAGTACTAATCATGCTGCAAAAAGGGGCGATATAGCTCGTTCCATTGCAAGAACGGGGAACAGGGGTTTACTCCCTGTATTTTCTAATCCCCAAAAAGGACGGATCACTCAGGCCGATCCTGGACCTCAGGCCCCTGAACTGGTACATCAACTCAGAGCACTTCCATATGCTCACATTGCAGCAGGTGCTTCCCCTGCTTCAACGAGGGGACTTCCTAGCAACGCTGGATCTGAAGGATGCCTATTTCCATATTCCCCTGCATCCATCACACAGGAAGTATCTCAGATTCAAGATCTTAGACCAGCATTACCAGTTCAGAGTCCTGCCGTTCGGGGTCACCACGGCACCACGAGTTTTCACCAAATGCCTAGCGACTGTAGCAGCGCATCTCCGTCGCCAGCACGTCCATGTCTTTCCATACCTAGACGACTGGCTTATTCAGGCAAAGACGGAACAGCAGTGCGTAGACCACGTGTCACGCACCATTCACCTCCTGCACGATCTGGGATTCTCTCTGAACTACCCAAAGTCCCATCTCCAGCCCGCCCACGTGCGACAGTATCTGGGCGCGACAATCGACACTCTGGCAGCCACTGCGCAGCCGAGTTCGGTGAGAATCGCCAGTATCCAGGCGCTGATCCAAAGATTCAGACCCCAAACCTCGCTTCCAGCGAAGGTATTCATGCAGCTGATAGGCATGATGGCCTCCTGCATCTCCATTGTCCCGCACGCGAGACTACATATGCGTCCGCTTCAGGAGTGCCTGGCACGTCAGTGGACTCAGGCTCATGGGCAACTGACAGACCTAGTGTTGGTGAGCGGTCGGGCGTACAACTCTCTGCATTGGTGGAATCCACTGAACCTTTGCAAGGGCCGACCATTCCAAGAGCCTGTCCCACAGATCATCCTGACAACGGACGCCTCTCTCCAGGGATGGGGAGCGCATGTACTCCATTACACGGTGCAGGGACTATGGACACTTCAGCAAAGGCAGATGCACATCAATGTGTTGGAATTGATGGCAATCTTCATGGCCTTAAAGGCGTTCAAAGTACATCTGTGCAACAAGGTCGTGTTGATCCGGACGGACAACATGACGGCCATGTACTACATCCAGAAGCAGGGGGGAACACACTCTCCACAGCTGTCTCATCTGGCTCAGAGCATGTGGAAGTGGGCCATTCAGAGGAACATCTTCCTCATGGCAGAACATCTCCCAGGCAAGGACAACCAGATGGCGGATCTGCTCAGCAGACACAGCCATCAGATGCACGAGTGGGAGTTACATCCATCAGTACTCCAACCGTACTTCCAAAGGTGGGGTCATCCAGAGATAGACCTGTTCGCCACAAAGGAGAACGCAAAATGCCAAAGCTTCGCCGCCAGGTTCCCACACCCCCAATCACAGGGCAATGCGATGTGGATGAACTGGTCAGGCAGATTTGCGTACGCTTTTCCCCCAGCACCTCTGATACCGCTGGTGGCACGCAAGCTCAGGCAACACTCGATGACGCTCATCCTGGTTGCTCCAACGTGGGCTCGCCAACCATGGTACACCACGTTTCTGGAACTCTCCGTGGTACCGCATCAAAGGCTTCATCTCACTCCCAGCCTTTTGACGCAGAGCCATGGCGACATTCAGCACCCAGATCCGCAACAGCTCAACCTGGCGATCTGGCTCCTGAAGTCCTAGAGTTTGGCTACCTCAATCTTCCTCCCGATTGCATGGACATCATTCGGGAGGCGAGAAAGCCCACTACTAGAGCTTGTTATGCGGCTAAATGGAAGAGGTTTGTCGTCTACTGTGGGGAGCACAGCATTGACCCGCTAGACGCTTCCATTCAAAACATTATATGTTACCTCTTTCACCTGTATCGGTGTAATCTAGCTTACTCTTCCATCCGCATTCACCTGTCGGCTATGGCAGCATACCTCCAAAATAGGCAACACCTGTCACTCTTTAAGGTCCCTGCTATCAAGGCTTTTCTGGAAGGCCTCAAAAGAGTCATTCCACCAAGGACTCCACCAGCTCCGGAATGGAACCTCAATGTGGTTCTTACAAGGCTGATGGGTCCTCCCTTTGAGCCACTACACTCTTGCGAGCTGCAGTTTCTGACCTGGAAGGTGGCGTTCTTGGTAGCAATCACATCGCTACGGAGGGTTAGCGAACTGCAGGCGCTCACCATCCAAGAACCCTTCTTCCAGGTACATGCCAACAGGGTGGTGCTCCGCACTAACCCTAAGTTCTTACCCAAAGTGGTCTCGCAGTTTCACATAAACCAGACTATTGAATTGCCGGTGTTCTTCCAAAACCCAGAGACGCTGGCGGAGCGGATGCTCCACACCCTTGATGTGAAGAGAGCCTTGATGTATTATGTGGACAGGACAAAAGATTTCCGCAAAACCAAACAACTTTTTGTTGCTTTTGCCACACAACACAAGGGAAATGCAATCTCCAAAGCAGGAATAGCTAGATGGATAGTAAAGTGCATTCAGATCTGCTACGCTAAAGCAAAGCGCACTCTCACTATACCACCGAGGGCCCACTCCACTAGGAAGTTGGGGGCCTCTATGGCGTTCTTAGGTAACATTCCCTTAGAAGACATCTGTAGAGCAGCCACATGGTCTACCACTCATACTTTCACTAAGCACTACTGTGTAGACGTGCATTCAAAACAACAGGCAGCTGTTGGTCAGGCTGTTCTAAAAACGCTTTTTCAGACTGCTGCAGCTGGCACGGGCGGCCGCCGCTAATGGAGGGACTGCTATGTATTATATGCACAGATATGAATTCAGCAGCCCACATGCCTCGAACTGCAAATGCTACTTACCAGTATGCATCTGTTCTTGGCATGTAGGGCTGCTGACATTCATATCGCCCACCCTCCTCCCCGGCGCCTGTAGCAGCTGCAGTATGTATTCATATACAAACATATGCTCATAGCATGGTCATCACTCACTTCTTCACTCCATCTCTGCCTATGGCTAAAAACAATCTGGGGATGGAGGCGATGCCCATGCGCACTGTAGTCCAGGGGAGGAGCCACCTATCTCGTGATACTTCGAAGACTCTTCCAGGACAACAATGTGCAATCATCCGGACCCAACACTAGGTGGCGGACTATGCACAGATATGAATGTCAGCAGCCCTACATGCCAAGAACAGATGCATACTGGTAAGTAGCATTTGCATTCCGTACTACGGGTCCTAGGAAAAGGTCCACATATTCGGCCAGCCTTTCTGTGGGACCACCAATACCTGATATGATCGACCTTCCAGGTGGGAAGGGCATGTGTTTGTTGACTTTGGGTAGGGTGTATAACCACTGGTACGAAGGTCTAAATACCTTGAGGTATAGAAATTCGTCAGCGCTAAGTAGCCTCGCTTCTTTCCATGTACCTAGGTTTTTGTTTATCTCAATAGTTAATGGTCCCATAGGGTTGTAGTTAAGTTGTTTATAGCACGATCTGTCTAGTAGTTGACCTAGGATTTCCCCATGACAGTCCTTATTCATTATCACTACGTTGCCACCTTTGTCGGCCTCACGTATGATGTCGTCTGTATCTTTGGTGAGTAGATCTAGTCCCACCCACTCCCCTGGGGTGAGATTGTCTTTGTAATCAAATGTCTTGAGATGCTTCTTAGTGTCAATTTTATCAATATCCTCCAAAATCCGTTTGTGGAAGGGAATCCACTCTGATTTGGACCTAAGGCCACTAACAATACTGAAATCCGATTCAATGTCTAATTCTTACAAAAGCCTATCCATATCGTATGGTGTGTGCTCTTGATCAGTTAGAGAAAGCCGTAAGTGAGTAGCTTGTATGTCATTAATGCTGAGTGTGTCAGATTCAAAATGAGTCGGGATGTTTTTTGATGCTTTATTCATAGACAAATAGTTAGAAAAATGTTTCTTCAACTTCAAATTTCTAATAAATTTGAAGACATCAATTTTTAATCTACAAATATCTGCATTGGCATGAGGATTGAAATTCAAACCCTATATAAAAGAGTAGTCCTGTCAGGGGTTAGTTGTTTTGAAGAGAGATTGATGACTTGTACATCCTCTACTCGTGTATCTATGGTTTCTTTGTTATCCCCGATCTTAGTTTCCTCTTGTATTCTTCTGTACTTACCCCTCCTACCCCTACAGGTTTTGGATCTGGTATACGAATGCTCCTTCTGATGCGTTGTACTTTGTATAAAAAAGAGGTTCTGTCTTGCCCTACATTCTCTGATTTGTCAAAATCGCTCCCGCCAGTGCTGGAAGCGCTAAGCGATGTTACTCGAGGTCACTGAGCTAGGGCCTGCTGATGACAAATTGTTCTTATCTGGAAGGGTAGGTTTACGTACCATGGAGTCATATTTCCTAGCATATGTGAATACCCTATCATCTGAGTAATCAGCCTCGTCGTAGTGTGACTCCTCAGGGCTGGGGAAGATACAAACAAAATACTATGGGGTATTGAATACAAAAATCACAACACATTTCCTTATGTAAGGATTCAAACGATATAGATATATATAGTGACTCGGTGGTGGTGAGAAGACCTTGTTAGGAAAAATTCTTTTGTGACGTGAAATCTTGCCTCGAACGACATTGCTTTCAAGGGTTATTATGGTGGAAACCAAAGACACGCACCTGTGCGGTGATGCTTGAGTGTGACAATGATAAAACAGAATGCGTGCTCTATTGTGGAAAACTATATTGTCTATAGCAAAGATCTAGACATACATTATGAAAGTCGGAATATTCCCAAGTGACTCCTGTGGTTAAGTGTAAATGAAAATCTGTTCACGAGTGTTGAAATGAGTAATTCTCTATCATGCTGCTATTAGTGAGTGCACATACCACTTTAGGTGAGTTCATAAATAAACACTCATACCTGTACAATTCAATCAAGAGAAAAAAGGTCTATAAACAGAAAATGAGAAGAGAAAAAGGGAACAGGAAAACTGAATTTAGACTGACGGGACCAAAAAGCATAGGTTAGAGGACAGTAGTACGGTGCTGAGAGGATTTTGAGTGTGCTCACCGCTTGGCAGGTGATGATTCCAACCCGGCTGGGCTCTAGACCAAATGAAGCCAGTCTGTTTCAAAGAAGGATGAACCGGGTGATACAACACACATGAAGGAAAGAAAAAGAAAAATGGACATAGCGTCGTAAAGCCAATTGGTTGAATGGGTATCTTTCTATCCTCTACATTTCACCTTTAACCTTATGGCTCCATGAAGCCAGAGGGGTGTGCGCATTTACTTTTTCATTCGTCGGAGATACACCTGCCAATTCCGGACATTTTCCGAGGCTTTATACACACATACACAATTTTCGGTGGCTCTCGCTCTAGTGTTTGTCATACGGGTCCCAACAGCGACCATTATAAAAGCACTTCCGGGTCAGTCACGTGTCCGCATCCGGAACACGGTGACAACGCTCTGCATTTAGAAGCAGCCCCCGAGATACCTGGAAGAATACATTTCGGTAAGTCTCTCTATACTCAGGGTCTTGACAATAGAATTACTAGTTTGACACTTACTAGCCCAGAACAATCATTACATTTGCTCTTTCCTTTTTACCTGTTCTAGGACACGTATCGAAGGAAGCGCACCCGCTTCTACCCTACATTTTCACGGCTGCCCGCATTTCCCACAGAAGCAGATTCATCATTTTATTAGGTAAATGTCCCGCCTATCCTCCTTTTCCCCTCTAGATATCGTCCTGTTCTGTCCCCGCCCTGAAACGAACCATGTCTTTGACAGATCGTGTAAATCCCGTGTCTCACCCTGCTGTTGATTTTAATATTCTGGTTTTGACTGCTTTTTTCAATAAAAAATTTACAGCTTCAAGAACCATATTCTTCGCGACGCAACTCTTCGGAAATTTTGCAACACTGCATTGGATGCAAATTAAGAACCACTCACACTCTAGTCTATCGCGTGAGGCCCCCTGTTTTGTAGAATATATCACTGCCATTACTTCACTGTCACGCTATACGCGATCAATCAATTGGCTTTACGACACTACATCCATTTTTTTTTTCTTTCCTTCATGTGTGTTTTATCACTTTAGAACCCGGTTCATCCCACTTTGAAACAGACTTGCTTCATTTGGTCTAGAGCCCAGCCGGGTTGAAATTATCACCGGCCAAGCGGTGAGCACACTCAAAATCCTCTTATCACTGCACTACTGTCCTCTAACCTATGCTTTTTGGTCCCGACACAGTCTAAATTCGGCTTTTCTGTTCCCTTTATCTCTTCCCATTTTCTATTTATAGTCCTTTTTTCTCTCGATTAAATTGTACAGGTATGAGTGTTTATTTATGAACTCACCTCGAGTGGTATGTGCACTCACCAATAGCAGCATGATAGAGAATTACTCATTTCAACACTCGTGAACAGATTTTTATGTACACTTAACCACAGGAGTCACTTGGGAATATTCCGACTTTCATAAAGTATGTCTAGATGTTTGTTATAGCGGTACAAAAGGGGGTTGGTGATGGCTGGAGCATCTGAACCAATCAAACACTCACACCCAGTCAAAAGATCTGGGTTTGATCCATCACTGTTCTTTAGCCCACTCTGCCACCCCAGTTCAGACATGGCTATATGCAAATCAGTCAGACCCTGTGCCTTATTGGCCTGAACTGCCAAGCCATGCCTTCCCTGGACCGGAAACAAGCTTCCGAGGACCGGTTTCTGGCATTCCAGCCGTCTTCAGCCCTGCTTGCTTGAATCCAGTGGCAAAGTGAGCAAGGGACTCACGTCTGAGCATACCCTGCCACACTTATGGCGGCCAAAAGCGGTACAAAAGGGAGTGGTGATGGCCGGAGCATCTGAACCAATCAAACACTCACACCCAGTCAAAGGATCTGGGTTTGAACCATCACTGTTCTTTAGCCCACTTTGCCACCCCAGTTCAGACATGGCTATATGCAAATCAGTCTGACCCTGTGCCTTATGGGAACAGTCCAGCCCGAACTGCCAAGCCATGCCTTCCCTGGTCTTTGTTATAGACCATCTCGATTTCCACAATAGAGCACCTATCTGTTTTATCATTGTCACCCACAAGCATCACCGCACAGGTGCGCGTCTTTGGTTTCCACCATAAATAACCCTTGATAGCAATGTCGTTCGAGGCAAGATTTCACGTCACAAAACAATTTTTCCAAACAAGGTCTTCTCACCACCACCGAGTCACTATATGTATCTATATTGCTTAAATCCTTACATAAGGAAATGTGTTGTGTTTTTTGTATTCAATGCCCCATAGTATTTTGTTTGTATCTTCTCCAGCCCTGAGGAGTCACACTATGATGTGACGAAACACGTGTCGGCTGGCTGCAAAAGATATTAATAAAGATGATCTTTACAAATTGCGTTCAAGATTTAGTTTTTTCTCTGACAGCTATAATTGTTTAATTTGGTGTTAAGGTGTCCATTGAGAGACAGACTTACGAAATAGAGAAGGAATTAATCTTTAGTGTGCAATAGACATCCTGCTTCTATGTTCACACACGTATGTTCTTTGAACAGACGTTTTGAAGGGTTATAGGGCTTAGCCCCTCGCTTACATGCACTAACACCTACTGCTGACAATCTTACTGATCCAGGCGTCAACAGTAGCTGAGCGCCCATCCCCTTCATTCTAAAAACCCTTGTTTGCGCTATGTTACAATCTGTATATTTACTGCAAAGTACTTATCACTTACCTGTGCCAGGCTTGCTTGGTTCTAGGAAATAAAATAAAAGAATATTTTTATACAAAAACAATTGGTCTGAAGTTCAGTCTTTGAGTGTGTGAAATCATTTCCTGTCTGTGTGTACAACAAATGCTTAACACTGCCCTCTGATAAAGCCTTAATGCTCGACCACACTACCACAAATGGAGTGTAAGGTGCTATCTAAGTTTACCTTTGCTTAACTTTGGATTTCCACTGAACTCTGTGCACACTATACCTCACTTTGATATAGTATATACAGATCCAGCTTCCTATACAAGTACTCTTGATTGCCTCAGACTGGGCCAGGAGAGTGTGGGACCCAGAGCTGCAGTGCCTGAGCATTTGCCCTCTGATTAGGTTTCCGCTTTGAGTGGACCTCCTGTCTCAGCAGCAGTCCTGATTCTCCACAACATAACACCTGCAGGCATGGAGATGGAGCTGAGTACGTGTTTGAATTTTTTGACTACGATGGAGGATGTTATCCCTGCTGCCAGACATCCTTCCACAAACTCCATAAACAGTGAAGAAAATGTGTTTCCTGGTGTGCAGCCCGAGACCACAAACCCTACACGTCAAACTATGATGTTCTTTTAACTGTCTCCTTGGCCTAGCAAGGCCATGCAGCAGGTACAGTGAAAGTTTACCTATTAGCCCTTTCAGCATTTCTCTGTTTACTTGATCAACTATCCTTTTTTGTCACAAGTTGTCATGCGTTCATTATGTTGACACATTCTTCCTACAAGAGTTTGTGATGCCCCAGTGGGATCATAATCAAGTTATGAGCCCCCATATGTGTAGACTTGACTTTTTTCCAGCGTTTGTTGTGAATCGTGATGAGGTTTTTTAAACTGTTTTCAAAAATCAGTGGTTATCGGTTTGTGTTTTGCTCCATGCACAATCCTGGGGATGGTCTTTTTCCAATGTTTCATTAAATTTGCTCTTTCAGTTAAATGATATCCTGATCCTGTTAGTTTGACTTGCCACTTTCCTTGGCATTGATTGCAGGGCATTGAGCCCCTTGACAGGCCTCCCATACTTTGCTCGCTGCTGTCATTTATTGATTGTTTAAAAAAATGAATTTTATCTACTTTGACTTCTTTTACTGAGATGTCCTTGAGATATGTTTTTAATTATGCTTGTTGTGTGATTTCATGGATGTTTTACTGCCCAAATAAAGTATTGTCTGATTTGAACTGTTCATTATTTCTCATTTCCCCTATTGTACTCTAACCCTCTTCATGGCAGTGCCTATACAACCCTTTGTCAAAGAAATGCATTCAGGGAGACCTATTTTCATCTCATTAAGATTTTATTGTAGCAGATTAGGTTTATCTGCTCCTTTTGCTCTGTTCTGACAAATTGCAAAGATATGCTAAATGAAGATTTTCTACTTAGGACATGAGTTGTACATTGTGGGACGCTCTGTGTTCAATTATTGCAAGCCAGCTTAGTTCTGCCCCTTTTCTTTGTTTGATATCTACAGAAAGTACTGAGCTAATGGATTTATTTTTACTGTCCTATCTGGGCCCGTTACTTCTCTACCTGGTCATTGGGGAGACACTTGTGTCTCCCCATATGCTGTGGAATCATTTGCATACTGGAGGAACTGGATTTTTACGTAAAATATCAAAAACCGGATATACCAGTTGTCCAGGGGTTCCATTACTAGTGGACAGGTCTTGTTACCTAATTCCAAAGTGCTCTATTAGGGCGTAGTGTGGTTGAGCTGCCTTAGGCTTAACACAGAGGACTTTAAGACATTTGCAAATAGACACAATGATTAATAAATTACACACATGACTCCAGAAAATCCACACTAATTTATTAAAAATACCAATTCCCATTGTATATGATTTGGCATCAGAGAAAAATCATTAAGGTAAGTTTTAAAATATAAAAAGTGGACCCTTCACTTTGAGTTCTGAATATATTAACCTAAGGAAGGGAGAAGTTCTGCAAACGGGTACAGTACATAAACTTACAAGTCCAATCTCCAGGAGTTAAGGTGAGTGGTAGGCAAGGTCCAAGGCAGCACCAACTGTATATCACCAGCAGTACGAGGGCATCTGGTGCAGGGTACAAATCAGCATTGGAAGCCCAATGCGTTTCAATAGGGATTGGTCACTGCAAAAAGACTGTAGGCTCATACCTAGCGTTGCTTGTTGAAGGGGTGGAGGGGGGCACAGCTCCGATCCTGTTCTCCAAGACACAAGGGGTCGGGTGCAAGCGTGTCTTTAAGCGTCTGGTTTTTCCATACCATATCAGTTGCAGTTGAGAGGATCGACGTGCAGACGATGTCAGAATCCAGGAGGGGTGAAACCACGTTGTACCCAAACTCTGGAGGGCTGGGGAACCTTGTTGGCGCTGGCGGCCAATTTATACTCTTGCCGGAGATGACTTTAGCACTGGTAGCTTCAGGTGTAGTGTTTCTGTGGTTCCGGAGGCCTTGGTCTTCTCTTTTGGAGTTTCTTCAGAACAGGTCTGCTGTTCACGGGAATTCTTGATTTTATTTCGAAGACAGGAAGTCCTCCCAGCTTTCTGGAGTTACAGCTGCAGAACATGTAGA
Organism: Lissotriton vulgaris; assembly: GCF_964263255.1. Taxonomy (NCBI): domain Eukaryota; kingdom Metazoa; phylum Chordata; class Amphibia; order Caudata; family Salamandridae; genus Lissotriton; species Lissotriton vulgaris. Next base: position 34,959,852 of record NC_141688.1, read on the forward strand.
CTTTGGTGCTGTTTTCGACAAGGGATGCAGACAGACAGGCAGGGTTGGTACAAGGACAGCTGCTTTTTCTATCTTTTCTGCTTTTGCGGCTCATCTGTGTCCTCTCTCTTAGTCCTGATCAGACTTCCCTAAATACTAAATTTAGGGGTTAGGTGATTGTTAGGTAGTAGCCAATGGGCTACTGACCCTTGGGGTCACTGTGCCCCCTATATGACCACTTACTGTAGAAAGTGGGCCTAACCTCTGTCCCTAAATTCCGAAGTATGCCATCAAAGATGTCTGCTTCTGAAAAATTGTGCCCACCTCACAGTAGCCCTCCTTAGCCTGGATGTGACACACCTACCTGACTAGCTAATTTTCCCGCCTGTCCAATTGCAAAGGGCGCTCTGGACAGAGAGGATGGCTTCCTCTCCTGTGAGGGGAGCCAGATTTGCATTCTAAAGATGGCAACTTCTTTGAAGCTCGCTGGCCTGGTATCAAACATCTCATATTTTCAGTTTAGCCATCATGTAGCTGGGGATCTAGTTTTAACCATTGTCCAGCACATGTTTTAAAAATGGCTTCCCTGGTCACTTGTACCAGCAGTAATAGGATTGACCACCACAGGGGCATACCTTCTCATGCAGGTATGCCCTCACATGTAATATTCAACACCCTTCCTTTAAGGCTTAGGCCTGCTGTAGGGGTGGCTTACCAATATTACATGTAGTGGTAGGGGACATGACACACAGGGATGTGCGACATGTCTTGTTTTCACTTTTGTCTGCACCAAGACCCGCAGCCTAGCTTATCCTTGGTGAGGTGTCCCTTAAGTTGACAATTTGTTCTGCAGCCCTCAGGGGCCTGCTTTAGTACCTCAGGCCCTAGGTACCAGGTCGCCATTAATTGGAGACTTAAAGAGGGTGCTAAAGAGTCTGCAAATTGGGGGGACAATTTGACAGTTTTGGGAACGAGCTCTGGCACTGGGGACCCGGTTAGGAGATACCCAGTACACTTTGTCGAAATTACATAATTTACCAGGCAAAAAAGTGAAGGTGACCATGTCAAAAAGGGACTCATTGCTACACATGCTGTAAGCGGTAGGGACTTTAGCGACCGCAAACTGCACTGCAGTTTGAAGAAGAATCTAAATTCGTGGTAAAGAAGTTTCATCACCTGCAGGATGCCTAGCATCTTTTGCATGTCCAGTTCACAGTAGGATTGAAGTTGATTTTGCATTGTTCTTCCATGTTTGTGGGATTTTGTTTATTTGAGGACCTCTTAATATTAATTTTTCCCAAGCATGTGTGTATTTGCTAATTTGAAGCAGTGCAGGACTGTTTCTACCAGGCAAATGTATGCACTGTTGTAGGGATTTTCCATTCTTGGTAGAAAAAATTGCACAACTCCATATGTTTCCATTAAATGTAGTCCGTGTTCCATATGGAAATTGTTGCATAGTGTCAAGCCTTAATTTAAGACCAGAGGGCCAAAATCTATTTTTGACATAGAAGTAGTAGAAATTAAATTTGAGCTTGATGACCATGAGGCTGTATTCATTCCAGTGTACAGTGTCACAAATGGTCCGTACACCTGTTTTTTTTTTTTTTAACTGCACCATTCGTAGCACATACAAGCAAACTGCTAACTTTAATGTCTACAGCTTATGCACTAATTCATAAATTCTCGGAGTTCATGTATGCACCAAAAGCAGCACAGGTTAGCCAAAACTATCTTGTGGACCTCTCTGGGTGGTGCATGGACAAGGATTGCTCTTTATAAAGCTTGGAAAGGCAATGCAATTTTAGACAATAAACATGTAGCCTAAGTACATAAGGGTTGGGTATAGTACCTTATGGGATGCCATTGATTATGGGGGCATCTATGTGCATGGTGAACCTAGATGTGATACTTTGGCTTTCAGCAACTACAGCTCTGTCCGAATTACAAACAAAGGATGTACTGTATGTCCTGAACTGCTTAGAGTTCTGCTGCAAACCTGCTGCCCACTGTGCAGCTGCAAAAACAAGTTTGATAGACAGAATGCAGAACAATGTCATACATTCACCCCAGTACAGAGATCTGGGCCTAAATCAATCATTTTTTTGCTCACTACACCACCCCAGTTCAGACATGGCTAAATGCAAATCAGCCTTGACTCTGTGCCTCATGGGAACAGTCCAGCCCGAACTGCCAAGCCATGTCTTCCCTGGACCGGAATAAAGCATCCTAGGACCAGTTTCTGGCTATCAGCTGTCTTCAGCCAGGATAGCTTGACTCCAGTGGTGTGGAGAGCACGGGACTCGCGTCTGAGCATACCCGTCCCACTCGGGGTGACAAATGCAAAAACAGTTGATGGACAGAATGCAGAACAATGTCATACATTTACCCCAGTACAGAGATCTGGGCCTAAATCCATCATTATTTTGCTCACCACACCACCCGAGTTCAGACATGGCCATATGCAAATCAGCCTTGACCCTGTGCCTCATGGGAACAGTCCGGCCCGAACTGCCAAGCCATGTCTTCCCTGGACCGGAATCAAGCATCCCAGGACCGGTTTCTGGCTATCAGCCGTCTTCAGCCAGGATAGCAGCAGCATAGAGTGAATGGTCGGCTAAAGCCATATGATTAGAGAGCCATGCTTTCAAAATAGTGACATAAGATCCAATTTTGTGGTACCCCTGGGATCTTGCAGATGTCCACAAGGACAACGTGGACTAAGTGGGTCATAGCATCCATCACAGGAAAGTGCTTAGAAGTGTAGGGGGTGCCTTTATTTGTTTTGAATGTAGAGGTTGCCAAAACAGTAAGTAAAATTCTGTGTTTTCCAGATTCTACTGACAAATGTGTTCGAGGCATATGAGCTTCAGATTACATACGGCATAGATCGCCACCTAGTGTTGGGCCTGGATGTTTGCAGTTTGTTTTTGTCCTGAAAGGTTCTTTGGAAGTCACGAGATAGATGACTCCTCCTTTGGACCATATTGCGCATGGGCATCGGCTCCATCCTCAGATTTTTTTTTCTGCCATCTGGCTTGGTTGTGTTTCCAGCGCTCCAGTTTGGAGCCCATTTTCCTTCGGCGCGCAATCCGCACCCAGTTCGACGTTATTTCAATCGCGGTCCCCATCAATGCGACTCTTCACCACTTCGAAGTCTTCGATTCCGGTCGTCGACTAAGGCCTTCGGGCCTACCTAGACCGTAGTCTCTGGTTCATGGAAAGGACGCCATTCAAGAGGTGTCCTCGATGTAGATCAAAGTTTCCCCACACCGATCTACATGAGGTGTGCAACATTTGCCTCTCCCCGGAGCACGAGGCAAAAGACTGTTCTGTTTGTGCCTCCTTCCGCTTCAAGAAGACAATTTGGGACCAACTAGCTCTAAGAACAATGGCCCGCTCGTTAGCATCGATCCCGGACGACATCTTCCAAGAGGGTGTCTACATGGCAGAACAGCAGTGGGCCGAAAGAAGCTCCAGCTCCTCCGAAGACTCTGAGGTCGAGGACATCACTCCAACGTCGACCCTGACTCTTCCTCGACACCCTCCAAAAAGGCTTTGGGCACACCCTCACCTTCGGGCCCACCCTCACCTTCGGGCCCACCCTCACCTTCGGGCCCGGGTGCACACCGAGAGACTGCTTCCCACGCCCCGCGCTCAGGCTCGGCAAAGAAGCCTAATAAGCCTTCCCGCGGCTCTGGCTCGAGTCAGCCTATTCCTGGTGTCGATCCTACACCGAAAAAGAAGCCATATTTCTCATGCATGCCGACCGCTGCTTTGACACCCAAGCACTCTGTGCCGAAGACTGCCACCGGCTCATCAACGTTAAAACCGCACTCGGAGCTGAGTAAAAAACGACCTAAAGGTCCAGACTTCCATGCTTCAGAACCGAAAAAACCCACGGAACCCAAAAAACACATTCTTGTTAAAGACATTGCGAAAGGTCAGTTATAAGCTAAAAGACCCTAGACCAGCTACTGAATCGGTGTCGAAAAAACCTCCGGAACCGAACGACTTGCCATCCACAGAAGAGCCTTTTCTACCAGATCCAACTGCCTCTTAGCTCCAAGAAGAGACCACTAGAGGCGCCTGCACCACCACCACCACCACCACCACCTCCTCCTTCTCCTCCTCCTCCAAAGGAGACATTGCAACCTCTCCATTAAGGTCCCTTCTCCACTTCCCCATACTCTTCCACCTCCTCCAACACATCATTCTCCTACACCATCCCTTAAACCCAGATGATTTTGTAGATACAGACTCTGATGAAACTTGTGGGGGTGCTCATGAACTAGTAGCGAACAATAGTCCCCCCCCCAGTCATCTAATCCTTGGGATGATTGTAACACCCCTGATGTGCCGTACGTCCCTCAAGAAGATATATATTCCTCCAGGCCTTCCCCCCCAGAGGACACTATAGGTTTTAACCTACTAGTCCAGAGGGCTGCCCAATACTATGGGGTCGATTTGCACACAGACACTGTAGAGGAAGATTTCTAATTGGACACGTCTAACAATACACAAAGATCCACTGCCATTCTGCCAATGCTTAAGGGGGTCATTAAGCATGCAACAGAGGTCTGTCGAGTCCTCAACCCCCGCATTGAGAAAAAATATAAAGCTACCCCTACAGATCCAGCTTACATTAGAGGCCCAGCACCCCTAGATTCCTTAGTAGGTTCTAACACACGTAAACGTGCCAATTCACAAACATCAGGTGAGGCCTCACCACCAGACAAGGAATCTAAACTCCTTGATGCCTCCAGCAAACAAACAGCGTCCCAGGCAGCTAACATATGGCCAATCGCCAATACCCAAGCGCTATTGGCTAGATATGACGGGGCACATTATGATAAACTGGAGTCCATAATGCAGCATCTACCAGACAAATATAAAAATTGGGCCAATGAACTCGTACAAGAAGGTAAAAATATCACATACTTCCATCCGTTGTGCCCTAGATGCTGCAGATACTGCCTCAAGGGCAATCAATACTAGTGTCCTTTTGCGTAGGCATGCCTGGCTACGTATTTCGGGTTTTAAACCTGAGGTACAAAATTCCACCCTCAATCAGCCATTTGATGAGAAACACTTATTTGACCCTAATGTCGATGTATCTTTAGAGAAAATGAAAAAAGACACCAACACAGCTTAATCTATGGGAGCCTTGCAGTTGCAAGCTCTCAGACGTTCTTTTTGTTGCTCATCATATAGAGCCAACGCAAGAGGCTCCTCCTCCGAAAGCCCCTCCACTTCCTACAAGACCCCTAGCCAATCTATATTCACTAGGGGCTACCAAAGAGCGGGTCATAGGGGTAAAAACAACAAAGACAGAGGCATAACCAACAACACCTGCTCTGCCTCCACCCCTACCCAATGACTTTCCTCCCCTCCCCCCTTCCCCCCCCCCTCAACATTCCACTCCTGTGTAGGGAAGACTGCAACAATTCCTTCCTGCCTGGACCGACATCACATCGGACAGGTGGGTGCAACAAATTATTCAGTCAGGTTACTATCTAGAACTAACATCTACCCCCAAACAGCGTCAAATGTCACAAGAACATCTATCCCTGTTAAAGCAAGAAGTAATATCTCTGCTAGAAAAAAATGCAATAGAACCAGTTCCTCTGCACCAACAAAACAAGGGGGTTTACTCCCTATACTGTATTACAAAGGACGGCTCTCTAATTCTAGACCTCAGACCGCTAAACATATACATACAGTCAGACCATTTTCACATGGTCACACTGCAACAAGTCCTTCCTCTCCTATTACAAAATGACTTCCTTGCTATTATAGATCTCAAGGACGCATACTTCCACATTCCTATTCATAAAGCTCACAGGAAGTATCTCAGATTTGTAATAGACGTGCAGCACTATCAATTCAAAGTACACCCATTCGTAGTCACAACAGCACCAAGAATATTCACCAAGTGCATTCACCAAGTGACTAGCCGTAGTGGCAGTACATTTACGAAGACAGCACATCCACGTCTTCCCGTACCTCGACGACTGGCTCATAAAAGCCAGCTCATACAACCGGTGTGTGGAACACACTCATGCCACAATCCAACTGCTCCACAACTTGGAGTTACCAATAAAACAAACCAAGTCTCATCTGCAACCATCCAAAGTACAACAGTACCTCGGTGCCACAATAAACACTTAAACAGCGCTAGCTTATCCCACTCCAGTAAGGATAGCCAGCATGCAAACTATTCTCACAAAGTTGCTCCAACGTGGGCCAGACAGCCGTGGTACACCAAACTGCTACAACTGTCTGTAGTACCGCACCAAAAACTCCACGCCTTTTAACACAGAACCGTGGAGAGATCAGGCACCCGGACCCAGCTCTGCTCAACCTTGCGATCTGGCTCCTGAAATCCTAGAATTTGGATCTTATCCTTCCTCCAGACTGCATGAATGCCATAAAAGAAGCTAGACGTCCAACCACTAGAGCATGCTATGCAGCTTAGTGGAAACGCTTTGTAATATATTGTCACAATAACAATATTAATCCCCTATTCATCACATCATAGGATACTTACTACACCTCCAAATATGTAATTTAGCCTAGACTTCTATTAGACTACATCTTGCGGCCATAGCAGCATATCTTCAAAACAGACAACATCTATCTCTGTTCAGAGTGCCTGCTATTAAAGCCTTTATGGAAGGCCTTAAGAGAATAATTCCTCCCAGAGTACCACCTTCACCAGTGTGGAATTTGAACATTATTCTCACACGGCTAATGGGACCTCCCTTCGAACCTTTACATAAATGTGAACTACAATTTTTAACATGGAAGGTTGCGTTCCTAGTAGCTATTACTTCTCTACGGAGAGTTAGTGAACTACAAGCACTAACCATTCAAGAACCTTTATTGCAAATGCATCATAATAAGGTCGTTCTCCGTACTAATCCAAAATTCCTGCCCAAGGTCATTTCTCCCTTCCACCTCAATCAATCTGTGGACCTGCCAGTTTTCTTCTCGCAGCCACAAACAGTAGCAGAAAGAGCTCTCCATACCCTAGATGTTAAAAGAGCATTGCTATACTACATTGAGAGAACACAACCCTTTCGTAAGACCAAACCACTTTTTGTGTCTTTCTCACCACCACACAAGGGTAATCCCATATCAAAATCTGGAATAGCTAGATGGATTGTCAAATGCATACAGATTTGCTACCACAAAGCTTAACGTACGTTATCTGTTCCTCCTAAAGCCCATTCTACAAGGAAAATAGGGGCTTCAATGGCATTTTTAGGGAATATTCCCCTAGATGACATCTGCAGAGCAGCTACATGGTCTACACCACACACATTCCCAAAACACTACTGTGTAGATGTGCAAACCAACCAACAAGCTAATGTGGGCCAGGCTGTTCTCAAAACATTATTTCAAACTACTGCAACAGATGGTGGTGGTCGCCGCTAAGAGTGGGTACTGCTATACAATCTATACACAGTGTGTAATCTGCAGCTCATATGCCTCGAACGGAAAATGCTACTTACCAGTATGCATCTGTTCTTGGCATGTAGAGCTGCAGAGTTGCACACGCCCACCCGCAAACAATCTGAGGATGGAGCCGATGCCCATGCGCCATATGGTCCAAAGGAGGAGTCCCCTATCTTGTAACTTCCAAAGAACTTTTCAGGATAAAAATAAACTGCAAACATCCGGGCCCAACACTAGGTGGCGATCGATGCACAGTGTGTAGCTCTGCAGCTCTATATGCCAAGAACAGATGCATACTGGTAAGTAGCATTTTCCTTCCTTTGGTGGTGTTTTATTGGTTACTAAAAACCAGAAGCCCTACTTAAGTGCATGCCGTGCGAACCCATGTGCTTTTGCTCCTTGAGGTTTTTGATGCTAAAATTGTTATTTTTATTGCCATCTCAGCAGCATGCTGTGTGAGTGAGCGGGGGCGATATTGGTACAATCGACTGCACTACCAGGACAAATTGGTGTTTAGGCTCTGGGCAGCTATATAATCTTTGCAAGTGTAATGCGGGTGAGGTTGTTGGAAACCACTCTGTCAAGGTGGATTGCATTAAAATCTACTATGCACTGGCCATAAAGCTGTCCATGCTACCTGAGAAACTATTTCACCAGTGCCTAAGTCACTGTGATATTGGCACAAACGTCTTGATATCAGCTAGACTGAAGTGAGCGTCGGTGCATACGTTCTTGAAGTACTCCCTTAATAGCTAGGTCGGACAAGGTTACTCACTCTGTTCTGTAGGGCTTTTAGGTCTGAGCCCCCAGAGTCTCCACATTTTGTAGATACTGCTTTGGTATCTTTTGTAAAAATTAGCAAATTGTGGTGAGAAGTATCCACTCTCTGGAACACCCTCCCGTTGACATTGAGGGGTAGACAAGATTTTATTCCTTTTAAAAAGGATCTTAAGACCTTTTTGTTCCCTAGAGCAGTATAATTGGTAGCATGCCCGCAGGATAGACGCAGTCTCAGCGCCAGGATACCCTTTGGGTGGCAGCCGCGCTTAACAAGTAATTAAATAAATAAATAAATTAGCAGAATAAGTCATTTTCAGCAACACACTCATGGATAATCGAACTGTAGATTCCTCAAAACTATACCAAGTTTGAGCTCGGTTTCCTGTCAGTTGTTCTACATGCCACGTCTGAAGGCCCAGAAAAATGTTTTGGGACAGGGTCAGTACTTATATGTGGCTTTGCTCCATCACTTTCCTGATACAGACCCAGCGTGAGGCTGCACAACACCACTTGCCCACATGCGAGAGCACTGCTTTTGGTTTTCCAGTACTAGTCTGCCAACTGGGGATATTCTGAAATGGAGCTATCTGGTTATAGTTCCACCAGAAATAGCATTCCTGAAAGAAAGAAATTTGTACATTTTCACCTATGTTGTTTTTTTGCAGACTGTAGAATGCTATTGCTTTTATTACCATGTTGGGATCCTATTTTGTGGTTTCTAAATATCTTCATTTTTCTTTTAATTTTTCTGATCCTGTTTGTCCACTTGAACATGTTGTGACAGTGGTTAAAGAAATGGATTAAAAAGTGTGATGACGATAGTGAAACATCCAACTGGATCGCAGCCAACACTAAGGTCAGTTCAAGGCTTTTGTTCATAAGCTACATAAGCTACATGTTATGAAACCATGCTTAACTGAAAATACTGAACCCCAATACAAGTAGCATATATTCACAATGGTGGATACTGTATTTTGAAGCCAGTAGTAAAATAGTTTTTGATACTGCACATTGCAAGGATAATTCTGTGATAGAACAGTATCCAGTCATCGTCCCTCGATTAAGTAAACCAAATATAAAATCACACAACTCATTGGAACAAGCTGCTGCAAAACTAAATTGCTGAAAATAAACTGATTTATGAGTTAGCTTAAGGTTTCTTGTAAAGATTGATCGTTTTATCATATCCTCTTATCAAAATAGAAAATGGACAAATAGTTTCTTAAAAAAGGAACGGAAGTGAGTTATATTTTCCAGCTTTTGGTCTTCTCTACCCTACATTTACATACTGTATTGATATGCCAAGTCTAACATAAGGGAATACTCCAAGAACAGTTTGAATCTATAAAATGCCAGCAGAATGTAGGGTCATGTTTGTTTTCCACCGCTTTTAGGACAATAGATCAAAGATCAGATATTTGGTTCACTAGTGAAATTTGAAGTAGAATGACCCCTTTCTCCCTCTGTAGAACATATTTGTTCTAAGCATGTGAGCTGTAGATCACATTCTTTGCATACTCCTGCCATCTAGTGTTGGGTCCGAAAGGTTGCAAGTTGTTGTTTTTCTTCTAGAAGCCTTTTAAGTCACAAGTTAAGGTTACTCCTCCTTTCGGTGATAGTGCGCATGGGCATGGACTCTATTGTAAAGTTGTTTTTTTTTCATCCATCTGGTTTGGACGTGTAATTATGCGCTCCGATACAAAACCGTTCTTTGGGTTTCCCTCGATACACTATCCACTCTACCTACGTCGGTATTGTTTTCGTACGCGTATCCCACTTCTCTGCGAGTCGATTAAAAAAGCCTGTCTATCGGAAGACTCGTGGAAGGCCTTCGGGCCTAACCACATCGGTCCAACCTTGCAGTTGATGGAACGGACTAAATTTAAATGTTGTCCTCTGTACGACGCAAGGTATCCCAGCACCCACTTGCACGAAGTGTGCAACTCGTGTTTCTCTCCGGAGCACAACTAACAAGACTTTGATGCGTGCAGATCATTTCGATAGAAGAAAACGCTCTGCAATCGTCTGGCTCGGCGGCGTGAAAATCAAAGCAAGAACGTCCAATACACTCCGGACATCTTCGCTAAAGGATCCAAACAGGAATAATTCAATGCACAAGACTCCAAAGAGGATTCCAGAAACAGATTCTGAGATGCTAGACGACATACCGCCTGGACAACGTCCCATGAGTACCGAATACCCCTTGCCCCGAAATCCATTTCAGACTAAACAAAAGGCTTCGGTTCCACCACCAACCTTCAGGCCATGGTCGGCACGACAAGATGTTTCTACCATCCTGCTTCCTGGCTCGGCACCGAAAAACACATAGTTAATTCTTCCGGCTTAGAATAGTCGGCCAAAGCCAGGCACTGAGCCAAAACCTTCGGTCTCGAAGACTGTTTCGGAGCCGAAACCCTTGACATCGAACCCAAATTTTCTGTGCCGAAAAGTCATTCCACCCTGGCACCGAAGTAGTCTTAGCCGAAACCGAAAAATACTCTTTCAAAGCTGCAGGATCAGATTTTCGACATCCCACCTTCCAAATTGGACCCAAAACAAAAGGACATTTACATTATACCATTCCTTTAAAGTTGAAGAATGTCTGTACTAACCCTTCTACTCCGCCACCAACACCACGTTCATCTACACATTCACCACCTTCTCCACAATTAGAACATTTAATCATCACACCAACTAACTCTCCACCACCACCACGATGATTATGGAGATAATGGAGATACTAATTTACCTATAGATCCCTGGAAAGACTACAATACTGATTCACTTACTGACAATGACCCAGACCTTTTACCCTGCAAGACCTTCCCCTCCTGACAATGTAAAGGATTTAGAATTACTTGCTAGAGCTGCAGAATATCATGAGGTACAACTACATAAAGAATCCCCAGAAGAGGATTTCTTGTTCGAAACTCTCAGTAGCACACACAGATCCAGTCAGACTCTCCCTATGCTCAAAGACATGATGAGATATGCTGATATATTTAAGGACCCTGTTCGTGCTCGCATTATCACTCCCAGAATAGACAAAAATATAAGCCTGTTCCGTCAGATCCAGTCTTTATTAAGGAGCAATTACCACTAGACTCACTAGGTGTCTCTAAAGCTGGTAAACTGGTCAATTCACAAACCTCAGGGATTATCCAGCGCCCCCCCTCCCCATCTCCCCATCCTCTGAGTACAAAGTCAGAATTATTAGACGCTTCTGGTAAGCGAGTTGTCGGCCCAGTCAGCGAATGATTGGCATATAGCCAACACCCAGGCCCTAGTGCCTAATACAAAGGCACTAGGGCACAGCCGTGGTACACCAAACTGCTACAACTGTCTGTAGTACCACTCCAAAAACTCCACGCCTTTTAACACAGAACCGTGGAGAGATCAGGCACCCGGACCCAGCTCAGCTCAACCTTGCGATCTGGCTCCTGACATCCTAGAATTTGGATCTTATCCTTCCTCCAGACTGCATGAATGTCATAAAAGAAGCTAGACGTCCAACCACTAGAGCATGCTATGCAGCTTAGTGGAAACACTTTGTAATATATTGTCACAATCAATGTTCCCTCTAATTTTTCCCCTCTGTTTGTGGCAGTGTAGGGTCTCTGTGCGCTGAAGCCATGGCTATGTGCGCCAGGAACAAGCTGCGCGTGTGTGCAGCGCCAAATACCACTCCAAACTTTAGCTTAAACTGAAAAAATGGTGCATTTCTACACATACAGCGCCATGTTAAAGGGCTTAAGGGAGATTTGCAATTTGGAAACACACGCCATGACTTGAATTGGCTACACTTCAGGTTTAGGAAAGCATAGGACTCCCAACTGTGGAAACAAGCCAGTAATCCACTGCCATTAACAGTGAGGGCCACTGGAAATAAGCCGGAAATATACTGCTAGAAATGGTGAGGAGGGAGAAACTGGAAATAAGCAAGATGTATACCGCCATTAAAAGTGAGGATCTGCTACACTGGAAACAATCCAGAAGTACAAGCTCAATATAAGTGAGGACTCTGAAATTTAGCCAGAAATCCACTGTCATTAACAGTGAGGATCCAGACACTTGAAATAAGCCAGAAATATATTGCTATTAAAAGTGAGGGCCCAGATACTGGAACTGCCATTAAAAGTGAGGGCCCGAAACCCTGGGCCTAAGCCAGAAATTCACTGCCATCAAAAGTGAAGGTTCCATAGATAGAACTAAATCATAAATACACCGACATTAACACAGAGGTGGCTTATTTGCTTCTATGGTAATGGCGGAGCAAATGTGATGCGGTTTCTGGTAACCTCATTGGCCAATCAACATATTTTGCATGGTTTTGGGCCCTATCACTGCTTTGAAGGGGTCTCCCATGTTGAATGTGGCGGGGTGCCAGAGAGACCGTGCCAGGGCAGCTCATCTGGAGATGAGGCTCGTGAAGGTGTCTGTAAGGTTGACTTTTCGGCTGTGACAGGAATTACTAGCCCTAGCGCATCAAATGCCTGAGTTCTGAGAGTGCTCATGCACTTAATGTAAACAAAACTTTTTTTAAAACATACCTACATCGCCGGTACAGTTTTTTGGCTTGGATTTAGCAGGCCCTCCGATTCATGGAAATACATTAATGTGATCTAGGCCCAGGGCCCCCAACTGGTCTACCATTCTCCATTTTTCAGAAAATAAAAATAATTTTACGTTCTGTTTAATACAGAAATTGCTGCCTTAAATACTGCCATTTTAAAAATCAGGTGCGACTATAAGTGATGAAATACAGTATAGTCATTGTGTTGACAAATGTAGATCCAGACGACCTGGATTCTAATCAGGCATTCCTCAATCAATCACACTGTGTGATTTTGAGCCTCTTTTCCACTGTCTAGGTTCTTATATAAAGTGGGAAACACATAGAACGAGGTTAAATAATGGTATGAGCACTGCCTAATTTGTGCCATGTATTTTCAGGTGATGGGCATCGGTATTCACTTTTGGGGAACAGTGCTTATGTTTCTTCATCAGACCGTGACCCAGATCAAGAGAAAGAAATCTAGAAAAGTAGGAAAGAATGAGGAAAAGAGAGACAGAGAAAGAGTGAGAAAGCAGGGACAAAAAAAGAAAGTGGGAAAGTGAAGTAAGGAGAAAGGAGTGGATGGTAGTAGAGGAAAGAAGCATGAGAGAGTGGAAGCTGGACTAGACAGCCCTACTTCTACAGCACCTTGGCAGACTCACAATGAACACTTATTTTACAAATTACCCACTGATCTACGATACAATATATAAGCAGCTGGATATTACAAGTCACTTACTCGACCTTGGAAGGATGACAGGTGGCATCGGGTATATTGGAATAAAATCGGGTGAGCTGTAGGGAAGCTACAGACCTCGGCAGGCACACTCAGCAGACTAACTGGGAGAGCCCCCTTACCCTGGGTACATATCCTGGAAGTGGGGCTGCCTTGTAAGCTGAGCGTAGCATGGAACTGTGGAACCAAGTTTGAGTTTCCATCTCAGCTCAACATGGCAAGATTCTGACGAAATCGCATAATCAACCTGTGCCTAAAAAACGGACCCTGTGTAATATAATCTAGTGTTTATGAAAAGCGCTAGGATACCTTTGGGCCAGATTTGCGCTAAGTAAAACTGCAAAGGGAGAGAAGAGAACACCTTGTAAAGGAGGAGAGGGTGTAGCACTATTAGTACGAGACGGTGACCCAAAAAAGAAAGGAGCACACGTTTAGTTAGTGCATACAGGAGTAGAGTAAGAGTGTTCAACAAAGGGCTTTGATGAAGGAATTAGAGAGGTATTGGGAACGAGAGGAAGAGAGAAGAAAGGGGTCGGGGAGCAGAAGGAAAGAGGAAGACAGGAAAAATCAGGAAGAAAGAAAGATGGTGAAAACCCCGGAGTAATAAAACTGGAAAGGGAGAGGAAAATGGATGGAGGCTAAAAAGTCAAGAACTTGGGAGAAGCGAAGAAGAGGGCCACAAGAGGGTGGAAATGGCTAAAAGGAGGGAAGAAGTGACAAATGCACAAGAGAGACATGAAGGACTAATGAGGGGGAAGAACAAACTGATTGTGAGGGTTAAAGTGAAAACTAGGAGTCAAAAGCGAAATATGTGTGTGGGAGTAGAGGCTGCTTTGCAAAGACGAACATAAGGAAAGAGTGGAAGTGAAATGGCAAGGACTAAGGGGATTTAAAAAGAGGGGTGGGTGTGCTTGAGGGTGCTGTTGCAATGGGCAGACCAGGTAATGGAAGAGGTGCGAGTCTTTACTAGTAAAAGCTGATATACTTATTAAACACGGACTTAGGATGTTCAGACATATACTTGCAAAATGCATGATGGGCGTTTTCCCCTCAGTAATGTGTGTAGACTAGCAAGGCTTTATTGGGCAGGCAGTTTATAGCTAGCCAACACGTCTTAATAGACCCCATCGATATTGCCGTCAACAACTATAACACACTTGGTATCGTACTGCGTATTATTTTTGCATGAAGGTTTTGTTTGCCTCCTGCATAAAAGTTTAATATTTGTGGTTGTTTGCTTGCAAGTGGTTTACTAGGGAAAACGAATACTTCGGTGTTTCTGTTGCTTCAACATATTATGGTTATTTAAATGAGAAGCACAGATACTGTGTCGAATACGCAATTTGCATATTTTTTGTCTTCGAGCCTGCCCATTGAAAAGAAGCGTACCTTTTTGACTCATTTTTTTTTAGCATTTCACAAAGAATGTATCTGATGCAAGTTAACTTGTTAAGCAATTGCCAATGGTTTTCTTTTAAGTTTACTCTCCCGTACTTCCAAGCTTCGACGTAACACACATGCCCGAGCTCAAACGACAACTGGTTGCGGTGGGAACCCAGCTCCGAGACTGACAAATAGGTAAACCGAAGAGCAGCCTGCTGAGGAGTGGCATCAAAAGGGTGTATGTAGGCTTCCCCTGCAGACCACCTTCTGATATTTGCACAAGAGTTCCATGTATGTAATTTTTTGTTTTACCGGCTTCTGGCCCGCGCCTCAGGAGGTTAATAGATCCTTGCAGTTCCTCCTCCTCCTCATTCCGGGGCGCTGCCAGCCTGAAAGTGGTAAAGAATTATTTAAGGTCACCAGGGCAAGACTCTGCTGTGGCCATGTCTTAAATCGTCTCTGTTTGCAGTGAGACGCAGGGCTTCCTCCTGCCTCCCCCTCGCAGTCTGGCAGGGGGATTGGGGAAATCTGGCTAACTGAAAGGACATGCTGGGCTGTCCTCACGCGGCTGTCGGCAGATTGTGTGCTTTTGTTTCAAGTGTTCTTGTTAATCGCAGTTCCTGACGGCGCTGCAATTAACATAATACTTAAAAAAAAGCCCATAATCTGCCGACAGCCGCACTCTACATTCAAAAGGAGAAATAAGTGCCCTCCATAACAACACAGGCTGCTGCAACACTTACCTGCCGCTCCCTCATCTTCTATGGACGTTAGTGTATTCCGTAGCTCTCACCAACCTGGAAACATCATTTTTTTGCGCCGCTTGCTTTTTAAAAGTAAGCGGTGCGAACGCTCTCACGGAATGTGCTGTGTGTGTGCGCGCTCCACACACAGCACTGCGCGCTCCGGTAAACAGATGTGCGCGCGTGCACATGCGCGCAGCTTATTGGGAACAGTGGTCACAATAACAATATTAATCCCCTATTCAACACATCATAGGATACTTACTACACCTCCAAATATGTAATTTAGCCTAGACTTCTATTAGACTACATATTGCGGCCCGCAGATCTTTTCTAAACTGGAGTCTGTTGTTTGAACAAATCCAGTGTTCACGGGTGCAGAACCGCAGATCTTTTCTAAACTGGAGTCTGTTGTTTGAACAAATTCGGTGTTCACGGGCGAGTCTTTGGGATTGAAGGCAGGCAGTTCCTCCGGGTATGCCGAGATTGCTGGCTGCAGGACACACCAGGATTTCGCGGGACCAGGTACGGGGTAGGGCCAAGTCAGTGGGCATCCTCCTCTTAGCTTTGGCACAGCTGTTCGGGCGTCCTTTTGTTCTTGCAGGTTCTTCTCTGGGGAAGCAGGGTTCAGGGCTGCCCCATAATACTATATTTAGGGGTGTTACAGGTAGATAAAAAGGTTGGGACCTATGGTTCCCTTCCTTGGGGTGGGTAAACCCCCAGTGGGATGGGGTCATAGGCCTTTTCCTGTTTGGCTGAGTTCCCCCTTCTGCAAGATGGCGGGGACTGAGAGTTGTGCTTCATATCGTTTCCCCCTCCTGAGGGGTGGAGTTGGCTGAGGTAGGCACACCTCTTTTTCTCACTTGGTTTTCCCGATGGTTCTCCTGCCCAAAGTTGGGTCAGAACCAGTGGGGACTAGTTGCTGAAAGCAGCAAGTGGCCTGGGGAAGTTCACAAAGTTGGCAGGCCTTTGAAGTTTCCCCCTTGTGGACTTAGCCCATTCTGGGGGAGGAGGCATTGCACTTAGTCCCAGGATGTGCATTGCTTCAGGCCTCCCAAGAGCAGCAGGCTCTTGACCCAGGGGTCCAGAAACATGTCTGGTGGTGGCAGCTGAAAGCAGCGACTCAGCCTGGACAGTAGAAGCTACGCATGATCAAGAAAATAAGTCCGTTTTTACCAGCAGCTGCCATTAAAACTCTGGTTAGCTCCCTGGTTCTATCGGCCCTTGACTACTGCAATGGCTTATTTTTAAACACTCAGGCCAGGGTCCTTAAAAAGTTGCAGTCGATACAAAATGCTGCTGCCCGTCTACTCTCCGGACTCCCAAAATTTGCGGCAATATCAGGAACAATAAAAGATTTACATTGGTTGACCATTCACAATAGGATTAAATTTAAATCCTTATGTTTAGTCTACAAGTCCTTAAACAACAGAGGTCCCCAATTTTTAAAGGACCAGTTGGTTCGATACCTGCCCCCTAGACAGCTCCGGTCCTCCAATCTCAATCAACTCATGGTCCCTCGGTCCAAAACAGTCTCATGGGGTGATCGTCGTTTCTTTACAGCGGCACCTAAACTATGGAACACCTTGCCCCAAGATATTAGATTAAGCCCATCACTCCTGCAGTTTCGCAAGAAACTAAAGACATGGTTGTTTAATCAATAATGGTTATCTCTGAATCTACTTGGACACTACAGGCCGTACTGATCAATAATTCTGCAAATCTCAGCGCCAAGACGCCCTCGGGTATAAGCCGCGCTTTATAAATGATAAACATAAACATAAACATAGAAGTAGGTCGTTTTTCAGGGTGCATCTCTAAGATGTCCTCTGTGTGCATTTTTCATTAAATTCCACACTGACAACCTTGTGGGTTTTATGTGCTAAGAAGTTGGATACCAAACTTCTCAGTTTTCAGTGTAGTCATTATGGTGCTGTTGAGTACTCTTAATGGCAGCACTGCACTTACAATATCTAAGAATATACTTAGACACTGTAGGGGTACAGGGCTCATGCAAGGGTACCCTCACCACTGGTATAGTGCATCCAGCTAGAGGGGTCACTTATCTATGCCAGGGCAGTTGGTTGTTGGCATGGCACACAGGGATGTGTGCCATGGTGACTCTTCACTTTGTTATGCACCAAAACAAGCAGCCTGCAAAGGAATTGTAGTGGTACAGGGCCTCTAAGGATGGCACAATAAGTGCTGCACCCCTTAGGGGTCTTCTCTGGTCACAGTGCCCTGGGTACCTGTGGTACCATTTAACATGGACTGACTGGTGGCCAGAGATGCCAATTGGGTTTGGTTTTCAAAGCTGTTTTAGGGAAAGAACGTAGGCCCTGGGTACCTGATTGGCAGGACCCAGGGCACACTCAGTCAAAGCACATCAGCAGTTCATCAGAAATTGGGGGCTACCATGCAGAAAGAAGGCACTTTCTCACAGAGTGTCAACAGTTCCCCAATACTGCTCCCCCACTGCAATAGCTGCCAAGCACCTTTATTTTGCCCTAAATTACTCCTGTCAATCCAATGGGAGACAGGGATCAAATCTTCCGTCCGTGCTAGAGTTCTATTACGTCAGACATGTAGGTCTTAACAGATTCAGGGAGGTATGCCCTATCCTTTATTTATTCAGCCCCATTTTCTTCCTATGTAAAAACGAATTTCAGAGGCGCACTTTACCATTCTGATACAGCAGGTACATTCTTTTTCAAAGACCTTTATTGAAAGTTGTGCACTTCAGGTTACAAAGTATTCAAGCAACACTTCAGCAAATAACAAGAAAAAGTTGAAACCCCACATCTGTTATCAAATCACAGAACGGCATTTGTGTAATAGTGGCACACCATTAATCGTATGGAGCAGTGGCAGGGGACTGAGCATGGGAGGGAAGAGAGGGGAATTGGAGAAGAGGTTGGGGTACTTCAAACCAGCACGGCGGCTGCTATGGGCTGAGTGCTGGCAGGGAGCCCGGGAGAGTTCGCAGAGGGGAGAGGCATTCTGAGAAAGGAGTTACGAGACAAAAGGACCCCAGATATCACGTGGCCGGACCGTAACTGGCGTGAGTTCCCATATGTCTGCCAGAAGCGTCTGGCAACGCAAAGCATACTCGGACCAGGCACCAACCCTGGTTCCAGGCCTCCGGCCCCAGTGTATGGTAATTCTGCGAAGCAGGAGAACAAGCAGCATAGCCGTGAGCCAGCGGCAGGTGTCGGGCAGTGCTTAACCATGCCGAGTATACAGGTCAATGGGTCTGGCGAGGAGGTAAGCTCGATGATAACGGCGCACACTTCGCGCCAATATATGCAGAAACCGAGACACAGCCAGGCAAGATGAGAACCCCACCGCAGAGGAAAAACACCGGAGAGACATCGATCACTGGAGACAAGGCCCATTCTATACAGCTGTGCGGGGGTGCGGTACAGCCTGTGCAGGTATTTAAAATGTATGAGGCGTAGGCGATAATTAGAAGATAGACGTTTGGTCTGCTTACAACAATACGACCAGTCCTCCTGGGAAAGGTCGGTGCCAAGGTCCTCGCTCCAGGCAATGCGGGCGCGATCAGTAGAGAGCAAGCAGGTAAATACTATTCAGGAATGCTATTCAATGGATACTGGACTACAAGAAATTCCTGGGATGCTATTCACGTTCAGAAAAAGAATGAGGACTTTGGGTCTAACCTGAACACTTCTCCGTTGAATTTCTTTCGGCAGAAGGACAAATACAAAAAACTCATGATCTGCCTTGCCTTTGACCTGAGAGAGTATGCTTATATACCATGTGTTACCTGGGCCTGGAAAACTTTGGCGTACTCCCTTTCGACCTTCCCTCAGCAGCTTGGGTGTTTACGAAACAAATGGCAAAGGCCTTGACCCGCTTTTCAAGATTAGGAGTATATGTACTTCCGTACCTCAGTGGCAGGCTGCTAAAGCTGGACAGCCATTAAGGTACGGTCTTGGACCACCTCTGAATAACAGTCGAACTCTTGACATCATTGGGTTTCTCCACTGAGCTGAAGTCCCAACTGGGCCCCACCCAGGCTTCCATTAAGTGGGGAAAGGGAGGAAAAAAATCTGAAGATGGCGACCTAAGGTGGGAGCTCCCGGAGGAAGCACGGCGACGTCACAAGGGGACACCAAATGGAGGTACATAGACAGCCACCAGCATATAAAAATGGGGTGTGGGGGCGACAAGTACAACAATTGCTGACCCAACCACTAGATGATGGAATAATGACCCACATGTGAATCCATAGAATTCTTCAAGCTGCAAAACGACACCGACGGGTGAAACTATACATTTTCATAAATGTTAAGTCTGGTAACATTTACAGACTAACAGAGTATACTGGGCCAAACTGTCAACTGTGGGGCACGATTAGATGCTGGGTGTGCTGTGAGATTCTTTAAGGCACAGTGCCAGCTTTTTTTGCTAGGCTTACTTGCAACCTATTGGACAATTCTGTCCTTCATTCCTTTTCACTTTTCGTTTTAAGAGGTCACTTATCTTTTCATGTGACTTGTAATATTAATTGGCTTTAAAACAAAAGGAAAATGAAATGTGGGTTCCTTAGTCGTATAATCCACAACTATTTCTGTGGAAATTATATATTTGTTTAAAAGTGCCCTGGAATTCCGTGTGTGTGTGTGTGTGTGGGACTGTTCAGTGCTTATGACTATAATTAGGATTATCCAGTATTAGGGGTGTCTTTCATAGATTCACATGCCTGAATCATTCCCCGTCGTCGAGACGGGAGCCTCCGGTACATAAAAAAGTAATGTCCTATAGACATACATAGAGAAAATAGGCCTAAGGACCTCTCCTTAGTAGCCTTTCTTTGTCCTTATGTAAAAAGGACCAAACTCTCACAGTCAGCCAATCAGCTCCGACCTCCCTCTAGAACCTTCCTGGGAGGAGCCTCAGTCCCTCAGATTTTCTACCGCACGTTGTGCTAAGGGAGTCTCCTCTGAGCTCTGCTCAGATTCTGTGTTTTTTCACTTCATTAAATGACATTGTTGTCAAGGATTCTTTTCTACTATGGATTATCTTCAAATACATTCTTTAAAGAAGGTCTGGTAAGGAAGAGGTTGCTCTGCTCTGATCCTCTCACCGACTGCATTTACTGTCTATACCGCAGGCCAAAGACTAAGTCTGTCGCACTTTCTCAAGTAAGTTTTTGAGACACTAAGACCAGAAAGGAGGTTTTTTATTTTCTCCAGTGACCGAGATGAGGCGTTGTCCTCAACGTCTAGGAGACCTCAAAAGAGAAGAGAATCTCCTCAGACTCATTCCTCAGGCGAACATCCAGAGAAGGCCCTCAAAAAGACCACTCATGGGTCTTCTGGGCACAGTCCTTCAAAATCTCCTCACTCTGTGGAAAAGGAGAGTAAAGGCCTGGCTTTTGGAGAAAAATCATGTAAAAAAGACGACTTCTGAGCCGTCAAAATCACCTCCTCTGGTCATGGGACCCTTCAGAAGGGCGTCTTCTATACCGTCTGAGGTAAAGACTAAGAAGCCAACCTCGTCTACGATGGCCTCGTCTACGATGGTCTTGTCTACGATGGCTCATCTACAATGGCTCGTCTACGATGGCTCGTCTACGACGGCTCATCTACGATGGCTCGTCTACGATGGCTCGTCTACGACGGCTCGTCTACGACGGCTCGTCTACGACGGCTCGTCTACGATGGCTCGTCTACGATGGCTCGTTTACGATGGCTCGTCTACGATGGCTCGTCTACGATGGCTCGTCTACGACGGCCTCGTCTACGACGGCCTCATCTACGACGGCCTCGTCTACGATGGCCTCGTCTACGATGGCTTCACCTACGATGGCCTCACCTACGATGGCCTCATCTACGATGGCCTCATCTACGATGGCCTCATCTACGATGGCCTCATCTACGATGGCTCATCTACGATGGCTCGTCTACGATTGCTCATCTACGACGGCTCGTCTACGACAGCTCGTCTATGACAGCTCGTCTATGACGGCTCATCTACGACGGCTCGTCTACGACGGCTCTTCTACGACGGCTCGTCTACGACGGCTCGTCTACGACGGCTCGTCTATGACGGCTCGTCTATGACGGCTCGTCTACGACGGCCTCGTCTACGACGGCCTCGTCTACGACGGCCTCGTCTACGATGGCCTTGTCTATGATGGCCTCACCTACGATGGCCTCACCTACGATGGCCTCATCTACGATGGCCTCATCTACAATGGCTCATCTACAATGGCTCGTCTACGATTGCTCATCTACGACGGCTCGTCTACGACAGCTCGTCTACGACGGCTCGTCTACGACGGCTCATCTACGACGGCCTCATCTACGATGGTCTCATCTATGATGGCCTCATCTACGATGGCCTCATCTACGATGGCCTCATCTACGATGGCTCATCTACAATGGCTCGTCTACGACGCCTCGTCTACGAAGGTCTCATCTACGATGTCCTCATCTATGATGTCCTCCTCTATGATGTCCTCCTCTATGATGGCCTCATCTATGATGGCCTCATCTATGATGGCCTCATCTATAATGGCCTCATCTATGATGGCCTCATCTATGATGGCCTCATCTACGATGGCCTCATCTACGATGGCTCGTATACGATGGCCTCATCTACGATGGCTCGTATACGATGGCCTCATCTACGATGGCTCGTCTACGATGGCTCGTCTACGATGGCTCGTCTACGATGGCTCGTCTACGACGGCCTCATCTACGACGGTCTCATCTACGATGGCCTCATCTACGATGGCCTCATCTATAATGGCCTCATCTATGATGACCTCATCTATGATGGCCTCATCTATGATGGCCTCATCTATGATGGCCTCATCTATGATGGCCTCATCTATGATGGCCTCATCTATGATGGCCTCATCTATGATGGCCTCATCTATGATGGCCTCATCTATGATGGCCTCATCTACGATGGCCTCATCTACGATGGCTCGTCTACGACGGCTCGTCTACGACGGCTCGACGACGATGAGAGCGTCGACGACGAGAGCGTCTATGACTGCTCGTCTATGACTGCTCGTCTATGAGGGCCTCATCTAGGGGGGCCTCATCTATGAGGGCCTCATCTATGAGGGCCTCATCTATGAGGGCCTCATCTATGATGGCCTCATCTATGATGGCTTGTCTACTATGGCCTCATCTACGATGGCCTCGTCTATGATGGCCTAGTCTATGGTGGCCTCGTCTATGGTGGCCTCGTCTATGGTGGCCTCGTCTATGGTGGCCTCGTCTATGGTGGCCTCGTCTATGGTGGCCTCGTCTATGGTGGCCTCGTCTATGGTGGCCTCGTCTATGGTGGCCTCGTCTATGGTGGCCTAGTCTATGATGGCCTCGTCTATGATGGCCTCGTCTATGATGGCCTCGTCTATGATGGCCTCGTCCATGATGGCCTGGTCTATGATGGCCTGGTCTACGACGGCCTGGTCTACGACGGCCTCATCTAAGATGGCTCGTCTATGGCATCGTCTACGACGGCCTCGTCTATGACTGCTCGTCTACGACGGCATAGTCTATGACTGCGATCTCTTCGACTGGCTCGTCGACGAGGGACATTCCGACAATTCTGGAATCTCTTACAAGGTGGTAGAGAAGGCTGATCAACGTTTTAAGATCTCAATGGCCTCTCAAGAACAGGACTGCTTCTTGTATGACTTCATAGAACCTCTCAAGAAAGCATTAAGGTCATTACCGATTATCGATTACCTATAGTCAGAAGGGGTATAGGGCGCCAGATACAGCACCGGCGTGTTTAACAGGATATCCTAAGCCGGACTCCGTAGTGACATAGGCGACCCAGAAGAACTCCAGGAATCCTTCGGCCCCTTTGTCGCTTCCTCCTGATAAGGGGGGAAAAGAGTGGACAACATTGGGAACAGGTTTTCCTCAATGTCGGCAATGATGGTAAAGGCCGCGAACGCCCTAGCGCTCTTGGGACGCTATCATAGACAATTGTGGGCACACATAGCCCCATACCTGTCGGAATTGCCAGATTCATCCAAAGAGGATTCTGCTAGATGGTGAAGAATCGGCGTCAGAAACTATAGACTGCGCGATGGATATCGCGATGACAAGGTTCCGCCAGTCGGCTGGAGCAACCCCTCCCCGCAGGCTTCCGCACAAACATCTACGCCTGCTGCTCCAGGAAATATCTGCGATGTTGAAGAAAGGAGCGATGCGATCGAGCGAGTTCATTCGTCTCAAATAGGGAAAGGATTCTATTCCCGCTTCTTTCTTATACGCAAGAATGAGAAAAAGTGGAGGCCCATACTAGACCTCAGGGCACTAAACTCTTTCCTGAAGAGTCAGTCGTTCAGGATGGTGACGATCCAAGAAATACTAGGCATACTGGAAAAAGGAGATTTTATGACATCTTTGGATCTCCAGGATGCCTACTACCACATCCCGATACTCAAGGGGCACAGAAAATTCCTGCGATTCGAGGTGGCAGGGCAGCACTACCAATTCAAAGTCCTACCGTTTGGCCTCAAATCCGCACCGCGGATTTTCACCAAGTGCCTTTCACCTGTGGCAGCTTTCCTGCGTCAAATGGGTCACCAAGTCTTCCCCTACCTCGACGACTGGCTGGTCAAGGCACCTTCAGCTGCGGGCGCGACCAAATCCTCCAACGCCTGCACCAATCTCTTTCAGCAGCCAGGATTGACTCTCAATCACGAGAAATCCTGCATGACCCCAACAAGAAACATCACCTTCCTCGGGGCGACCTTGAACACGGAATGCGCAAGGGCATTTCCTTCAAAGGACAGGAAAAACAGGATAATATCTCTGGCCACGGCTGTGGCATCAAGGAAGTCCCTAAGAGTTCGAACCTACAAACCTGGAATGGTGGAGAAATCACAGGAATTTGTCTATAGGACTGCCATTCCTACTTCCAGCAGCACCTCTGGTGATCACCACGGATGCATCCCTGGAAGGCTGGAGAGCTGTCCTCCAGGATCTCCAAATAAGCAGCAAATGGACAATTCAGGAGAAGCAACTCCATATCAATCTTCGGGAACTAAGGGCTGTGTATCTAGCACTACATGCCTTTTTACCACGCATCCAGAACTCCCAGGTGCTCGGCAGAACGGACAACACCACGACGATGCACTATCTCAACAAACAGGGAGGGACGCGTTCGCTCACTCTATCACGCGAGTCGCAAAAGATCTGGCACTGGCTTGTACTCCACGGGATCACGCTCAGGGCGGACTATGTCCCGGGCAAGGTCAACACCATTGCCGACGCCCTAGGCAGACAGAAATCCCTCTCCCACGAAAGGGAGCTCGACAAGAGTACGCTGGATCACATATTCTCAGAATGGGGGGCCCCAGGAATCGACCTGTTTGCCACCAAGGAGAACGCCAAATGCCCAAACTATGCAAGCTGGCGTCCCCAACCAAGGTCACTCGGAAATGCTTTTTCCATCGGTTGGTTCAGCGTATTTGCGTACGCTTTTCCACCAATTCTGATGATTCCCAGGGTTCTCAGGAAGATGAAGGCGGAGCCTTGTACCCTGATCCTAATTGCCCCGTTCTGGCCGAGGCAGCACTGGTTCTCGGATCTTCATCGCCTCTCCATCAGGACACCGATTCGTCTGAGGCAGCACCCGAACCTCATAACGATGTCCAACGGACAGATACAGCACCCGAACCTCCGATCACTCAAGTTATCGGCCTGGCTCCTGAGCACAGAGTTCTGTGGCCTAAATATCCCACAGGACTGCAGAGATGTCCTGGCAAAAGCGAGAGCGGACAGTACAAACAAAACCTACTCTCTCAAGTGGAAAAGGTTCTGCATTTGGTGTTCAGACCAGGGCCTGCGACGGCTCGCTGTCACCACTGAACAGATATTACCATACCTCCTACATTTGGCACAGTCAGGACTGGCACATGCATCCATTAAGGTTCACCTGGCAGCTATCTCTAGGTTCACCAGAACCTTCACGGGACCTTCTCTGTGGTCAAGTAGGCTGGTCAAGCAATTCCTGAAGGGGCTCTACAGATCCTTTCCGAGGCCTCGGAAAGTCCCTCCGACATGGCAACTGAAGCTGGTACTCAACCAACTCATGAGACATCCGTTTGAACCCATTCACCGAGCATCTATCAAACACATCTCCTGGAAAACGGCGCTCTTGCTCGCTTTAACATCGGACAGGAGAGTTAGCGAGCTACAAGCTTTGTCCATTCAGGAACCATATATGCAGTTCAGACAGGACAGGGTGGTGCTGAGACCGAACCCTAAATTCATACCAAAGGTGCCTTCGGACTTTCATCTCAATGAACCAATTGTCCTTAGGTCCTTCTTTGCGAACCCTTCCACAGCAGCAGAAAGAGCACTGCATTCTTTGGATCTCAAGAGATGCCTAAAGTTCTACCTGGATAAAACCAAGGCTCTCAGGAAGTCTTCACAACTGTTCGTGGCATACAGCAGACCAAGAATGGGCCTGCCTCTTACGAAGCAAAGCATCTCGAGATGGATCTCCTCGGCGATTGCATTCTGCCACGGCAAGGCCGGACGGCCTTTGACTGATCATGTTACTGCTCATTCCACCGGGGCAATGTCCACGTCAGCAGCACTGTTCGCTGGGGTGCCAATCTTGGACATATGCAGAGCGGCGACCTGGAAGTCACCGCACACTTTCTCCAGACACTACTGCCTGGATATCGAACTTCAGAAGGATGCGGCAGTGGGCCAGGCGGTGCTTCGCCATCTTTCAGTGAGGTGAGCCTTCCTACATCCCGCCATCCAGGTATGCACATTCTTTGCTCTTGTGATGTTCCAATTATGCTGTCCCCATGTTATATGATAATATATGCATTGTCTAACATGTCTGCAGGACGACTTTACATCACACATGTGCATATCTGATTGCTAGCTACTCTGATTCAGGCATGTGAATCTATGAAAGACACCCCTAATACTGGATAAGAAATGCGTTACTTACCTGTAACAGCAGTTATCCAGTATTGGTGTCTTTCATAGATTCACATGCAACCCTCCCGCCTCCCCTGGAAGGACTCACATCCCTCTCTGACAATATTACGCCAACCTAGCTGGGTGCGTACGAAAATCTGAGGGACTGAGGCTCCTCCCAGGAAGGTTCTAGAGGGAGGTCGGAGCTGATTGGCTGACTGTGAGAGTTTGGTCCTTTTTACATAAGGACAAAGAAAGGCTACTAAGGAGAGGTCCTTAGGCCTATTTTCTCTATGTATGTCTATAGGACATTACTTTTTTATGTACCGGAGGCTCCCGTCTCGACGACGGGGAATGATTCAGGCATGTGAATCTATGAAAGACACCAATACTGGATAACTGCTGTTACAGATAAGTAACGCATTTCTTCTCCTGGAAGATAACTAGGTTTACAGCTAAGCAACTTTTTCTTTCACCAGTCAGTAAGGTGACCATTGCAAGGTGGCAGTGCAAACAATCCAAAATGCCGCAAAACTGCTGGGGTAGAACTGTGGGAATTCTGGAGCACACCTCAGGGGAACACTAGCATTACTCAACAGCGTTTTCCATAAATAGCATCTATATGGCAACTACAAGCTCATAAATACTAAACTCACAAAGCAGTATTTTGTGGCTATTCAGGCCAACCAGGAAGTGCTTGTGGGATAGAAGGTACTAAAACACATGTTTGGATAGAAAAGATCTATGCCACACTAGAGGCGAGAGAGTCAGGGTTGGAGTAAACTTGGGGCCCATGCATCACTTTAATCGTGCAGGAATACAGGGAACTCACTTGCCCCAAATTCTTAAGGGTACTCCATCTCACATCCTCTGCTACCCCTTTCTTATATCATAAGCCCGTTATCTATACTACTATTATAAAGAGAGAACTGTGTCCTTTGAGCCAGGTAAACTCAAAGTACACCACCAATCCAAACACCCAATAAGGACATAGGCTATATAAAAACAAAATATATATGTTAGAAGGGAAACGTAATTTTTAAGGGAAAGTAGTCCCTTAGAAGTAGCGCCAGCTAACGACGTGCGTGCTGATGCGTGCTGACATCACGGGGGAGCACGGAAGCCGGAAGCATCACCCTGTAGGAGCGGACAGGAGAAAGGAAGCAACACCTTCCAAGGTCCAGAGCGCGTAGAGGAGCGTCGTCATGCCCAGGGGAGCGCAGAGTAAGAGCGGACAGGAGAGTCAGCAGAAGCAGCCAGGACCAAGAAAACGAACGCGGAAAAACAGCGGAAGCGACAACCTCCAAGGTTCGGAGCGAGTAGAGGAGCGTCGACATGCCCAGGGGAGCGCAGAATAAGAGCGGACAGGAGAGTCGGCAGAAGCGGCCAGGACCAAGAAAACAAGCGTGGAGAACCAGCGGACACAAGCATGGGCAAAAGCGGCCAGGACCAACAAAACAGGAGCCAGGAAACACTGTAAGTACACTCTGCTGCTCGAGGACGCTCTGCTGCGCCTCTCCTGCTGCGATGCTGCCCCCAGCCCCCTTCTGCCCCGGGCAACGCCGGGGCGGGCTGCTAGTTCAATATACAGCATTTACTCTAGCTGACTAGAAGTGGCACACCCTCGATGGTGAGGTGGACAAGAGATTGGGAAGACTTTGTGTGACTCTACGGTGTTTGGGTATGTAGGGTGGGTTCAAGAGGCTGGTGGGTATCCACAGTTTAGACTACTTGCATTGTTCCATTTTATGCTTTACCCGTACACCGGCCTTTAGATGTAGATGGCACATATAAATCAATCAGATTTAAACCATAAAACACCGGTTAGCAAATACTCTTCAACTTTGTCCCACCTAGGAGGAAGAATACCGCTACAAAACCAATGCACAATGGCAATCCAGAAAATATTCTCACTGCAAAATGAGTGGTACTTATTTGCATGAATAATTTTGCAGCTTATCTAAGCTGCAAAATTCTTCATGCAAATAAGTACCACTCATTTTGCAGTGAGAATATTTTCTGGATTGCCACTGTGCATTAATTTTGTGGATTTTCTGGATTCACATGTGACCCTCCCATCTCCCCGGGAGATTAGGTTAATTGGAGGAAGTAGGTGTGCAGAATAGGCAACCCAAATAACAATGGAAATTGCCTTAAGGGGAGAAAAGAATCGGAAAGATGGTGACCCAATACAGTGGGTCCCGGCATGTGTTTCTAGCATTATAGATGGGTGGACTTGCCACCAATCCTTCGACAATGTTTAATAGAGGAATACAAAAATTAGAAAAGACAATTCCAGATCCAAACGCTAGATGGTTACATAATGCACAGCATATGAATCAAGAAAATTCTAAGATCTCAAAACTATTCCTACAGGTAACTATTTTGATTATTTTCTTCCCTCTCTTGAAGGATGCCCATGGGTTGTTATTGGATATAGGCGTAAGGATACAGCTAAACTGCTCAAGAGCTGGCACAAACTACCTATAGGCATAATGGGGTGGATGAACATTATAAAAATGAAGATCTTGCCGAAATGTATTTCTGTTCAGGTGTATCCTTTTGAGAGTGACCATTCCTTTCTTTAATCGCTTAAATGTAGCAGCTTCATTTGGCGCTATAAGAAAGCTAGAAAAGCGCTGGAACTTCTAAAACTACCATTTATACAAGTCTGCTTTAATTTTCCGGATTTTAAAACTTATTGTTGGTCTGCCTTCTTTGGTCGCTTGCGCAGTTTTATTAACCCTGAGTAGTACTCTCATAAATTTGTTGGGTGAAGAGAGTAGTCAGTTCTTGTTTAGAACTAATGACCCAAACTACTTTAAAAGAGTAAAATTCAAGACCGCTCGAGATGGCATAGCTATCTGGCACATCATCTCATTGAAATATGAGGTGTCACTATTGCATGCTAAATTTCCTCTCTGGTATAACCCAGAGTTGCCAGAGATCTTCCACAATTCTTTTGGCAAACTATGGATCACACACAACGCAATTTGTCTAGGGGATCTTTATGACCACAATGGCTTCCTTACTTTTGTGAAAATGCAGTTTCTGTATAATTTAGCAGATAATATTCAATTTAAATACATGCAGATTCGCGATTATTTTATCAAGCAACTAAACCTGAAGAACATTGTCGATTCAGATATATGGGATTGTTTGCATGACACTAACGAAAAATCATCAATTAGTAAAGCATATAAAAGCCTCTGTGCTTATAGGTCAGATGATTGCTTAAGAATAGCGGAGCGTTGGACTAGTTATGGGGGCGTCAATTCTGGCTAAAAATATGTCATATGCATTAAGCACAATAGTTAGGGCAGTACACTCACCGAATTTACGCATGCAACAATTTCGTACAATCTGCCTATTATACTGTATGCCAGATCGAATAGCAAACAAGTCCTTTAACAACCAGATTAATGACCAGACAAAATGCCCACAATGTGGTCTGCATGCGGCAGACATAAAACATATGTTCGTCACATGTCCCAAACTCGCTTTATTTTGGCAAAAAGTTACACATCTTAACACAAAAATTAGAAATGAAAGCACCTTTAACGATTATGGAAATAATGATTGGAATAAAAAGTACTAGGTCTGATATTCAAGATCTGTTAATTATTTTGCTTGTATGTGCAAGATTGAGAGTAGCCCGGGTCTGGATCTCATCGAAACTTCCCACAGTAACGGATTGGTGGATATTAGTTAGGCAAATACATGATATGGAAGAAGCATTAGCAAAGATGAAGGGGGCTCAATCTGGGCGCAAATTCAACTCTATTTGGGGCTCACTGTTCTAAATACGCACTCTTGATATATGAAATCTTTATGGTTCTGCTATTTGTTATTCTCTTTATGGGTAGACAATTTAATTGCTTAACTGCTTTTTAGGTTTCTCAGTATGTACAAGTATTAGTTATTAAGATTCAGCTTTCATGTGTAACGTATGCTTATTATTTTTGCCTTTTGTTTTTCATTTGTTTCCTGTTATGTCCTACTTCTGTATTGACAATAAAAAAAATGTAAAAAAGGAAATAGGCTTAAGGATTAAGAGTTAGTCAATGTAAATGTAGTTTTATCTTTAGTCTTCGACCCACAATTATGATTGGAGATTTTTATTATTTAATAATTCATCATCTTCCCTTTCTGATGAAAATAACTGAAGAGCTCACCCGATTTTTATTTTTATGCCAAGGTTTATTGATGACAAGCCACAGCAATACTTAAACGATTTGGCAGGTCCTTCAGAGCGAGTAGCTCTGTAAATCCTTTACCCTTATAGTATTGTAACTGATATAAATGACCAATGGCACAGACTAAAGTTAGCCCAGTAAAGTTTCAGATGTCCTTTGCAATGAAATGTTACCTCGGTCAACGCTATCATTGGGGCAGTAACTATAGCATATTCTGTCCAATGGCGGAATAAAACGAAGCTAAAGATACCATGCACATGCTGGATGTTGTGCAGCACCAGTAACTCACAAGCTCTTGTTGGAGAAATCTGTACAAGCTGAACTTCCTATGCGAGATTGGAAGTTACAGGTATTATGAGGTGTTTCAATCTGCCTTCTGAAGTAATGTTCCTGGTGCAGATACACAGGACAGCTACTTGAATCATCCCACATGTCCGCATGTATTGTGCGATCACTATATCCCAATGCTGTGCCAGGTAGCATTCTAATTCTGTATGCAGACACTGCCAACATTTTTAAATAGAATTTTAGTTTTCTAAAATGTAATGTAGTTCTGCTGTCTTCACTTGGATATCCAGATATTTATAAATAGGATGTTAAAATACATGATTAAACCATACTAAAAAAAGGCTAGTAAAAGTTTCAAGTTTAAAAACAGTTGGGCACCCCCATTCCCAAGCTAAAACCAGAAAAAGTAAAGCAGGTTCCCTAGGTACACTATTTCGTGCCACTCCGCTGCCTTCTCTTTTTAATGTTTGTTTATGACATAGGCTGTGAAAGGGGACATTGAGGTGGTGATCCCAGCTGTAACCTCGCCCTTGGAAAAACTCTTCATAAGGTGCTTCCCCTATTTTTGCTGTGTTCTGTATAATACCTTAACTTGTGTGCAGTTATAAGACACCAAAAGCTAAACTTTTACTTTTTGTTTTTAGAATAATCCCTGCATAGATCCTTGTGTAGGTGGTACCTTTAGCAAGCGCTGTAATTCATAGGTGAAGTAGAGTAGGATGCAGCAGAGGACTAGTCCTTAAGTGAAAATTATGAGAGGACCTTTGAAGAAGCTTTGGTTTTAAAGTAGTAAAGAAATAGTGATTAACTTTGAGACAAATGTCTCCAGCAAAAGAGTTGGATGATCAGTCCATCTTGAGCAAAAAAGTGAACAGCTATTCATTATGGTGTTTATTCACATCACAGGTTTGCTGTTGAATTGCCGCAGTCTATGCAGCTGGCAAAATCTTATAAAGTATTTTTCATGCATAGGATACATTACTTAATGTGTGGTGATACTCAAATAATTATTTGATGCAGCTGTAATAAATGTGAAGTGTGACTGAGGAAAATGCGTAGGAAGCCGGGGAGACTTGTGTGCAATACTGAGACATCAAGCTATACTCCATGAACCAGTAATACCTTGCTGATTATGATAAACATTAGAATGTTATACTATTACTGGGATTGTCCTCGCCACTTTCACAACGTACACTTTGATCCTTAGGTTGGGTGAGATGCAAATGTGTATTTTATATTTTACATGGAACCGAAAGAAAATTGGAATACAATTGTCATTCATATACGAGACTGAGGTAGTTGATAGCGACTTGGTGCCAATAGCAAATTGAAATGTTAGAGAAGCCTCGCAGATTGATACTTAAACCCTTAGTTTCTCAGTAGGATGACTGTTCTTGGGGATAGTGCAAATTGATGTTCTGCCTGTAGTAAGAACACGCTTTGTTTGAAGTGAGTTTGTAAGCCATGAATAGTTTTTTGCTAATTACCTTTTAGCAACATTTGCCATTCTCTTGCCCTGCAGGAATGTCCAAAATGCCATGTGACCATTGAAAAGGACGGGGGCTGCAATCACATGGTGTGCCGCAACCAAAACTGCAAAGCTGAGTTCTGCTGGGTGTGTCTAGGCCCCTGGGAACCACATGGATCTGCTTGGTAGGTTCCAATCCTGAGGCAGTGGTGAGAGCCACTTATGACTTTGAGTATTTTCTAAACGTGATCAAACCGTTATTTCTACCCATTATTGATAGACTTTAGGCTTGATTCAATAGATATTTTGTGTCCCTCCAAGACTACAGCTAGTTAATAAGCTGCCTGGTTTCTTACATACCCAAATTACACAAGTGGGGTTTAACAAAAAACATGAGAAGAGTGAAGGAAAGATGCCAATAAGGTTCTTCAAATTGCAATGTTGTAGTTGCATGTGGGAATTGTCTTTCCTAGCTGAACCTAATGTCAATCAAAAAAAATCCTAGCCAGTTGTATTTAATTTGGTCTTTCCACCATAATAGGAATATTTGTGGACAAGTGAATAGTATCCTGTTTTTGCTTTCTTAAATAAATCCCCTTCAGTGCTTTCAGAATAAATAAGCATTTTCAAGTGTTTGTTTTTTTGGCTACTGCTATGTGACGAGCTTAGGTCAGAACATGTCTTGATAACCTAGTGCGCATTTAAAACAACTTTAAGACTCATCTTGTGAACTGTATGTAAAAATAAAAAAATAGTATTCTTCTTTCTGTATCCATGAACCAATACAACAACGGGCTAAATATGTAAAACAGATTTCATTTGTAGCAATTTTTGTTAAGGTCCCGATGAAGCAGGAAGGGATCTTTTGACCCTGGCACGCTGCAGAAACATGTCGACCTCGATTCCATCCAAGTAGTTATTTGTTATACACTACTTTGCACTGTTTTTATCCTTGGGTGTGGATAGGATCCCATTAAAATTTATCTTCCATTTCCACAACCCAATATTAATTCATCCACGTATTTTTGCACATAGCATTTTCACCAATTTCTTTGCACTGCTAGTCAGCCTACCCCCTGATACTACTTTTCTTTCATCACATCCCTGTATCCTTCAAAAAGGTTAGGCTACAATCTACCTAATCCATAGTGGATATGCTTCCACTTCCTTCGGGTGAAGGATCCCGAATGATGTAGGGCGGTACAGGATGGGTATCTGATGGGAACACAATTTTTCCCCACAAATCACTTGGATTCCTTGATTGTATCCTGATGTAAGCACACAGTTCCTATAGGTAGCTTGATTTACTCCTGACCCATTGCTATCACTGGTTTTTTCAATAGTATCTAGGGATTGTAGCAATGCTAGGTCAATAAAAATTCCCCTTAAACACCCTCCCTTTTGTTTAAACACATTAGAGCACCTACATGAATGGAGGTGTAACTGTATCCAAAATAACCTTTTACCTTCTCTCTCTGCAGTAAATTGAGTCAAAAGGTCAAGTTAACCCCTTCGAGGCTAATGACGAGCTGGGCTCGTCATGGCGCTTACCTGCCGTGCGCGGATGACAAGGCCAGCTCGTCATGAATAATGGTTATTTTGGTGCTTCAGCGCAGAACGGGAAAACGCCTAGCAGCCAAGTGGTTAAAGAGTTGACCATACCTGTGAAAAGTATCAATCGAGATTTGTAAAGAGCACCTAATCGCCAATGTGGGTATCCAGGCACTAGGTTCTTGCTGTGCTCAGCTGAAAACTTGGTCTTGAGTCCCTTTCTGAATTCCAGGAGAGGATCATGTTCGCAGATGGAGGGGAAGGTAGTTTTAGGACTTGGCGATGAGGTAGGAGAAGGCGCGTCCTCTGCTGTAGCTTTGGTGGATGCAAGGAGTGCCTGTGAGGGCTCAGGAGGTGTTGGGCAGGTATCTTGAAGGGTTGGTGGAAGTTCAAGCAGTGGTTATGCTGGTCCTTGGCAGTGGTGGGCCTTGTTGGTGCGTATCAGCAAATTGAATTTGCACCTTTTCCTGGATGGGGAGCCAGTGGAGGTTCCTGAGGTGGGGGGTGATGTGGGTCAGTTTTGGGAGGTTGAGGATGAGTCTGGCAGCAGCGTTTTGTATTGTCTGGAGTCTTGTCAGGAGTTGGGTGGTGATCCCTGCGTAGTGTGTGCTACCGTGGTTCAGCCAGCTTTATGACTAGGACTTGAGTGACTGTTTTCCTGGTGTTGACGGGGAGTAGAGGAGACTGTTGATTTGGCGATCCATGGTGAGTTGTCTGTCCAGGATGATGCCAAGATTGTGAGTGGTCTGTCAGTGTGTGTTTGAGTTCGGAAAGCCACCAGGGGTCATTCCATGGGGAGGCAGTGTTTAACCCCTTCGAGGCTGATGACAAGCTGGGCTCGTCATGGCGTAGCCTCCTCGCACGCTGATGACGAGCCCAGCTCGTCACGTAAAGTGCGATTTTAAAAAATCTCAGCGCAGGAGCGGAATTCCGCTAGCGCGCATGAGGTTAAAAAAAACAGCACTTTAATTTTCTCCATGTTTCATGCAGTAAGTCTTCATTCAGTCGTCAACACTAGTCATGCAGTTGTGAAAATTCTCGTGGTGGTGGTGGTGAGGTCTTCTGAGAGCGAAGGTATTAGCAGAGTGTCCTCTGCGTAGGATATGATGTTGAGGCTTTGGGTTCTGATGTTGGCCAGGTGTAAGTGTTAAACAGGGTGGGGCTAAGGAATGAACCTTTAGGGGTGCCGCAGAAGATGCTCTTGGGTTCCGATTCTCTTGGTACATCCTGTGTGGAAGAATGCTATCCATCTAAAGGTATCTTCGAGGAACCCAATGTGGTGGAGGCTCTTGGTGAGGGTGTGGTGGGATAAGGTATCGAATGCTGCTGAGAGGTCGAGGAGGGTTCGGATGTCATTGGTTGCAGCGATCAGGGCGGTCTCTGTGCTGTGGTTAGCTTCGGAAGCAGGGTTGGAAGTAACCCGGTAAGTTGTTCCTGTCCTGGTGTTAAGTGAGTTGGCGGTTCATGGCCTTCTCTGGGACTTTGGGGAGGAAGGGTAGCAGAGAAATGGGAAAGTAGTTCTTGAGTTCTGGGTCAGAGGAGGGTTTCTTGAGGAGTGATCTGACCCCTGCTTGTTTCCAACCGTCTGAGAAGGTGGCTGTCATGATGGACCCCTTGAGAATGGAGATAAGTACGCCTCTGAATTCCTTGCTCCCAAGGTTGAAGTGGTAGGGCAGGAGTCCGTGGTTTCTCCAAAGTGGATAATTCATGATGGCTGTGGTGCTCTGTGTAGTAAGCTGTTCCCATGTGGTGAGCGGGTGGTTGTGGGTGGCGTCCGTTGGTGTGAGGAAGTTGTTGAGGTCGGGGGGTTGCGATTCGTAGTTTCTGTTGATGGTGGGTATCTTGTTGTCGATGTGGTCCACTAGCGTGTCACAGAATTCCTGGGAAGGGGAGGCAGTGTGCTCAGTGGATGAGAGGGAGAACTCTGAGGCTGAAGAACTCCTTGCTCTGGTTGAAGCTGGCTTCAATGCAGTCGTGTCTTTAAGGTGTTGGTGGTATTTGTTGAGGGCTGACCTGAAGGTAGCTCTGTCTGTGGGATGTTTGCTAATGCACCTTCTTCTCTCTAACTGTTTGCAGTTGCTTTTCATTGTCCTGAGTTCTGGTGTATACCAACTGGCTTGTTTGGAGTCTCCGACGACCTTGGTTGGCTTGATAGAGACGACTGTCGGTACAGTTGGTGATCCAGGTGGGAAAATGCTTGATTGCTTGTTCAAAGTTGGTTGCGCAGTCAGGATGGATGGTGTTGAGATGCTCCATTCATTGAGTCTGTCACTTTGTCCAGCTGTGGTGGGAGGAGCTGGGAAGCTCGGCAGTGGTGCTTGGGGATCCTGCTCTGAAGTGGATGATGGTGTAGTTGGCCCAGGGGAGTTCAGTGATGGGACAGTACTTGATTCTGTTGCTAGCAGTTAAGATCGGGTTAAGCATGTGTTCTGTGGGGTTGGTGACCAGGTGGGTGAGGCTGATATTGCCTATTCTGTTCAGGAGGTTGGCGGCTTTTAAGTCTTTGTGATTGTTGAGGTGGATGTTGCAGGCCCGAGGAATATTTAGTGCTTGGAGTCGATGGCGAGTTGGGTGATTAAATCTGGGATGGCGTTGTAAAAGCTGGTGTGTGGTCCAGGGAGTCTATAGGCGAGGATCCCACTGATGGTCATTCTTCTGTTGGCTTGGAATTGGAAGCTGAGGTATTCCTTGCTTGGTGTAGTCGTCGTTTCTGGTAGTGCAGCAGATGGTGTCTGTCTGGATGGTGGCGACACCGCCTCTGTGTTTGTTGGTGCCGTCCCGGTGTATCATCTTGTAACCGTTGGGTGTCATAGTGGCAATGTTGGGGGTTAAACCAGGTCTCTGTGATGACGAGAACGTCTGGGATGAGGATGTTGTCCCAGATTTCTGTGGGGTGTTTGCAGAGTGATTGTGCGTTGAGCAGTAGGCAGTGGAGTCCTTTTGGGGCGGTCGTAGTTGGTGGGTGGGTTTCTGTGATGGCCGAAGGTAACGATTTGGAGGTAAAGAGGCAGCAGGTAAAAGGTCCTGCCATTGATTGGGGAGAAGTGATGCAGCAGTTGTTGTGGCGTCTGTGGTCCAGGGCTCAGAGCTCAGCAGCTGAGTATCTGTGGGTGCCGGAGGGGCCAGAGATCCTAGCACTGGATGCTGTCCTGGCGCGGACGACCACAGACAAGGCTTACCTTTCCCACGTCTGCACTGCGGCTGCCATTAAGTATGTCCTGGGCGGGGCTTTGGGTGGTGGGAAGCAGGTACGGCAAGAAAAGAAGTGTGCAGTGAGGCAAGGTGGGCCGGCTCCTTTACAAACAAGCATTTACAATGCAATAGGTCTCCCAGCTTTAAAGTTTGAGCTATTGGCATTGTATATTACAATGTGTTACATTAATTTGTTATCAAACTCTGAATTGTTGTATAAAGATGGTAAATGCTGCAAGAAAAAGCAGCACTGAAATTTATAGCTTTCGCAATCGCTATTGTAATGAAGCTGAACAGGCAGGGACAAAAGCATAGTCATAACAATCGATTTAAAAAATAAATGAAAAAAACACTCACTGAAAGTCTGCTTTCGATTCTGCGACTGTCCGCAAACCCAAAACAACGGCCTCCTCCTCCCCCGAGGGCACCTCACCACGCCCTCGCCCCCCCCCCCCCCTAGCTACGCGGGTGCTGACGCATGCAACCGTCAGGGAGGACACCCACGTGTGAGGAGGAGCGGCCGGGGATCGAACCGCGGGCGCACGCGCCCACGGAGAGAAGCCGCGCCCACGGAGAGAAGCCGCGCCCACGGAGAGAAGCCGCGCCCACGGAGAGAAGCCGCGCCCACGGAGAGAAGCCCCGCCCACGGAGAGAAGCCCATGCCCTAGAGAGAGCCCCGCGGGTGGCAGCTGAAGACCGGAGTAGCGGTAAGTGGGGGGGGGGGGCGCGCTTGGTGCACGTGTGTGTGTGTGTGTATGCGACAGCAGGGGTGAGTTCTCTTTATGTGGGGGTGCATGCGTGCATGGGCGCTCATGTGTGTCTGTGTATGCGCATGCATGTAGGGTGTTGGAGCTTCCCAGGAGACGGCAGCTGAGCGTGTTCGCGCGCGCGTGGCCTACGCCGATCGCCTTTGCGCGCGGCCTGTGCTGTCTCCCGGGAAGCATAGTCAGCAACACAAGCATTTGCAATGCAATGGTCTCGGCATCATTAAAGGTAGAGCTATTGGCATTGCTCATGACATTTTTTTTCTTTAAATCAAAAATAAAACTCTGCCCTCACCACTCTGCACTCACCACCACTCTGCACTCACCACCACTCTGCACTCACCACCACTCTGCACTCACCACCACTCTGCCCTCACCACCACTCTGCCCTCACCACCACTCTGCCCTCACCACCACTCTGCCCTCACCACCACTCTGCCCTCACCACCACTCTGCCCTCACCACCACTCTGCCCTCACCACCACTCTGCACTCACCCACCACTCTGCACTCACCCACCACTCTGCACTCACCCACCACTCTGCACTCACCCACCACTCTGCACTCACCCACCACTCTGCACTCACCCACTGCACCTTTTCTGTAAGAGATTGATCTGTCGCTTGTCAGAGATGTTGTTTACTGTTCCAGTCTCTGATTTCCCAGGGATCCAACTGCCACCCGACCATGGAGATCCTGGTTATAGTCCAAGTGTAGTACATTAAAGAGAGGTGTTCAATATGCCCTGTGAGATGGAGTGTGTGTCCCCAAATCTGCCCCCTTGGACCTCTGGCACCAGAAAGTAATCTAGTTGGGACATTGTCCTCATCCGACTGAGCAGATAGTAGTGCTGTTCCTTCCGAGGCGACTCCTGACAGAAGTCCATCAGACCCATCGACTGTGTAAAATTATGCAGTCTACTGTTGGTTCGCCGTAGGTGCATTGTTGATGTGAATCTGTCCATCTCGGGCCTCATCGTCAGAATCAAGTCTCTCCCTATGACGAGCACAGACAGCAGACTGTAGCATCCATTTGCCTATCTTGGATAATGCCCTAGTTTACAACCCTGGGGATGGGGATATACCAGGATAGCACCATCACCTGCTCGCTGTTCCACTCACCTCGAATAGCAACCCACAGAGTCCGTCAATGTCTGTGTTACAGTGAGTGAAAGTGATCGATGAGCAAAATAATTCATGCCCGTGAGCCGGATATAAACACAGGATGTGCCAAAA
Source organism: Lissotriton vulgaris (assembly GCF_964263255.1). Lineage (NCBI taxonomy): Eukaryota > Metazoa > Chordata > Amphibia > Caudata > Salamandridae > Lissotriton > Lissotriton vulgaris. The sequence goes on from NC_141688.1 coordinate 34,999,125, forward strand.
GCTTCAACCTACCCCTACCTATGAAGTCCCATTTAATGCCCCCAGATGTGTTTCATGCAGAAGTATTGAGTCCGGATCCAGCCAGTATAAGTATTTCTGCGCGATTTCCCTATTAATTGTCTGGCCTAGAGCATTGACATCTCACGATAAAATCCTAAGGGTCAGATTAGTGGATACTGAGGCCATCTTCGCTGTTTTGATCGATCTTTTCCGGTTGCCCCTTCTGCCTTCCTTTCCTCTTTCCTCACATGCCTCTGGTCAACCAACCTCATGCTACCATCGCCCTCCCCGCTCCCCACCCTACAGCCCAATGCTGTGAGCTTTGAACTGCCCATCACCCCAAAGTCAGAGGCATCTGTCGCCCCCCCGCCCAAAACATATAGCCCCCCCCCGCCCGCCATAAAGCGAGGCAAGCTACCGCGAGTGGGTTGGGCATGGCGAGTGGTGGCACGAAATAAGGACCTGCTACAGGCCCCTGGGACCGGACATCAGCAGCGCAGCTTTGAACTCGCGGCCGCCCCGGAAGTCAGGCACGGTCGCCTGTGACGGGGGCGGGGCCACGTTCACACCGGAAGAGGAGGCAGGCGGAGTCGTAGCGTCTCGCGGCCCGGGGCTCCTGTGAGCGGTGTAGAGCCCCGGGGCCGCGCCAGCAGGAGGTTGGGCGCCGCATGCTGAGGTAAGGTAAGTTCTGGAGCGCGATTGGTGCACTTGTGTGTGTGTATGCTCGTGTGTGTGTGTGTACGTAAGTGTGCGACGGTGACGGCGGGGGAGGGGGGGGCCTCGGTGCACTTGTGTGTGTGCGCGCGTGTGTGTATGAGTCAGGGGTGGTGTCTGCACTTGTGTGTGTGCGCGCGTGTGTGTATGAGTCAGGGGTGGTGTCTCTGTATGTATGTATGTGCGTGCGTGCATGGGCGCGTGTGTGTGTGTATGCGCATGCGTGTGTGGTGCTTGCGCTTCCCAGGAGACAGCGCCTGGCCACAGCGCGCGTTCCAGTTACAAATCGCCTGGAAGGATGCGCGTGGCCAGGACTGTCTCCTGGGAATGAGAGTCGCTGACAAAAGATCTCCTGGCGGACACAGCGCTGACGCGCTGTTAAACGCCAGGAGACCTAAAAACTGCAGGAAACAGGCTCAAGACATCAATGTGCGAGTCAAAAAACAGTGAGGCTACAGTGACCACCCACAGGCAGTAAAGTGAACAGTGTATCCAGACAAAAGCAACACAAAAAACACAATATAAGAATGCAGTAGTGAGCGGTGAGGCGGGTTGGCTCTTTTACAAAAAGCTTCAGGAAACAGGCAGAAGACAATGTTTGAGTTAACAAAAATCAGTGAAGCTACAATGTTAACCCACAGGTTGCAAAGTGAACAGCGTATCCAGACCAAAGCAACACACACAAAAAAATTAAGAATGCAGTAGTGAGCGGTGAGGCGGGTTGGCTCTTTTATAAAAAGCTTCAGAAAACAGGCAGAAGGCAATGTGTGAGTCAACAAAAATCAGTGGGGCTAACGTGTTAACCCACAAGCTGCAAGGTGCACAGTGAATCCAGACAAAAGCAACACCAAAGACACAGTACCCAATCTAAGAATACAGGCAACAAAAAGGACAAGCAGAGGAATGGGCACATGCAGGGGCGAGACAATGCAGTTCAGCAAAATGGTTATCCGGTCATTCTCAGAGAGACATGCTGATGCAGCAAGAGCTGGAGAGGATCGAGAATGATTTCTATAAGAACGTAATAGCTTTCCTGTCTCATCAAATGCTGTACTGGAAGTTTGTTTCAAAGCTGCAGTTTATCTCTCTCCACCGTCCCCAGGTTGTGCTGATAGGATCTCAGAAAACGTCACAAATCGGTGTTCCTGCTCGAGGTCTAATAGTTATTCAGTCTAAGGGGTGTCTTTCATAGATTCATATGCCTGAATCATTCCCCGTTGTCGGAATGGGAGTCCCCGGTACATAAAGTAATGTCCCATAGACATATAGATAAATAGGCCTAAAGGCCTCACATTAGTAACATATCCAGGTCCTTTTGTAGAAAGGACCAAACTCTAGAAAAGAGCCAATCAGCTGTCACCTCCCTTTAGAACCCTCCTGGAAGGAGCCTCAGTCCCTCAGATTTTCTACCGCACGGTGTGCTAAGGGAGTCTCCTCTTAGCTCAGCTCAGGTTTTTCTTCACAACTGGTTTCCATTATTCTTGAACATTTTATTCTGTTTCCATCTGTGGTTGCTGATATTACCATGGCTGAAACACCAAAAAAGGGTCTGTTTAGATCCTGTGGTTCATGTGGAAAGAAGAGGCTGCATATTGATGACCAGCATAAAGATTGCCTGTATTGCCTTTATCCAGACCATGCTGCCAAAGACTGTAAGGTATGTTGTTCCTTTTCCACTAAAAACCTCAAGGATTGTGAGGGACGCCTTTTAATTTGGCTCCAGAGGCTAAAAGACAGGGACCACCTTGAATCTTCTGAGGAAAGTGAAGGTTCTTCAGTCTCTTCAAAATCTTCTCTAAAGAGAGCAAGGGTGGCTTCCCCTAGCCCTACAGCTCCTCCTCAAAAGAAGACGTCAAAGTCTTCAGAGGCTCTCTCCAAGGCAACTTCTGTGAAGGTTTCCTCTCAGGAAGTTCACAACTTCAAAAAGCCTGTTGTGACATAGTCGACGACGTCTTCATCGTTGAGGAGAGCAATGTCATCTGCTTAATATGTTTCAACATTGACGATGACAGTTTCTACGTCCACGGCATCCTCGTCATTGTCATCGTCAACGACCCCATCGTCGACGGCAGGTAAGACTGTGTCGTCGACTATAACCATCACGAAGGCACCGTCGACGTCAAAGCTTCCGTCGGCGCTGGACTCTCAGTCGACGACGAAGGCAGCATTGTCGACGTCGACTCCGCCGACGAAAACGTCGTCGACGAGGATACGACTGCTTCAGTGATGACTCCACCGTCGATGACCACACAGTCGACGGGCTCGTCGACTATGATAGATTCTGGTCCACAAACCACTTGTGTGCGCCTGAAGATTACGAAAAAGGTTCTGACACCGGCTTTAACATCGCCAAGCAGAGTCCAAGCACTACCTCCAGCATGTCTTCTTCAGGAGGAGGATTCAGATAAAGGGGTCATGTTTCCGACGGCTACAAGCCCTTCGGAGCTTCATGTTAAATGTCAAAGTTTAGATGAAGAAGAGCATCAGGAGGAGGAATATCATCCACCACCTCCTCCTATGGTTTGCCTTCCGGCCTCGTTATTTACTGACTTGCGGTACTTTATATAGGACTTTAAACTGAGGTTTCCGCAGACACCTGCTCATCCACCTCCCACAGTATCTCCTTCACCAAGACCACGACCTCCACCTTTGAACATACAGCCGGAACGGTTGGGTATACCACATCCTCCGACTACTGATGTGGAAGAGGAAGAACAGCAGGAAGAGGAAGAATTGCAAGATACACAATCTATCAATGATGACTGGGATAACTATATTATTCCCTCTCCAGCGTCTCCAGTGCCTGCGCCCGTAGATTCACCACCAGGGGACATTGGAGGGTTCCATAATGTACTTGAAAGGGCCGCTCAATAGTTCGATACCAATCGTTTCTCAAGAACAAGATTGCTTCTTATATGACTTTAAGGAGCCAATTAAAAGATCAGTAAGATCTATCCCCATCATTGATTACCTGTGGGAGCAAGGTGTTAGTCATGCAGAACCCTTCCTCTGTACCTCCGGTAGTACCTCGTTTGGATAAAAAGTATAGGGCACCTGATACTGCACCGGTCTGTTTAATAGGGCACCCCAAACCAGATTCGGTTGTTAAATAGGCGGCTCAGAAGAACTCAAAGAATCCGTCTGTCCCGTTATCAGCACCTCCGGATGAGGAAGGCAGGAGATTGGACAACATTGGAAAGCCTTTCTCCTCAATGTCTGCAGTGACGGTGAAAGCGGCCAATGCTTTACCGCTTTTGGGGCGCTACAATAGACAACTATGGGCAGATATCGCCCCATATCTATCTGAGCTGCCTAGCGAATCGAAAGAAGAGGTAAAAAAGGTATTACTAGAGGGTGAAACATCAGCATCGGAAATAATAGACTGTGCGATGGATATCGCTACAACAGGATTTCGCCAACTGGCTGGAGCGGCAGTCTTGCAACGACAAGATTGGCTAAGGGGAACTTCCTTTCGTCCTGAGATACAAACGAAAATATTGGACTTGCCCTATGATGGCCAATTACTCTTTGGCTCGAAGATTTAAGAAGCGCTGCAGAATATAAAAAAGGACACAGATACTGCTAGATCATTGGGCACTCTCCAGTACAGAAACCAGTCCTTTAGTGGATCATGGGGTAGAGGACAGTCCTCTTGTAGAGGGAACTACCAATACTGATCTTCATATTCTTCAAACCAGAGTCGATCTCAGTACCAGCAGCGCCAACAGCATAGCCAACAATTTTCCTATGGCAAGACGTCCTTTCGCGGTAAAGGCCAGCGAAAAAACAACGGACGTAGACGATGACCTTTCTATTCAGCCAGTCCCAGATCCATTTCCAGCTTCAAAAATTGGAGGAAAGGTTTCCCATTTCCTAAAAATTGGAAGATCACAACGGACCGTTGGGTCCTACAATTGGTTCAATTCGGCCATTCTCTAGAATTTATACATATTCCTCCCCAAACTCCTCCACGCGCTATACTTCACAAAAATCTACAGCTGCTGGACCTTCCTCAGAACGGTCACTCCCCCACGCTCCTCTTCACTTGCAGCTAAGACGCTCTGTGCCAACGCATCCTTGGTATCGTTACTTGTGTGATTACTACAGCACTGTTTTACCGAGCCCCATAGCATTGTAGCGCTTTTCACGCATAGCGCCGCTGGAACTGATTGGCATAATTAGCGCGACCTCGCTCAGGCTGTTGTGCTCATTTTTCTTGTGTCTGTGCATTTATTTCATTCAACTGCTCACTCGATGCATTTGTGTATTTGCTGCCCCTGTCTGGCTTTCCCTTTGACCCTCCATTTTGTTGTTGGTATCCCCTGGCCCGCCCCTCATCCACACTACCGCCTCCCTGCTGCCCCTCCCACCCACGTTTACTGAGCCTTCCACTTCCCCGGCCAAACTGTGACCACCTGGACCTTCCTCAGAACGGTCGCTCCCCCACGCTCCTCTTCACTTGCAGCTAAGACGCTCTGTGCCAACGCATCCTTGGTATCGTTACTTGTGTGATTACTACAGCACTGTTTTACCGAGCCCCATAGCATTGTAGCGCTTTTCACGCCTAGCGCCGCTGGAACTGATTGGCATAATTAGCGCGACCTCGCTCAGGCTTTTGTGCTCATTTTTCTTGTGTCTGTGCATTTATTTCATTCAACTGCTCACTCGACGCATTTGTGTATTTGCTGCCCCTGTCTGGCTCTCCCTTTGACCCTCCATTTTGTTGTTGGTATCCCCTGGCCCGCCCCTCATCCACACTACCGCCTCCCTGCTGCCCCTCCCACGCTCCGCCCCCTCCACTCTCCATTTGTCAGATGTCCACATGCGCAGCGTCCACGCGCTACGGCCGCGCCGAAGGTGCGCCAAAGGTAAGCCCGTCTACGCCCGTCCGCGCCTGGACCGCGCCCAGCGCCAGACCCCCTGGCCCTCGTACCACCCACCCCACCCGCATTACATACGACGCCACCACCCTCATAGCCCTAAACCCCGGCCGTCTCCCCAACTGCGTCCAAGCCGCTCCTGGACACACCCATGGACCATTCACATGCAACTCCTGCAAGTATGACGGCACCAAGAACAACTCCTCATCCACGAACACCAAACAGAGATCTGACACCAACCACCTAAAATGCATCCTGCTCAACACCCGCTCAGTCCACAGACACGCCATCGACCTCTGGAACCTACTAGACACCATCTCTCCAGACGTCGCCTTCCTAACAAACATGGATGAACGCCTCATCAGCCCCAGACATCACCATTACCATCCCGGAAGGATACAAGATCATCCGTAAGGACCGCACCGACCAAACAGGAGGAGGCATCGCTATCGTCCATAAGAACTCCATCCGCATCTCAACCAGCTCAGACGTCAACCTCACCAGCGCCGAACACCTTCACTTCCAGATCCACACCGATCCCAAGACCACATTCAGAGGCACCCTCCTCTACCGACCTCCAGGATCCCGTGCACAATTCAGTGAAGACATCACTGACTTCATCACCCCTCACGCCCTCCCCTCCGAGGACTACATTCTACTGGGAGACCTCAACTTTCACCTGGAAAAGAGCAATGACAGCAACACCACCACCCTTCTGGACAATCTCGCCAACCTCGGACTCAAACAACTCGTCACCACCCCCACCCACATCGCAGGTCACACACTCAACCCTATCTTCACCTCAAGCAAACATGTCTCCTTCAGTCACACCACAACTCTACATTGGACGGACCACAGCTGCGTTCACTTTATCTACAATAAGACCACAACTCACAACCATCCTCAACCTACTCTGAGAAGAAACTGGAACAAAATCACCATCGACGCGATCTCCTCATCGCTTCTTCAAAACCCCCCTGTCCACTCCTCGAACCCCGACCAAGCAGCCATTAACCTCACCCAATGGCTATCCAACAGCGCCGACATCCTAGCACCGTTAAAAAAACGTCAAATCAAACCAGGCAGCAAAAACGCCTCCTGGTTCAACGATGATCTTAAGAAATCGAAGAAACTCTGTCGCTCCCTCGAAGGCCTGGAAAAAAGACCCAAACACCAGCACCAGGGACGCCTTCAAAAACGCCACCCGCATACACCACCAACTGATCCGGACTGCCAAGAAAGTCGCATTCAAAGACAGACTAGATAACGCCGACAACAGCAAGTAATTATTCAACATCGTCAAAGAATTTACCAACCCCTAAGCCAACTCCAACGACATCACCCCCTCTCAAGCCCTCCGCGACTCCCTAGCTTCGTTCTTCCACAACAAAATCGCAGACATCCACAACAGCTTCGACAACCAACCCGGAGACCAACCCACCCAACATTCTGCAGGACCTTCACCCCCCTTGAACATCCTTAATGACTGGAACCCAATCTCCACTGAGGACACCATCCACCTGATGAACTCCATCCACTCAGGATCCCCCACAGACCCATGCCCTCACCACATCTTCAACAAAGCAGACTCCATCATAGCACCACACCTCCGTGACGTCATCAACTGCTCCCTCAACTCCGCCACCTTCCCGGAAAGCTGGAAACACGCCGAACTTGGCGCCCTTCTGAAAAAACCCACAGCTGGCCCCACCGAACTCAAAAACTACCGCCCCATCTCGCTCCTTCCATTCCCAGCCAAAGTCATCGAGAAAGCTGTCAACAACCAGCTCGCCGCCTTCCTCGAAACCAACAAATCCCTCGACCCCTCACAGTCCGGCTTCCGAGCCAAACACAGCACGGAGACCGCCCTCATCGCAGCAACAGACGACATTCGATCTCTACTGGACAATGGAGACAGTCGCCCTCATCATCCTTGACCTCTCCGCAGCCTTCGACACAGTCTGCCATAGCACCCTTCTACAGCGCCTCAGAAACATCGGAATCCAAGGAAAAGCACTGGAATGGTTCACCTCGTTCCTCACCGGAAGAACCCAGAGAGTCCGCCTCCCACCATTCAAGTCAGAGGCCACTGAAGTCATCTGCGGCGTACCACAAGGATCCTCACTCAGCCCCACCCTCTTCAACGTATACATGAGCCCCCTCACGGCCATCGCACGCCAACACAACCTCAACATCATCTCCTACGCTGACGACACTCAACTGATCCTCTCACTCACCAAAGACCCTAACACCGCCAAAACCAACCTACATGAAGGAATGAAAGAAGTAGCCGAGTGGATGAAGCACAGCCGTCTGAAACTGAACTCAGACAAAACAGAAGTCCTTATCTTAGGTACCTCCCCCTCCGCCTGGGACGACTCTTGGTGGCCAGAGGCCCTTGGAAAAGCACCCATCCCGACGGACCATGCACGGAACGTGGGCGTCATCCTGGACTCCTCACTCTCGATGACCAGACAAGTCCACGCCGTCTCATCATCTTGCTTCAACAATCTTCGCATGCTCAAAAAAACATTTCGCTGGATCCCCACCGAAACCAGAAAATCGGTCACCCATGCACTGGTTACAAGCCGCCTGGACTACGGAAACACCCTATACGCCGGTACCACCGCAAAACTCCAGAAAAAACTCCAACGCATCCAGAACGCATCAGCCAGACTCATACTAGACATCCCGCGTAAAGACCACATCTCCAGTCACCTGAAAAACCTCCACTGGCTCCCCGTCAATAAGAGGATTACTTTCCGCCTCCTAACCCACGCACACAAAGCACTTTACGAACTTGGGCCCGAATGCCTCAACACACGACTCTCCTTCTACACCCCCCCCAACCCCCCCGCCAGCTATGACCTCCAACCAAGCCCTTGCTACCGTACCTCGCATCAACAAAACCACCATGGGAGGTAGATCCTTCTCCTACCTGGCAGCTATAACCTGGAACTCACTTCCCACTCACCTTCGTCTTACTCAGAACCACCTAGCATTCAGAAAGCAACTTAAAACTTGGATAATCGACAAGTAATTCCCCACCCTTCTTCAAGCGCCTTGAGACCCTCTGGGTATGTAGCGCGCTATATAAATCTTTTGACTTGACTGACTTGACTTGACTTCTCCAAGAAGTCTCTCTTATGCTCCAGAAAGGGGCGATAGAGAAAGTTCCTCTGTCTCAACGGGGTAAGTGGTTTTATTCCCGTTTCTTTTTAATTCGGAAAAAAGAGAAGAAGTGGAGACCGATTTTGGACCTCAGGGCCCTCAACAAATTCCTGAAGAAGCAGTCATTTCGCATGGTGACGATCCATGAGGTCTTACAACTCTTGGAGGAGGAAGATTACATGACGTCCCTGGACCTTCAGGACGCTTACTTCCATATAACAATTCACAGAAATCACAAAAAAGATTTAAGGTTTGCGGTGGCAGGCCGACGCTTTAAATTTCGCGTTCTGCCCTTCGGGCTCAAGTCTGCACCTCGCATCTTTACAAAGTGTCTTTCCCCAGAAGCTGCATATCTCAGACAGCACCATCATCAAGTCTTTCCCTATCTGGACCACTGGCTGATCAAGGCTCCATCCTTAGAAGGCGCGTCCAGGTCTTCCAACGCCTGTCTGCAGCTTTTCAATCATTTAGGACTAACGCTCAATTGGGTGGAATCCGTCCTTCTCCCTTCTCAGCGCGTCCCCTTCCTAGGGGCAACCCTAGACACACGACTAAAGAAAGCCTTCCCATCGAAAGAGAAAGAACAAGCTTTTAAAACTGGCTATTCTTGTGGCTTCAAAGAGGACCTTAACGGTCCGCCTTTTCAAATCCCTACTTGGGAGAATGTCAGCATGTATCCTCTTGATACCTCACTGCTGTCTCCAAATGTGCCCCCTCCAGAAGTCACTCTCAAAGCAATGGATCCAATGCACAGGGTCCTTCGACGATCTCATAAAAGTAACTCCTCAAATGGTCACGGCCCTGCAATGGTGGATGCATGTTCGCAACCTGTCTCAGGGCTTACCATTCCTGCTTCTAGCGGCAACAACAGATGCCTTCTTGGAAGGTTGGGGAGCTTTCCTCCAAGAACTACAGATAAGCGGCAAGTGGTCTCCCTTGGAAAAAGGGCTCAATATCAATCTCCTGGAACTGGAGGCAGTCTTCCTCGCCCTTCAAGTCTTCCTTCCAAGAATCAAAAATTCCCTTGTGCTCATCCGTACAGACAGCACTACGACGATGCACTACCTCAACAAACGGGAAGGGACTCGCTCTGTAACACTCTCTCACGAGTCGCAGAAAATCTGGAACTCTGGAGCTCCATATCAATCTCCTGGAACTGGGGGCAGTCTTCCTCGCCCTTCAAGCCTTCCCTCCAAGAATCAAAAATTCCCTTGTGCTCATCCGTACAGACAGCACTACGACGATGCACTACCTCAACAAACGGGGAGGGACTCGCTCTGTAACACTCTCTCACGAGTCGCAGAAAATCTGGAACTCTGGAGCTCCATATCAATCTCCTGGAACTAGGGGCAGTCTTCCTCGCCCTTCAAGCCTTCCCTCCAAGAATCAAAAATTCCCTTGTGCTCATCCGTACAGACAGCACTACGACGATGCACTACCTCAACAAACAGGGAGGGACTCGCTCTCTAACACTCTCTCACGAGTCGCAGAAAATCTGGAACTGGTTAATTGAACACAATATATCTCTTCGGGCGGAGTACGTCCCAGGCATGGAAAATGTACTCGCCAACTCATTAAGCAGACAGAGGACAACATCTCACAAATGGGAACTGGATCTAGGAATCCTCAACCAAATCTTCTCCAAATAGGGCACTCCTCGGATCGACATGTTCGCCACAAAGTTCAACTTCAAATGCCCACACTTTGCAAGTTGGCATCCCCAGAACGGGTCCCTAAGGAATGCATTTTCGATCGCAGGGTGCAACGTCTTTGCATACGCCTTTCCACCATGTCCAATGATTCCCAGGGTCCTCAAAGTTGAAGGCGGGGCCTTGTGCACTCATTCTGATAGCCCCAACTTGGCCACGCCAACATTGGTTCACGGAACTCCACCGCCTATATCTGGAGCTGCCGATCTGCTTGAAGCAGTTCCCGTCTCTCCTCACAATGAGCAACCAGCAAGTCCTGAATCCAAATCTAGCCTCCCTCAAATTAGCGGCTCGGCTCCTGAGTTGAGAACTTCAGAATTTGAATATTCCGCCAGACTATAGAGCCATCCTGGCTCGAGCACGGGCAGATAGCACCAACAAAACATACTCTTTAAAATGGAAGAGATTTTGCATCTGGTATAAGGCTCAAAGTATACATCCTTTCTCTTCCTCTCCGGAACAGATACTGCCTTATCTTCTACATATGGCAAACTCAGGCCTTGCTCATGCTTCAGTCCGAGTCCACTTGGCAGCAATATCCCGTTACAGAAGATCTCCTACTGGCCCTTCTCTTACGTCCCACAGGTTCATCAAACAGTTTTTGAATGGACTCTACAGAACATTCCCTCCTGTAAAAATGTTGCCACCTACCTGGCACCTTAATACGTTCCTTAAACAGCTCATGAAGCATCCCTTTTTGCCGGTACACAGGGCTGACCTGAAATACCTCTCTGGGAAGACAGCCCTCCTGCTTGCACTCACCTCCGCAAGACGGGTGAATGAGCTCCAAGCTTTATCAATACAGGAGCCTTTCCTGCAATTCAAGCAGAACAGAGTAATCTTATGGACAAATCCAAAGTTTATTCCGAAAGTCCTGTTTGACTTCCATCTCAACGAGCCTGTGGTCTTACACTCTTTCTTCCCGAATCCCACGACAGCAGCTGAAAGGTCGTTGCATTCTCTATTTCTTAAGCGCTGCCTCAAATTCTAAATTGAAAAGACAAAAGCCTTCAGGAAGTTTCACCAGCTATTTGTGGCTTACAGTAGACCCAGGAGAGGTCTTCCACTCACCAAACCGAGTATTTCCCGCTGGATATCTGCAACTATTTTGTTTTGTCATGAACAGGCAGGGCAGCCCCTGCAATCTAAAGTGCGAGCCCACTATACCAGGGCAATGTCTACATCTATGGCGCTTTTTGCAGGAGTGCCGGTCATAGACATTTGTAGAGCGGCAACATGGAAATCGCCACATACCTTCACTACGCATTACTGCCTAGATACAGAACTCATGAAGGATGCTGCGGTGGGACAAGCAGTACTTCATCATATGTTTCAATAAAGGTGAACCCTCTTTCATCTCTCCATCCTTCTTATGTAAGCACATTTCTCTATTGTATGATTTGATGGTATTTCTTGCTTGTAAATATGTTTCTATTAGTCGTTTGTTATGTTATCTAATGACTTGCATATCCTATACTATCCGAAATGTGATTTGTTCATTGCTTGCTACTCTGATTCAGGCATGTGAATCTATGAAAGACACCCCTAATTACTGGATAAGAAATGCGTTACTTACCTGTAACTGCAGTTATCCAGTATTGGTGTCTTTCATAGATTCACATGCAAAACTCCCGCCTCCCTTGGAAGGGCTCACCTACTTCTCTCAGTAATACACCTACTTAGCATTGTGCGTACGAAAATCTGAGGGACTGAGGCTCCTTCCAGGAGGGTTCTAGAGGGAGGTGACAGCTGATTGGCTCTTCTCTAGAGTTTTGTCCTTTCTACAAAAGGACATGGATATGTTACTAATGTGAGGCCTTTAGGCCTATTTGTCTATGTGTCTATGGGACATTACTTTATTTATGTACCAGGGACTCCCATTCTGACGATGGGGAATGATTCAGGCATGTGAATCTATGAAAGACACCAATACTGGATAACTGCAGTTACAGGTAAGTAACGCATTTCATCCATACATATCTGTATATCAAGGGTCCATAACAGGACCTTGTGGTGGCATAGGACATTTAAGAGATTGACACATGAGATGCCTTGGGGGAAGGTTCAGAGGCTTAAGTAGTTATTGAATCAGATTTTCAGCTGGAATTGTGAACCTTGGAGCTGGCAAAGGGCAACTTTACTCCATTACTGCTCATAAGGTTGGTCTTTCAAAGCAAACTGATGCTGAAGAAATTTGAAGTCTATATTCTTGTTATCATTCTCCTCTGTGGCGATCTCAACATCTTACATCTAGATTTCCTCGACTGCAAGCGAGAATTATTTGACGTAGTGTCCTAATGTTGAAAGTATTCACGCTGTAGGACTGGACTTTGATGCAGACGTCCAAGTCAGCTGCTTAGATGAAACCATGGGACCCTGGTGTCTAGGCATTATTTAAATCCTCAACAGAGCATTTCAGTGCCAATTATCTTGACGTCTACCAGTACTCTCTGGTGTGTCAAGAGTGTTTAGAATGATAAAATGAGGTTTTCTTCGCTTCCTCGCTTTAGAGCTCCCTCTTTGGTTCTTAATCATAAGGAATTTATTTCATAAGAGTCCCTTCTCTGTTCTGCCTTTTTGTTTATTTCTCTCCTTTGTCTCGGTCTTCTAGGTTCCTTGAAATCATAATTCCCGCTGTCTTTAAGGCCACATTTTGTCTATTTTATTTTCTGTTTACAAAACTTGCAGTCGTTTACTGAATGTGTAGGTGAAAAACACCACACTGACATGAGGGTCTGATTCAGCCTTTATTCTTCAACACAAAGGTATTTAACTAAAAGATGGCATTTCAGTTAAAAATTCCCTTCAGTGTTGACAAAATATGGAGAAAAGGACAGATGAAGATGTTAAAACGAAGATGGAAAAGCTTCACCGTTCTATAAGAAACTGGGTTATTAACACATAATTATTCGGAGATACTCAACACGAGCCCAAAAAATACTCAAGCTGTGCAGCAAACTGGGAGTACATTGTATGCTGGTGTAAGGGAATCTGCTGACTTCTGAAAGACACAGTACTTTTATAGGTATGGTCACCCTTTGACATGACAGGCACACATTCCCTACATTTTAACCTAGCAGAGTGGGAAGGTAAAAGGTTATTTAGGATACTGCTACACATACCCTAAGCTAGGTTCTGCAGTGTGATCTTAATGCCCTTTCAAATTGATTTTTTTCCCTGCTTAGAAATAAAATGTTGGTAAGGCTGTGCTGCCAATTAGGAAGTTTAGCAATGAGGTCGTCCTCAAAGTAAAGTGTTCTGGGTAGCCAGTGCATAGATAGAAATGTTCGACATCTATGACTTCAGTGAAGTTTCGTACAAGGCAGAACCACGATTAAGTATTATTTTCTTCTATTTCCTTTTGCTAGTGCCTCAGTCTTTGCACTCTTTTTATTTCAGGTATAACTGCAATCGTTATAATGAAGATGATGCAAAAGCAGCCAGAGATGCACAGGAGGTAAGTCCAATGGGCATCATGAAAAGGAAGATTCAGTATGTAGTTGGTGTGTAGGAGGCAGCTGTCCTCTGAAGAGGGTAGGAAGGCTTACCTACATCTCTCCGAGATGTTTGGCGGCAGCGACTGAACACTGACATCTACAGGATTTAGGATTAAAACAATTTGCAATTGCGAAACATGTATTGAATTTGCATAATTATTTTTTATTTAACTATTTGGTTGACCTAGCCTTCAACTTTCCTTTTGTGAATATATACTCTGTAAGGTTTTTTTTTTTTTTTTTTTTTTTTTTTTTTATTTTCCACTAACATGAAAATGCAACCTTTTACTCTGCACCTTATCTGCTATATGAGATCTACACAAGGGCCCCTAAATCATAAGACAGGAGAGGGCCAAATTGTGTGAGAGGGTTGACTAAATTATGCTCCGTAGTGCATCACATTTAGTGGTAGTATTACATCTTACCTTCAGATTTTGACACATTTTAACAAGGTCTTGGCAAATGTTTCACCTCATTAGTACCAGCTAAACACACAAATGCAACCGTAAGTAACAAAGGTGATCAGTCAGCCTTTGGAAGGACCTTAAACTACACTGCAATACAATCATTGAGTTTTGATCTGTTTGAGCTTGAAACATTTTTGTTAAAATCTGCAGATTATGGATTGTCGAATGCGGAAAATGCTGCAGCCATAAAATTGCATAATTCTAGTGGCCTCATCTACATTGTTTTCTTCAGATTTTATATCCTGTTTCAGCTGTTAAGTGCTGTCCTAGTGTGGACAAAGCAAACACAAGGAGATGAAGAACGGAGTGCTGAAACCTTTCAGACACTTGCCCTCAGTCACAGATATGTGTTGAAGCCATCATTCTTTAGCTCACTTCGCCTCCCCAGTTCAGACATGCCTTCCCTGGACCAGAAACCAGCATCCTGGGACCGGTTTCGGGGTAACTCCCCTTATCAGTCAGGCTAGCTTGGATCCAGTGGCAAAGTGAGCAAGTGACCAACATCTGGGCATAACCTGCCAACATAGGGCAAACAACGCAAACACAAGGAGATGAAGGACGGAGTGCTGAAACTTTTCAGAAATTTACACTCACCCCCAGTCACAGATCAGGGTTGAAGCCATAATCATTTTTTAGCTCACTTCGCAACCCCAGTTCAGACATAGCTATATGCAAATCAGTCCAAACTGGGGTGGTGTGGTGAGTAAACGAATGATGGATTAAACCCATATCCTTGTGACTGGGGGTGATTGTTTGCATTGTCCAGCATTGCATCCATAATTTCTTTCTTTTGCATATGTCGCCCTAAGTGGGAAGGGTATGCTCAGACGTGGGTCCCATGCTCACTACACCACTGGATTCAAACTAGCTTAGCTGATGAAGGGTGATGCCCTGAAACCGGTCCCAGGATGCTTGTTTCTGGTCCAGGGAAGACCTGGCTTGGCAGTCCAGGCTGGACTGTTCCCACAAGGAACAGGGTCAAGACTGATTTGCATATGGTTGGGTCCAAACCGTGGTAGTGTGGTGAGCAAACGAATGATGGATTAAATCCAGATCCTTGTTACTGGGGGTGAACATTTGCATTATCCAGCATTCCGTCCGTCAATTGTTTATTTTGCATATGTCGTCCTAGTGTTGTCAGCCTGGTTAATACAAATACTGAAATTTTCAATGTCTGTGGAAAGTTCTGGATTGTGAAGACACTCAAACAGCATGCAAAAAGCATAATTTATTCCTTCAAATCAATGCATGTCCCATATAATAAAAACGCATTGCTTTTTATTATCTCATCATGGCCTAAATGCTTTATACCATTTAATTACATTATTTAAAAGCACCTTGAAGTGCCCCCATTCTGAATTTGCAGATTGCCTACTTTGTTCTGTGGAAATGGAGAGGGTTTCTTCAGGAGCTCAGTGGATGCTTGGAGGCACCAGGGAAGACATTTGAAATTTCTAAGACCTCTCAAACACATACTGTTTTTAGGTCATGGTTTTAGAAACAGTATGAAATCAAGCCATTTTTCTAACTGTAATAGATTCTAATATTATCAAGGCGCTTAGCTTATTTAGTAAGGTGTAAAACAAACTTTTGAGGTAAACTACTATTTTCTGAAGTGCCATCTCTTTTCCTTGCTTTATTAAGTTAATTTGTTGCAGCAATCCATTCCATAAAAAGTTATGGCACTTTTGTTGTAGGAAGCTGGCTATGTATATGCTAAATCAAAATGAGATATATCTTGTAAAGAGTGCAGGGGTTCCCTTTTGACTGGACAGGGGGCTTACTATGGCAATCCCTCGGTGCTCTGCTAGGGAGTAGTATGGTCGAGCAGCCTTGGGTCTATCACAGAGGTGTACAAAACATAGAAAATACACACACTGGTCAATAAATGAGATGCATGACTCAAGATGGAGATCCATATAACTGTTTAAAATTGGCAAGTATATATATATATATGTTTAGGCATCAGAAAAAGTCATTCAGGTAAGTTTTTAAAGAGAAATACTTTTCAGTACAAAAAAACCTCAACACTGCAATTTCAGAGTTTAGCCATTTTAACCTATTGAAATAAATTAATCTGCTGATTACTAGTACTTGTCCTCGACTTACAGGACCAGTGTCTTGGGTCAAAGGTGAGTACAGGGCAAGGTCAAGGCAGCACTAATAGGTCTCCTCCAGCGGCTCGGGAACAACTGCAGTGGTGCTAACAGCACTGGGTACCCAAAGCAAACCAATGGAAATCGCCACAAAGAGGCTGCAGAAGGGGAATGAGAGGCCAGTCCAGTGAAAGAGTGGCTACGGTTCTTGCAATGTTGGGGGACATGGGGACACCTTTGGTCCTCGTCTCCTCTGGGCAGGCCGTCCGGATGCAGAGGGTCTTTGGGGTATCCAGTTTCTCCATCCGACAACACTCGCGATTGAGGGGGTCTGCCTACAGAGGCTGCAGGCAATGTCGGGGCGCTCATGAGGAGTCACTCCACAGTGGTCTTGGTACTTCGAGGGCTTGGGGACCCACACCGACATCGTTGGGCCTCTTCGACACTGGTTTGGGGGGCTCTGGTGCAATGCAGTGTCTGGTTTTCGGGGTGCCGGAGTCCTCTTGGTCATTCTTTTGTTGTCCGCAGGAGGCAGGGTACAGTTGCGCTGTCGCTCAGGAGGTCTTGGTTCCCGGGCTATAGCTGACTCTGCAACTGCAGGACAAGACAACTTTTGGTGCAATGGGCTAAGTCAGCCGGCAGGGCTGGCGTCCAGTCAGTTGCCTAGTATTCTGTTATCACTGTCGAGACTTCTCATCCTTCTATCTTCAGGTCATCAGGATCTGTTCTTTTGGTGCCAGGCCTCCGCTAAATTCAGAATTTTGGGATGTTGGGGAAGTGTAGAGTCGAAGTCAACAGGCTACTGACCCTTGGAGTGACTATGCCCCCTATATGACCATAAGGGGGCAAGGATGGCTATTTCTGAAAAGTCGTATCCTCCTCAGTTTAGCCTCAGCCCCTTGGGCATGGCACACCTACCGACTAGCTAATTTTCCCACTTGTCCAGGTGCCAAAGAGGGTTGAGTTCCTCTCCTGTGAGGGGAATAAAATTGGCATTTAAAAGGCTGCAGCTCTTTAAAGCTTGCTAGCCTAGGAAGGCTAGTCAGCAGGTCATCGTGTGGGAGGGAGTGTGACACCCTCTTCCCGAATACGCTTTTGTTCTGGGTCTTCTGAGAACAGAGGCTCTCACCCTTGGTCAGAATAGTGTCTCGGGTGGCAGAAGCAAGTCAGCAAGCACACTAGAGGCTGGTAGAATTTCAGGGGGCACCTCAAAGGGGCCCTCTGTGTGCATGTATTGATAAATCCAACACTGGAATCTGTGTGGGTTTATAAATGGGATGTTTGATACCAAGCATCCCTATTTTCAGTGAAGCCATCATGTAGCTGGGGAACTAGTTTTCACCAGTGTCCAGCACATGTTCTGAAATGGTTCCCTGACCACTTGCACTGCCAGTAATGGAACTGACCAGCACAGGGGCATGTCTGTTCATGCAGGCATGCCCTCACATGTAATATCAAGTGTGAGAAAATGGGGTTCTCTCACAGTACCACCTCCCCACCCTCCTTTTTGCCTAACTTTTGATGTAGCTTTGACTGTACTGTACTGGGTCCGTGCTGTCCACGTTCCCAGTACCTGTATTCTTTCCCTAAAACTTCCACAATTGATGTACATCCCTAATGGTACCTGGGTACCTAGGGCATTGGGACTAAAGAGGATCCCCTAGTGAACCCTCGCCTAGGCCAGGCAAACTGTCTCTGCAGCATGCTTGGCCTGGTGCCGACAAAACTAAAAAGTCGACATGGCACACTGCCTGTGTGCCAGGCCAACTAGCACTGCTTAAGGTAAAGGTGTCACCCCTCTAGACGACCTGACAGACTCCTTGGGCAGGTTACATTATACCACAGGTGAGGGCACTTCTACATGAGCAGATGTGCCCCTGCAATATCCAAGTCCATTCTTAGATATTGTAAGTGCCAGCGAATCCATAGAGACTACATGGGCTAGAAACTTGACAACTAGAGCACCCCAGCACCATGAAGGCTTTTCTGAACCCAGGAGCTTTTGCTACCAATCTACTCCTCTCTATAAACTACCACTGATGCAAGTGTGGGATTTATTGTGCTATGTGCTCAGAGGCCACCTCAGAGGTGTCCCCTGAAAACCTACCAACCATGGTGTGGTCACAGACTGGCTGTAGGCAGCCTGCCACCACCAGCCATGTTTCTGGGCCCTGGGCCAAGAGCCTCTGATCTCTGGTACCAGAAACAATACACATCCTGGTCTGAGGTGTCACGGCTCCTATGGGCACAGTGCTAGACAGGGAAACTTCAGAGGCCTCCTGCCTTTGTAAAGCGACCCCCAGCCTCTGCTGCTAGCAGCAGATGGTGACCCCGGTGCCCTGGTTTATACCCCTGGTTTGGGTGTGGGAAACAAGCAGGAAAACCTAGGTAAAGTAGGTGGTGTGCCCACCTTTGCCAGCGCCACCCCAAAGGTGGGGAGGCGAGGTGAAGCACATCTTTCAGTCCCCGACATTTGAAGTAGGGAGACCCCTCCTATCAGGGCTAGGACTATGCCCCTCCCACAGGAGGGTGGCATAATCGATGGTATAGTCAGCCCAAGTAATTGGCCCTACCTGCTACTCCCCTAACATTCCCCTAAATTTAGTATTTAGGTGGCTGCCCCAGACCTGAAAACTAGTTCCCTGTCGGCCTAAGAAGGACAAAGACAACGCCGTACAGCGAAGCCTGAAGACTACTACTGGTTTGTAAGCAGTCCTACCGGCCTGTCTCCAGCTTCAAAGACCCTCCCAGCCAGCGAATCCCAGAACCGGAGTATGATTGCCTGCCCTTTGACAAAGACTAGAGACTCCTGAGGACAGCTGCTCTGTCCCCAAGAAACCTACAGAGAGGACTCGGATCAGCGAGTCCTGCCCACTCTGCTCCTGACGCCTTGGAGCCAGTGTCTAGGAGGGCTTCCGATCCAGAAAAGTTTCACCGGTGATCCTGACCTCTAGTCCAGCATTGGCTGATCCCTCCTGGACTCTACTATGACTCCTGTAGCAGAGGCTTTCCCTGACCGCTACGTGCTCCAATAAGAACAGTCCGATGTTCAAAGGCGCCCCTGCACCTGAAGGCTATGGGCCTTGGTGAGCTGAACCTACTGTGCCCCTACGACCACCTAAATCTCTACTTAACTCTGCTGTTGTTGGTCTCCCTCTTGCAACCTCTGGTGCAACACCTTCCCCCTGTTTGTCCAATGCAAGTTCTCTTGTAGGGGATTGCTGTGTAAAGTCCTAATCATGTGAATAGGAATAGTCCCTCCCATGTGCGTGGACCCCAGATCACTTCATTAGATATATCTTAAGTTGTCATATTCTGCCTTTCTTCAGGAAGGCCTGTATGGACACTTACGAGATAACAAGACAAGAATGCAACCTAAGCAACTAGGCTACACTTGCCATTACTTCATCCTGAAGTGAACAAAGATAGCCAGTTTAACTTTAAATTTAGTAA
The DNA here is from genome assembly GCF_964263255.1 of Lissotriton vulgaris. Taxonomy (NCBI): domain Eukaryota; kingdom Metazoa; phylum Chordata; class Amphibia; order Caudata; family Salamandridae; genus Lissotriton; species Lissotriton vulgaris. The sequence goes on from NC_141688.1 coordinate 35,019,112, forward strand.
TTTGCTGAGTTTTACACATACAAAACTCGCCTTCACAAAACTACTTTTTCCATGATGGAGATGAAAAGGATTAATAAAGAAGCCCTCATAGGCTGCCATTATGTGTCTGCAAATGGGTACCATGCCTTTAAGAGTGTCCAGAAACCCTCTGTATCCCATGAGGCACAGCCAGATGCTTTTTCTTTTCTTTTTATTTTTTTGCAGCTCCTGCTAGCAAGACCCTGGAGCAATGAGGTCTACCTTTTATGGTATTTCTTCAAAATGAATGATTATATTTGGATTTTTGCAGTTTCACTTTGGCCTATATCTAACTCTTGCGGTAGTTTTTAGGCAGAATTTCTGCTTTTTTCTGCTCAAAATGTGATTTCTATTTGACAAGTGTCCTGGCTGCGCTAGGAAGAAGGTCAAGTCTGATTCCCACAGAGTCTGTATTCTGTGTTTGCCTGTGTCTCATGTGCCTGACACCTGTTCCATCTGCAAGACTTTTTCCAGGCGTACCCTGCGTGATAGGGAGGAGATTTGACTCCAAAGGATGGCGCAGAGGAGGCAGAAGGCTGCTTCTTCAGCCTCTGGGAAAGGAGAGGGTAAGTGTTCTACCAAGTCCCATGGTTCAACCTCTGGGGGGCTCACCAGCAGAAAAACAATGCCAGTCCCGGTCGACGTCGAGACCAGGTATGACCACAATATGCTCTTCGTCGACTCAGGGCTCTGGGTCGAAGCGACATCAACGTTGAGGAGAAGAACAGCGAGATCACTGTTGCGGGTTTCCCTGCGTTCGACGTCGACGCAACTAACATTGCCCTCGAAGCATCATCGCGTCGATCTGAGCCTCATCATCGACGTCAACGCGAAGATCAACGTCGAGGAGGAAATCGACAACTGCTAGACGGTCGACGTCGAGGAGAGGAACGAAGAGAAGGCCTACCTCGAGGGACCGATACAGACGTTCGAGGTCCCGTTCCGGGCCTCGCTCCGTTGTGAGTCTATCATTGTCGACGGGGACTTCGCGTTCCAGACTACGTCGACACTCGACATTGAGCAGTGGATCGACGTCGAGGGGCACTGATGGGGAGTCCAGAGTCCCTTCCTCACGGTCCGCTCGAGGTTGGTCTCTTCGCCAAGTTCGGAGTATTTGTGTACCTACTCACCATCTAGGTCGCCTCCTGCTCCTCCTATACCGGTGGCCCCACCAGGAATACCTCAGCCGCCACCGATTCCTCCTCCGCCGCCTCCTCCGATTCCACTTCCTCAGCCTGGGCCCGTGGCTCCTCAGCCTGCGTGCCCGGTGGAACCTCAACCAAGAACAAGGTGTCGCTAGAGGCATCGTTCACATAGACTCCAATGGTCTTCCACAAGATCACGTTGTCACCATTACGAAAAGTCTTGGTCCCGGCATACTAGGGATACATCCTCCACGAGTACGGGGTGGTAGGTACTCTCCTACTCTCACGGACTCTCCCCAGCAGAGGGTTTCAGTGGTTGGTGATATTTCCACCTTCCAGGAGGTTCTGGTCAGAGGGGCTGCAAAAGTGAACATTCCCCTGTCTACTCCTGTGCAGTCGACCTCTGGGATACTTGAAACTCTACAGAAGAGACAAACATCAAGTCTGTTGCTTCAGTTTGTGCTGGGTTTGGAGGAACCAGTTATGGAACTATTCTTGACGCCATCTTCTATAAAATCTGCACTTTCCAGGTTCCAGAATAAATATCGTCTACTGGAGTCGGACCCTGCCTTCCTCCGGCTGGACCCCACTCCGGACTATGTCAGTGGTGGCTGCACAGAAACAGCATGCTACGGCTCTGACTTCCACGGTGCTACCGGATAAGGAGAGCCATAAGCTGCACTCTGTGGTTGGAAAGTCTTGTAACACTGCAGCAACTTCCATGAAGGGGGCCAGCTCTACTGCCTTGCTGGGCCGTTACGATAGATCATTGTGGGAGTCCCTTCAACAATTTGTGGAGCTCCTACCCAGAGACCAGAGGGAGATTGTGAATTAACATCTGGCAGAGTGGCAGAAAATAACTCCGGACAATTGGGTGCTGAATAATGTTCGCAGTGGATACTCAATACGTTTTACAAGCCCTCCTGCATCAATCCCTCCAACTCGATCACGTTGCATGCTGCATTAGTTGCAGGAGGAGGCCAACACCCTCTTTCAGAAACGGGCGATAGAACCAATATATCTGGGACCGAAAGGAACAGGACTGAATTCACGGTTCTTTCTAGGAAGACCAGTAGGAATTCAGACCCATTCTCGACTTCCGACAAGCCAACAATTTGGTTTCAAGAGAAAAATTTCAGATGTCATTGCATTAGATGTACCCTCAACTTCATCAGGGAGACTGGCTATGCGTAATAGATCTGCAGGAAGCATATTTTCATGTGCCCATAGCAAGGAAACCTCACAAGGGCCTGCGTTTGACAGTGGGCCACAACCATTATCAATACTCCGTGCTGCCTTTCGGCCTGAAATCAGCGCCTAGGACATTTTCCAAATGCATGGCAGTGGTGGCTGCGCATCTGAGGAGGAACAAAATATTAGTCTACCCATATCTGGACGATTGGTTGATCAAGGCAGCTACGTTTCAGTAAGTGCAACTGCATTGCATTCGGACTTCTAATCTCTTACTTTGTTTAGGACTACACATCAACCTCAGTCTCTCGACTTCTGTACAATGTCTTCAGTACCTCTGAGCTACTATCGACACAAGCACAGCAAATCTGTGTCTTTCTGGGGAGAGACGCTTATCCTTCGTAAGGCTCAAGCTCTCATGACCATGCCATCACAAACAGTGAGGAGAGCATCGTCTCTCCTGGGCTCGATGGCTTCCTGCATCTTTCTCACTCTGAATGCACGTTTCCTTGTGAGACCCCTGCAGGAATGTCTGGAGGATCAGTGGAACCAGACACTGGGGGATTGGGAAGACCGAATTCAACTGTTGCAACAGGCTCGTCAGTTCATCCGCTGGTGTTCTCCACACAATCTCCTGTGGGGGATTCCCTTCCACAAAGAAATACCCACGCAAACAATAGTGATGGATGATTCTCTCCATGGATGTGGTGCTCATTCCGACCACCTTCAGATAAAGGGCACATGGTCCCCAAAAGAGACTAAGTACCACATCAACTTCCTGGAGCTTCGAGTAGTCCATTTCGTGCTGAAAGCATTCCAGCCGTCGTTTCACACCAGCTCCCTGCTTGTCCAGACCGACAATACTTCACCAATGTTGTACCCCAGCAAGCAGGGTGGCTCCAGTTCTCGGGTGTTGTCTCAGGAAGCCCAGGCGGCACTGGCTGTAGAGCCAGGAATCTGACCATCACGGCAACTCAACTTCCCAGTGTTCAGAATGCTCAAGCAGACACTCAGCAGACTCATTCACAAAAACCACAAATGGGTAATAAACTACAAAGTGGTGCACGACCCCAGCTCCCTACATTCATTTGTGATCCTGGTTAGAACCATTCCTTTAATAGACTGGACATTTTAAAATTAAATAGTTTTATCATCTTTTAATGAATTTCACATCAAAACCACGGATTGAATTCTTCATTTACGATATAGGTTTATAGATTGTTGCTAGAGGTACCATACATAACTAACCTCCATGAGTATACCTGAATTCTTTTCCAAGTGCAGTTACTAAAACTCATTCAAAATTGTTTCAGCCAATACATGTTTTGCATCTCCTTGTCAGTTTCTCAAGGCTTAAATTTGATGCCAAGTTATCACTTGGAACAATAATAAAGGAATATTGAATGTTTGATCCCAATAATAGAGATAATAGAACTGGTCCATTTTAAATGTTCAGTCTATTGAAGGAATTTGCTGAACAAGTTCACACATTTAGGTACTTACGCCGTTCATAATAGTATTTGAAAAGTAAAGTCTGAGAGGTAACTGACATTTTAGAGTGCACCATGAGCTGTTGTTGAGATAGAAAGTCCCTTGCAAGGTGACAGACGTGCATGCCTGCCCTAAGTGGCCCAGCTGCTACAATATCTGGTTTCTTGGTGCTGATTTTTATTCGTACACGAACACCGATCATGCATGTGTGCAATGATCTAGGCCTGTGTAGTGGATTGCCGTTTTGCTTAGAGCAGGATTGATGCCCAAAGCACTACCTTCATAAGTACTATTCTTACCAAAGAGTTAAATGGTGGCAGCAAATGGTGTTAGTAATGATGATCAGTAATGTGAACAGGTCTTTTTACCGGTCATTGGAATGAGGCCTACTAACCCACTCATGTAAAGTTCTGCTGAGGTGTGTTTAGCTCACCCTTGGCCTACATAGGGTGATCTAAAAAGCTCTGCCTGCATGCATGTGTGCTGTGATATGTGCACTCTGTGGTATACATCATGGAGGCTGATGGGTTTTATATTGGAAGTCAAGGGTCTTGAGGAAAGCGTGTAGAGAAGCTCCCAGACAGATTTGTGGATTGCTACATTCCTTTTTGCTGGGTGGGAGGCAAACTAGGAGGAATAGAGCCAGGCGCTCCTGTGCACTTCAAAAGGGCTGTTTGATTCTGAAAAGGTCACTGATCGGTGGAGCCTTTGCACATCTCGGGAACAAGATGGGGCTATTAAATAAATCACAAAGATTAGGTCTGGAAGCCTTTGTAACCTTTTGTTAGGCATAGATCACGGAGGCTGACAATCAGATATGATCCACAAATAACTCCTAGGGCCTGTGTTGTAGTCGCTTTCTGGGCAAAGGGCAGGATAGAGGAGTGGGCACGCCCTAAACAAACACTCTAAAACATGAAACACTAAATCATATTTTTGTCTGGATATGGTTTATAAGAAGGGGAGCTGGGAACTCGCAAATGGTGAGCTGGGCTGTACCTCAACATGGAGAAGCTCATCCGGAAGTCTTCCTTGTGTGTCCAGGATTGGGGATTAAGGACTGACAGTCTCTCAGCTGGATAGGGGACATCCCACAGGGAAAACAAGACCATCTGCCCTGGAGCACCAACCAGCACATTTCTGCCAAGACTAGAGTACCCTGTGGGGATGAGGACAACGCTGGGAGCAAGGTCCAGTCGGGCATCCTGGTAAGTGGAGCCCCACATTAGAAACCGCTGTTGCACTGATTGTGCAGTTGCCTGTTTGCAAACTTAAGTCTGTGATGCTGTGTGCCAGAGGAGGTCACCCGAAGGAAGCTGATTTTGCATTGATCGGGCCTTTGCCAATGTGCTGACTAAAGCCAGAAACTCCTGTATGCCTGAGGGGACTGCCATGAAGAGCAGGAGCTGCTTCCCCAGCGCACTGTATTCCCAGAAGGGCTGTCACTGGGTGAATTATGTTACCACGAGAGGGGGGTGCTGCCTTGAAGAAAGCTACTCTTGCGCTGATCGGGCCCTCACAGCAATGCTAATGGCGACTTTCAGAGCCCCGCTGCCGTTTCCCTCATGGCGGGAGCTTGTGTGTCTGGGACCGGGATTGAGCAAGGTCCGGTGAGTTTAATGCCCACCGCCTACTCAGTGGTGTATACTCCTACTAAACCTAGGACGTCTACCCCTCCTCCTTTGCCGAAGGGTCCGCCTCCGCGGAACCCCACCCTGCCTCCACCGCCGCCTCGTGGGCTGGCTCCTCATCAGTCACCGCTGCCTCAGCTCCCACCACCGCCTCTTCCCTCCGTTCCTCCACCTGTGCCTCCACCCAGGACGGCCTCGTTGCCATGCTATCCAACACCTCCTATGGGGACACCTCGGCCGAGGGCCCCGGCCAGGCCGACATCGCCTGCTCCTGCGAGGCCTGCGGATCGGCCGAGAAGATTGCGCTCCCGCTCTGGCCGGAGAGGGAGATTGCGGAGCCGTGGCCGGTCGTCATCTCGATCTAGACGACGCCACAGGAGGCGCAGATCCAGATCCCACACAGGCTCTTCCACTTGGGATTATTCACCGACGCTGTCGGAGTCTCCAGGGACAAGGGTGTCGCCCGTGGACAATATCGTCTCCTTCCAGGAAGTGCTGTCGAGGTGTGCCAACACCTACGACGTCCGTGATCTTCGAGACACTTCACAAATAGCATTTGTCTCGACCACTGCTGCCGTTGGTACCCGGATTGGAGGAGCCCGCCGAGCAGTTGTTCCACACTCCGGCGGTTACGAAGGCAGCCCCCTCCAGGCTCCTCAAGAAATATCGGGCTCCGGAATCTGACCTGGCTTTCCTTCGAATGGACCCAACACCAGACTCCGTTATTGTGACAGCGGCTAAGAAGCAGCATGCCACCACTCCCTCTTCGACATTGCCGCCTGATAAGGACAGCCGGTGGCTGGATTCGGCGGGCAGAAAGGTCTGTGGAAGGGCATCTACCCCCATGAAGGCTGCAAGTGCCGGGGCTCTGCTGGGGCGATATGATCGTGCCCTCTGGGAGTCCCTTCAGCAGTACGCTGAGCTCCTCCCTCGTGACAAGAAAGAGCACTTTCTGGAGATCTTAAACGAGGGGATGATGGTGTCTAACCAGATCATCAGCGCGGCTGCTGATGTATCTCTTTTGGCGGCACACTGATACTGCCACGGCATCAATCAACGGCGTCACGCTTGGCTTGCGCCTCCGGTTTGAGTGAGGTGAACAACGGGTGGCCAACCTGCCTTTCTCGGGGGAAACGCTGTTCTGCAAACATGCAGACAATGAAATGGCCCTTATGAAAGCAGAAGCCAAAACCCTAACTGCTGTCTGGTTTGAGAAGCCTTAGAGGAAGAAGAACTACCGCCCGTTCCAGAGACGTTTCGGAAACTCAGGCAGAGGGCGGGGGCAGGCTTCCGGACAGCAGCAGCAACAGCAGCAGCAGTTCCGGAAGCCCTTCCAGAAACGCCAGAGGGGCAGAGGAAACCAACAGTCCGCAACAGCGACCAAAGGCCCGGCTGGGTCTAGGCCCTGAGCGTTTACTTCCCCCACATCAGTTACCCACTCCGGTGGGGGGAAGCGTTCAATTTTTTTCTGGCAGAGTGGAGAAAAATTACTCAGGACAAGTGGGTGCTAAATATTGTTTTCAATGGATACAGTCTTCGGTTCACCAGCCCGCCTCCAGCTATTCTGCCGGTGAGCTTGCAGTTTCAGCTGCGCAAGCTTCAGGCAGAGGCCCACATCCTATTAAGGAAAAGGGCGATAGAAGACGTACCTCGGCCTCAAAGGGGAAGAGGTCTGTACTCACGGTTCTTTCTTGTCCGCAAGAAGGACAATACCGAGTTCAGGCCCATTCTGGACTTGCGGCAAACAAACAAGTGGATTCACAGAGATTTTGCATGCTGTCGTTGCAGCAGATTTACCCTCAGCTGCAGCAGGGAGACTGGCTTTGTGCTATAGACCTACAGGATGCGTACTTCCATGTGCCCATTGCACAGAAACACATGAAGTTCCTGCGATTCCAAGTCGGCGCCAATCATTATCAATACACAGTACTGCCATTTGGGCTGAAGTCTGCGCCCAGGACGTTCTCTAAGTGCATGGCAGTGGAAGCGGCACACCTGCGGAAAAACAAGGTGTTGGTCTACCCGTACCTGGACGACTGGTTGATCAAGGCCTCCTTCTCGGAAGCTCATGCACACTTTCAGAAGACGTGCGTTCTACTGAACAAGCTGGGGTTGCACATCAACATGTCCAAGTCTGTCCCGACTCCGGTCCAATGCATACAGTACTTGGGAGCCTCCATCAATACGCTGTCAGCAAGCGTGTCTCCTTCGGAGGAGCGACGGTTATCACTCCTTCGGAAGGCTCAGGCTCTTATGACCGCTCCATCTACAACAGTGAGGACGGTGTCTTCTCTACTGGGGTCGATGGCCTCTTGTTTACTCCAGTATTGGAACTTTCATAGATTCCCATTGCTTGTATCATTCCCCGTCGTCGGAATGGGAGCCTCGGTAATAATATATATATATATATACCTAGGTAAATACACCCTAATAGGTGTAAAAAAGGTAAAAAATTAGGCCTAGGCCTCATTATCTTTTGCAGCCTATAGCTGTCATTATGTAAAAAGGACCCAAAGTCCCCTTAGCAACCAATCAGATCAGCCTCACCCTGTAGAACCTTCCTGAGAAAGCTCAGAGCCTCAGATTTTCTACCGCTTCGTTGGTGACAGGGAGTCTCCTTAGAGCTCTGCTCTAACTTCAACTTGAGGTACTGTTTAAACAGTTTTCTTTAAGGATTTCTTTCAGCTTTGTCATGGCTGATAAGGAAAAGAAGAGCCTTTTCAGGTCTTGTGCCACTTGTGGCAAAAAACGACTTTATACAGAGGATCAACATCAAGACTGTATTTACTGTCTATACCCAGACCATAAGGTTGATAAGTGTAGTATATGCAGGAGAATGTCTGTTAAAACCCTCCGTGATCGTGAAGGACGTCTGCTGCTGTGGCTCAGGAAGTTGGAAAGGAGGGATGAAGTAGTGTCTGGTGATGAGGAAGATGCCAGATCAACATCTTCAAAGACTTCATTGAAGAGGGGCGGATCGTCTGTGGACACTTCAACTGAACCCCCCTTAAAGGCTGTGCGTGTGACCTCTGATAGGTCTGGCAAGCCAGGGCCTATCGAATCTCCTCACGTGAGTGTAAAGGAGAGGGAAAGGCAGGCACTGCAGGTGCAAAAGGCTAAACTGGAGGAGAGCTCGGCTGGGCCTTCCCACCAGGTTAAAGTAGCCAAGTCCGTCAAAAAACCGACTGTAGAGGCCTCTACAGGGGTCAAAAAGGACTCTAAAGCATCTGAGGTGATTTTGTCTCCTCAGTCGTCGACGAGCCACCCAGCGACGACGAGGACGACGACGAGCGCGTCGACGAGGACCTCGATGTCGATTCCGTCGACGAAGACCGGATCGACGACGGCGTCGTCGACGATGACCACGTCGACGGTTACCACCACGTCGACGAAGACCATCCCGTCGACGATGACTATTCCGTCGACGGTGGCAATCTCGATGACGACGATCCCGTCGACGAGGACGACGAGCCCGTCGACGACGACAGCTCCGTCGACGAGCCCGTCGACGATGGACCCGTCGACGATGACAGTTCCGTCGACGACCCCGTCGACGGTGGACCCGGCGACGATGATGGTTCCGTCGACGATGCCGTCGACGGTGAAGGGACTCTCGTCGACGGTCCCGTCGACGACGATTCAGACGGTGGATTTGTTTTCAACGCCGTTGACGACAGGAGCGCCAGAAAACAGCAGAAGGAGGAGGATAACCCCAGATATGACTTCTCCAAGGAAGGTACCATCATTACCTCCACCCCTTTTGTTGGATGAAGATGACTACTCAGAAGAGGAAAATGAGATGTATGGGGATGCTTACAGTCCATCACAATTGAATCTGAAATACCATGATTCGGATTTGGATGAGGATTATTATTATCAAAAGGAACAGCGGCCAGAGAGACAGGTTGCATACCAAGATACCCAACCACAGCAGGGCATGGTATCGATGCCTATAAGTCTTTTGACAGATTTAAGGGCAATGCTGGAGGAGTATAGGAGCAAGAAGGGGTCGCAACCTGTGGAAGGTCAAGCACAGGTTCAACCGCAGGTGGTGGCAGCACAGTCAGTGCGGCCTGCACAGGAAGAACATGAGAGGGCATATCCTCCGCAATTCCAAGTGGATACCTCGGATGAGGATGAAACGGGGCAAAACCAAGATCAAGACCAGGAGAGTGAATGGAACCAGTATATAGCTCCGGATCCGGCTTCACCAGTGCCAGACCCGGTCGACTCGCATCCGGCTGATGTAGGAGGTTTCTTCAGCCTGATGGAAAGAGCCACAGCGCGCTTTAAGTTAGCGATGCCTACAACATCTACGGATTGCTTTTTATACGATTTCAAAGAGGCATACCGTAAGGCCGTGCGCTCGATTCCCATTGTGGAGCACATATGGGAGGAAGGGAAGAAAGTGATGCAGACCCCAGCGACGGTCATTCCAACTCTTCCGCGCTTGGAGAAAAAATATAAAGCTCCGGATGACAGTCCCGCCTGTTTGATTGGACAACCTAGACCTGACTCGGTCATATCGCAGGCGGCACAGAAGAAATCGCGGAATCCTTCGGCCACCCTCACGACTCCGCCGGATAAGGAGGGTAGAAGGTTGGACAACGCAGGGAAGCGTTTTTCGTCGATGGCTAGCTTGCTGGTCAGAGCGGCGAATGCCTTGGCGATCCTAGCAAGGTACGACCGCCAGATGTGGAGTGATGTGGCACACTATGTGAATCTGCTAGCGGATGACCAGAAAGCGGAAGCACAGAAACTTCTGGAAGAGGGACAACGTTCCTCTTCGGAAATGATTGACTGCGCGATGGACATCGCCACCATCTCTTTCCGTGCCCTAGGCAGTGCAGCGGTTCTTCGGCGACAAGGATGGCTGAGAGCTACATACTTCCGGCCAGAGGTCCAGAATAGGATTTTGGATTTGCCCTTCGACGGGGACATGTTGTTTGGGAAACATGTCGACGAGACCCTACAGGGGATAAAGAAGGACACAGAGACAGCAAGGGCTCTGGGGAACCTGCAATATAGAAAGACACCGTTCCGTGGAGCTCGAGGAAGAGGTTTCTCTTCACCTAGAGGAGGTTATCAGCAACAGCGATATTCACAGCAATCGCAGTCTTACAGACCCCAGTACGGCAATCAATACTATCAGCGGCAGTCGCAATCCCAGTCTTTCTCTCGCCAGAACGCTCGTGGACGACAGGGGCGTCAGGGTAAGGACGCTGGCAAGCGTCAATAGCGGCCTCCCGACTCTACCAACTGTTCCTCCGCTTCTGGGATCTCCAGTGGGCGGCAGGATATCACAACATCTGAGCAGCTGGGAAGAGATTACATCGGATCAGTGGGTATTGAACATCATCCGAAATGGGCATACTCTAGAATTCCAGGACTTTCCACCTACGAGAGCTCCCCACGCCACTACTTCCAACCATCTGAACCTTCTTCAAGAGGAAGCTCAACAAATGCTTCAAAAAGGGGCGATCCAGCATGTTCCCCTATCACAAAGGGGAGAAGGTTTCTATTCCAGATTTTTTCTGATCCGAAAAACAAAACAAAAGTGGCGTCCTATCCTGGACTTGAGGGAGCTCAACACCTATCTCACGAAACTATCGTTTCGGATGATTTCACTCCAGGACATATTGCGCCTCTTGAACCCAGGCGACTACATGGCAACATTAGACCTGGAAGATGCCTATTTTCATATCCCGATCCATCCAGCTCACAGACGTTTCCTTCGCTTTACAGTAGGCAAGAGTCACTTCCAATTCATGGTGCTCCCATTTGGATTAAAGTCCGCTCCTCGGATATTCACAAAGGTGCTGGCACCGGTAGCTGCATTTCTGAGGAGACAGTCGCTGGAAGTATTCCCGTACTTAGACGACTGGCTGCTGAAGGCCCCAAGCTTGCAAGAGGCATCGAAGGCAGTGGACACGTGCTTGAACCTCTTTATTCATCTGGGTTTACAACTCAACAAGGAAAAGTCAGTTCTTCAACCTGCAAGTACGGTGAAGTTCTTGGGAGCGATACTCAATACTCAGGAGTGCAAAGCATTCCCTTCGGAAGAGAGACAGATGAAACTCATATCGTCAGCCACCCGTTGCCAAAAGAGAAGTTGGATGACGGTCAGGATGTACAAATCTCTTATAGGGTCGATTTCATCCTGTATTCAATTGATTCCGCATTGCAGACTGCGAATGCGCCCCCTGCAGGAGGAGCTGGACCTTCAGTGGAGACAAGTGGAAGGTTCGTTCGACGACAGGGTGACGATAACCCAGCGGATGAAACGGTCGGTTTCATGGTGGATGAAAAGATCTCACCTCACTGTGGGACTCAGTTTCAAGGCTGCAAGGGCTCCTCAGGTCATTACCACGGACGCTTCTCTTCAAGGTTGGGGAGCGGTCATGCAAGACCTCCAGGTCAGTGGTCACTGGACTCCGGAAGAACGTCGTCTACATATCAACGTTCTGGAGCTAAGAGCTATTCGACTGGCAATGTTGGCTTTCCTCCCAAGGATTACAGATTCAGCAATCCTGGTGCGGACGGACAACACCACCGCAATGCATTACGTCAACAAGCAGGGAGGCACAAGATCGCCACTGCTTTCACAGGAAGCCCAAATACTGTGGAAATGGGCGATAGCGCAGAACATCACACTCGTAGCAGAACACCTTCCAGGAGTGTGCAACACGAAGGCGGATACGCTAAGCCGCCTGAGAGCAGTCTCGCACGAGTGGGAATTGGAAGACGCAGTGATCAAGGACATCTTCTCCCGTTGGGGGACCCCAGCGATCGACCTGTTTGCAACACCGGGGAACAAGAAATGCCGGTGTTACGCAAGCAGGGAACACCATCGAGGGTCACTGGGGAATGCCCTTTCGATGTCCTGGTCAGGCGCGTTTGTTTACGCCTTTCCGCCATTTCCCCTCATTCCTCGAGTCCTCAAGAAACTCAAGATGGACAGGTGCAGGATGATACTAATAGCGCCTGCCTGGGCTCGCCAATTTTGGTACACGGAGCTGCTTCTTCTATCAGAGACACCGCCCATTCATCTGCAACCCAAACTGACACTTCTCTCTATGTACAACGGCCAGGTTCTTCACCCGAACCCGAGCTCGCTTCAGTTGGCGGCTTGGCTCCTGAATACAGAGAGTTTAAGGATTTAAACATCCCAGAAGAATGCAGGACCATCTTGGCACAGGCACGAGCCCCTAGCACTAATAAGACATATAGAGCGAAATGGAAGAGGTTCCATGTGTGGTGTCAGAGGGAAAAAGTACATCCTTTCTCGTCAGCTCCGCATCAACTCTTACCTTATATTCTTTCATTGGCACAAGCAGGTCTGGCTCATGCTTCTATCAAGGTCCACTTGGCAGCTATTTCCAGGTATAGGAGAACAAGATCGGGTCCCTCTCTATTATCAGCGAGAGTAATCAAACAATTCCTGAAAGGACTGTTTAGAGTTTTCCCGCCAGTTAGGCCCCCACCTCCGGTGTGGCACTTGAATGTGGTCCTGGCCCAGCTAATGAGACCGCCATTTGAGCCAGTACATAAAGCGGACCTGAAGTTCCTATCATGGAAAGTGGCGCTTCTTTTGGCACTCACCTCTGCAAGGAGAGTAGGAGAGCTTCAGGCTTTAACCATCAAAGAACCCTTCTTACAGTTCAAGAATGATACAGTTATCCTACGGATGAACCCCAAGTTCATTCCGAAGGTACCGACAGACTTTCATCTTAACGAGCCAGTGATTTTGAAATCTTTTTTTCCTCGGCCTTCAACCCAGGCTGAGAGGACACTTCATTCTCTGGACGTTCAGAGATGTTTGAAATTCTATCTACAACGCACAGCTGGATTTCGAAAGACACCCCAACTGTTTGTGGCTTTCGGAGCTCCAAGGAAAGGATTTCCTTTGTCAAAACAAGGGATATCAAGATGGATAACTAGTGCGATCCGGTTCTGCCACCAGGCGGCAGGCAAACCTTTACAAGGACAGGTGAAGGCACATTCCACAAGGTCGGTCTCAGCATCAGCGGCGCTGTTTGCTGGAGTATCCATAAAGGACATTTGCAGAGCAGCCACCTGGAGCAGTACGCACTCCTTCACGAGACATTACTGCCTGGAGGCGGCTGCAAAGGAGGATTCGGCTGTAGGACAGGCAGTCCTGAGAAATCTCTTCCAATAAGAGGTGAGCTTTCCTCTCTTCCCTCCTCCTGTTTTTTCAAACATTTCATTTATTATGCTTTGTTACTGCTTTATAGTTGTTATAATCTGTGATGTCATTAGCTTATAATGATTCTATACTGTGCACGAAATGTTTGAGGTATGCTAACTGCTATCTACTCTGATACAAGCAATGGGAATCTATGAAAGTTCCAATACTGGAGTAAGAAACAAGTTACTTACCTGTAACTTTAGTTCTCCAGTATTGGTAACTTTCATAGATTCCCATGCGCCCACCCGCCTCCCCTGGGAAAGCTCACTTTAGGGCTAGGTGATTATGTGGCAAAGCAACGGCTACGAAAATCTGAGGCTCTGAGCTTTCTCAGGAAGGTTCTACAGGGTGAGGCTGATCTGATTGGTTGCTAAGGGGACTTTGGGTCCTTTTTACATAATGACAGCTATAGGCTGCAAAAGATAATGAGGCCTAGGCCTAATTTTTTACCTTTTTTACACCTATTAGGGTGTATTTACCTAGGTATATATATATATATATATTATTACCGAGGCTCCCATTCCGACGACGGGGAATGATACAAGCAATGGGAATCTATGAAAGTTACCAATACTGGAGAACTAAAGTTACAGGTAAGTAACTTGTTTCATCTTCCTCACGCACGGCTGCACATGAGACCACTGCAGGAGTGCTTGGAGGATCAGTGGGATCAGAGGATTGGTTCTTGGGACGACAGGATACGACTGTCTCTGCATGCTCTTCAGTTTCTGAAGTGGTGGTGTTCAGCGGAGAATCTCCTCAGAGGGGTTCCCTTCCACAAGGACATTCCCGCACAGACGATCGTGACGGATGCGTCTCTCCACGGCTGCGGAGCACACTCCGGAGACTTGGATTCAAGGGACGTGGACTCCGTCGGAGTCCATGTACCATATCAATTTCTTGGAACTCAGAGCTGTTCACTTGGCACTGAAGGCCTTTCATCCGTCCTTTCAGACCAACTCTCTGCTTGTACAGACGGACAATATGACCACAATGTATTACCTCAACAAGCAGGGGGGCTCGAAATCACGCACCCTGTCTCGGGAGGCGCAGACGATCTGGCACTGGCTTCTGGCCAGAGGATTGACGATAACTGCTACCCATCTACCAGGTGTGCAGAATGTTCAGGCAGACGCACTGAGCAGACTGATTCAGGAAAACCATGAATGGGTCATAAACGACGAAGTGCTAGGAGAAGTCTTCTCAAGGTGGGGGACTCCAGACGTAGATCTGTTCGCCACCGCCGAAAACCGCAAATGCCGAGACTTCGCCTCCAGATACTAACAGCAGGGAACGTTGGGGAATGCCCTATGGATCAAGTGGCCGAACAGCTTTCTGTACGCTTTTCCACCCATTTCCCTGATTCCGGCGGTGCTCCTCAAGCTGTCCCGGTCCAGGGCGCGGATGATATTGATTGCCCCGGAATGGCCCAGACCGTGGTGGTTCACAGACCTGCTTCACCGGTCTCTCCTTCCTCTCATACGGTTGCCGTGCAGGCCGGACCTTCTCACGAAGTTCGGGGAGCAGATGGTGCACCCGAACCTCTCGTCTTAGAGTTTGGCGGCATGGCTCCTGAGAGAGTGCAATATGTCCATTTGAATCTACCCGAAGATTGTATGGACATACGGAAGGAGTCTAAGCGACCTTCCACTAGGACTTCTTATGCTTACAAGTGGAAGAGATTCTGCATCTGGTGCAAGTCCAAGAACTATGACCCTACGACGTGTAAGGAAGATGTCATCCAGGCTTATCTTCTACATTTGGCGCAGTCTGGCCTTAATTTTCATTCCATTAAGGTTCATCTCGCTGCATTGACTGCCTACAGGAAATGCCCTTCAGACTTCCTTCTTCCAGATCCCTGTGATCAAAGACTTTTTGGAAGGCTTGAAGAAAGTATTCCCTCCTGTCCGGCTTCCTTCGCCTTCATGGGAATTGAATGTGGTGCGGTCCAGATTGAATGAGCCTTTTGAACCTATTCATAAGGCTTCGTTGCAGCACCTGTCCTTGAAGGCGGCGTTCCTCATGGCCATTACATCGGCCCGCAGGGTGAGTGAAATTCAGGTGTTGGTTTGCGAAGAACCTTATACTGTATTTCATGCTGCTATGGTTGTTATGCGCACTCACCCTAAATTTCTTCCCAAGGTTATTTCTGATTTTCATGTCAACCAGACTATAACTTTGCCTACGTTTTTTTCAGAATCCTTCATCTCCAGCGGAAAGGTCTTTACATTCCCTGGATGTTAGGAGGGTGTTAAAATTGTATCTGGATAAAACCAACGATATTCGTAGGTCAGACCAATTGTTTATCAATTATGGATCAGTCAGGACCGGTCTTGCTACCTCCAAGCAGTCCATCTCTAGGTGGATTGTGTCCTGTATACAATTGTGTTAACAAAAGGCTAATAAGACCTTAGAGGGTAAACCTAAGGCTCATTCCACCAGGCGCAAAGCTGCCACAACTGCTTTGCTACGTAATGTTCCAATTGCAGAAATCTGAAAGGCGGGCACTTGGAAGTCGGTCCATACCTTTGCTAAGCATTATTGTCTGGACACTGATGCCAGGACAGACCCCCGTTTGGGCAGGCTTCGCTGTGGAATCTGTTCGCACAGTAGTGGTGTTATGTCTTTTTCTCCACCGCCGCTTGGTGTGGGGATGGGTTTGCCATTCTATTCACTAGATTGACTATACACAGAGATCCCCTACTACAGAAGGAGTAGTTTCTGTCCTGTAACTCCAGTTCTGTAGTCGGGGTATCTCTGTTATAGTCATAAGCTCCCGCCCTCCTCCCTGGTGGAGTAAGATATTCATGTAAGGAATGCTACAGGTCTGGCGTATTACGCCTTCAAAAAGAACTGAAAGTAAAAGGGACCTGCTGTGCATTCTGGGATACTGAGAGTTCTGAAAAGTTTTCTTAAAGGCACAGTATCCTATTTAAGCCACATAATGTCAGCCTATGGGGCTTGTCTGTCCATACCTTCCTCTCTATCATTCCAGAGGCTTTTGCTGGTAGTCAAGTTTTCTCTGTGAGGAAACTGGGCAAGCTGTGCTGTTTGTGTGGTTATTTTGGTAGAATTTCTAGTTGAGGTACTGGACAGTGTAGCCATTGGATATAGGCTGCATTATCTGTCTTTAAATTCTCTCTTGTGTCTTTGCAGATCTGCATTTTTTGACAATTTAAGAGATTAATTTTGATTGCTCCGGGGTCCACGCACCTGGGCGGGACTATTCAATAGATTATGACTATAACAGAGATACCCCTACTACAGAACTAGAGTTACAGAACAGAAACTACTCCTTCTGAAGGCAGGCTTGTCCAGTAGAAGTGATTCAGAGCTTCTGAGTGAGCTTGAACCTCCTGAAACTGATATTACGTATTAACTGTATAATCTGGGCAAGTATAATCTGAGACTTTGAGCTATGCAGTCCATTTTGAAGAGGCTTCTGCCTTTTTTGCAAAGCTATCAAACTGTTAAAAAAGCATGTGAATATGTTCTGCACGCCTCATTTGAACAATCTGACTGCAACACCCATTTTTTTTACCCATGAGTAAGGCTTTAAAATGATATTGATCAGTTTTGGAGCAATATTCTAGTTAAAGGTCCTCCATTTGTTAGTGGATTTGTGTCTGGCTTGAAGGGTCTTAAAACCAATTTGGTAATTTTAACCTTTTTATCAAGCATTCGGTTAATTAACAAGGGGGATATTTATTGATTAAAGGGGTGTATTTTACTCTAACATTATCAAAAACAGGCATTTAGTTGCATGGCAATGCAGATCAATTTGGTATAGAAGGATTCTATCTTTTCCTCCTGAATCAAAGTAGTTACTGATAAATGGATTTGCTTCTGAAATGCTTTTCTCTCCACTGATGACTTTTTGAGATTGGAAATGGGCTGACATAGTTGCTATCTGTTTTCTAAGGCACTTCAGGATTTCCTTTCTTCATTTAGGTTGGGCAGTGTTTTGAATTTCCAGCATTCTTTTTACATTGTAATGAAGTAAGCAAGTTGATTGGACTCTGATTAGTAGTTAGTTTAGAAGAAACTCTTAGCCAAAGCCTAGAGATCAACACAATGAGTGTTTTTAAATAAAACTGATTTTTTTCATAGCTGTCCAATGCTCAATATTTTGGAAAATAAATGGTTTTTTTAAATATATATTGGAGGTTATTTCATTTTAGTGCATTGGTTTTATCAGTGAAAGTGTGCTCCAGAATACCACACAAAAAGAAATGTACAGTATAATTTCAGAGAAGAACAAGGATTTTGAGTAACTTGTTCCCTTGTTTTCATAAACACTGCTAGTGATTAAACAGAAGCATTTAATTGCTAACCTGTAATATTTTGTGTAAATAAAATCTGTGAGAAATTCTTTCAAAGCCCTCTATTTTAACCAGGACTCAGTGAGGAGCTATGAAATATTACTCTTCTAAAGAAACATTGAGGTTCTTCTGGGAAGACATTATTAATTGCTGTTCACTCGTACTTCTTTAGAGAAGGTCACTACCTAGCAGGCATACCATTTGCACCTGGAATTCAAGGTATAAATACACCACATTGCTGTTTGCATGCCCTCATTCTTTTGCTCTCCAACTCTGTTCAAGGTTGTCACTTTATTTTTATTGTATTTCATGTGTACTGACGCAGCGATCCAGAGCAGCCTTACAGAGGTACCTATTCTATTGCAACCGTTACATGAACCATATGCAAAGCCTGCGTTTTGAGCACAAACTCTATGCTCAGGTGAAGCAAAAGATGGAAGAAATGCAGCAGCACAATATGTCCTGGATTGAGGTGCAGTTCTTGAAAAAAGCAGTTGATGTCCTCTGCCAGTGTCGAGCAACGCTGATGTACACTTACGTCTTCGCCTTCTACCTCAAAAAAAATAATCAGTCCATTATCTTCGAGGTAAGAAAACTCGGATTTTTTCTATAAAGTTAAAGTTGGCTGGTCAGTGGGGGCAACATGGTGTGGAATAGGTGCTTGTTTCTATAGTGTTCATTTTCTTACAAAGTTGCGAGGTGGCAACTGGTCAGTCACTGAACTTTGGCAAGTGTCCCTAAGTTTTATTGGGACTCGTTTGCCCTAACGTTTGTCAATGCTAGGTTCTTTTTAGTGCATGTTTTTGTGTAGGGGATATGTGTACACTTCTAAGCTAGAAAATGTGACATGAACAAAAAGTGACCATCTCAAAGGATGCTGTAAATTTCTGTGTACTATTTAAAACTAAATTATTTTTCTATTTGTAGAATAATCAAGCTGATTTAGAAAATGCTACAGAGGTGCTTTCAGGGTACCTGGAACGAGATATATCGCAAGATTCACTTCAAGACATAAAGCAGAAAGTACAGGATAAATACAGGTTAGTATGATCAGAAGATTGCAAATGCTTTGCAGTCAACATTTGTTACTTTCACCCGAAAGAGAGTAGTACCCCTAACACCTGCTAAATTACATTATGTCCAATGCCCTCTTCTCCAAACTCTTGAGAATTAATGACGATACCATTATGCATCCTGATAATCAGAAATCATCAAATAGCTCTGACTCTATGCAGTCTCTCAAAGCAGTACATTTATATTTGTTTTCAACTTCAGCTGGAACTCCTCCCACTGGTTTTTAATTCATCCTTCGAAAAGCGAACCGTTAAAGAAATTGTTGTAGATGTGCAGCAGAATAAAAGTCCCAACATGCCTGCGGCTCTTCTTGAAGCCTGTTAATATTTCCACTCTGAGCTAGGACTCCTGAATAATGATTGGGAGCTGCTCCAGTGTTTATTTTCTTGTCTCATCCTTGGGCTTCTATAATCTGTTAAAAACATTATCTTTTGTGGTCTCTTTAGATCATCTTCCTTTGCTGTTCAGTTACCTTTTCGAATGGCTATGACAATTCTTTTTTACAGTGTCTTCCTGACACTGGGGACCAGTCTACCACTTAGATGTTTGAGCTACTGAAAGACGGGGATGAATCAGTTAACCTGATGACGAAGCAGGACTGTTTTGAGAAGCACACTGACATAAATTGTGACTTATCTGTATATGGTGTTTCTATAGGGAGACCTAGCTAAAATTCTGTGCAGTGTTGTACAGGGTCGTAGACTAACAGAGCCATGGAGTGAGAGGTTATGAATGATTATTGCATTGTGATGTAGCGTTCTTTTAAGGGATGAGTCTTCAACTCTTTCCTAAATTGGATTAGTATTGGGGTGGTCCTGATAGATCCAAAATGTTGTTTCAGGTCCTGTGTGCATATATTTAAAAGACCTGTGCTACCTTGTTTTGTCGTTTTTTACACTAATTAGTCTGCCTTGGTTGCAGAAGTTGATGTGGTTGCAACTCAGCTGACGAGACAGAATGGAAACTTACCGTTACTGTAGGCCCACATTAGACGATGGTAGCTGCCTTTTTGAAATCCTCAGTGGGTTCTAAAGAAGCTGTGCACTGTTTTTGCACTGACATTCTTCTAGGTGACCCAAATAGAGGCTTTTGCCAGTGACCTGCTCAACAAATGGTTTATATGTGGGTACAATTGTCCTGTAGAGAGCTTTGACAGAGACCTTGCTAGAGGCAGATGCATCCTCGACCATGCAGCCTCGTAGTTAGTCGCCATAGAATACATTCCAAGTATTTTTCACCAATGCCTTTGAGGACAACTGTTCTAAGGGCATGTCCAGCATCAAGTGAATGAGCAGAGCACTACATATTTATTAACCCAGTTCTTGCTGGTGACTGAAAGTAGTAACACATGTGGCTAAAATCTGCAAGGGTTAATTTCATTACAGGAAAAGATGGCTCCTTCGAGATAAGATCAGAAAATACCTCAAGGGAGAGAAATCAGAGTACCAGCTAGGGCATAGATTTGAATGGTGGTAATTTTACTCAGTTTTTGGCTTCCTCTTTCCCGAGACCTTGCTGGTGGATAACTGCACTACCAATGAGTTCTACATCAAAGCTGCTAGTAATTTTAACATTGCATCTAGTGACTCTGCAAACTCATGACCTTTTGTTCCATTACTTCTTGTGCTTTTTTAACATACCATGGATTTGTTCTCACATCAGCGTCCTCAAATACTGCTGCTCTAGACAAAAGAAGATGTATTGAGCTTTAGATCAAACTGTTATAAAGATTAACTCCTTGTTCTATGATAATCTCAGATGTCAGGAAGTAGTGTACATTCCCCAACTGCTCCTCCTGGCATGACAAAGTTGATAAATACAAGTTGGAAGAAAGCTTGTAGAACCTCCACGGTCATTTCAAGCAAAACTTGTTAAATGGCTGATTTCTGAGCCATCAAATGTTGCTGACAAATATGGCCAAGGTTATTGCCAAAAACTTTCCATGAAACATGCATCTTATTTTTGCCTCACTGATCTTAAGCTTGAACTCTGATAGAAGTTATATATTTGCCTTTGGCAACTTCTTTCCCCTTCGGTGTGTGTCCTTTAGATTAAAGACATAGTGTGAATCGACCTCTTTAAAGTTGGAAGCAATGAGAAAAGGAAGAATTTACAAAGTTCTTTTTGGGTCATCTAAAGTGTGTTCAAACTCAATACAGGTAGAAAGCGAAGCATCCGATAAAACAATCTTTATCCAAAACAAAGGTAAGCATGGTGCACTGAAGAAAGAGGATTTCACTCCTCGGCACTTACTAAACATAAGGGGATTTCATTCCTCAGTCCCCTTTGCCAGAGCCTTAGTGATAGGAAATCTGTTTCATTTTGTGAAAGAATTATTGACAATGTGTGCTAGGTGTATGGAGCAGGTACACTAGAATGCGTCTCTTTATTCTTGCATAGTTTGTCGAGTAGTACACGCCTTTCTAGAAAAATAGCTATAAAGCAGTGTTTCGAATAGCAAAAGAAATGCATTTATTTCAGTGGTTTTCTATCAAGGCAAAGGGAGTTCAGATTGATGTTAGGTGAATTAGTGGAAAAACGAAAACTGAGATTATATTGGAGGAAACCAAATCATGGAAAAACAATTTTAAGGAAAGTCAAGTTTAAAGGAATACAATTAATCCAACATTAAAGGAAACATTTTAAAGGAAAGATCGTTTTAAGGAAAATTACGTTAAACTTTTGATGTATGGGACTAGTGTGCTTTTTTGGTATCTGGAATGGGTAATGTTTACAGGTGATGAGGGTATTTAAGGAGCCAGGAATGAGTGGAGTTCAGACATAGAAAGGAGTTGTTAGGTTTGGGGGGGTGTGAAGTTTAGGGGTGGTTGGGTGTGTAGAGTAAAATGTAAGTCCAGTATTTGTAAAGCACACAGCTACCCAAAAGCATCCCGGCGCTGGGGGCTGCAGGGAAGATTAAGCGAGCTATTGCCCAGAGTCACATGGTGCTGGGCTGACCTGCCGCCGGTGGCGGGGATCATACCGTGAGCCCCAGCGGCAGGTGTCAGTCGCCCTGGCCGCAGCGCCACACCTGTTCCCTTTTCAGGGATGGATGGTGTTTAGGGGTGGTGAGGGGTTCAACAACCAAAGCAATTGTTTGACATTGTAAAAGATATAAATCCAAAATAAGATCCCCTGAAGTAACGCACTGAAATGGTTATCTCCAACAGAATTGTTTCTGAAAGAAAGTTTCATTTACACCTTAAAAAGTAAGCATGAAAAGACAATTTCAAACGTTCTTCCTCACAAAGAACTACTCATATCTTGCCAATGCTGAAAGACATGTTCAAACACACAGACGAGATCTTTAAGGATCCTGTAAGGGCAAGAATAATCACACCTAGAGTGGATAAAAAAATACTAATCCGCTCCTACCGATACTATTTATATTAAAGGACAACTGCCCTTAGACTCTCTCGTAGTCTCCAACGCAGGCTAGATTGTTAACTCTCAAGCCACAGGAGAGACCCCTCCTGACTAGGAGTCCAAGCTTATTGATACCTCAGGCAAAAGAGTAGCTTCACAGGCAGCAAACAACTGGCATATTGCCTACGCGCTGCTAGCTCCTTATGACAGGGCTCATTATGATGAGCTAGAAAAACTCAAGCCTGATCAATATAAATCTAAGGCAAACAACCTTATTCAGGAAGGGAAACTTATTACCAAAACCTCCATTAAATGTGCACTAGACGAAGCAGACACAGCATCTTGTGCAATTAACGCCAGTTTATTATTACCCAGACACGCTTGGCACAGAATCTCTGGATTTAAGCAAGAGGTGCAAACCTCTAAACTTAACCAACCCTTTGACAAAGAACATCTTTTCGGCCCAGCTGTTAATACCATGCTGGAAAATATGAAAAAGGACACGGAGGTTGCTAAGTCCATGGGGGCTTTACAGTTACCTGCCAGTAGAGGTTCTTTTCGCAGCTCATTTTACAGGGGTTGCTCAAAAACTATCCACTGACAATGCCTCCTCTTGCAAGGGCAACAATCAATCCCCCTCGTCCAGAAGTTATTGTAGAGGAGGTTTAGAGGAAACAACTGTGAGGGTAGAGGTAATTCCTCACGCACTTCCCCCGCAAACGAACAGGGACTTCCCTCCGCTACCTCCCAATCATTCCACTTCTGTTGTGGGACGTCTCTCCCAATTCCTACCTGTCTGGAATTCAATCACCTCAGACAAGTGGGCGCTACAAATTATACAATATGGTTACTGCCTGGAGCTTACAAGCACTCTCCCAAATATTCATCCGAGAGCACATGCAATGTCACTGGAACATCTCACCCTCTTGAAGCAAGAGGTTCTATCTCTGTTAGAAATACATTCTAAAAAGCCTGTCCCATTAATATATCAAGGGACCGGGGTATACTCCCTGTATTTCTCAATTCCTAAAAAGGATGGTGTAAGAAAGTGGCTCTGTATATACTGGCCCAAAGTAAGGTACTCACATAGTCAACAGTCCCCAGAGGTATGGCAGAGGCTAAAGTTAGATATAACCTTGCTCTCTAAAGGTAGATATAACCTTGCTCTCTAAAGTGGTAGCTTGGTCGAGCACTAATGTAGTATCGGAGGACAGTGTAAAGCATTTGTTGTACACACTGTCAGCAAATGGTCTCACACACTTAAAAACTGAACTCCAGGTCAATGTTTTGTATAAAAATATACAGTTTTATTTTAGAACCAATAAGATATAAAAATATACTTTCTCAGAATGAATTACTTTAGTTAAGTGCTTTTCAAATAGGCAAAAGACTATTGAGTACAATAGTTACAATTGTTGCAATAGGCAACACAATTTCAAACACAATATGACATTGAGCTCAATGGTAATTTCTAGTTAAATGCAATTAGTTACTTTATAGATTACTTTTCTAACCTCAGGACTGGATCCTAGATTCAGTCCTGGGACATCCCGTGTAAACAATTGAGTAAAAGCGTTTTGGTTACAGTTGTGAATTTTAAGGAATATTATTGTATTTTAAAAGTTGACACTTAAAAACTTTTCTGGTGCAAACCAGACAATAGATTCCTATGGAGGAAAATTGAGTTAACAGTAAATCACGGTTATAGTTATTTTTCAGGTTCAGTGCTGGGCTGAAAGATACAGCACTGGGATCTCTCCTGATAACAGGTGAGTAAATCAGAATTTGTCGTTCGGCTGATTTTAGATGAATATTTTAAAGTTTCAAAACTCCACACCTAGAAGAATTTCCAAGTGAAACCAGTCAATGTTACCCTATGGAAGAAAAGTAAGATAATGGCTTTTGGGTTAGTACTCGACTGGCCGAGTTAAGGTTCTGGGCATTGATTCTGGTGTCTCCCAGGGTCAGGTAGGTACAGTTGTTGCACCCTCAGCGGCACAGGGGCAGTCAGGTGCAGAGGTAGTAGGCCCAATGTTATCCTACGGAGGATAGGGGGCCTTTCGTTGGTGGCTGCTAGCTGGCAGGCCACGTGGCTGTGGGAGCTGAGCTGCTGGTCACTTACACAGGGCAAGTGGGGAAGTAAGATAGGGTAGTTGCTGCACTTCCAGTGGCACTTGGGCGGCTGGGTGCAGGGTCTTTTGGGCTTTCGGGTGCCCAATGGTAGCCAATGGGGAAGCTGGAAGTTAAAGGCTGCAGGCTCCGAACGGAGATTCTTCAGGAGCGACCAACACTTCAAGGGGTAAGTTGGGATCTTGGAGGATAGGTAGGCACCCAGGAGTTGGGCACAGTGGGCTGTGGGGCGCCGGGTGCAGGGGAGTCTTTTGACGTCGGGAAATCTTACCCTCAGCTGGTCATGGTTGGAGGGGTCTCTTGTTGTGAGGCTACAGGCGTCGTCTGGGTCATCTAGAGGATCCTTGGGCACTGGATTTCAGGTCACAATCGCCGGGGGGGGGGGGGGGAGGGGGTTGGATGTCCTCAGGGTCTTTGTCCACTCCGGCCCAGGCCGGGCTCGGCAGGTGCAGAGTGGGCTGGATTTGTGGTTCCTAGCTGGCACCAGGGGTGTTGCTTGTTTGAGCAGAACCACTGCTCGCGGGAATCCCAGTCTTGGTAGAGTCTCAAGGCAGTCTGATCCTTCGGGGTTTTTGAGGTTCCTGACGACTGAAGGCGCCGGAGTTTCGAAGGCGCAGGTTCAAGGATCAATAGGCCGGTAGGGCTGGGGCCAAGTCAGTTGGTGTAGTCCTCTTGTTAACAGCTGCACTGCAAGTCTTCTTGTTTCTTGATCTTCTTGCTTGTTCCAAATCAGGATCTGAGAAAGGAAGGTTGAGGGTGCCCCTAAATACTAAATTTAGGGGTGTTGCAGGTAGGGCAAAGACCGGGAACAATGGGTCCCGGTCCTGGGGTGAGTACACCCCCTATTTATTTTATTTATTTATTTATTCAAAGTTTTATATAGCGCGAACAAGATCCTTACAGATATCAGAGCGCTTCACATGGACAAGGTAGGGGCAGTAGGAATGAACAGAGATAATGGGAGCAGTGTAATAGTCATTAACATGGTAATAATCATAACATTCATAAAACATATGCATATACAATCAAATAAACAAGTAATATAAGACAGCACAAGTCGTTGATCACACTACAGGGGTGTTCAGGTACACCTTGGGTATGTGGATGGCTTATACCAGTGTTATAGTATATAGAGAACACTGAGTGAGGGCAACGGGAGAGTGGATCAGTAAACCAGCGTGTATCCTATATTAGTCGGTAGACGAGAGTAGCGTAGTAGTGTCCCCATCAAGTAGAAGTATGGTGCCAAGGGACAATGAGAACAGTGGTACAAAGCAATGCAGAGTCACTGATCCAGCACCTGTGAGGTTCAGGAGATCTTGGCCAGAAGGATGCTTTTCACCTCTTTCTTGAAGAGTGTAGTGGAGGAGATAAGCCTTGTTTCAGGGGGGAGCGCATTCCAGATCCTGGGTGCCATTCCTGAAAAGGAGCGCTTGTATGTTTTCTCTTTCCGGAATCTACAAGGTTTCAGGAGTAGATTTTTTGTACTTCTATTGGATCTCGACCCTCCTGATATAGACTGCTCCTCTCCTTTGGGATGGGGGGCCGGGCCTATCTCTGATTGGGTAGGGCTCCCCATCCTCAAGATGGCAGGACACCGGATTGGTTTCACCTCGCCTCTCCCACCTGAGGGGTGGAGTTGGCACAGGCTGGCACACCCCCTTTCTTCACCTAAGATTTCCCGCCTGTCTTCCCGCCAGAGTGGGGAAAAGAACTGGTGGGGGCCAGTTGCTGAGTACAGCAATTGTCCTGGGGCAGCTCACAAAAGGCAGCATGCCTTTGAAGCTTCCCCTGCCCATCCTGGGGGAGGAGGCTTGGAACCTCTCCCCAGGATGTGCATTGTTTCAGGCCCCCGAGAGCGGCAATCAGAAATGCCTGGTGGTGTCAGCCTCGGTAGCCACGCAGTCAGGACACTGGGAGTTGGTTAGGTTTCAGGGGGCATCTCCAAGATGCCCTCTCTAGTACATTTTACATTAAATCCCACACTGGCATCAGTGTGGGTTTATTGGGCTGAAAAGTTTGATATCAAACTTCTCAGTCTTCAGCTTAGCCATTATGGTGCTGTGGATTTCGTAATGACTACCTCCCAGCACCATATACTCCTAATGGCATCACTGCACTTACAGTGCCCAGGAATGGCCCTGGATACTGTAGGGGCACAGGGATCATGCACCTGTGCCCACATCACTGGCATATGGTACCCAGCTTGAGGGGTAGTTTGTTTGTGGGCATTGCACTCAGAGGTGTGTGCCATGTCGACTTTGTTTAGTTCTGCACCAGGACACTCAGCCTGCAAAGGCAGTCTGTGTGTGTCAGGGTACAGGGCCCCTAAGGGTGGCACAATAAGTGCTGCAGCCCTTAAGGGTCTTCTCTGGTCACAATGCCCTGGGTACCTAAGGTACCATTTACCAGGGACTGACGTGGCCAGAGATGTCAATTGGTTTTCAGTTTCAACACCGTTTTAGTGAAGGAACTTAGGCCCTGGGCACCTGATTGGCAGGAGCCCAGGGCACACTCAGTCAAAGCACATCAGCAATTCAGCAAAAAGTGGGGGCATACCATGCAAGAAAGATGGCACTTTCTCACAGACGGCTCTCTCAGGCCTATACTAAACCTCAGACCGCTAAATCTGTACAGTCATACCACTTCCTCGTGGTCACACTCCAACAGGTGCTCCCACTACTTCAGAAAGGCAACTTTCTATCCACTCTAGACTTAAAGGACGCCTATTTCCATATTTTCCTTTCACCTTGCTCACAGAAAATCTCCGGTTTGTGGTGAACGACAACATTACCAGTTCAAAGTTCTTCCATTCAGCGTAACTAAAGCACCCAGAGTTTGCACCAAGTGCCTGGCAGTAGTCTCAGCTCATCTAAGACTGCACGTTCATGTCTTCCCTTACCTAGACGACTGGATGATAAAAGCCAGATCACAACAAAGCTGCCTACATCATGCTCAAAGGACAATCCAACTGCTTCACTACTTGGGGTTCGCTGTAAACCTCGCCAAGTCTCGCCTCCAATCATCCAACACACAAGTGTATCAAGGAGCCACAATAGACACTTGCAAAACTCGAGCATACCCCAACCCAGTTAGGATTCGCAACATGCAAGCTCGAATATCACAGTTTCAGCCTCAACACTCACTAC
This sequence comes from Lissotriton vulgaris, assembly GCF_964263255.1. Taxonomy (NCBI): domain Eukaryota; kingdom Metazoa; phylum Chordata; class Amphibia; order Caudata; family Salamandridae; genus Lissotriton; species Lissotriton vulgaris. The sequence goes on from NC_141688.1 coordinate 35,046,838, forward strand.
CAGCTCGAGTGTTCATGCAATTGATCGAAATGATGGCTTCTTGCATTTTAATTGTTTCCTATGCAAGACTTCAAATGTGTCTCCTACAGGAATGCTTAGCACGTCAGTGGAACCAGGCTCACGGTCCGTTATCAGATCTGGGGTTGATAGATGGCCGTACTCCTCGCTCTCTGCAGTAGTGGAACATACAAAACCTTTCCAAGGGACAGCCATTTCTCGATCCGGTTCCACTCATCGTGCTAACAGCAGGCAAATCCCCCACTGGTTGGGGAGCATATCTGGGAAAACATACCATTCAGAGCATGTAGACTCTGCAACAAAAACAACTCCACATAAACCATCTCAAACTGCTTGCAATTTTTCAAGCATTGAAAGCTTTTCAGCTTCATCTAGTTGGCAAAGCTGTTCTGGTTCGCACAGACAACATAACAGCGATATACTACATACAAAAGCAAAAGGGCGCACTCTCTCCAGCTCTCTCAGCTAGCACAGAGCTTCTGGAGATGGGCCATACCTCAAAAAATATACCTACTTGCAGAACATCTTCCAGGAGTAGACAACCAAGTTGCAGATCTGCTCAGGTGTCAACGACAGCAGATACACGAATTGGAACTTCACCCTCAAGTTCTCCCATTCTTCCAAATGTGGGGCTTCCCAGAGATAGATCTGTCCGCCACCCACCTAAACACAAAATGCCTAAACTGCGCGTCCAGACATCCACACCCATTGTCCAAAGGCAATGTACTATGGATGAATTGTTTGGGGATATTTGCTTACGCTTTTCCACCTCTCTCACTCATTCCATGAGTGGTTCGGAAACTCGAACAGTACTCCCTGACACTTATCCTAGTTGCTTCCACATGGGCCCGACAACCCTGGTTCACAATTCTGTTGGAGCTATTGGTAGTTCCCTACCAAAAACAACACCTCTCACCCAAGTTTCTTACTCTGAACCATGGAGAGATAAGACATTCAGATCCCAATCAGCTCAACCTTGCGATTTGGCACCTGAAATCCTAGACTTTGGCTACCTTAATCTTCCACCAGACTGTATGAATGTTATCACAGAGGCTAGACATCCTACCACAAGAGCATTCTACGCAGCAAAGTGGAAGAGGTTTGTCATTTATTCTAACAACAATCAGATCGATCCACTAGATGCTTTAATACAAGACATAATTTATCTATTACACCTAAAACTTTCTAATTTAGCGTACACATCCATACTCGCAACTCGCTGCATATCTGCAAAATAGACAGCACTTCTTTTTAGAGTGCCTGCAATTAAAGCTTTTATGGAAGGACTTAAGACTCATCCTCCCAGACTTCCACCTTCTGCAGTGTGGAATCTCAACATAGTCCTTACAAGACTCATGGGCCAACCATTTGAGCCGTTGCACAAATGTGCAATGCAATTTCTCACCTGGACAGTAGCCTTCCTTATAACCATCACTTCTCTAAGAATAGTCAGTGAGCTTCAGGCGCTAACCATAGAGGAACCGTTTTTGCAAATACATCAAAGCAAAGCGGTTCTTAGAACTAACCCCAAATTCTTACCTAAAGCCCTCTCCGCCTTTCATATCTACCATTCTGTTGAGTTGCCTGTGTTCTTCACTCAACTAGATTCAGTGGCAGAACGTGCCCTTCACACTTTAGACATTGAGAGCATTCCTTTACTACATAGAAAGAACAAAACCTTTTAGGAAAACCAAACAACTATTTGTTGCTTTTGCTCCACCACATAAAGGCAATCTCATATCAAAATCAGGCAGTGTAAGGTGGATAGTTAAGTGCATTTAAATACGCTACATCAAAGCTAAACGCACACTTACAATTCTCCCTAGAGCGCACTCAACACGCAAACTAGGGGCTTCTATGGCATTCTTAGCAAACATACTCATAGATGACCTCTGCAAAGCTGCAACATGGTCTCCACCACACACATTCACTAAACATTGTGTGGATGTGTTAGCAAAACAACAAGCTAGTGTGGGCCAGGCAGTTTTACAAACACTATTTCAAACCACTGCAACAGCTACTGGTTAGCCACCGCTTCAGAAATAACTGCTTTATAGTCTATGCTAAAGCATATGATCTAACCCTGGGCAAAGCACTACGCTACGCTTGCGTAGTTTGCAAAGTTTGCGATACTTCGCACTACGCGAACTGCACATAGCACAGTGCAAACACGCCTAGCGCAGTGGTCATTTTTTGCTTGCTCGCGGTCCTCAACATCAAGTTGGTGACCGCGGGCAAGCAAAATAACATCCTGGGGCGACTTTTTCCTCATTCACGATCAGCGGCATCAAGTTGCTGATCGCGAGTGTTTGAAATAAACCTCCCAGCGAGATTCTCAATGTGGGGAGGTCAGGTTTCTCATTGCGAGTGGTCGTGTATGTTAACGACCGCTTGCGATGAGAAACTACCAGTCCGCGTTGAGAAAGCTGCTGCTCGAGTAAAAATCTACTCGAACTGCAGAAAATTACAGCTCGCACTGTGCAAGATGCAGTTTTCAATGATTGCACAGTGCCGGATGCTTGTCCGCACTGTGCAATCATTGAAAACGGCATCTTGCACAGTGCGAACAGGGTACTACGCAGTTTGCGTAGCTCGCGTAGTGTGAAGTGCACTTTGCATAGCTTCACGTAGCGCTACTTCGCAAACTACGCCCAGCCCTAATATGATCTAGAGCTCATATGCCTCAAACGGAAAATGCTACTTACCCAGTATGCATCTGTTCTTGGCATATAGAGCTGTAGTCATATGCACACACCAGCCTCCCTCTGTACCTTTACCTTTTGCAGTGATATCTTACTTGGATACAATTTACATGGACATCTCCTTTTATTACCTTACTAACTCCATCATCGCACTTTATGGCAAAAAAATCTAAAGATGGAGTTGATGCCCATGCGCACTATCACCGAAAGGAGGAGTCACCTACCTCGTTACTACAAGACTTCTTCGAACAAAAACAAAGTGCAAACATCCGGACCCAGCACCATATGGCGATCTATGATAAAGCATGAGACTCTACCGCTCTATATACCAAGAACAGATGCATACTGGGTAAGTAGTATTTTCCTTTTGAAAGGTTCCAACATATGTTATAATCTTCTTCCTTTATCATACCACAGTGGGACCTCAATCTTGTACTCTCACTTCTGATGTGTGTTCCGTTTGAGCCTATACACAACTTTCATCTCCGGTTCCTTACCATCTGTCAGGGGGTCCCTTGCTCGGCCCAGACTGAGATGCCTGATTCTCCGTCTTCCCTACAGGCGGACTACTACGGGCCCTTTAAGGACGGCCCGTGCTATCTAGATGACCACCTCGCTTCTGGACCACCTGACTTTGTAGGCCTATCCGGTGCGTCCTCGCACCATTTGAGGGTGGATCTGGAAGACGCCTCGTCTCGGTTGGCAGACTCGTGGGAAGCTGCAGTTCTACGCCCGGAGAAGAACGCGAGCCAGAACGGAGAAGCCGAGACCAAGACGTCCGAAACAGGAGTCGGGACCAAGGCGACGGAGGACTTCGCGGGAGTCGACACAGAGGGTGGAAAAGGCGCCAGCTTGGAACCGGACGAGGACCCGAGACCATCAAAGGAAACGCCAGGAGGCCAACGATACCATGTATCGCCCAGCCACGCCAAGGAGGACGCGTGGCTTACCCAGGTGCGTGCTCGTTTAGGTTCGCTGTTTCGGGTTAAAAAGGGCGGGACCGAGTAGAGACGGGAGGGGAGGTCTGGCACCCCAGCTATCGAATAATTGTTCACGGGAGGTCAGGCACCGTTGTCCCGAGCACTATTCACGGTATCCGCAGTTGCTGGTGGTGGTTCTGACTATCCCCCTCACTCCCCTTCCCTTTCTTCAGTTATAACCGTGGCCAGTGTCTAAAAGCCATATCGTTTTCTTTGTGTTTCCCTACATGGCATGGTAACCTCGGACCTTCACCCAAGACCTGAAGCTGAGGACTCCAAGGAGGGACCCTGGACCTTTATTGTGTTTGAGAAACCGAACAATGCGTTGTACCCCAATAAAAATAGTTACAAACGCCCATCTTCAGTGTTGACTCCTTCCATTCTTGTGACCCAAAGGTGACACCATCAAAACTGCCTTCCTATTAGCGATAACATCTGCCCAGAGGGTGTGTGTGCCCCAGACTTTGTCATCTAAGCCTCCATACCTGACCATCTTTCCAGACAAACTGGTTCTTCGTAGTGGAGCTTCCTTTTTGCCAAAAGTTGTCACCCCCTGTTCATGTTTTCCAGTCCAGTACCTTTTTACACTTCCCCGCCTCCCTCGAAGGAAGTGGAGGGACTCCATTAAGAACTTTTCAGGACAACAACAAACTGCAAACATCCGGCCCAACACTAGGTGGCGATCTATGCACAGTGTGTTAATCTTCAGCTCTACATGCCAAGAACAGATGCATACTGGTAAGTAGCATTTTCCTGTTCTACCTTGACCGCACAATGCCAATGGCTTATGTCGCAGTCAAGAAGGCTGCGCAGAAACCCACCATTTCCCGGTGGATCGTGCTCTGCATTAAAATCTGCTGTGCACTGGCCAAGAACCAACCCAATGAGGGTTTGAGTGCTCATTCCACCAGAGCTAAGGCTGCAACCACTGCGTTAGCAAACGGAGTTCCGGTCCTGTACATCTTCCAGGCGTCAACATGAGATTCTCTGCACATGTTCACCAAGCACTGCTGCCTGGACAGTTGGGTCAGTCGGGATGGGGTCTTGCATGACTTTTTAGTGTGAAACTGTGGTTTTGCAGACCCACTTCCGGGGAGGTATTGCTTGGGTATCTATTCTAAGGTAAAGAACGTGCGACTAAGTCTCTATGAGATAAATAAGTTATTTACCTTTGGTAACTCCTTATCTGGTAGAGACGCTATCTAGCGGCAGAGTCTTTACAGACTCACCCATTCCTCCCCACTCTTCAAACAGATTCTGTTTCCCTTTCAGTTCCCTACTTTTCCACACCAGTGGTCAGTGTTCCACTTGGCTTCGTGCTTCTAGCGTGGAATGTCATGAAAAAAAACTGCAGTCAGCGCAATGGGGTGGCGCCAATATAGGCACTGCACATGTCACTTCCGGCATAGCTGACGACAGCATGAGGAGCCAAATGACGCTGCCTACTGGCACCCAAGGGTACTGTTTGTCAAAGTTCTTTTTATTGTAGTTTATACAACTTTTACATCGAGCATATATAATACAGAAGTCAGCAATATGATAGTGAGCCATTCCCTGCTTCAGTTTCTTAAAGGCACCGGTTTGTCTGCTTGATCATTACAGTTTCATAGTTTCACCCACATGAAAGCAAAAAAATTTTTAAAAAACTCATGCCCCCACCCCCACCCCATTACCCACCTCGCCCCAACCCCTATCCACACCTATCCATACCTTGAACAGAGAAAACAGAACAAAAGAAATAACATAAAATAATATAAGCTACTCGACCGGAAGAGCGAGGACGTGACTATATTATGTATAGCTATATATAGATATAGATATATAGATATATAGATATAGATATAGATAGAGAGATATAGAGATATTATGTGTAGCTATATATATATATATGGAGGAAGTGGGCTGGGGGGTATGGGTCCAGCAGCTCTGTTAATTCCAGGGAAAACAATTACAATTTAAAAATATGCAGTGCCCTTGTTCTGGACGGGCAAGCCAGTAGTGGCAACCCCGTTTAAAGATAACTGGTTAAAGAACCCTAAGTATATTACGTTTTTGAAATAGTCTTGAAAGATGTTGCTTAACCTCTCCATAGTTATTGCCTGCCGGAGACGAGCGTGCCACTGTGTGGTAGATGGGGTCTCTGCTTTTTTCCAGGCTGCTGACGCTGCTATTTAGGCTGCCCCCAAACATAGCCACATTATAACTTTATCTGCCTTTGTCTGGTTTTTTAGGGAATCTGACCTGAGCCCTAGTAGCAAGGAGGAGATTGTATGGAATAACCCAGGATCTCCTTTATTTGGGCTAGAATTTCAGAACAAAACTGACTGATGTTTGGGCAGTCTCACCAGATGTTGCGGAAATCACCCAACAGACCGCAGCCTCTTCAGCATAGATCTGAAGTTTTAGGGTAGATTCTTTTCAGTTTTGTGGGCTAAAGGTACTAATCGTATAATAATTTGTAATGTGACTCTCTGTTACTAAGGGAGTGGTTGTGTTTGTGTATATCTCTCCATAATGTATGCCACTCATGATCCGAGATGTCATCACCCAGCGTTCGCTCCCAGAATGTCATGTGTCTTGGGGGATGGCCCTGTAGGGAGCATAGCAGCTGCGAATACAAGAACGATATGATGCCTTTGGAGAGATCAATACGATAGTCTGCCACTTGTTCGAAGAGGCTTGATAGGAGGGCCGCTAGTGAGTTAATAGGGTTTGTGAGAGGGAGCAGGACATTGTCCTCAAATAAATAGATTTTATGCTCCACTCCGCCAAAGGCGATCCCCTTGATCTCTTGGTTGGCTCTAATTGCTGCAGCTAGTTGGTCCATACTTGGGGCGAAAAGAAGGGGTGAGAGTGGGCATACTTGTCTCAACCCCTTCTCTAAACGGAATGGCTGTCCGGCCATGCCATTCACAAGGATTCTTGTGGTTGGGGCAGCATAATTTGCTTGAATCATGGTAACAAATATATCATCCAAGCCAAAGTGCTTGAGAGTTGCAAAGAGAAATGGCCAATCAACTCGGTCAAACGCTTTTTCCATGTATAGACCTAGTAGCACTGCCGGTATCCGTTTTTTATTCACTTTTTCAATGAGATGGAGCACTCGTCTAACGTTACTGTGTTTGTCGCTCCTTTAAAATCCCCGATTGCTCAGGGTGGATGAGTTTGGGCATTAGGTTTTCCAGGCGCGACACTAATATTTTCGAATATTGGGCATCAAGATTTAGGAGTGCAATGGGTCAGTAGGAGGCACGGACATGTGGATCCTTCCTCGCCTTAGGTAGAACTATTGTCAGTGCTTCGCTCATGGAGGGTGGTGACCATTCCTATTTCGGCTATGTGATTAAATAGAGCGGTCAGATGCGGAATCCGTTCCGCACTGAATGCCTTGTAGAAACGAGCCGTTAATCCGTCCGGCCCCGGCTGCCTAAAGTTTTTGGGTGCTTATTACCATTTGGACCTCCTCCTCACTGATGGGTTCTGCCAACCTATCATTATGTACCTGTGTCACCTTAGGTAGGACTATGTTGTCTTGATAGTTTAAGTGGGAGTGAGGATCTGCGTGTTCTGCCTTATATAGGGATTGGTAAAATTCCCCGAAGGCCTCCGCTTTATGGTGCTCTTTGGACTCTAGTGACCCCGCTAGATTTCGTATTTAGTTGATATATTCTTTATCTCTTTGGACTCTGAGCTGTCTCGCCAGCTGTCCCTACTTTATTGCTGTGCGTGTATGACATTTGTTTCATCTAAGTAGCATCATTTCAGATCAGTTTGCGTAGATTGCAGCTAGTTTACCCCTAGCTGCAGGGACTTTGCGTTGGAAAGGTAGATTGGGTGCAGACTTGTGTGTTTTTCGAGAGCCGGAAGCTCGACTTCTAGGGTGCACCTTTCCAGGTCTCTCTGCCTGTTTAGTTCTGTTATTGCTGCAATGCTATGTCCTCTCAAGCCTGCCTTGAAGGCATCCCAATTATTGGGAGTGATTGAGGTGCGCAGATTTGGAGGTGCATGCTCTCCACTCAAGGGACCATGTTACTGGCGCTTGATCGCTGGACACTGGGTGTTTGTCTTCACACTTCTAGCCCTTTATTGACCTGTTGACCGGTGAGGAGGGTATATGCTCTGAGGCTTCCGCCTTTTCTTTTAGCAGCACACTGGCATTACCTTTGTGTCGCTTTGGATTGGAAGATCTTGCTGCCTTGTCTCTCCCGCTTTTCTTTTAGGGCAAAGGAGTCCCTTCCCCTCGGTGTTCAATCTTTCCGGACTCCCGGCCTGTGTAGTTCATTTCTAAGGGCCTCCATTGTCTGTCTCGCCAGCTGCCTTTTAGGCAGCTTTCAGTGTGTCCCGGTGATATGGGGAGGCTACAACCCCCTACTTCATTCCCTCCCGGTGTGAGAGCTTTCAGTTGCACCCTGACGCACTAGTAGGCACCGGTGTCTGGAGTACCTCTCGATACCGCATCGTCCTGATCTCCCGCGTGGCACTCCTTAAAAGCTGCTCCGGTCCCTGGCTCCCCAGGGAGACTCTCCACTGTCTCTGTGTGCCGCTTCCATGCAATCAGGCGACACTTCGTTCCCTGTTGCCCCTCCGTGTCGCTCATCGTTGTTGCCCCTACCCCAGCTCCCTGCCATCTTCTCCCTCCATAGGGGTACTGTTTAGAAAATGTTCCAAATCCAGCCTGGCGCCTGGTAATAGTTCTAAGATAAGGAAGCTGTGGCTAGATTGAGTCTTTATCAGAAAAGGCTTTACCAAAGGTACGCACCTTGTTCATTAACTCTGGTGTGTTTCTGGAACAGTGGGTCATTGTAGATTCTTTAAAGGAGCAGTGTCAATTCTCCTAAAAATGTCATTTTTGTGCAGCTTTCAGGGACGATGATTACCAATATGACAAAGGCAATCTCTTTGACATCTAGAAGGCCAGTGATCTAGCCACTTCCCCAGGCATTGGCCTTTTCTCAGCCAATCCAACAAACGGCTACGGAGGGATCCACCTTTTCTAAAGTCATTTGGAGAGCTGTAGAGATTCTGGACCTCACCTACGGACGGAAGTCTTACGGAGGTCCTCAACCCAGCACAGTCCAGCCCAGAGCCTCTCCTCTTTAATACAGCTTTAACAGATATTGCAGTGGAAACCGGGGCAAGGCTAGGTTATTGCTCTCCGTCTAGTCTGCGCCTGGTAAGACTGCACAGGCCTGCACCCAAAGACCTGGACTTCCTTTTACAACTCCTGACTCCAGAGATCTTAGTAGCTTAAGATAAAGATCCAGAGGTAGCCTCATTACAAAACAATTATTGGTTATCAGTAGCAGCTAGCACCACTGTACCTCGGAGAACAGGGAAAACCAGCAGGACAGCACCCACTGAACCTTGGTTCTCTGAAGAACTAAAGATCTAAAGAAGACTCTGTCGCAGTCATGACAGACTCTGGCGTAACAATTATGATCCCAGAGAAAAGGAATTCTACAAGACTAAAGTGGCACATCATAAAGAACTGATAAAAAACAAATCCTTTATTTCTCTGAAAAAATTGAAGGAGCAAAAAATGACTCTAAGAAGCTCTTTGCAACAGTGGTGAAACTCAGTCGAGTGCCAGAGACCAACAATGGTATAATAGACCAAGCTTTTTGTGACACACTTCCTTCCACAACAAAGTCTTCTCTATTTACAACACCTTTGCTTTAAGGCCGATCAACTCCTATGGTGCTCAAACTGGTACCACATGGATGACCTCAGTCCAGCCTAACCCAGGCTCCAAATTCGCCCAATCCCGCCTTTCAAATTTCACACTGCTTTCTCAAGAACAAACCTCAAGTCACAAAATCTGGTTCCCCCAAGTTGATCCTTGCCCTCCTCGAGTAGCCCACCTGTTAGTGGAGTTTGTTGCTTTGCCACTTATGGAGGTTCTCAACTCAGCCATTGAAACAAGGACCTTTCCCACTTTATGGAAGAAAACCTCATTTCCACCTCTGCTAAAGAAATCAAACCTGGATAAAACAGAAGTAGGAAACTACTGCTCTATCTCCTGTTTACCCTTAACAGTGAAGGTTTTGGAGAAACTTATGAATCCGGAACTAACTGTCTTTATTATAATCACCCGTAAGGGTCTCTAGGTGCCTGGGGCCGTCGGGAACATTAAGCAAGCTATTGCCCAGAGTCACATGGTGCTGGCATAATCTGCAGCCGGTGCCGGGGATCGAACCGTAATCTCCGGAGTCAGTCGCCCTAGCCGCGGCGCCACACCTCTTTTATTGAGAACAATCACATTTTGGATTCCACTCAATACAGCTTTAGAGCCCTACATAGCACTGAATTAGCTTTGATCACTGCAATGGAGGAAGTCAGATGGGTGGTTGATAATGGAGTATCAGCAGCTTTAATACTATTAGATTTATCAGCCGCCTTCGATACGGTGGACCATGGAATTCTAATACACTGGCTCCAGGAAGCAGGAGTAGAAGGCTTAGTGCTAGCATTGCTTAGATCCTTCCTGCTCAACCGAGAACAATTAGTTGAAGTAGGAGGTTACAAATCTAAATGTTTTAGGCTTCCTTGTTGGGTGCCACAAGGCTCATCATTGAGCCCTACTCTTTTCAACATATGTTGCCCCACCTCCGACGTATGATCAAAACTCATGGATTTGAGTTAGTATCCTACGCAGATGATACCCAGATTGTCTCAATTTCTACTCTTTGGGAAAGCTGCAGCATTCTGGCCCTCAGAATGTTGGCCAGCAGAGCTGGGAACTCTCCCAATACCAGTCACTGAGGCAAAAAATCTGAGTCATTCTAGCGATCTCCCCCTCCTCCTATCACTACATAAATAAACTCACTGCATCCATCTATTACATTTTTAAAAATCTTGAATAAAATTCTACCCTTTATAGCGGCAGGACTGCAGAAAACAGTGGTGGCAGCTTTAGTGCTATCTAAACTAGACTATTGTAATGGATTCCTGGTTGGAGCAAATAAATCAGTATTAATAAAACTGCAGGTTCTTCAGCATTCCACCGCCGGACTTCTTTTCGGTCTTTCCAAATATTCCTCTGCCAAACAGGCCCTAAACACCTTGCACTGGCTGCCGACTGAAAAGCGAATTAGGTTTAAGGCACTGTGTATTGCATTTAAAGCCTTACAGAATTCAGGGCCACATACCTAATTAAACGCTTCCAATGGCTTAAACCGGCCCACGCACTGCGTTCAGCCTCTCTAGAGCTGGTGAGAGTTCCATTGTCCCGCCTCCAGAAACGGGGTGGTAAAAGCTTTTACAATATCACCTCTAGATAGAACAAGCTACCTCTTCATTATATAAATTCCACCGATCTGTCCTTTAGAAAGGGACTAAAAACTTGGCTTTACACTCTGTAACTTGGTAAGCAATGATTCCTACACGCGCAGATGTTTTGGGAGCTTCCTCAAGAGCCTGGACGCCCCCAGGTAGTGGTGCGCCATATAAATAAATATTAATCTAGTATCCACTAGTTGCTTGAACTCCAATGCATTCTCCACCACTCCCCCTGGCAGAAAACCTAAGAGTATAGACACATTTGCTAAACAAATGTTCTCCTTGGCCAGTCTTGCCCTTAGATCTCTAAATACAACATAAATCAAAGGCAGACAGATTTTTATATGCACTATGGGACAACCTGGCTGTAATCTTGCCATCTTCCCAGTTGCTAGCCATCCAAGCGTACAGCGGCTCATCTTAGACGGACACAAAGCATCCACATATTCAGTAAAAAACATACCAGTACCTACTGACTGGGTACGGTAGTTGACACAAGAGTGGTGCTTGGGTGCCATACCTGGATTTGCCCATTGACTTCTTGTGAGATGTTCAGCAGTCGCTCAGGGACATTCCTTTTGACTACTCCAGGCTTTTGGAGCAAAGGCAGACTCGGCGGTTTAAGGACATTTTGCGCACTGCCTGATTTTGGAGCTTAACTCCACCAGTTTGGCATTTCCCCCAACAGTAATGCCCTTTTTTGAGTCTTCGAAAGGGGGTACATACCAATATGTACCTACCTCAGTAATAACCAGCCTCTTGCACCTTTCAGGAACAAACTACAGGGGTCACCCATATAACCCATAGGCTTTTGGGTGTCTAGCAAGGAGAAAAACAAGGTAAAGCCTACGGAACACTATTACATCTATCTGGTTATAAGGCTGGATACAATCAATTATCCAATCTTGGATTATTACTTCTCAATACAATTTAATTGAAGTAATTTTCGATATAGAGTATCTCCGCGTAGATAGCCATAAACAAAGAGAAATAAATATCAAATTTATGGTTCAACTTTTTCTTTTAATTAAACTACATTCAACCTTAATTTTTAGTCTCTCACATTGAACAAAACTGTACACAATTCATATATACAAACAAAACACATATACTTCTGATTTACATATATATATATACTTTTTTTAGAACCAAACTCACGGTTCCTATGCCCCACCTATTTGAACAAGGATGTCGATGTATGATTCATTCACATAACATTCCTTCACTTTAGATCACCAAAACAAAAGACAAAAAGAGTGTATGAGGTTTAGCCACTTTTAACCTCTCAGACTAGCACTCTCTTAAATCATTATTTCTCCAACAAAACTCAAACAGATTTCTTGTTTTGGAGTCTTCCAAACATGTGTGTCGACGCGTTTCAGCCTCTGTTTAATCCAGGCCTCATCAGGACTACGAGGGCGAATATACTAGAACCCTAAAACAAACAAACTAAATTTGTATTCATAATAAGTTTACTGGGATAACATATCACACTCCCATGCACCTAACCCCTGTGACTCTATTTACAATGTGACTCTATTTACAATATCAAGTGTTCCATCCTGAAGTGTATGGCATCGAAAAGATTTAGTGAGCACCTCATTCCGTGTATTCATGAATCAAAATGAGAGAATAGACCCTCCACCAAGACCACTTGTTAAAAGCACATGGCTTCTATATACATCCACTTTCTGATGCAGCAAAAATTATCGACCTAGGAGACCTCAAGTGGTGATGATCTAAATATTACATACCAGGTCCGCATTTACTTTAACCAAAGATACAGAATCCACCTTCTTACATAGGCTCTTTAGATCGTAAGGGCTAAAAAGCAAAGAAGCAAAAGTATGTATACCAATTCTCAGTACCCAAGTCACCGTGAGTCAACATCTCCGTTCTAGTAAGAACCACGCTTACCTTTTAACTTGAAATCCTTCCACATGGGCTATCACCCCCACGGAAAAGCAAGCCTGTAATGCAGATACCATGGCGTCAAAAATCTGTTTAGCATGACTTTACCAATACCTACAGTTATACACATGAACACAAAAGCCGAGCCGAGGGAGCTATATATCCATACCTCTGGAGCCTTCCTTCGGGTTCTCTAATAGTCCACAACGGTAACAAATCCAATTATCTATTACAATGAGCTTTGTCAGTCAGTCAAATTACTTTTATTCGATTTTTAAAAATCACAAAAAGACACAGGGTACAGGTCATCAAAAGAAGGCAATAGAATGCAACAATAAAATATATACAAGTATATCATGGTTAAAATAAACGAATTTCATAGGTTCAATAAAAATAATAAAATAGACATTTCATAGATTGAATAAAAACAGTATATATAAATGAACTTTGTCACTGAGCTCTGGATACCGTTCGCGTTTCCTGCATATCAACAGCGATGACGGACTGTTTCTTAAGAGCCCCGCCTCGCATCCCAAGTCGCGCAAAGCTCGCGTTAATGTGTGTGATTACGTGGTAACGGACTCCCCAGTAGTCCTGGGTCACAGTCTCACTATAGTTCGACCGATAGATCTAAAGAAAGAACTATATCTTCGCAAACAAGCGATATTCAGAAACAAATTCAGAGGATGACATAAGGTTATATTAAAAAACGTCTAAAGGTTGAAAACCAACTATTTACAATCATAGAGTACCTTATATCCCGTGTGATGCCATAACTTTTCATAATCTAATATATGTAAAACAACATGACTATAAAAGTTAGTTGCATGCAAAATTCAATTTTCGTTTTAACATTGTATACATAGATCACTATACAGACTATATATAATGCAGCCAAGTCTATAGATATCATGAAACCTACTCCAAGTTATTGTAGTAATGACCAAACTTCATCTCGGTCATTAAGACCTATTCTTGCTGTCTGGTATTTTTCAATTAGTCTGGCCTCTAAACGGTTTAGTTTCTTTTCTGTCTCCCTTCTGTTTGTATTGATTACCGTACATAGTACTGACCATTCCATGTCAGTTTCAGAGTGGTTATTTCTCTGGTAGTGCAACACCAACGGAGCCCTGGCGGTGTTGCATCTCACTCTAGATTTGTGTTGAAGTATTCTTTTCTTAACTGCTTGTACTGTTTGCCCTATGTAAAATTTTATCACGTGGACACTTCATGCAATATACAGTACCTTTAGTATTGCAATTCGAGAAGGATCTTTGGTGATGAATTTTCCCATTAATCTCTATCACCTTGGAATCCTTCGTGGAGTCGTATGCCAAACAATTGTGACAACGATAATGTCCAACAACTGGTGGCACCTTTAGCAGATTACGGGTATCTCTCAAGGGTATTTTTGTACGAGGGGCAGATTTCACCACTTGGGTTCGAATATTTTTACCTTTCTTGAAGGCAAATAGCGGTTTAGGTATACCCACATTTTCAATTAATTTCCAGTTGTTAAGGATTAATTTTTTCACCTTATTGGCTCTTGGGTCATATGTTAGTACACACGTGAGAGGTGTCTTTTTTTATCATGTGTTTTAGGTACCAACAATGTCTCTCGTGGAGTGTACCAAGCTCTTTTTAAAGCTACCTTCACTAATCTTTTGGGATAACCTCTCCATATCAATTTATTTTTCAATTTTTCAGCATTGAGGAAATAATCCTCTTTAGAGCTACAGTTCCTCCTAACACGGAGGAACTGACCATAGGGAAGGTTTTCTTTCAAAGACCGCGGGTGGCTGCTGGTAAAATGTAATAAGGTATTTTTATCTGTAGGTTTGGTATACAAACTAACAGCTAACTGACCTTCCTCGTGTTGGACATACACATCTAGAAAGCTAATTCTTTATTTGTCAGAAGACACAGTAAAGTTAAATTCTAGAGTTCGTGAATTTAACCAGTTGTGAAATTCAGATAGTTCGATTTTGTCCCCTTTTCAAATTAAAAAGATATCGTCTATATAGCGACACCAGAACTCCACATGATGTTTAATTGGGTTGGTGTCGCTATATATCCACTTATCTTCAAATTGGGCCATGACCAGGTTGGCTATCTCAGGCGAGAAGCACCATCCCATAGTCACTCCTGAGATTTGTAAATGTAGATTTTCTTTAAAACTGAAGAAATTGTTTTTCAGACCTAATCTAGCCAGACTAGTTATGAATTCCGTGGGTACTTGGTGCGGACGTTCTCTTAAATCCAACACCACCCTCATAACCTAAAGGGCTTCATCCTGTGGAATATTTGTATAGAGTGATTCGATATCGAAGGTGGCCATAAGTTGTTCATTAGGGTTGAAACTCGACCCCTCCACCTTTGATATCAAATCCATAGTATCTCTTACATAGGCTGGAATGTTCCTAACTAAAGGAAGTAAAAAAATATCCACGTACTTGGCTAA
The DNA here is from genome assembly GCF_964263255.1 of Lissotriton vulgaris. Lineage (NCBI taxonomy): Eukaryota > Metazoa > Chordata > Amphibia > Caudata > Salamandridae > Lissotriton > Lissotriton vulgaris. The sequence goes on from NC_141688.1 coordinate 35,062,188, forward strand.
CGGCTCCAAAATGTACCCACATGCCGCCACAATGGGTCTTCCGGGAGTATCAGTCAATGATTTATGCACTTTAGGCAATATATAGATGTGTGGGGTTTTATCATTGGATTCATCGTTAAGAAACTCAAATTCATTTTTGCATAACCAACCCCCTTCCATAGCTTCATGGGTGATTTCTAAGATCTGTTGTCTAAGTCTGGGGGATGGATTAGTCTCCAAAGGTCTATAATGTAATTGATTGGATAGCTGATTTAGAACTTCTTGTTCATACTTGGAAGTTTCCCATAAAACGATTCCCCCGCCTTTGTCAGCCGGCCTCACAGTGTCTTCTGAAATGGAAGAAAGATTTTTTTAAACGGTCAACTCTCGTTTACTACAGTTGTTATTGTAGTAAGTTGTTTTGTTCTGCAAGATGTCCAGTTCTCTAAAAACCTGGTTTTCAAAGATTAAGATCTCTGGTGGAAGTAGCACACTATCCGGTAAGAATTTGGATTTGTTCTTTAATCCACTGATTTTTTTTGTTCAATAGTTTCTCGTTCTAAAAAGTAGTCTTTAAGTCTAACTTTTCTGAGAAAACCTAATACCTCTGTCTTGGTGTCTACAGGATTTTGTAATTTAGATGGTACAAACGTGAGTCCCTTAGCTAGAGTAGCTAGTTCATCGCTCGTAGGGGTGTAATTGGACAAATTGCAGATGGGGATCAAGTCACTTTCACCTTTATTTATCGTCTGTATGTCTTCTTCCTTGTACTGAAGGTGTCTGTCTCTGGATTTGGATACTGTTCTGTTGGTTGGTATACTCCTTGTTGACGGTACTGTCCCCCTTTTTTTGTTGTATCCCCTCCATCTCGGCCCACCTCTCCATGGTCTGAACCTCCCTCTGCCTAAAAAAGGGGGTCTACATCTAGAAAACTGGGGATAGGGATAGTATCCACTATTTGACCCTTGGTCTGAATCAGAAGAGGTGTCAGAGAAGGTGATACATTTGGTTCTGGATCTTCCTCTGTATTGTAGGTTTAAAGAACTCAGATTGTTATTGATGTAAAAATCTTCTTTTAAATAAGGATAGATTTCTGCAGATGTAAAGTTCTTTATATCTTTTCCTACTTTGGTAATTTATAAATTGGTCTTTGTAAACAGAAAACTCAGTTTTTTTCAAATGCTTCCACCAGTTTTTTACAGTCTTTGATGGTAGGGTCCCCTACGATTTCTTGTTCCAAGGCTTCTATTTCCTGGAGTTCCTGTTCATATAATCTTAGTGCCGTCTCTACAGAGAGGGCCATCCAATCTACAGAGCATTTAGTTCCCACTCCTCCAAATCTTTTAAGATAATTTTGTCAGTAGTAAAAATCACCGGGATATTTTTTACCTGTAGACCCACCGGAATAGTATTATTTTTCAGATGTTCCGATAATACTTGTGCATGCAGGTATGTCCTGATATTCTTTTTCTTCAATTGTTTTAATCTTTCTATCTTGTCAACATTAGCTATCTGAGAAACAGTTTTATCTCTGCTTAACAAGGATGGAGTTTTAGATATCAAGGCACTAATTTCATCCTCACTATAACTAACCACCATAGGTTCTGTCATTTCTCAAGTGTTTATTTATACAGTTCGATTCACGGTGCATAGGTAGACATGTCCCAGTACATCATACATGAACAACAAATTACAATATGGCTACCTAGGAGAACTCTCAATTGCTATCAATACTTACTTGAGGATATCACTTTTATCCATAAGTTATACAATCACTCATACCCTCACACTTCACAAAGTGTAAAAAACATGAACAAACTACAGGGGTCATCCATATAACCCATAGGCTTTTGGGTATCTAGCAAGGGGAAAAACAAGGTAAAGCCTACGGAACACTATCTTACACTTTTCAGGGCAGAGGCCATGAGCCCACCAATAGCAACCAGACAACTGGGGGCAACGAACTAGCACCCAGCCCCGCATTTGCTCAAAAGCTCTTTTTAATAACCCTCAAAGGCTCAGTAACCCAGTAGGTCACATCACTTTTCACCTCCCCAGTAGAGGAGTATGATCAGTGGGTGCTCCAGATTTACAACACTGATACTATCTTCCTTTCTTGTCTTACTCCTGGACATACGACCCACACTAGAACAACTTCCGGGGAATCACTTATCCATGCTCCACATAAAAGTTGAGGCTCTGTTGGCGAAGGAAGCAATAGAAAGGCAGAAGACATTATGACTGGTTATTACTCCCCACTATTTCCTGGTGCCGAAATGCGTAGGGCTTTGCCCCATCCTCGATCAGCTCCCCCTGGACTTCTTTCTTTAGAAGGGCAAGTTAAAGTTTCTCACCTTGACTGTAGTCCTCTCTGCCCTGGAACCAGGGGACTGAAATGTAGAGTTGGACTTGCAGGACGCATATTTTCACGTTCCCATTATGCCGTCCCACAGGTGTTACCTGCGGTTTGAGGGATGTAAAAAGCACATTCAGTTCTCTGCGCTCCCCTCTGGCCTTACCAGTTCACTATGGGTGTTCACTTCGAGTGTTAACAAAGGTGATGGTGGTGGTCACAGCACATCTGCAGAGATTGAGAATATCAGTCTTGCCATTCCTCAACGACTGACTGCTAAAGGCAAACTCACCACGGACAGTCGTAAGCCATCTCCAAATGACTGCTGAGCTGTTAACATCACTGGGGTTTACACCAGTGTGTTGAAGTCATGTTTCGTGGGAGCCAACCTGAACATGGTGCTCTTCTAAACTCTGCCTCAATGAGTCTGAGACATTTGGTCTATCCTGATGTTTCAACCCTTGACCTGGGTTTTTGAAAGTTCGACTCTGAAGCTTCTTAGGTCTACTGCATTCTGCTTGTGAACCACACCAGGGGGCACATGTGGGCTCTGCAGTGGGATCTCAAATCTGGCTTAGCACAGAATGTAAGACATTTATTGCACACACATGATCAATAAAAGACACGACTGGGGCAGGAGATTCAGACCAATTTTATACAATTGTACTTTGTTTGCATTTCATTTTAAGACCCAGGTCTTTGTAATAAATTAAGTACATTTTTAATTAAAAATGCTTTTCACTTTCAAAGATTGACACTTAGAAACTTTTTGACACTGTCCAATGTTATCCTAAGGGGAAAGCAATATTGCGGTGAAACAGGTGAGTATCAAACTTACAGGTTCAGTCTTCGAAGCCAAAAGTCAGCAAGGGCCAGGGGTCACGTTGGTACCAAAACTGCACCACCAGTGGCACAGTGGGGGCCAGGTGCAGAGGTCAAAATAGGTCTACCCAATGCTTTCCAATGGAGACAGGGTGTTCCTGGAGCCACACTGCTTGTAAATAAATTGGTTGCATGAACCAAGCTTTGGGGTTTAGCACAAGCACAGGGGGGCACAAAGCAGCACCAAACATACCCCACCAGCGGCTCAGGGGCAGCTGGGTGCAGGGTGCAAATTCTACATCTGGCGCCCAATGCTTTTCAATGAAGATTTTCCTGATGGAAAAGCCTTTAGGCGTGGCACAGGAGGATGCAGGAGGAAGACCAGCGACAGCAGAGGTAAGTTGGTATGTGATGGGTCGAAGGGGAACAGTCGGTTCAGCTCACCAAGACCCAAGGGCTTCAGGGGCGGGGGTGCCTTTGGACATCTGACTTTTCTTACCGGAGCCAGTCATGGCCTGGGGGAGCCTCTGGAACCACACTACACTCACTGTCACTGAGGGCAGAGGAGGTCAGCCAATGCTGGGCACGAGGTCAAGTTCTCCGGTGAGACTTCACAGTTCAAGTGAGAGACTCAGGGAGTGGGCTGTAGTCACGAATTTTCTTGAATCCAGTGTCTTTGGAGTCTGCTTCTCTTGACAAGTCCACTGTCCTTGTAAGATTGGAGTATTTCTTGAAGGCAACAATCCTACCACGGGTTTTGAAGGTCGTGCTGCAAGACAGGTCGCAGTTTCATTGAAGGTGGAGACAGGCCGGTAGGGCTTGGGCCAAGGCAGTTATCTACTGGCTTCTGTAACACTCTTCTTGCTGCTTATGTCATCTCAGATCTGAGGGCCAGGTCTGGGGGAGCCACCTATATACAACATTTAGGAGGCGTTTTAGTGGCGTAGCAGGTGGGGCCAATGGGCACCTTACCTGAGGTGACTACACCCCCTATTATGCCACCCTCCTATGGGTGGGGGCACAGCCCTAGTCCTGATTAGAGGGGTCCCCCCATTGTCAAGATGGTCGGGGGCTGAAGTGTGCTTCAATTTGCTTCCCCCCACCTTAGGGGTGTGCACACCTATCTTTTAGAATTTTCCTGCTGGGTATCCTGCCCACGGTGAGGGTGTAAACCGGGGGCTGCTAGGAGCAGAGGCTTGGGGTGGTTGGAGTACAAAGGAGCAGGCCTTTCAAGCTTACCTCTTCGAGCACTGGCCCAACCCGGGGTAGGATGCATGAAACCTATGCCCGGTATGATCATGGTTTCTGGTCCCAGAGTAGGGTGTCTCCACCGAGGGGTCGAGAAACATTTCTGGTGGTCGCTGCCTGCCTACAGCCGCTCAGAGACCACACCTTGGTTGGTAGGTGCCCTCTGTGTACATGGTAGAATAAATCCCACACTGGCATCCGTGTGAATATAATGAAAGGAGTAGTTTGGGTTCCCCCTCACATGCATTTGAGGCTCTTCAATGGGAGACACCATCCAAAGCAATGGTTCGGTCACTCAGGATTTCTGTAGCCTGCTGTGGAAACTTTTCAAACTTCCTTATTGGTAATGCCTTTTAAGGGCGATGTGAGCTGTAGATCACATGCTTTGCATACTCCTGCAATCTAGTGTTGGGTCCGGATGTTTGCAAGTTGTTTGTCTTTGAAGAAGTCTTTCCAGTTATGAGGTAGGTGGCTCCTCCTTTCGGTGATAGTGCGCATGGGCCTTGACTCCATTGTTAAATAGTTTTTTCCGCCATCTGGTTCAGAAGTGAATACCTGTGCTCTGGGTCGACACGGTTTCTCGGGTTCCCTTTGGTGCGCAATACTCGCCCTCAACTGTATTGTTTTCCATCGGTTATTTAGATTCTCTGCGTATCGTATGTACTGAAAATCCCTCATTCGATCGGGTAGCTGGTGGAAGGCCGTTTGGCCGACTGCGACGGTCAGCCTTGCAGTAGATGGAACGGACTACATTTAAATTCTGCCCTCGTTGCCACTCGAAATTCCTGAACACCAACTCACACGAAGTGTCCAACCTGTGCTTATCTCTGGAGCACAAAGAACAGGACGGTGACGCGTGTAAGGCTTTCCGATCGAAGAAGATGCTTTGCGACAGTCTGGATCGATGTTGTGACCTGCATAGCCAACACACCAGTTCCATTCCGAACCTCTTCGGAGAAGATTCGGAATAAGAGGCCGGGGATGCCAGTGGAGCCGAAGAAAAAGAGCCTATCTTCAGCTCCGTTTACGGCTCCGATGGGAATGAAGACATCCCGCAAGGGCAGCATACCATGAGTACGTTCCTCCCTTGCCCCAAACTCCACCTCAATCAAAGAAGTAGTCTCCCGTCCAACCCCCGCCTGCGGGCCACGGTCGGTACTGAGAACTTGTTTCCGACACCCCGCCTTCCGCACGGCAACAAACCCCACCCCAAAGCCTTCCGATTCAGAGCGGAGTTGTTCGAAATCGGGCACCCAGCGCAAACCTTCATGGTCGAAGTCCGGCTCAGCCCCACCCCCTTCGATGCCGAAAAATTCTTCCGATCTGAAATCCTCATCATCCAAAACGCCAGCGCTGAAACAAACAAATGTACCGGTTCCATCAATAGAGCAACATTTCGATGTTCCACCCTCAAACCCGGATCTGAAACGGAGCGAAATCTGCATTCATCCAACAACTGCACATATTACCACCTGAGACTGAAAAAGCTCACCACATTCATTTAATAAAGGAAACGTGGGTACTAAGCCTTTTCCTGCTCCTTCTCCATCACCTCCTTCTCCTGAGTCTCGACCATTGCTAATTTAACCTAACTCACCACCACCAACGTATACACCCGTCTACAAGTGCTGCAAAATGCAGCCACAAAGCTTGTGTGCAACAAAAGTAGATTAAGTTCAGCGTCTACCTGCATGAAACCGCTCCACTGGCTACCTATGCGCCAAAGAGCAAGATTCAAGCTGCTGAGACATGCGCACAAGGTATTGCATAACCTTGGACCCAGAATCATTCAGACCAAAATCGAATTCTATGTTGCCACAAGATGTTTAAGATCGCGACACCAAGCACTAGCTAGGCCCACTGTACTCCATGGTGTATACTCAGACACAGAGGCCGGTTACACCCCCGCCTCCATTGCTGAGGGGGCTCCCTCCGCGGGCCCCCACTCCACCGCTACCACCACTTCCTCCATCTCTACTTCAACCGCCAGCAGACAAGCCCCTTCCGGTCCCGCCGAGGTCGGTCTCCCTGCCCAGATTTCCGACTCCTCCCAAGGGGACCCCTCAGCCGAGAGCCCCGGCCAAACCAAAGTCGCCCGCCCCGGTGGATCGGCCATAAGAGGCGTGGATCGCGGTCCTGCACGGACTCCTCAAGGTCCAGGACCTATTCACCGACCTTGTCGGAATCCCCGGGGACAAGGGTGTCTCCGGCGGACGACATCAGCACATTCCAGGATGTTCTCCTGAGGGGGGCAGCAAAATTGGGAATCATGGTGCCGGCTCCAACACCCACGACGTCCGTGATCTTTGAGACGCTTCACAAGAAGCATTTGTCTCGCCCTTTGCTACCACTGGTGCCTGGGTTGGTAGAGCCAGCGGAGGAGCTGTTACTCATGCCAGCAGTGGCGAAAGCCGCTCCCTCCCGACTTCTGAAGAAGTACAGGGCCTCGGATTCGGACCCGGCTTTTCAACGAATGGTCCCGGTTCCGGACTCTGTTATAGTGACGGCGGCCAGGAAGCTACATTCTACATCCCCGTCTTCAACCGTACCACCTGACTGTGAGAAGTTGGCCTGATATGATGCTCACTAATTCTAGTGATCACCTTGTATCAGTCCAAACAACCCTTATGGTGATTGGTTGTAAGTCAACCTTATAGACCAGCTATCCTAATGGTAGCATGGACAAAGCAGTCTTAGGCTAAACTCTTTTGGCATGTGAAGCCAGCTGTTTTACCACTTATAACCCCTTGAATACCAAATGAAAGGACACCACACAGGTAGTTATGAAAATAAACAAGATATTTATTAACTAACACCTCTGAACTCTTTGAGATCAGAGGGCTAAGGACATGACAAAACTATAAAGAAAAATACGTTCAGTTACAATGTTGCCCTAGGGGCGCAACAAACCATATACTAAGTAAATGGTATAAGGAAATCGATTAAGGAAATGGAGCTGTCCAGAGGCTGTAGGATCGCTGGGACTACACTATCCTAACTTTAGGTAAGTATTAGAAGGCCCACGGAACGCGTGTGCAGAGTGTGAACTCGCACGCGAGATGCGTAACAACGTCTATAGACAGTACAGTTCAAGAAAAAGGTGAGTACGGACAATCCTGACTAGATAGGACTAAACCAACTGTGGAACTGGACACTAGGAGAGTCAATCTACCCTTGAGCACCGTAATGCTCTTGTTACCTCACCCACGGGCTGCGGGTGCATAGGTGCGAAGTTGTGTCGGGTTTCTGCGTTGAAGTCTATGGAGCCTTAAAGAAGAGATTCTGCAGGCGACCAGGAGGAAGATGTCCGGTGCGACCCAAGGGTGGATCGAGGAAGAAGAGGACCTGAAAGCAGAGGGGACAATGTTCAGTCACTAGCCAGTGACTGGAGTGGAACCAGAGGCTGTCGTCACGATCAGGTGAAGAGTGGACGCTTGACTCTGCAGCCACGTGGACCAGGTGGTGTCTTCGACGACCAGGATGGAGGCACGAGCTGTCCCACGCAGGCTCTCGCTGTCGGCGGTGTCGGATCCGGATTTGGAGTCAACAGGCCTTGGCAAAGGCAACCCACGTGGTGAGTGGAAAAGACGTCTGGTGTGGACCAGGAGGGTCCGGGATGCCTCTTTTGGAAGGAAGCAAGGGCCAGTCTGGAGCAACCAGACCAGCAGTGATGTCGTGGATCGTCGTCTAGGAGGCCACTAGCCAGCCGACAAGTGACCAGACAACGCGTCGAGCAGCAAACAAGCAGAAGGGCCCCACCTAGATCTCGTGGATGCTGGAGGGCTGGTCTTCGGTGTAGGGGCTGCTCGGGGCTGGGTCTTCTCAGTCCCCAAAGCACTTCGTCGAGGATACCTCAGAAGTCGTGCTGGAAGCGAAGTGCAGTTTCTCCAAGATGGCCGGTCCCACGTGTCTCGTCACACCCACGGATCTCCGCTGTCCTGCAGATGTAGGTAGAGGTCGGAGAGGTCTTGGAATTCGGGTCTCGTCGGGCTCTGAAGTCTGGATCCTTGAGGGAAGACGACAAAGTGAAGCCGCTGGACGCTGATGGTGCCTGCTTGTGCAGGTTGGACACTCCTTGCCCACAAGGGAGATTTCTTCAGTCTTCTGTGTAGAAAGTCGAAGTCCAGAGTTTCTTCTTGTAGAATTTCAGTTCAGGATTAATCTGATTTGGAATGGGACCAGCTCCTACCTTTATCCTGCTAAAGGGGGCTGTGATTATCACTAGGTCCCTCCTATGGGTGGGACCAGGAAGGGGGGTGGTTACACCCCGTATCCTTTGTCCGGTGTCCCGCCAGAGCTGGGGCTGGAGTGCCCCAGCAACTGGTTTGAACCGGTGTATGCACAGGGCTCCTTGTGTGCCCCAGGCATGTCTCATTCCTTTCAGCCCGGAATACACAAAATCCTGTCTGGGGTGGTGCTAGCACCTCCCCAGGCAGGAAACCCTTTGTCCAAGCCTCCCTCGCTGGAAGGACTCCCAGCAGCAGGAGGTCAGACTTGTGTCTGTGGTGACATAATCCTTTTTGTGATGCTGAGGCTCGAGTTAACTTTAACCGGGGTTCACAGTTAGGTACATGTCGTGTCCCTCTAGAAGGGTGGAATGCTACCTCCGTCGCCAGAATTGGCGAGGAGGTAGTATTCCAATTCGTATGACACCTTACTCGACATGTTTTGATAATGCTATGCCAAAGTTGGCAATAACCGCAAGGTTATAATGCACTTAAGAGTATATGGTATAGCGTTATCATGGAAACAGCTAAAGGACTTGGTTCCGAAAGCTGTAGACCGGCTCAGCTCATGCCAGAGCACTATCTCACATAATTCCAAGCACTCTGCCTCCAGGATTGTTAAGGCCTGTGATAGGAGGGACTTATAGGAGTATATGTGTCCATTCTAGGTTTAGATATAGGTAGCAAAGGGTGATTACACCACCTTGCCCCAGCTGAATGATCAGCCAGTTGTGTCAGATTTGGATGACCAGCCAGGGGTGGCATAATACATGCTGCAGACCCTGGTAGGCCCTGGGTGCACCTATGTCCTGGTACACTGTACAGGGGCTGATAAGGTGACTCAGTATCCAATTAGATATGTACCTAGAGTACATGCAATCCATTTTACAGAGAGAGCAGTGGGCCTGGGGTCCTGAATAGCAGGGCCCCAGGTCAACTAAGTCGAAAAACCAGCTAAACACCAGGCAAAAAGTTGGGGGCAACAATAGTCAGATATCCACCTTCCTACACTGACCAGGAAAGCCGATGGATCGACTCAGCTGGCAGGAAGGCTTGTGGGACGGCATCCACGGCCATAAAGGCCTCCAGCGATGCGGCTTTGCTAGGGCGGTATGACCGTGACCTGTGGGAATCCCTTCAACAGTTCACTGAACTCCTGCCAAGAGATAAGAGGGAGGACTTCCAAGAGATCCTCAAGGAGGGGATGCTGGTTTCGAACCAGGTCATCAGCGCGGCTGCGGATGTCTCTTTTGGCTGCCCATGGGTACTGTCATGGGATCTACCAGCGACGCCATGCTTGGCTCAGGCTCACATCACTCAAGCCGGAGGCCCAACAGGGGGTGGCCAATCTGCCCTTCTCAGGGGAAACATTATTCGGCAAGCATGCCGACGATGAGATGGCCCGCATGAAGGCGGAGGCAGAGACCCTGACGGCTGTGGGCTTGGAGAAGCCCAAAGAAAATAAGGCCTACTGACCGTTCCAGAGACGGTTCGGTGCACAGGGCAGAGGGAGAAGACCGACTTCGGGACAGCAGCAGCAACAACAGCAGCAGTTCCGGAGACCCTTCCAAAAGTGACAGAAGGGTAGAGGGGCCCAGCAATCCTCCACAGCGAACAAGGGCCCGGCTGGGTCTCGACCCTGAGCGGTTACTTCCCCTACATCCGTTACCCGATCCGGTGGGGGGGAAGCGTTCCATTTTTTTTGGCAGAGTGGAGAAAAATTACTCAGGACAAATGGGTGCTGAATATTGTTTGCAATGGATACAGTCTTCGGTTCACCAGCCTGCCTCCATCAATTCCTCCGGTCAGCTCGCGGTTTCAACTGTGCGAGCTCCAGGCGGAGGCCGATATCCTGTTAAGGAAAAGGGCGATAGAAGACGTACATCTGTCTCAAAGAGGAAGAGGTCTGTTCTCCCGGTTCTTCCTGGTTTTGCAAGAAGGACAAGAACGAGTTTAGCCCCATTCTGGATTTGCGACAGGCAAACAAGTCGATTCGCAGAGAGAAGTCCTGCATGCTGTCGTTGCCTCAGATTTATCCTCAGTTGCAACAGGGAGACTGGCTTTGTGCTATAGACCTACAAGATGCATACTTCCATGTGCCCATTGCACACAAACACAGGAAGTTCCTGCGATTCCAAGTCTGCGCCAATCATTATCAGTACACAGTACTGCCATTCGGACTGAAGTCTGCGCCCAGAACATTCTCGAAGTGCATGGCAGTGGTAGCAGCACACCTAAGGAAGAACAAGGTGTTTGTCTACCCGTACCTGGACGATTGGTTGATCAAGGCCTCCTCCTTCTCGGAAGCTCAAGCACACTTCCAGAAGACGTGCGTTCTCTTGAACAAGCTGGGGTTGCACATCAACATGTCCAAATCTGTCCCGACCGGTCCAGTGCATTCAGTACTTGGGAGCCACCATCAATACGCTGTCAGCAAGCGTGTCTCCTTTGGAGGAGCGGCGATTATCACTCCTTCGGAAGGCTCAGGCTCTTATGACCACTCCATCTACAACAGTGAGGACAGTGTCTTCTCTACCGGGATCGATGGCCTCTTGCATCTTCCTAACGCCACACGCACGTCTGCACATGAGACCGTTGCAGGAGTGCTTGGAGGATCAGTGGGATCAGAGGAAAGGGTCTGGGATGACAAGATACGACTGTCTCTGCATGCTCTTCAGTCTCTGAAGTGGTGGTGTACAGCGGAGAATCTCCTCAGAGGGGATCCCTTCCACAAGGACATTCCCACTCAGACGATCGTGACAGATGCGTCTCTCCATGGATGGGGAGCGCACTCCGGAGACTTAGATTCAAGGGACGTGGTCTCCGTCTGAGTCCACATACCACATCAATTTCCTGGAACTCAGAGCTGTTCACTTGGCACTGAAGGCCTTTCATCCGTCCTTTCAGACCAACTCTCTGCTTGTACAGACGGACAATACGACCACGATGTATTACCTCAACAAGCAGGGTGGCACGAGATCACGCACTCTGTCGCAGGAGGCGCAGGCAATCTGGCACTGGCTTCTGGCCAGAGGACTGACGATAACTGCTACCCATCTGCCAGGTGTGCAGAATGTTCAGGCGGACACACTGAGCAGACTGATTCAGGAAAACCACGAATGGGTCATAAACGACGAAGTACTATGAGATGTCTTCGCAAGGTGGGGGACTCCAGGCATAGATCGGTTCGCCACCACCAAAAACAGCAAATGCCGAGACTTCGCCTCCAGGTACTACCAGCAGGGGACGCTGGATAATGCGCTATGGATCAACTGGTCGAACAGCTTTCTGTACGCTTTTCCACCCATTCCCCTGATTCCGGCGGTGCTCATCAAGCTGTCCCAGTCCAGGGCGCGGATGATCCTGATTGCTCCGGAATGGCACAGGCAGTGGTGGTTCACGGACCTGCTTCACCGGTCTCTCCTTCCTCACATTCAGCTGCCGTGCAGGCCGGACCTTCTCACGAAGTTCGGGGGGCAGATGGTGCACCCCAACCTCTCGTCTTTGAGTTTGGCGGCATGGCTCTTGAGATAGTCCAATATGGCCATTTGAATCTACCTGAAGATTGCATGGACATACTGAAGGAGGCTAAGCGACCTTCCACTCAGACTTCCTATGCTTACAAGTGGAAGAGGTTTTGCATCTGGTGCAAGTCCAATAATTATGACCCGACGACGTGCAAGAAAGATGTCATCCTTCCGTATCTTCTGCATCTGGCGCGATCTGGCCTTAATGTCCATTCCATTAAGGTTCATCTTGCTGCGCTGACTGCCTACAGGAAATGCCCTTCACAGACTTCCTTCTTCCAGATCCCTGTGATCAAGGATTTTTCGGAAGGCTTGAAGAAAGTGTTCCCTCCTGTCCGGCTTCCTTCGCCTTCATGGGAATTAGATATGGTGCTGTCCCAATTGAATCTATTCATATGGCTTCGTTGCAGCACCTGTCCTGTTATATCGGCTCGCAGGGTGAGTGAAATTCAGGCGTTGTGTTGCCAAGAACCTTGTACTGTATTTCATGCTGATAAGGCTGTTCTGCGTACTCACCCTAAATTTCTTCCCAAGGTTATTTCTGAATTTCATGTCAACCAGACTATAACTTAGCCTTCGTTTTTTCTGAATCCTTCATCTCCAGCGGAAAGGTCTTTACATTCCCTGGATGTTAGGAGGGTGTTGAAATTTTATCTGGATAAGACCAAAGATATTCGTAGGTCAGACCAATTGTTCATCAATTATGGATCAGTCAGGACGGGTCTTGCTACCTCTAAGCAGTCCATCTCGAGTTGGATTGTGTCCTGCATACACAACTGTGTTACCAAAAGGCTAATAAGACCTTAGGTGGTAAACTAAGGCTCATTCCACCAGGGGCAAAGCTGCCAGGATGGCTTTGCTCCGTATTGTTCCAATTGCAGAAATCTGCAAGGCCGCCACTTGGAAGTCGGTCCATACCTTTGCTAAGCATTACTGCCTGGACACTGATGCCAGGGCAGATGCTCAGGTTGGGCAGGCTTCACTGCGAAATCTGTTCGCACAATAGTGGTGTTATTTCTCGTTTCTCCACCGCGGCTTTGGTGTGGGGATGGGCTTGCCATTCTATTCACTAGATTATGACTATACACAGAGATCCCCTACTACAGAAGGAGTAGTTTCTGCCCTGTAACTCCAGTTCTGTAGTAGGGGTATCTCTGTTATAGTCCTAAGCGCCCGCCCGCCTCCCCAGTGGAGAGAGATATTTATGTAAGGAATGCTAAAGGTCTGGCCTGTTACGCCTTCAAAAAGAACTGAAAGTAAAAGGGACATGCAGTGCATTCTGGGATACTGTGAAGTTCTGGAAAGTTCTCTTAAAGGCACAGTATCATGTTTTGAGCCACATAAAGGCAGCCTATGGGGCTTGTCTTTCCATGTCTTCCTCTCTATCATTCCAGAGGATTTTTGCTGCTGAAGCAAGGGAAATCTGGACAGACTTTGCTGTTTGTGGATTTTTGATGGAATTTCTAGTTGAAGTACTGGACAGGCTAGTCTGTTTATATAGGCTGCATTATCTGTCTTTAATTCTCTCTTAAGTGTCTGTGCAGTTCTGCATTTTTCGACACCGTAAGAGATTATTTTTGATTGCTCCGGGGTCCACACACATGGGCGGGACTATTCACTAGATTATTACTGTAACAGAGATACCCCTACTACAGAACTGGAGTTACAGGACAGAAACTACTCCTTCTCATTTCCTAACAGAGTGGCACGCAATCACGAAAGACGAATGGGTATTAAATAGTGTGTGTAATGTGTAATGTCTTGGGTTCACTAGTCCTCTGCCAAATATGCCACCATAACCAACCAATCACCAACTGCATTTTTTGCTCTCAGAAGTAAACATCCTTCTACATAAGCATGCGATAGAAACGGTTCACTGGAACAACGGGGTACGGGGATTTATTCCCATTATTTTCTGGTGAAAAATAAAGATACCGGAAACTAGTTCAGACCCATTCTCGATTTGAAACTAGCCAACAAAAATATTTGAAGAGAAATTCTGAATGCTAGCACTACATCAAGCCTGTCCCCAGATACACCAGGGCGACTGGCTCTGTTCGATAGACCTCCAAGATATGCACTTTCATCTCCCAAGAGCCAAAAAACATTGGAAATTCTTGAGGTCTGTCATAGGTCAAGATCATTACCCGTATACAGTGCCTCCATTGGCATCAAATCAGTCACAGCAAATGTCAAACCCAACTCCAGTCCAAACGCTCCATTACTTGGTAGCCTCGATTGACACTGTTCAATCGAGAGTGTGTACTTCATGGGAGAGATTATCAATCCGTCTGAAGTGTCACTCTCTCATGAAAGTCTCTCATCCCACAGTGAGAACAGTGTCATCTCGGACTCCAAACGCCCACCTCCACATGCAACCTCTCCAGTAATGCTCAAAGTTTAGTGCTTCAAGGGATGCCATTTCATCTGGATGTCCCTTCCCAGACCATAATAGGAGATGCCTCGCTGTTATAATGGAGAGCGCATATGGATCACCTTCAAATCCGGAGAACATGGTCGCAGAAGGATGACTTATTACATCATCTTGAGCTATGAGCAGTTAACCTAGTGTTAAAGACTTTTCTTCTGTCCTTTGACTCAATCCCTGCTAGTTCAGACAGACCACACAACGTTTTACTTTCTCAAGCAGGCAGGGGGACAAGATCCAGACCTTTGTCTTACAAAGCCCAGACGATTTGGAAGTAGCTTAAACAACTCCTCTCCCAGGTGTTCAAACTGTTCAGTCAGCCTTCCTAAGCATGGTCCGTCAAGGAAACCATGAATGGGTCTTTCACGACATCGTGCAAAATATTTTCAAAATGTGGGGAGCTCCGCACAATGACTTATTCGCCACAACAGAAAACATAAAATGTCCCGGCTTCTCCTCAACGTACTGCCAACCAGGGACAGTGGGGAGTGCCCTATGGATTGAGTGGTCCGGCAAGTTTGTCTGCCCCTTTCCTGTGATGCCCTTGATCCAGTCAGTTCTCTTCAAACTTGTCTTGCTCGAGGGCCAGAATGATCTTGATTGCACCAGAGATGACAATGTCATTGGTGGTTCACAGACCTTCTCCAAAGATCTGAGCGTCCACATCTCAACCTGTGTAGACCGGAGCTTTTCATGGCCAGATGGTTCACCCCAACCTCTCGTCTGAGTTTGGCAGCATGGCTCCTGAGCTAGTTTAGTATGGGCACCTGAACCTTCCACAAGAATGCATGAATATTCTCGAGGCGGTTAAACGACATTCAATCAGTTCAGCCTAGTCTATCACATGGAAGAAATGTTGCTTTCAGTGTTCTTACAAGAACGTGAATCCAACATGCTTGCCAAGAAGATGCTTTCATTCATATGTACTTCATTTGGCTAAATCTGGCTTACAATTTTCTTCCCTAAAAGTTTTTTATGGCAATTGCTTTCTATAGAAAATGTCCTTCAGACTTCTTTTTCCCAAATTCCTGTTATCAAAGATTCTTTAGATGGAATGAATACGGGGTTTCTTCACATAAGGCGTCCATCACCTCCCTGGGAGCTCAAGATAGTCTTCTAACATTTCATGCAGGACCCTTTCGAGCCCATTCATAAATTGTCCTTGCAGCATCTCTCTTGGAAAAACTGCTTTCATCGTAGTCATCACATCAGCATGCAGGGTTGGCGAAATCCAGGTGTTATGTTCCAATGCTTCAATCCAGTAAGGTGGTTATGAGGACTTAACCAAAATTCAAAGTTTTATAAAATAGTGCATTTTCTAGTACAATTTCAATTAGAACGTCTCCATTAAAATTGGCAAAAAGAATGTTCAGTTATATATTGGTTTTATTCCATCTTTTATTTTTCTCTCCTTCACCTTTCAAGTATATTCTCAGTCAGGTGTTACGAGTAACACTATTGGATCAGATCAAGTGGAAAAATTAAAAGGAAAAATATAAGTGTTCTCAGTCACTAACGCCAGACAGATTTTAGAGCTCCATACAACAGTATTATCACTCTGGTTGAAAAAATATTACAGGTTTGGACAATGACTAATCTTACAGGCTAGTGTGTGAGGGAAGTTTTGCAGCAGACTCCTTCTCAGCACTCCTTTAAGTTCTGGGCAACAATCCTAAACTGCCATTCTACACTTGGTAAACACATCATCCTATGATTAGGACCTTATTTAATCCTTTCTAAATCTCTGCATCCCACGGCCAATAAACGCATGGCGGACATGAACACCTCTCTTCTAACAACCCTTAAACCACTCAGAAGCACCCTGCAATCAAAGAAAAAAATAAACCGCTTCATTATAGGATAAGACTACAGTGCAATTCCAGACCCAACCAATAGTGACCATGTGAAGCATAAGCATATGACTTTATAACAGATCTGAAGCTGGAAAGCTTCCTAAGTTAATAACTTAGTTCAATGTCTTGCAGTCACAAAAGCAAATTTTAATTAGGCTTAAACTAAATATACTATGCCACAGTCTGCATTCATTCCATAGATCTTGCTTCCAGGAGTTTTGAAAAACGTGTAATTCCTAAAAAGCTTTTTTCCCTTTTGTGAATGTTTTATGTTGTAAGCCTTTTTTCTACCAGCTACTTGTGACTCAGTTGCTCCCACTCTAGAAAGAAAAAAATCTGGAGTCCTTCTACAGATATGGGCACTTTGTGACTACGGAAAATTGTGTCAGGGCATTACTTTTATAACATGCAATACATCTGCTGACAAGAGCATTCTGTCTGATAGACCTATTTTTCTGGATTTTTCTAATTTCGTGTTTTCCATATGGAGAATTACATTGGTACTGTGGAAGGATTATCGAATACCCTTCTTGATTCTACCATGGTTTGCCTATTTTGGTGTATTTTTCAACTTATGCACTTTCTTCTATATTATAGGATTGCCCTTTTTTTTTTTAAATCTCATATTCATAATATTTACGAATTTAAAGAGATGATCAGGTGCAAAATACCGTTAGTAGCAATATTATAAACGTAACATGCCTGTGATCTCAAAATGAGACTTAAATTGTTTTAAAATTAAACAGCTTTTAGAACTCAGTGGTTTGTCCTGTTATTTAACTTTCATTTCTCTACTCCCAGATGAGGCTGTCTTACCATCCTTTCCTTTTGATTTTCTGCTTTTGTATTTTAGTTTGGTTATCTGTTTTTCACCCAATTTCTTAACTGTACATTCACATCCTGTAGTATAAATTTTCCATGATTGAGTATTATTTGCTGTGTTTTATCTTCAGATGACCACTATGTAGTAAACTGTGCTTAAAACCAACGATATGATTTAGAATTCTATGGAGAAGTTATATAAACAGACATAGGACCAGGCCATACATCCTAGACCTCTGGTGGAGATTAGAATACCAGCTCCTCAAAAGGTCTAGAATATATCTTTTGTCATGTGACTGCCATGATATTTCTACTGATATCCTTAGTCAAAAGCTAAGTGACCACCACATTCGATTTCCTCTCCTGTAGTTGTGCCAATGTCTGCACCTCTGTTTGACCCAGGCATCCCATCTCATCTTATCAGATTGCTGCTGCCTGCCCCAAGAAAGTATTTATTGAAGAGTGAGAGCAGCAGCTTCTGTGGAAGAAGTCTTTAAATCAAGACCAGGCCTCAGTTGGAGTCTGATAAAGATGCTAAACCAGTTTCTTCTTTTTTACCCTGAGTGCTTTAAGTA
Source organism: Lissotriton vulgaris (assembly GCF_964263255.1). Lineage (NCBI taxonomy): Eukaryota > Metazoa > Chordata > Amphibia > Caudata > Salamandridae > Lissotriton > Lissotriton vulgaris. The sequence continues at coordinate 35,080,021 of NC_141688.1, forward strand.
AATGTAAGCTCAGACTGCACTACTGACAGTGATTAGTGTATAAAAACGAGTACACACAATTTCAGTGTTAAGCAATATGAGGCTGTGTATAATGCTCCCAGAATGCTCTCTGATTAGATGCAAATATTTTCAGAAGCTTGAAAGCAAGATTGATGATTCTTTGCTTTCAAAATAAAATGTTCACAGGAAAATGAAAAAACAATTAGCTATGAACTACTGAAAAAAATCTAGGTACCATTTCTTTGCAGCAACATTTAGTAATGTGTTGATGTACGCTAGTATGTCCCAAAAATATCCATAATGGAAAATCAGTCTAACCAGTTTTAATAAGATTATGGGAAACATAAACAGGCATTGGTAAAGCCAGCAGGTCTGAAATTCTTGGTCAGCCTTTTGGTTTTGTCAATGCGTGACTTGTTTTGGCATGGTTTTTGTAAAACCTTATTGGTGTGGAGCTGCCAGGTGCTCACCATTATAGCAAACATTGGAAAAAACAAAAATGGTTTTGGTCTAAAAAAGCAAACATTGCACAATAGTGCCTGGCACTGAACAAAACGATTGTCGATGTGCTTCTTGTGAAAGATCAGAATGCTATAATCACTCACATTGAAGCTAGCCGATAGAGAGAAAGACAACATTTTAATAAACACAAAAGGTCATGGTTAGTGACAGACCTAATTAAGGGGCCCAATTATTAAATAAAGCGCACACATGTCCTTGGATTAAGTGCAGATATGACTTTCATGAATTCACAAGACTTTTACAGAACTAGGCCCAGAAATAGTACTCCTAGAAAGTATTTGTGAACTGCATTTTAGCATGATCAAATATGCAGGTGTAGATTTACTCAATCGAAAATCTAAGTGTTTGCAAGTTTACTTTCCCTACAACCACTTTTTTCCCAACCTTGGAAGAAGTTTTAGGTCTTCCATTGTCAGGAGTAAATATCCAACCTTCCTCAGTGTGGGAAAAGATTAGAGAAGTGATGTTGAAAAGCCTTAAATCATGTTAGTAGTTTTGCATAGACTCAAAAGGGCATTTCAACCCTGGAACTCTTGCTTGCCATTACCTTCAGCCCCAGTATTTAGATCTGTGGAAACGTAGCAACTTAAGGGAATTGCTAGTCTTCACACCCTACTATGGAAGGAGCCCTGGAATAATCTGAGGATATTTCAGAGCTCTTATATGAGATTGCTGCCATAATTTGTCGCCGCATTACATGGCATGAAAGAGACACGTGTAATTTGTTAGAGGACAAGCAGATTTATGAAGCAACCTGCCCCATGGACAAGTAGATATTTTATTAAATTCCACACCCCTGTTACTATTGTACCCTACATAACTTTGTTTTTTCACCCTTCACACATTATGGCAGTTGAATTGGGAAATCCCTCTTTAAATCCCTCACCAAGAAACTGTAGCAGTTTTGGAGAGCATTATGACAACTGTTCTGCCCAGCATTGGACTCGAAGGCAGAGCACAAATGCATGCCAGATGACTTATCCTTTCTTTCTTCACCAAGCTACTGTACTACTTGATGGAAGGTACCCTTGATGAAAAGGAAGAAAGTTAAGGTGAACCTCAATGATGAACCTCTTTGTAAATATCTACTTGTGGCCCAAAGATTTCCCTGTTTAGATGAACTTAAGGTTTAGATTCAGGTGCTTTGACTGTGACTGATTAGAAATACAGATGCATAGAGAATGATGACACAAAACTAGTCACCTCCTCCCTACTTTTAGAATACTGATAGTGCTTTTAGGGGGGTTTATGAAGTGTCAATGGCCTAGCTACATCTCTAGAAGGAAAGGGGACACGATTTCTTCTAGGCTGCGACTGGTCCAAATGTATTATCTCCATTACGTGTATATTACTCCAATATAGACCAGGCCTCCTTCCACATCCCAGATGTTCCTGATGCTCAAACTGCAGCAAACATATCAAATGGTCTGGTAGTGCCTTATTCAAAGATTCTGGTATGCGGTGGTTGCGGAACTCTCAACAGTACTGGGTGGAAAGTAGATCGATTCCCGATATTCTCTTCCAGGGGATCCTCATCAATAGTCATAAGCACTGAATATTCCCGCCCATGTGCGGGACCCCGGAAACAATATAAAAATATATATATAAAAAACACATATCTAGCTCCACATATATGTACGTACATATATTATTTTTCTCATACCAATGCAGCCCCCAAAAAAAGCCTAACGCAATGTAAAACCTTCTACATGTACTGCAATTATAATGGAAACAAAGAACACATTAAATCAAATATCCTTTGAATTTTGTGTTTTAATGAGTAAAACCACTCATAACGCCTTAAAATTGCTCATAAAAAGACATTGTTAGCCTCAGGCTGCATTGAAAAGCAATAACATAGAAAATGAAAGCATTTTCAACAAAAACTGGCACTGTGCCTTTAACGCAGCCCTGACCCCAGGCTTCCCATCATGCCTCAGGGGTGACAGTTAGGTCAGTTGTTCTTTCCGGCTCCTTCTGTCAGGACCCTGGTTAACAGCTCCCACCTTTTTTTTTACTTTCTGTCAGAATTACTTGGTGTTTTCTTCAATTTTTTTATCTTACTCAACGGGTTTTTACCCTAGAGAGATAGTTATACCTTTTTTGGGCTCAAAAAAAGTTAATTTTTTGTCAAAAGCAGTATTGTGTTTTAGTACTGTGTACTCTGCCCTAATCTATTTTCCTTCTTGTTACCTGAGGCGGTGCCGAGTAACATCTCGCCCTAGCTTTGTCCTTTGCTAACCCTCTGCAGTCCTCCTTTGCTGTCGGCTTGCACGGGTGGCGCCGTGCAGGTTAAAATCTTTACGGTCCCTACCCTCTCGGCCGATTTTGGCGTCGTGGGGGTTTGTGGTACATGCAGGAGGAGTGTCTGGGGAGTGGCCATCTTGGGGGAAGCTAGGCACGCAGGTCGGCGGACTAGTGGGGCGCTTGCTCAGGGAGGAGACTGCATAAATCTGAGGTGAGAGACGGCCCTGGTTAGACCCTGACCCTACTCTGCTTGCCTAAGGCGTATGCTGGGAGTGAGCGAGTGGGGAATTGTGCTGCTGACTACGAGCCTCCACCTGCATTTTAAATTAAATTACGCCTTTGGTGCGCTGATTGCTAGCGCTCCGCTTTCAGCAGTTTTGTGTTTATTTAGTACTGTGTACTCTGCCCTAATCTATTTTCCTTCTCGTTACCTGAGGCGGTGCCGGGTAACATCTCGCCCTAGCTTTGTCCTTTGCTAACCCTCCGCAGTCTTCCTTTGCTGCCGGCTTGCACGGGTGGCGCCGTGCAGGTTAAAATCTTTACGGTCCCTATCCTCTCGGCCGATTTTGGCGTTGTGGGGGTTTGTGGTACATGCAGGAGGAGTGTCTGGGGAGTGGCCATCTTGGGGGAAGCTAGGCACGCTGGTCGACGGACTAGTGGGGCGCTTGCTCGGGGAGGAGACTGTATAAACTTAGAGCCTCATTCCATTGCGCTGCGGTCGCACTTGCGGGCGCGCCTCCTTCGCGCCTAAGGAGCGCCAAAGGGAAGCCCGTCTGCGCCCATTGCAGACGGCAGGCCCTGGATTTTTGTTGGTTGGTGGCTGTACCATGCTGACTTATACGACTGCTGAGTTGCTTTCTCTTAGGAGCAAATCGAGCCTTTGTTGCTCGGTTTTTCCTGGGCAACATAATGGAAAGAGGCGATGCCCTGGTTGCGGTTGGCGTTCGGGTAATGCCCCCGTATCCTCCGCGCCTGCCTTCTCCATTAAGCATGATTGTTTGCTACTTAATACTAGATCCTTGAGCAAGCATGCCTTGGATATTCACGAACTCTTGGTGACAGAGGCTCCGCTGTGTCTTTTTCTTGCAGAGACATGGCTGGGTGAATTCTCTAATCCGGACATTGCTACTGCAATCCCCCCCAACTATGTTATTCTTAGGCAGGATAGGGAGAAGGGGAGGGGCGGGGGTGTGGCGATTGTGGTGAAGAGGGAGGTTACTTGTTCCATCATTCCCTCTGAAAGAATTTCTGGGTGTGAATCATTGGCCTTTTCTTTATCCATCTCACCGCATCAGTCTTGTACAGGCCTGTTAATTTATAGACCACCGGTCCCTACGGGCTCTTTTTTTGAAGAATTGCATGCTGTGGTGTCTACCCTGTGCCTGAAAGCTGAGCACTGTATAATGCTGGAGGACTTTAATGTCCATATGGATAGTGAGTCAGATGTGGATACTACTAAGATCAAGGATATTACCCTGCCTTTAGGACTTTTCCCCTACCTTTGCTCCCTCGCACAGTAGAGGCCACACGCTGGACCAGGTGTTCTCCACCAAGCCTGTGGACATTGACCCCCCTGTTCCAGTGTTGTGGTCCGATCATTTTTTTGTCTATTTTTATATCTTCGGAGAGTACAAGCCAGTGAGCAATACCCCCTGTCGGTCAGGGCAGGCCTTTTGGCCTATCACCGAGTTACTCCTGAGTTGTTAGCCCAGGCTTGTTTATTTCACCCATGTCCTGTGTTGGGCATTTTAGAGAGGGATTTGGATTCCCTACAGTCCTGGCTCGTGGCTAGAATAGACGAGCTTGCTCCCAAGATCTCCTCCCCGTGAATCTGCCAGTCGAGCCTCTGCCCCTTGGTTTACTGATGCATTGGCTTCGTCACGGCGACAATGTAGGGCTGCAGAAAGATCTTGGCGCCGGCAGTATGACGCAACGGCGAAGCTATCCTATAGGGCTGCCATTAAATCTTACCAGCGTGACATCTTGACGGAAAAGAAAGCCTACTTCTCTCGAAGAATTGAGGCTGCCGCCAATACCAGCAGGGAGATATTCTCTCTAGTGCGGGAATTGACTGTTCCTAGAATGAGCACTCAGTCAAGTTCACATTCGGAATCCTGGGTGACCTCTCTGGCCAATTTTTTTACAAGCAAAATTTAGACCATTCAAGACTCGTTTCTGGCTGGGGGGCAGGGTGATTCCCTGAAGACAGCATTTTGTCTGGTCCAATAATTAAGGGAGAGCCCACTCTATCGGAATTTCCCCCCTTGACGGTTGCTACATCTTTAGATATTAAATCTAAACTAAAGTCAGGGTCCCCACGGGATCCGTGTCCAGCTAAATTGTTGGCGAGAATGGCGGGAGTAGTGAATCCCATTATCAACCCGTGCTGAATTTGTCGCTCACCTCGGGAGTGGTCCCTCCTGCCTGGAAGCAGGCGCTAGTTATACCATTATTGAAGAAGTCCAATCTAGACCTGGAAGTGAATGCTAACTACAGGCCTATCTCCCTGCTGCCAGCCCTTGCCAAAGTAGTTGAGAAACATGTTCAGGTTTCCCTTTCCAGTTTCATCGAAAATAACAACCTCCTTCACAGCACCCAGTCAGGCTTTCGTACCAACTTGAGCACTGAGACTGCGTTGCTGGAAGTTACAGAAGCCATCAAGGAGGTACTGGATACAGGAGGCAAGGCTATGCTGGTAATGCTCGATCTATCGGCGGCATTTGACACCGTCCCCCATGAGGGTCTCCTTGTCAGACTTAATGAGATCGGTCTGCGGGGGACGGTGTTCAACTGGTTCAGATCTTTCCTAGCAGGACGGTGTCAGACGTTCTGGGCCCCTCCTTTTTCCGCTGTGGTGCCACCATTAGAGGTGGGAGTCCCGCAGGGGTCTATTTTGAGTCGAACCCTTTTTAATATCTTTGACCCCTCTGGCAGCACTGGAGGAGTCCTTTGGGGCACAGATCTTGTCGTACGCTGACTATACGCAGCTCCTTTTCACTTGTCGAAAGGGGGCTGATTTTGATTGGGAGAGTATTAGAGGCTGCCTTGGGGCTGTGTTTAAATGGTTCCAGCAACACAGCCTCAAGTGCAATCCTGACAAATCCGAAGTGCTTTTCTTTGGCTGCCGGTCGGATCCCATCTGGCAGGCCTGGTGGCCTGAGAATGTCTCCGCCTTCGGCTGCCTCTACATCGACCAAGAACCTGGGGATAAAGATTGATAATCATCGGTCTATGAAGCCCCAGATCCTTGGCCTTACAGGGAGATGCTTCGGCATTCTTAAGATGCTTCGTAAATTTCTCCCTCTTCTTTCGCTGGCTCACAGAAAATCCACGGTTCAGGCGCTCATTGGATCGCGCCTTGATTACGTGAACATTCTGTATTTGGGTCTGCCAGAATATCTTCTTCGCAAAAAAAACACAGTTGATGGACAGAATGTAGAACAATGTCATACATTCACCGCAGTACAAGGATCTGGGCCTAAATCCATCGTTTTTTTGCACTCCACACAACCCTGGGTTAGACACTGGCTATATGCAAATCAGCTCTGACCCTGTGCCTCATGGGAACAGTCCAGTCCGAACTACCAAGCCATGTCTTTCCCAGACCGGAATCAAGCATCCAAGGACCGGTTTCTGGCTATCAGCCTTCATCAGCCTGGATAGCTTGACTCCAGTGGTGTGGAGAGCCTGGGACTCACGTCTGAGCATACCCAGCCCATTTGGGGTGAAAATTGCAAAAAACACAGTTGATGGACAGAATGTAGAACAATGTCATACATTCACCCCAGTACAAGGATCTGGGCCTAAATCCATCGTTTTTTTGCACTCCACACCAGGCTGAAGAAGGCTGATAGCCAGAAACCGGTCCTTGGATGCTTGATTCCGGTCTGGGAAAGACATGGCTTGGTAGTTCGGACTGGACCGTTCCCATGAGGCACAGGGTCAGAGCTGATTTGCATATAGCCAGTGTCTAACCCAGGGTGGTGTGGAGTGCAAAAAAACGATGGATTTAGGCCCAGATCCTTGTACTGGGGTGAATATATGACATTGTTCTACATTCTGTCCATCAACTGTGTTTTTTGCAATTTTCACCCCGAGTATGCTGGGTATACTCAGACGTGAGTCCCAGGCTCTCCACACCACTGGAGTCAAGCTATCCAGGCTGAAGAAGGCTGATAGCCAGAAACCGGTCCTTTTTATGCTTGATTCCGGTCTGGGAAAGACATGGCTTGGTAGTTCGGTCTGGACTGTTCCCATGAGGCACAGGGTCAGCGCTGATTTGCATATAGCCAGTGTCTAACCCAGGGTGGTGTGGAGTGCAAAAAAACGATGGATTTAGGCCCAGATCCTTGTACTGGGGTGAATGTATGACATTGTTCTACATTCTGTCCATCAACTGTGTTTTTTGCAAGAATATCTTCTTCAGCGCCTGCAGATAGTTTAGAACTCTGCGGCGCGTGTCATCTTTGGACTCCATCGGCACACCAGGGTTTCTGATCTGTTGCAAACTTTGCATTGACTACCCATTCGAAAACGTATCATTTTCAAGGCGCTCACTTTTGCCTTCAAAGCGCTTCATTTGTCCGGGGCCAAATACATCACAAAGCGGATGGTCTTCTACCAACCTACTAGATCATTAAGGTCTGAGTCGTTGGCTCTGGCCTTGGTCCCGGTCATAAGAAGAGAGAGGGTTGGCGGCCGGTCTTTCAGGCGCTTAGCGCCCCAGTTGTGGAATACCTTGCCGGTTAGTCTCCGAAGGAATCATTCTCTGTTGGCTTTCAGGAAGGATCTGAAGACATGGTTGTACTCTCAGTAGTTTTTTTCCCCCCTTTTGCCTCTGCTCCCTGTTCGTTTTGGGTTTAGAGCGCCGGGACACTCCTGGGAGTAGCCGAGCGCTATATAAAACACACTATAACATAACATAACAAAATGCCTACGGCTCTTTTTGACACCTGCCCTGCCTGTGGGTATAAGGCTTGGTCAGATACACATCCAGTGTGTATTCGCTGTCTACCTGACTCTCATGAGGTAGCATCTTGTGACCACTGCTAGTCCTGGTCATCCAGAACTATCAAGGACAGAGAAAGAAGCAGGATTTATGGACTTTCTGAGAGAGGTAGATCTCCAAAGAGACTTAAGAAGAGGTCGACGTCGAAAAAAGTCCCGACCTGCTCTCCTTCTGTGTCGGGATCGGTGTTGAAGTCTCCAACGACGAAGAAGGTGAGGTCTTCAGCGTCGAGAGTCAAAACTCCGCTGCCGTCAACCGGGCGACGTGCAGCGTCGAGAGAGAGGTTACCGTTGAAGCAGGGCGGCTCAACGTCGAGACCTCAGTCGTCGAAGGCTCAGGTACAGTCTTCGACGTCAGAGCCGTCGCCTAGTCATTGGCGCTCGGCGTCGAGGCAGCCTCCGTCAACGTCTGGCTATCGCTCGACGTCGATTGCCGAACTGCCAAGCCATGCCTTCCCTGGACCGGAAACAAGCTTCCGAAGATCGGTTTCTGACATTCCAGCCATCTTCAGCCCGGCTTGCTTGAATCCAGTGGCAAAGTGAGCATGGGGGGCATACCAGAGGGACTCTCGCTGTCGCTCCAGGTCTGCGGCTGGCTCAGGTTCGGAGTCTGCCCGGATATAATTATTTATAAGTCGGGCAGCGAGGAATCCAGGCATTCGCAAAGAGATGCAACGCCTCCATCACACTCTGAAGAGAAAGATTCCTCTCCAAAGTAGCCTACTGTCAGGATTTCAACGAGATGGTACAGGCCACTTCATCACTGGGCTAAGGACGGGGAAGCAGCGTATCGGATGCAGCAACCGCTCTCTAGGCCTAGAGAACGGTCACGCTCTCCGGTGAGACAAAGATAAAGATCACGCTCCCCAGTTCGCCAGAGAGAAAGATCACGCTCCCCAGTTCGCCAGAGGGAAAGATCACGCTCCCCAGTTCGCCAGAGGGAAAGATCACGCTCTCCAGTTCGCCAGAGGGAAAGATCACGCTCTCCAGTTCGCCAGAGGGAAAGATCACGCTCTCCAGTTCGCCAGAGGGAAAGATCACGCTCTCCAGTTCGCCAGAGGGAAAGATCACGCTCTCCAGTTCGCCAGAGGGAAAGATCACGCTCTCCAGTTCGCCAGAGGGAAAGATCACGCTCTCCAGTTCGCCAGAGGGAAAGATCACGCTCCCCAGTTCGCCTGAGGGAAAGATCACGCTCCCCAGTTCGCCTAAGGGAAAGATCACGCTCCCCAGTTCGCCAGAGGGAAAGATCACGCTCCCCAGTTCGCCAGAGGGAAAGATCACGCTCCAGGGTGTGAACCGATGATTCAGAAAAGGGGGGTGGTGATGAACAGAGTGTCTGAATTAAGCAGACCACTCTTACCCAGTCCAAGGATCAGGGCTTGATCCATCACCGTTTTTTAGCTCACTGCACCATCCCAGCTCAGAACTTGGCTATATGCAAATTAGTCTGACCCTGGCCCAGTGCATCATGGGAACAGGGCAGACCAAACTACCAAGCCAATTCTTATACTGGGAAGGAAACAAGCTACCGGGGACCGGTTTCTGGCATTTCAGCCGTCTTCGGCCCGGCTTGCTTGAATCCTGATGGTGCAATGAGCTAGGGACTCACATCTGAGTATACCCTTCCACGCTTATGGTGGACAAAAATGATTCAGAAAAGGGGGGTGGTGATGAACAGTGTGTCTGAATTAAGCAGACCACTCTTACCCAGTCCAAGGATCAGGGCTTGATCCATCACCGTTTTTTAGCTCACTGCACCATCCCAGCTCAGAACTTGGCTATATGCAAATTAGTCTGACCCTGGCCCAGTGCATCATGGGAACAGGGCAGACCAAACTACCAAGCCAATTCTTATACTGGGAAGGAAACAAGCTACCGGGGACCGGTTTCTGGCATTTCAGCCGTCTTCGGCCCGGCTTGCTTGAATCCTGATGGTGCAATGAGCTAGGGACTCACATCTGAGTATACCCTTCCACGCTTATGGTGGACAAAAATGATTCAGAAAAGGGGGGTGGTGATGAACAGAGTGTCTGAATTAAGCAGACCACTCTTACCCAGTCCAAGGATCGGGGCTTGATCCATCACCGTTTTTTAGCTCACTGCACCATCCCAGCTCAGAACTTGGCTATATGCAAATTAGTCTGACCCTGGCCCAGTGCATCATGGGAACAGGGCAGACCAAACTACCAAGCCAATTCTTATACTGGGAAGGAAACAAGCTACCGGGGACCGGTTTCTGGTATTTCAGCCGTCTTCGGCCCGGCTTGCTTGAATCCTGATGGTGCATGAGCTAGGGACTCACATCTGAGTATACCCTTCCACGCTTATGGTGGACAAAAATGATTCAGAAAAGGGGGGTGGTGATGAACAGAGTGTCTGAATTAAGCAGACCACTCTTACCCAGTCCAAGGATCAGGGCTTGATCCATCACCGTTTTTTAGCTCACTGCACCATCCCAGCTCAGAACTTGGCTATATGCAAATTAGTCTGACCCTGGCCCAGTGCATCATGGGAACAGGGCAGACCAAACTACCAAGCCAATTCTTATACTGGGAAGGAAACAAGCTACCGGGGACCGGTTTCTGGCATTTCAGCCGTCTTCGGCCCGGCTTGCTTGAATCCTGATGGTGCAATGAGCTAGGGACTCACATCTGAGTATACCCTTCCACGCTTATGGTGGACAAAAATGTTGTTGTAAATACCAGGGTGTGAACCAGCAGGCGTAGATCATGATCAAGGAGCACAAGGAGAGCGCGAAGAACTCCTACTTCTTCTTCCTCGCCCCACTCTCAGAGGCTACTCTCCTACCCTAACAGACTCTCCTCCCCTAATACTCTCCTCTATCGAGGGTATCTCCGATTCGTGATATCTTCACTTTTCAGGACATACTTGGTAGGGGAGCTCTTAAGCTGGGAGTTACCTTAAAAGCTCTACAGATCAAAACCTCAGTAATTTTTGAAACACTACAGCATAGGTCTGCACCCAAACCTCTTCTGCCTTTGGTGCCGGGGATTTTAGAGCCAGTTATGGATGTCTTCTTAACCCCAGTGACGGTCAAGGCGGCTCCGGCAAGGATCCTTAAAAAGTACAAATCTCCAGAGGACGACCCGCTATTCCTCAGAGCTGATCCTCCCCCGGACTCCGTGATTATCGCAGCGGCGAAGTTCAGTGCAGTCGCCTCATCCTCCACTGTGCCTCCGGATAAGGACAGTAAGATGCAAGACTCGTGGGGAAGGCGGGTCTGCAATACATCAGCTACTTTTCTCAAAGTTGCCAATGCAGAAGCCCTCTTGGGGCATTATGACCGATCCCTGTGGGATTCTCTGCAGCGTTTTGTGGAGAAACTCCCAGCAGAGGATCGTAAGGACTTTGAAGAAATCCTCCTGGAAGGCAGTCAAGTCTCCAACCAGGTGATAAGTGCCGCAGCAGATGGGGCTACCCTAGCAGCTCATGGGTATGCTCATGGGGTAACGGCAAGGAGGTCATCATGGTTGCGCCTAACTGCTTTGAAACCAGAAGCCCAAGCGCACATTTTGAACTTGCCTTTTTCAGGTACTTCGTTGTTTGGCAAAAGTGCGGACGAAGAGATGCAGCGCATGAAAGCAGAGCTGGAAACTCTCAAGGCGGTGGGTCTTGAGAAGGAGTTCAAGAAGAAATTTTGCTCCTTTAACAAGGGCTCTACAAAGCAGAGGGTTCAAACCCCGAACTGGCAGAAGAGCCACGATCAGCAGGGGCAGCAAAAGTCCCAGTACAAATGAAAGCGTATTTACAAGGGAGGAGGTAATCAACGCCAAGGCAACAACACCGGCAAGACTCAATCCAAGCAATGAGTTGTTTCTTCCCCCAGCGCCGTGGACCACTCCAGTGGGGGGAAGCCTGGCAAATCATTTGAAAGAGTGGCAAAGCATCACAAAAGACAGATGGGTGTTGTCTATGCTTTAGAATGAGTACTGTCTTCGTTTCAATCATCTGCCTCCACCGGTTCCCCCGATATCAACATCAAATCATCAGCTGCACCTACTGCAAAGAGAAGTCGCCACTCTACTCCGGCAGCTATCGAGGGAGTGCCGGTCTCTCAGAGGGGAAAAGGGGTGTACTCCCTTTATTTTCTGGTCAAGAAAAAAGGACAGAAGGCAGAATACAGACCCATTCTGGACTTGCAAACACTAAATCTGCACGTCAAAAAGGAAAGATTTTGAATGTTGGCGCTTCACCAAATATATCCACATCTCAGGAAGGGAGATTGGATGTGCTTGATGGACCTTCAAGATGCTTATTTTCATGTTCCAATACACCCCAGCCACAGAAGATGTCTTCGGTTCATGGTGGGGACCTCCCACTATCAGTTCAAAGTCCTACCGTTTGGGTTGAAGTAAGCTCCTCGGGTGTTCACGAAGTGTTGCAGTGGTGGCAGCTGCTCTACGCCGCAGAGGGGTCTTCGTGTACTCCTACTTGGACGATGGGCTGGTGAAAAGTCCTTCCCCAGTCAGCGTAAGGAATCAGTTCCAGACTTGTATACAGCTCTGCCAGAGACTAGGGCTACATGTCAACTTCGGAAAGTCAGTCATTCAGCCCACCCAGAGGATCCACTTCCTTGGAGCTCTACTAGACTCCGAAGCAGGAAAAGTGTTTCCTTCGGAGGAGAGACTATCATCAATCACCCAGAAATGTCAACTGGTTCTTCGCGGCAAGACTCAGAAAGTACACAGGATTGCCTCCCTGCTACGGTCGATGGCGTCTTGCATCTTCCTAGTCCCGAATGCCAGACTTCGAATGCGTCCTCTTCAGCAGGATCTGGAGGACAAGTGGGATCAACAATCGGCTCGCTGGGACGATCACATCGAAATCTCAGACGCAGTTCGAGCTTCTATTCCGTGGTGGACAAAAGCTCAGAATATGCAGGTGGGAGTCCTGTTCCATCAACCTCTCCCTGTGCAGACACTGATCACGGACGCTTCCCTTCCGGGCTGGGGAGCACACATGGGCCCACTGCAGGTGCAAGGTCAGTGGTCACACAAAGAAAGCACTTACCATATCAACATGCTGGAGCTGAGAGCAGTCCACCTAGCTCTCAAAGCGTTTCTCCCCTCAATTCAAGAGGCATGTAAATGTAAATGTATTGGCATTTATATAGCGCACTACTTACCCGTAGGGTCCCAAGGCGCTTCGACCGCTGCGAAACCCTTCCTGGCTTCCCTGAGAGATGGTCCCTTAATGGGTATCTCCAGGGTGAGACCAGGCATCCCCGGCGGTCTGGTGGGGCCGTTAGTGAAGATGAGGCAAGCTAATGCCCAGAGTTGCCGAGTGTGATCGCTGATCAGAGTGGGCACCGAGGCGAGAGAATTATCGAGTCCGCTGACCCTGGTTCAGAAACCTGCCGCGCCGGGAATCGAACCCTGGTCCCGGGCTGTCCTCTGCTCTCGGGTCTGCTGCCTCTAACCGTGCTAGTACAGACTGACAACACCGCCACGATGTACTACTTGAACAAGCAGGGGGGAACGCGCTCCTGGACGTTGTCGTTGGAAGCGCAGAGGATCTGGCATTGGCTGCTGGCTCGCAGGCGTCTATAACGGTGGTTCATCTTCCAGGAGAGCAAAACGTGAGGGCAGACGCTCTAAGCCGTCATTTCGACGACAAGGAAGACTGGGTTCTTCACGACGAAGTGGTAGAGGAACTTTTTCAATCCTGGAATCGTCCCACCATAGACCTGTTCGCGGACTACCAAAACACCAAATGCAGAAGCTTCGCCTCCAGGTTCCACCGGCCAGGCTCGAGAGGGAATGCTCTTTTGATCGACTGGTCAAACGAATTTGTGTACGCCTTTCCACCTCTCTCGTTGATTCCGAAGGTGGTGAGCAAGCTAACACACTTGTGCACAACAATGATTCTGATTGCTCCCGATTGGCCGAGGCAGTGGTGGTACACGGACCTGCTTCACCTGTCAGTGACTCCTCACAAGAGGCTACCATACAGGCCGGACCTGTTGACCAAGATGGACGGGAGGATCAACCATCCCAACATTCCGTCACTGAGCTTGGCAGCATGGCTCCTGAGGTCATCCAATACAGCTATCTACGTTTGCAAGAGGACTGCATGTTCAATCTGAAAGAGGCAAGGCGTCCTTCCACCAGACATTCGTATGGATGCAATGTGGTGTATACAGAATAGTTATGATCCAATCAAATGTCAATAAGAAGCAGTTCTTCCTTATTTGTTGTATCTGGCTAAAGCAGGTTTAAAATTTAATTCCATCAAGGTGCACCTAGCGGCCATAACGGCTTATAGGCGGTCACCTTCTCAAACCTTTTTTTTCCAGCTAACATCTGTCAAGGACTTCCTTCAAGGGTTGAAAAAAGTATACCCTCCAGTGCGTCCTCCTTCTCCACCCTGGGAGTTGAACCTGGTGCTATCAAAGTTAATGGGTCCTCCTTTTGAACCCATTCACAAAGCTACTTTACAACAACTTTCATGGAAAGCAGCTTTTTGGTGGCTATCACGTCAGCTCGCAGAGTGAGCGAGTTTCAAGCCCTCTGTGCCTCAGAACCCTATACGGTGTTACATTTGAATAGGGTGGTGCTGCGGACGCATCCATTTTTTGCTGCCTAAAGTGGTGTCAGATTTTCATGTAAATCAGACCATTTCTCTGCCCACTTTTTTCCCCAACCCCTCTACTCCAGCTGAGGGCTCTGCATTCTTTAGACCTGAAAGGGATTTTAAAATTCTATCTTGACGGGTCTAAAGTGATTCGTCATTCTGATCATCTTTTCGTTAACTATGGATCGATCAGGACAGGCCATGCTGCCTCAAAACGTTCCATTTCCAGATGGATCGTTTCATGTATTAAACTTACCCCCAGGGGCTTTTGCGCTAGCTGGTAAGTTTCTCCCAAGGCGCCTCCCACCAGGGGAAGAGCTGCGACTGCGGCTTTTCTCAATAATGTGCCCATGTCTTAGATCTGTAAGGCGGCGACCTGGCGGTCCGTCCATACATTTACCAGACATTATTGTCTTGATTCTGACACGAGAGCAGATACCCAAGTAGGCCAAGCCTCCTTGCGGAATCTGTTTAGCAGCCAGTCTGGGCTGTGATGTTGGGTCTTTTAAGGTAGAAGATGTACTTCTCATTTACCTGCAGGTGGTTGTTGGGCTTGCTATTCTATTCAGTGCTTATGACTATTGATGAGGATCCCCTGGAAGAGAAGGATAAGTTACTTACATGTAATCCTAGTTCTCTTCCAGGGGTATCCTCCTCAGTCATAAGCAACCCACCCGTCTCCCCAGGTAAATGAGAGCTGTACGTTTTTATATTTGTATTTAGCCCTGACATCAGGGTTATGCAAAGAACAACTGACCTAACTGTCAGCCCTGAGGCATGATGGGAAGCCTGGGGTCAGGGCTGCCTTAAAGGCACAGTGCCATATTTTGTTGAAAATGCTTTCATTTTCTATGTTAATGCTTTTCAATGCAGCCTGAGGCTAACAATGTCTTTTTATGAGCAATTTTCAGGAGGTATGAGTGGTTTTACTCATTAAAACACAAAATTCAAAGGATATTTGATTTATTGTATTCTTTGTTTCCATTATAATTGCAGTACATGTACAAGGTTTTACATTGTTAGCCTCTTTTTGGGGGCTGCATTGGTATGAGAAAAATAATATATGTACGTACATATATGTGGAGCTAGATATGTGTTTTTTACATATATATTTTTACATTGTTTCCGGGGTTCCGCACATGGGCGGGAATATTCAGTGCTTATGACTTTGATGAGGATACCCCTGGAAGAGAACTAGGATTACAGGTAAGTAACTAATCCTTACTGCTGCCGGGGGTACTGAAAAGTGTTGGGAGTACGAGGGCAGACAGGGCCTTACTGGGCGCAGGCTCCATGGAATTCAAAAGAGATATAGCAACTTATTTGAAATCTGCTGCACCTCCACCAATCCCATCGAGGAGTGGACTTGTGTGCCCAACACGAGAAGCCTATTGTACAAGGCCAGAGGCAGTCCTGCCAATTACCATAAGATACGGGGCAAATGGTGGGGGGAGGCAGATATGGATTGGTTGTCTTAATGATACTGAAATTCTGCCTGGCAGGCTAACCTATGGACATTGCAGGATAACCTATGGACATTGCAGGATAAATGTGATAATTGAGCAATAATCAGTTTGCCAATTAGTTTTTACTGATGGCGATGTACCGATTTATGTGATTTTTCACGTGTGATTCTGTTTTTAAAGTTATTTATAAAAAAAAAAAATTAAGAAGCAAAGGGAGGGTGGGGCATTTTCTACAAGGCGCTACTAGACCCTGCAATGGCTGCACAGAAGAAACCCTATTCTGCGCCATTGGTTCAATGGTAGATCACAAAAGACCAGCTCTGCTACCCACACCTTTTGTCCTCCCACCCTTCAATGTGGAGTGGACTGTTTAAGATGTCTTCAGTGCAGAACTCAAACTATTTTACTACAGCCCTTCCGGACAGAGTTAAATAAACTTGAGGCTTTTGGATACGTAAAACTAATGACCCCTTCTTTTGGGCTACTGTGTCCATGCTTAATGGTCACTGGTCATCAGCTGTCTGCGTCTAAACAAATGTTGAAATGCATCTTTCACATATTGTGCTTCTAGCTGTCACACTTCAGCACTACGCTTGGATGTGTTTTACTAGATCGTTGGGAGTATCCAGGCTATGCTTATGGACATGCCCTTTGACAAAGAGTGACTTTTTGGAGAGAAAGCAGATTTCTCCTCGGAACCCTTCAAGAACAGCATGCCATAGCCCTGCTTCTCTAGGTACCTTCAGTTTGAGTTGGACACAGGTCCTGCTGTACACATAATAGACAATCCTGCTGCTGTGCTGACTACTGCAGAAAGTACAAGAGGATTGGGTGCACTGAAGCAGGTTGCTTCATACTGGGCGATGAGCATTTAGTATACCATTGTGTTCAGACTCTGCATTCAGTCACCTTTTCTCTTCCTAGAGAGCGGACCTACTCTCCAAGCAGGATAGGCAAATTCCAAGTCACTTGCACACGTTCATATTGAGCAGTGCCAGCAAGAATCCCTTTAACTTACTGAGTAGATCCCAGAAGTCAACCCGGCTGCCCAGAGTTCACTCCAGGGACCATAGCTTCAAGGTAGGTGACATGCTGCATATGGGCGTGTTTCTAACTTTCATCTTGAAATTTGCTCCAAGTTCTTAGCAGTGCTGCATCGGGTGACTGATTGCACACTCAATTCAAATTTTGGGAGCCTATTTGGATTATCCCCTCTAGCCACTATGTACTACATAAACATCCTGGAGCTCAGGGCAGTCAGGCTGGCCCTACAAGGGTTCCTTATGTTTGGGAGGACAATGGAGTTGCAGATTGAACAAGCATGCTAGAAGAGATGAAGATGATTATTGTGTCTAAGAAAACCCACCAACTTTGGGACTGAGCAGTTCACTTTAATCTGCTTTCTATCCAGTCTCTACTGGTCCTGCACACTATGCGCCGCTCGGTACAGCATTAGTAGGCCTTGTATTGAAATATGGTTTGTTTTCTCACAAGTTCTTAAGGAGCGCCTTTCAAAGTTTAGAAAACTGCAAAAAAAAAGTTGATTTTGGAAAAATTATATAAAATAATTCCTTGTTTTCTAAGACCAACATTGTGGATGATTCCTAGCTAAAGAACTGCTGTTTCTTGGAAGGAACCTTCCTTTTCTTAAGAGCATAGGGGAGTTTCTCTTCCAAGGAAGACATTTTCTGCTTGCAAAAAGTGTCCTTCTCAGACCTTTTTCTTTACTAATCAATATGATTTATTTTTTAAGTGCTTAAAGGATTTTCTTATGATAGCTCTGAAAAAAAATGCAAGTGATATTGGTGGCTCTCCTGATATACAAAATGGTTAGTCATTTAGGCATGCCCAGTCCTCGTGGATCAGTGGCAGAGATCATTGTTTGTCACCGTGATCACAGGTTAAAATCCTTATGGGTCAACTCGGCCTTTCTTCCTTCAGTTGTTGGTAAAGAGAGGACCAGGCTTGTTTGTGCTTCTTGCCTTGAACTGCGCACTCAGGGCAGCAGTGGGCATGTCAGACACTGGAAGATCAAAATTACTTCTGTAACTCCAATCCTAGAACTTTTGGTAGAGTTATAAATTCCCCAAGTGTTTTTTAGAAATGGTTGAAAAGTTGTAATTTTGAATTGCAGAAAGTACTGGTGAGGGCTCAGCTCAGGGCAAAAAACTACTAGGAATACCCAGTACCAGTTATTTGGATAACAAGAAACGTCAATTTTCCTTAATTAGCCCGAAGGCCTTTCTTGTTGTGAATGTGTGCACGACAAATAGGCCTGTTAAACAGCCACTGCCTTCGCAGTGATTCTTAGTTGTCTTTACATTCCCCTCAAACCGTTCTTGCTACACAAGGTTTTTTCAAATTGTGAGCCCAACCATTTCTCTTTCCCAGTTTCTGACCTAGTACAATTAAACAGTTTCTTATTTTCTAGCTATTGCCTAAAAGAAGTCAAAGCCTAAGCAGATATTTTATGGTGGGTTTGCCACGAAATTTGTTTGTAGACATTCACAGCAAAATAGATTGTATCCTATTTTTCCATTTGCTCTCTGAAAGCTAGTTGAATCCTTTTAGGTGAACCTTTGACTCTTTTCTGTAAGGGCAAAGCAGCCACTTCAACTCTATTTAAATATCATTCCCATTTATGAGGTATACAACTAGAAGCATTTGATGTACTCTTTTGCATTACGGATTGATTGGCGATGCCATAGCGTATCTTCATTTCTTTGATAGAACTTACTAGATTTCCTTCACTTTTTGCGATCATCTTACTATTCTATTCAGTGGTGACATCAATAAAAATATTCCAAATGGAGAGTGAATTTCTTGTAATCTTAGTTCTTTATTGTGGGAATATTCATTGAATTAATAAGGTCTCTTGCATCCTTGGAAACCAAGAGATTTTTTTTCTGAAATAGACATTTGAGATCTTTCTTCAGGCCACTTGAAGCTCCCTTTTTCTGAGTTTATGGTTGGCACTTCATTTTACCTGTTATGTTTCCTCCTATTCAGATGAGCCACCTGTGTTACATTTCATAGAGTCTTTTTCTCTGAAAACATGTTGAAATCCCTCAAATGTAGCTGGAGGTATTCAGTCGTCTTAAATTCAGTGAATAGTCCAATGATGTAGTATCCGGGTTACATGTGAACACAGTTTTCTTCTGTGTTGTGAAATCTTCTTTTTCTTTGCAGATACTGCGAGAGCCGACGAAGGGTGTTGTTATTGCACGTGCATGAAGGCTATGAAAAAGACCTATGGGAATATATCGAGGACTGAAAGCCGAACATTCTCCCTGCATAAAAACAAAAATCATAATTGAACTCTTGACAACTTTTATCATCTAGAGTGCTCATGCAATTAAAAGCAAAGAAACAATAACACAAACAAAAGGCGCCACACAGGGCCCTCAAGCCCAGTCTCCCATCGCTGGTCTCTGCTCCCGCCATTCGGGTTTGTTAATGGAAAGTTTAAGTAAATTATATTGTAATAAAAAACAAAAAAGGTAGCTAAAGAATTGTACAACAGTATTCTGGGCGGCCAATGGGAATCTAGAGGAAGCACTAAAATCAAATGAAAACCCTACAAGATAAACTTGTGACCTGCTGAAGCTTTCCCTCCTTGAAGCAGGAGCCTTCTCTTTTCAATGAATTTGCCCCTTGTAATCCAGGTGATTATCGCCTAGTTTTTTACACCACATTTCATTTGCGAACCTGCAACTTCGTTGTTGGTTCCTGCTCTACAGCCACGTCCTTTTATTCCCTCATCCCAGCCTGGTACATGAATGAAAGCTGCTTGGCCCATGCGGTGTTCTTTGGAGGGGAAAGCAAAAGGGACAATGGGGTAAAAACAAAACTTTGTATATGACTTTTAAACAAACAAGATTAAAAAAGAAAAAGGAGAGCAGTATTTTTCAAGAATGTATATAGCGCATATGCATGGACAAAGAGCAAGTGTGGCACGTGTTCGCATAATGTTTCCTTACAAAAAAAAATATTTATTCTTTAAAAATCTTCATGATCATGTCTATTTGCTGTGCTGTTTTTCTCTTGTGCTGTAGTATTAGGTGCTCTTCTGCTATAGCATTGGCTGATATATTGTCCAAAAAGGAGTTGAAGTGAAAAGGCACCAAATGTCAGGACATTTTGGTAAGTTACATTATATATTTGAAGGCAACAGTTCTGTCTTCTCAGTTAGGATTAGATGGCATCTTGAAGGTTGTGCTGAATTGTATGGTATGGGACAAAGCTTATCAAATTGTAAGGCACTGGCTGGGTATCAGGAGACCATGGTTTGAGTAAGACCGTTATTGGTAGGGAATACAGGTGGAAATGCTTGTTTTAGCAAGTGGGCAGTGTGAAATTGGAAAATTTATGCATTGAATGCTTGGCATAATTTGGCATGAACGTTTAGTAATGGAGTTTCGGGAGCTTATCACCTATTCTCCTATGAAACACAGGCTGGGAACTGTTATGCAGGCAATAAGTTTGGAAGGAGGGGACAACTTTGCAGTAGCTGGTGTTAAGCAACTTGCATAATATTTTGTGTAGACAAAAGAAAATTAGTAGACATTGGCATGAAGATGCATTTTCTAAAGGCTATTCTGTTAATGGACAACCTGTAAAACACAGATTTAGGAATGGTTATAGAGACTGCTGACTTTACAACAATCTATGAACTAGTAGAGCTGGGCATCCTAAGAACACAAAAGGGGTGGACATTCAAAGACTTAATCAACACGGGTAGTACAATGATTGCAGTGAATGCAGAATAAAGCAACTGTAGCCTGGCAGGATTTCAAAGAAGGTTTGTACAGCCAGGAATAATGTCCAAGAGACTGTTTAGTCTGGATTGCTGATGAATATTTAGAACGTTGTAAATGTTACTGACTTGGCTATTTGTACTAAGATGGTCTAGTATGAATAGCAACAGATGAATATCCAAGACTCTTCTTATGGTCAGGACCCAAAGGCCAAGCCACCACATTTTGAATGATGAATTTTCAGGTCACCAATTAAAGCTTTGAAGATTCCAACAATAATTAAGTCATAGGAAGAGGTGGGAATGACAGCCCGCATTAACAAGAATGAACATCTTACAGAAAGAGCTACTTCCTTGAAGTAAGAAGAGTGTTTTGTTTTTAACTTAACAAGATATTCCTTATTGAATTTTTAAAAGAGCACAAATGCGGACTTCAATGGCCATGTGATTGTGAGTTGGGAATGAATATACAAAAGGTTCCATTTTGTTGAATGATGACTATCAAAAGCTATGAGCATCCTAGAGCATATGTTGCTCTTTTGGTATATGAATGTATGACTGAGCTAAATTTTGAAGACCCTGTGACTGATGGCCACTCGATTGTGATACGGCCTGCCTTATTTTAAAGGGAAAAATAACCAAAAGCTATCTTGGATAGATGGGTTTGTTAATTTTTAGTATCTGTTGGAGAGT
Source organism: Lissotriton vulgaris (assembly GCF_964263255.1). Lineage (NCBI taxonomy): Eukaryota > Metazoa > Chordata > Amphibia > Caudata > Salamandridae > Lissotriton > Lissotriton vulgaris. Next base: position 35,101,306 of record NC_141688.1, read on the forward strand.
TTGAGCTGCAGATTCCTTACCTTACAGTATTCTCCAGGTGTCAGACTGGAGCCATTAAATCTTGAGCAGTACAGCATGCTGGTAGGTGTCGATCGCCTCTGCGTATTTTACGCCTGAAATGATGTGCGCTGTATATGTGCCACCCCGGCGTGCCGATATCAGTTCTTATCTGAAAGAAACAGTTTAGTGTTAGATTCCTTACCTTAGAATATCCCCAGGCGTCAGACTGGATCCGGAAAGTTTTCGTCAGCAGTACCCCTGCGCGTCGCTAGGCGTCGTCTACAGGCGTCTTGATCGCCGGAATGACGTCGTCTGAGTACTTAGACGCTGCCCTTGCGCGCTGACGTCAGTTCTTCTTTTTCCTGCGCCAGTATGCACCGATCCGGGAAGAGCAGTAATCTAGTCATTTTTTTACTAACTTTTTTGATCACTTTTTGAGTCGACCTTTGACTCGCGGTGCTGATAGGAGTGCCTGGTTTGAAACCTTGCGAAGCCTATCACCGCCTGATGTCGTTGACCGACCCCCACCGTCGGTGCCTTTACTGCCTCGGGCCGACCATGAGGACAAGTTGTGCCCCGACTGCCGGGCCTTGACCTCGAAGGCTAGATGGGAGCGGTCCTGTAAGCTGCTCAAATTTTGGCAGTCGACTCCGTGCCGCTCGAGGTCCCGGTTGAGGAGGAAGTAGAGTGACCGGTTGCAGAGCTGCAGTCTTCGCCGCTCGACGAGTCACCACCACTAGTCGGGCTCCAAGTCCTCAGGTAAGTCGAGGCGTTCGAAAAAGAAGTCGAAGAGGCGTCACTGCTCTTCTGACGCTCGCGCAACGCGGCGGGGGGGGTTCAGGCGACACCGCCCACGCGGCTCCGTCTGAGCCGCAGGCGCCGCGTCCAGCTCCATACCGCCGGTGCCTGGGCTGCACGCGACTCTGGAGGAGATCAGTGCTTTCCTCGCGGCCATGAGGTCGCACTTCCCTCTATCGGAACCTGCCGAGGTGTCTTAGGGACACCTTAGGGACTCCGTGGGTCTGACTAGGAGCCCAAGCGGGCCGGCGGCTCCGGTGCCGTTGGGTGCTTCGGCCCGGCGATGTCGTAGACTCCGGTCCAGACGCCGCAGAGGGTGTCGTTCCCGCCGCCGTCCCTGGTCAACGTTGACACCAGTTTCAGCCCCGGTCCGGCGCCACTCGGCGGCGTCTATGGTTGAGGCCTTCACCTACGACCAAGCTCTATCATTTTTGCCTGCTTATCGGGAGATGGTTGATGAGGTGGACTGGAAGGGGTCTGAGGACCCTCTGGCACAGCAGTGCCAGTTGAGCCAGGACTGGGCAGAAGAGCTGGGGGAGGCCAGTGGTCTGGACACTTCGCACAACACTGGATTCGTCGCTCCTCCCTCCATGGCTTCGGAGGAGGGGACTGCTTACAGCGTGGTGTTGAACAGGGCAGCCAAGGCCTTGGCTCTTGAGCGCCCTGTCGCGGCCGTGAGGACAACCTCCTCACTGAGGTGCTCAAACCGCAGGCAAGCTCCTCAGAGCCTCTACTGCCGTTTAACGAAGCCCTCACCGACATTTTGATGGGCACCCGGTTAAAGCCCTCCACAGGCCTCCCTGTGGATCGGAAGGTGGCCCGATGCCACGGCCCAGCTCTGGGCGACCCCTGCTTTCTGTCCTTTCACCCCACCCCAGAGAGCCTGGTCATCCAGGCCTCTACGTACCAGACCGCATTCCCGTCCGCTCCTCTGGATCGGGAATACAAAAGTTATCAGTTTGGGAAGAAACCGTTCCCCTCCCTGAGTTTGGGGCTGCGGTCTGTCACCACCGCCTGCCTTTTGGGCTGTTACACCCACTCTCTGTGGGATACGGTTGCGAGGTGCTGCCACAGTGCCCGGAGGAGGCCCAGACACGGCTCGCCCTGGCGGAAGGGCGGGACGCAGCACGCTACTCGATCTGGTGTGGACTTCACACCACTGACTCTCTGGGTAGAACGATTGCAATGACTGTGGCGGTTCGCCGCCATGCCTGGCTGAGGTCCGCCAACTTTTTAGGGAATGTCCAGGCCACGCTCATGGACTTACCTTTCGATGGCAGTTGCCTCTTTGGCGACAAAGCGGACATTGCGCTGAAGAGTTTCAAGGGCTACGGCCAAGTCCTTGGGCCTAGGCCAACGCCAGCAAACTTCCGCTTTTCGCCCCTTTCGTGGCCAAGAAAGGGGCACCCCCACACGTCCAGCCAGCCACAGGCCGCAGAACCAGTCTCAACTCGGTCGCGTACGTGTTTCCGCTGTGGCGGTGCCGGAGGGACAATGGCAGGGTCAGTCCACATCCGCTCCCGCGGCATCTGCCTCGAAGCCTTCCTAATCCGGCATTTCAGGCCCTTTCAACGCCAGTGGGGGTAGCTCACCATCACCTCCTCCCCTGGCGTACCATTACGTCGGACAGGTGGTTGCTGCAAATAGTCCGAAGGGGCTACTCCCTCCCCTTCGAGGCGACCCCTCCAGTCATGCCACCGCAGTACCACCGCATGTCGGGGGATCATTTGCAAATTCTGCAGGAGGAAGTTATGGCCCTCTTGGCCAAGGGGGCCATCGAACGCGTTCCTGGGCCAGAAGTAGGACAGGGCTACCTCCGGAAGGAGAAGTTCAAGATGCTGACTTTGGCTCAGGTCCTAGCTGCCCTGGACCCGGGAGACTGGATGGTAGCGTTGGACTTGCAGGACGCATATTTCTACATCCCCGTCCTGCTGGCTCACCGGTGCTACCTGCGGTTCACGGTAGGCCACGAGCACTTTCAGTTTACCGTTCCCCGCTTCAGCCTTTCCAGCGTCCCTCGGGTGTTCACGAAAGGGATGGCGGTGGTCGCAGCTCATCTGCGCAGATCAGGGGTTTCAGTCTACCCCTATCTTGACGATTGGTTGTTGAAGGCAGGCTCTCCCCAAACAGTCATCTCGCACGTCCAGGCTGCGGCTGACCTCCTGCACTCGCCGGGGTTCTCCATCAATCTGCCGAAGTCACACCTGTGCCCCTCTCTGAAGCTCCTTTTCATCGGAGCGATTCTGGACTCGGTGCAGTTTCGGGTTTCTCCCCCCGAGCAGCGGGTTCGGGATATTCAGGCGCAGATTCCGATCTTTCAGCCTTTATCCTGAGTATAGGTCAGGTTGACGCTGCGGATCCTGGGGCTGATGGCCTCCTGCATCCTTCTGGTGCAACACGCCAGGTGGCGGATGCGGGCTCTGCAGTGGGACCTGAAGTTTCAGTGGGCACAGCATCAGGGCAACCTGTCCGACCACGTCCTGATCTCGGAGGGCACTGCGAGTCAGTTGCAGTGGTAGCTCAAGAGCCGCAATTGGGTTTGGGGCAGATTTCTCTCCCTACCCCAACCGTAGCACGTAGTGGTGATGGATGCGTACCTCCTGGGATGGGGAGCCACATGGGAGATAAGAGGCCTCTGATCTCTGGCGGAGTCCCGGCTCCTATCAACCTTCTGGAGCTACGGGCGATCCGACTTGCACTGAAGGCATTCCTTCCCTCTGTCAGTGGAAGTGTAGTGCAGGTGTTCACGGACAACACCACCGCCATGTGATACTTCAACAAACAGGGCGGGTGGGCTCGTGAACCCTTTGACAGGAGGCTCTGCGCCACTGGCAATGGCTGGAACACCAGGGCGTCACCCTGATGGTTCAACACCTGGCAGGTTCCCTGAACGCCAGGGCGGACAAACTCAGCCACCGGTGCATGATGGATCACAAATGGCGTCTGAACTCTGACGTGGCGCAAGGTCTTTCAGCAGTGGGAAGAGCCTTGGTTAGATCTATTCGCCATCGAAGAGAACGCGCAATGTCATCAGTTCTGCGCGTTGGAATTTCCACGGCGGCACTCGCTCGGTGATGCTTTTCGCCGCGAGTGGAGCTGCGGTCTGTTGTACGCCTTTCCGCCTATACCACTTCTGGCCAGAGTGCTAAAGAAGATCAGGCGAGACCGGGCCCAAGTCATCCTTGTGGCTCCAGACTGGGCAAGAAGATACTGGTATCCCGAGCTACTCAGCATGTCAGTCGATCCCCCGATTCGTCTGCCTCTTCAGGGGGACCTTCTGTCGCAGCAGCAGGGGACGGTCCTCCACCCGAACCTGTCCAGTCTCCACCTACATGCGTGGAGATTGAGCGGCGGCAGTTGAGGCCATTTGACTTGCCTCCTGAAGTCTGTGATGTGATTCTGGCAGCCAGGCGTCCCTCCACAAAAACGGTATACGCCTGCAGGTGGAACAAATTTGTGGCATGGTGCTCAGCAAAGGCTGTGGATCCACTCTCTGCCCCCCTTTCAGAGGTTCTCCTCTTCCTTCTTTCTGTTGCCCAGCAGACCTCTGCTCTGGGCACTATCAATGGCTACCTCTCAACCATTTCAGTCTTCTTAAGGCTTCCTGATCAGCCTTCTCTTTTCAAGTCCCCTGTTGTAAATAGATTCTTGAAAGGCATCACACACGTTTCCTCCTGTTCCTTTCGTGATGCCTCAGTGGGACTCGAATCTTGTTCTAACGTATCTGATGTGCGCTCCTTTTGAGCCAATTCATAACTGTCCTCTTAGTCTTCTGACTCTTAAGAGTGCATTCCTGGTTGCCATCACCTCTGCCAGGAGAGTGATTGAGCTCCAGGCTAAATCTTCTAAACCTCCTTTCCTCTCTGTCCTTCCGGACAAGGTTGTTCTAAGGACTTGTCCTTCTTTCCTGCCCAAGGTGGTCACAGACTTTCATATCGGGCAGTCAATCACCTTGCCCACATTCTATCCGCCTCCGCATCCCTCGAAAGAGGAAGAGGCTCCACCGTCTGGACCCAAACGTGCGCTCTCATTCTATCTGGACCGCACACGCCAGTTTCGGATGGACGACCAGCTCTTTGTTGGTTACGTGGGCGCAAAGAAGGGACGGGCGGTGCACAAGCGGACCATCTCTCGGTGGGTCGTCTTGTGCATCAAGGTTTGCTACTCTTTGGCGAAAAAGGAGCCTCCTGTTGGGCTGCGCGCCTATTCAACTCGGGCCACGTCTACTACTACTGCCCTGCGTAGGGGAGTCCCCTTGCAGGACATCTGCCAGGCAGCTACCTGTGCCTCGCTGCACACGTTTGCTAGGCATTACTGCCTGGATAGCCAAGTCTGGAGAGATGGCTTTTTTGGCTGTTCCGTTCTCCAGGACTTTGTCGTGTGATCTTGGTTCGCAGACCCACCACCGGGGTTGGTATTGCTGGGGTATCTATTCTAAGGTAAGGAATCTAACACTAACCTGTTTCTTTCAGATGCAAAAGTTACTTACCTTCGGTAACGCTATATCTGTAAGAAACAGTAGTTAGTGTTAGATTCCTTACCGCCCCACCCATCCTCCCCGTTCTGCAAAACGATATCTAGGGTTAAAGACATCCCTTTCAGGGCCCTAGTTTCATGGCACCAGTGTTGGTTTCTACCATTGCTCTGCGTTACTTCAGCGGAAAGCTATGTATAGAACTGATGTCAGCACGCGAGGGCTGCGTCTAAGTACTCCGTCATTCCGGCGATCACGACGCCGACGACTGACGCAGAGCCATAGACGACGCATAACGACGCGCAGGGGTACTGCAGACAAACTTTCCTGATCCAGCCTGACGCCTGGGGATATTCGAAGGTAAGGAATCTAACACTAACTACTGTTTCTTACAGATATTTCGTTACCAAAGGTAAGTAACTTGTGCTTCTTTCTGTGCCATCTGAGCAGATTCAGAAACGGCTACCTCAGTCCTATTTTGAACTAACTTTTTCAACTTTGTCAATTCCTTTTGAGCTACACTCCCAGTGTGTGTTGGGGGTGTCCCCTAAAAACAAATATGGGGTTTAAACTCTGTAAATCCTGTCACAGACCGATATCTGTGACAGACCCCCACCTGTTTTGCTTGTGTTGCCTTTAGCTGTAGCACGACTCCCCAGACTGTGGAGCAGTAAACCACAAGGCAGTCTGGGAATGTTCCCTGCGGCTCCTGGTCACCCGACACCAGACCACTTCGCATTGCTCCAAGTACCAGTTGTGAGGGGAGTCCCATGCCCGCTCTGAGTCTTTCCTGATGGTCAACATCACACTTCAAATCAGGCAAGTACCACAAGAAAAAGAAATCCAAGAAGTGGACGTGCTCTTGGACTTCCCCGCACCGGTCTGTCTTATCTGATGAGACACAGAAATTATGCCATAAACCTAGGGCCCATTCCTGTAGCCAGACCCAAAGCCTGAATCTAGCCATAGAGCCTGAATTTACTGTAGCGACCAGCTTGAAGAATTTCATGAAACCATGCACCTCATATTTGGGTGTCTGAAACCTCTGGAGGACCTTCAGGCCCCATGGGATCAGCAGGTGCCCCAACCGGATTTTCGCTGGCAGATTAGTCCATGGGACCAGTCGGATCCTTTGGATCTGTACCTGGACTCTAATTAAGTACAGTTGCACATCCTTATTCTTCCCCAGAGTCTGTTTCTACAGTGCCATTTCTTGCTCCTCAGACGCTCCTTGGCTCCAAAAACCCCATACTCCTACCCATCTCCAATATAGATCTGGACCGATGCTGTCAGACATAGACTCCGATGTTGACCACACCAAGAACCTCTGGTTCGATGAGAGCAACTCTTTACTCACAGGCCATGTAGGCGTGGGACGGATCTGAGAATCTTAAAGGTTATTCCGACCCCCTCTAACAGCCCTTGGACAAGGAGATCTGGTATGAGGAAATGGCAGATGCCAAAGACCCCTCCTCTGACACTCTCCTAGTCTTTCCTACTAGTGTGGCTACGGAGGAAGGATGTACATTTTCCATGGTGTGGAGGGGACAGCTGAAGTCCTGGCCCTTGCTCTGCCCTCTTAGATAGTTAAGACTAATATCTTGACAGAGAAAGCCCTCACTGATGTCCTGCTTGGTACCTGGACCAAGCCCTGCACACGCTATCCTGTGCTCGGGACCATTGCCCGCTGCTATCGCCAAGCTCCTGGGAGCTAGCTTTTATTTACCACACCTCAGACACTCCTCCTCCCCCCCCCCGACCCCCCCCTCCCCCCAAAGAACGTGATTGTCCAGCCCTCCACCTCCAAGGTTAAGCCATGCATTCTCTACCACACCTATGGATAAGGGAATCAGAGGCTGGACAACCTGAGCAAGAGGGTTTTCTCTTCCAACTCAATTGTAGTGTGGTCCGTCATTACTGTATGCCTCTTGGGCTGGTATTACCACAGTGTTTGAAACTTGTTTGCACAAGTGCTGCCCATGGTCTCCGGGGAAAAGCCTAAGCAATCCTGTCTCAGGCTATTTCTGATGGCAGGGACGCAGCAAAGTTCACAATACACCAATGGACACAACAGACTCCCTAGGTAGAGCATGCTTCATTGGTGGGACTCCAGCAGCATTCCTGGCTTAGGTCAGCTGGCTTTTTGGAGGATGTCCAGGTATCCCTTATGCACATGCCCTTCTGTGGCACTAGCCTTTTCAGCAATTGGGCAGATTTGGCACTCACACTTTAAGGCCAGCAGTGCCACCGCATAGTCGTACTCTCAATGGCCCCACGCCAGTCCCATTCTGCCTTTCATAGCTACGGTAGGGGCTACCAGCCTTTTGCAGCCAGCTGACTCCCAAGTAATTTTGTGGCCACAGCCGCAGTTGCCACAAGCCTCGTGGGGTACAAGGCAAGGGATCCCCAGTCCCCCGAAACCCCCCCTCAAACCCCTTTAATATGCCCTCTCCCATCATAAGTAGCTGGTCGGCGGCAGGTCTATCACCTCAGACAACTGTAGGCTCCAAATTGATCACAAGGGTTGCATTTTTCCATTCACAATGAGCCGTGAGCCCCGCTATCCATGCCACCATCTTTATATCAACTGACTGATCATCACCTCTCCCTCTGGCATTCGAAAGTACAGGCTTTCTGGCCAAAGGAGCTATTTGAAGGGTGACGACATCAGAAGTACATTGTGGTTTCTATTCCCGCTCCTTTCTGGTGCCGAAGGAGGACACAGGCCTCCACCCAATGCTAGACCTATGCCACTACTTTCTGAAAAAGGAGAAATTCAAAATGCTCACATTGGCTCATGCCCTGACTGTCCTGGATACTGGATAGTAGCACTGGACTTGCAGGACACATTTCTAAATACCGGTCTTGCTGGCCCATTGGCCTTGCCACCCGGTTTACTGTGAGCCAAGAGCACTTTCAGTTCGATATACTCACTTTTGGCCTTAACGGCTCCCTTCGGGCCTTAACAAAAGTGATGACAGTGGTTGCAGCTCCTCTTTGGAGGTCAGGGGTTTCAGTTGTCCCCTTCCTTGACAACTGGCTGTTGAGAGCCGGCATGCACCAGGCAGTCATCACCCATCTCCAGACTACAGCAGACCTTCTGCATTTGCTGGAGTTTACTTAAACGTGCTGAAGTCACACCTGACTCCCTCTGCGGCACTCCTTTTCTGCAGAGCTGTTCTGGACACAGTGCATTTTAGTTTCTACCCTCTGGAGCTGCGAGTCAAGAATATTCAGGCTATAATTCTGATGCGTCAGCCTCTGTATGTAATTTTGGTGAGACTGACAGACTGCTGGGTCTTATGGCCTCCTGCAGGCTATTGGTAAACCATGCCTACTAGTATATGTTGGCTGAGCAGTGGGACCTGAAATCCCAGTGGTCATGTCATCAGGGAAATCTCTCTGATCTGGTCCAGATATTGGAAGGAACTGCATAATACCTACAGTGGTAGCTGACTGCCACCACTGGGTCAGCAGCAGAATCCTCTCTACCCACCCAGAGCTCTGTGGTGACAGGTGTATTACTTCTGGATTGGGGCAGCCTCTCTGGGAGAGGTGGAGATCAGAGGTCTCTGGCGGAGTCTCCGCTACACATCAACTTTGGAGCTGAGAGCGATCCAGCTGGCATTGAATGCCTTCTTACCCTCCCAGCAAGTTCAAATTGCTTCACGTGTTCATGTACAATACCACCACAATGTGGTATTGCAACAAACGGGCCGTGTGGGGTCGTAGCTTTGCATCTTTGCACATGCCTGGAACGTCAGGACATTTTCCTGGTCATACAACACCTGGTGGGCTCTCTAAATGCCAAGGCAAATAAACTCAGCTGGTGGTGCCCTGCAGATCACGAATGACCTCCCCATCCAGAGGTGGTGCAAGGTTTCTTACACGACTAGGGAGAACCTTGTTTAGATCTGTTTGCCACTAACCAGAACAGGCAAAAAGTCCGCACTTCAGTGTTTTGGAGTTTTCAAGGGGGCTCTCCCGCGGAGACTTATTAAGTCTTGATTGGGGCTTAGGATTCTTGTGCCCTGAGTTCTGAAGATCTGGACGGACCAGGCCCAAGTCATCCTTGTGGCCCAAAATTGGGCACAGAAAGTATGTTATCCTGAACTCCTGAGCATGGGTCCTGAGATCAGGCTGCCCCTTCTGGATGCTGCAAAAGGGTGTGGTTGTGCACTGAACCTGCACCCATTCCAACTTGCCAGGTGTTTAGATTGAGGGTCAGCATTTAACTGTTTTTGATCCCCTTTGGAAGCCTGTAAAGTTATACTGGCAACCAGGCATGCATCAGCAAAGACTGTATACACCAGCCGTTGGGACCAGTTTGTGGATTGGTGTGCAAATAATAATGTTGGTCCTTTTTCGGCATCTTTGTCCAAGGTATTGTTTGTTTTATCTTTAGATCAGCAAGGCTTTGCTGCTTTGGGCACAGTTCAAGGGTATCTTTCGACCATTTCTGCTTTCTTACAATTGCCGTATCATCCCTCCTTGCTCAAGCCGCCTGTTGTGAATCAATTTCTGAAAGGACTTCAACACGTTTCCAGTTGAACACTTCATTATTCCCCAATGGGGCGTTAACTTGGTTTTTAACCTTGTTGATGTGTTCACCCTTTGAGCCCATGCTTAGCTGCCTTCTGCGTCTATTCTGGTGACCATTACTTCGGCCAGAAGGGTCAACAAGCTACAAGTGCTCTCTCTACACCCTCCGTATACCAGCTTCTTACCAGACATACTAGTTCTCTGCACTAGCCTCTTTTCTGCCAAAGATGTTGACTTCCTTGTACGCTGGCCAAAGCATCTCAAGGCAAAACTTCTTAACTCAGCCTCACCCTTCTAAGGAGAAATAGTCCATCGACTAGACTCTAAAAAGGAAACAAGGCAAAAAAGGAAACAATGTGCAGAAACTGACCATCTCCAGAGAGATAAAGCTCTGCATTAAGATCTACCCGCTGCTCAAGAAACAACCCCTAATTGCTTGCGAGATCGCTCTACTGGAGCCAATGCTACGACCTCTGTGTTCCTGGAAATCCATCAGGCTGCTACATAAGCTTCTCTGCACACGTTTGCAAAACACTACTGCCTTACAGTCAGGTCTGTTATGACAGTCTTTTTGCCCGTTTAGTCCTCCAGGACTTTTTGGTCTGAACAAGTTTGCAGTCCCACTTCCGGGGAGGTGTTGTTTTGGTATCTATTGTAAGATAAGTAATCTGCGGCTAGAAGTCTGTCAGATGAACAAGTTACTTACCTTGGGTAACACCTCATCAGGCAGCGACTCTATTTAGCCGCAGATTCGTTATCGACCCAGCCAACCTCCCCGCTACTGCAACTTTGTTTCTTCTAACTAGATGACCCCTGTAGTTACTTTGTATCTGCATACTGGTCCATCACTCTTCTGATGTGGCACCGTTTCTGGCTCGGAAATGTCAAGAAAAAGTGATGTGTGTGCAGGGGTGCCAGGCACGTCACCACTGGCGAGGACAGGTACTTCTCAAATTTTCCATATCCAGTTTGACGCCTGGGGATATTCTAATGTAAGGAATCTGCGGCTAGATTATCTCAACCAGATATGGCATTACCGAAGGTAAGTAGCTTGTTAATTAAGGAAAGAGAGCCTGCTACACTTACCATGCTGGTCTCCTCTTCTGCTGTCCTAGTGACTGGGAAATATCAGCATACTGTAGGACCAGAAAGAACTTTATGAATGGTAAGCTTGTTCTTAACACGTTTTAGTGGAGCTACAGAACAAACTCCCCTAACTGAACCCAGACCTTATTAAAACACATTTCATTTTACAACCATTGGCGGGATGCAGGCATTGGTTACTTTTGCCTTCATTATTGGATTTTTTTTTCATAAGTTTATAAGCATTTCTTGGCATATGCATTATCTCTGAAAACAACCTGTGTTTATTTTCTTATGTATTAAGTCTACTGCAAGGAAAGGATGTCTGTGCTTGGCAACATTCTTTGCGTTAAGCTAAGGTAATTAAATCGAACCAATCACTAACAAAGTAACTGTCACTAAACACCAATCCACATATACCTTTTAAAAAAATTATTTGTCACTTTTTTGCAAATTCTTTAACATGACAAAAAACTGTTCCATCATACTCCAGAGCAAAAGTCCAACTGTTTATATGTTTCACACTGCATAATGATTCCAGAATATTGAATCCTGACTAGACTAGAAATTTCATATCTGAGTTTCATTTTTAGCTTAACACTGCAGAAAGTTTATCTTCTATTTATGTAATTATTTTCAAAGTAGTTGCCTCTTCTGTTTTGGGCCTCCCTTACAGAAATCCATCAACGGAAAGCGCTATTGTGGGCAGTGGGTACTGGGTCCCATTGCAAATCTTTGGTTAGCTTGCTTACCAGTCTCATTTGCTTGCTTCTTCAGTTGTTTTCCTTCCAGTTGGTTTTTCCTTCCCCTGGAGCATAGCTCAGCCATCACTGATTTGCTTGGTGATTTTTCATTCCAGTGCTTACATTCAGAGAACTACTTTTTTTGCTTGTGTTCTGTACTCAATGGGAGAGCATGAGTTTGTTTCCCCCCTCCCCCCTGCTCCTCTGTGCTGTTCCCCCTTCACATTCCTGCCACATGTTATTTGTGTTGCTCCTATACCCTATTGCCTCTCTAACTTGTCAGCCACTATCTTTTTCTTTTACAATTTCTGCCCAGCCCCCTGTTGTTCCTCTAAACACCCTGCTCACCATCCCCATTTGTTGGCAGTTTAGTTGCTTCTCAACATTTAACTTGTAGATTACTTTGCCCTTCCGCTCCGGTTTTAATCATTTGATTCAACCCAAACTCCTCCATTGCTCTAGTACACCGCCCTACTTGGATTCCCTTTTCATTCTTTTTCGCTCCCTCACATCCCAAGCCCCATAGGGGTCTCTTGCTACTATCTGGTTTACTTATGCTGGTTCGTGATAAAAGTATTAGGCATTGGTAAAGCCAGTAGTGGGTGGCACAAAGCGTTGGAAAAGCGCGGTCTACTGTTTTTTGCCAATGCTTGTCATTGGAAGGGATGATCACCTAGTCTTCCCTGGCCAAAATAGCTCTGTTATTGACAGCAGTAGTTAATAGCTTCACAAATTACCCACATGGAAGACATGTGGTCTTGTGCATTTCTTTTCCCCCTTTTTTGTACTTAATATGAACACTTTCAGGAGACTGAATGAACTGTATAGTAGCCAGGAATCTGATCTTTTTTCAAAAGGAATAGAAACAGCGGTGTAAGATTTACTTCTGTAGTAGGGGATCTCTGTGTATAGTCATAATCATGTGAATAGTCCCACCCATGTGCGTGGACCCCGGAGGAATCGAAATAGTCTCTTAAGTTGTCCTTCTGCAATCCTGCATAGACACTTAAGAGAAAATCAAAGATCAATAATGCAGCCTGAAATTAACAATGCTACTCTGGACAGTACTTCAGCCTGAAGTGAAAAAGGATAGCCAGATAACACTGAAATTTACCATTTTGCTAAGTTTTACACCTAGAGAAACTCCCCTTCACAAAAATCCTTTCATGATAGAGAGGAAGGGTTGGACAGACAATCCCCATAGGCTGCCATTATGTGTCTGTAAATGGATACCGTGCCTTTAAGGAACCCTCCAGAGACCCTCTGTATCCCATGATGCACAGCCAAAGGCTAATTACTTTCAGTTCTTTTTTCCGTCTCCTGCTAGCAGGACCCTGGAGCATTGAGCTCCACCTTTATTAGTATATCTTCAATTATTTGAGGTTTTGTGATAGTTTGAGTGTTTCACTCAACGTCTGAGGCCTTTACCTTCCTTTTGCTGTCTTTTTGGGGCAATTTAGCCACTCTTTTCTTGTCAAAATGCCATCTTTATTCGACAAGTGCCCAGAATGTGGCAGGAAGGCCAAGTCTGACTCTCACAGAGTTTGCATACTCTGTCATCCTTCATGTCACGTTCCTGACTCCTGTGTCATCTGCAAGTATTTATCCAGGAGGACCCTGCGTGACGGGGAGAAGATTAGTCAACCAGGCTTGGAGCAGAGAAGATAACAGGCTGCAGGTGAGCCATCTGGGCATGGAGAGAGCCTTTCCTCTTCCATAACCCATGCGTCGGCCTCTGGGGGGCTCCCCAGTCGAAAGAAGGCTGACACAACACAGGTCTCGGTCAACGTTTAAGGCGACAACGTCAAGGCCAGGTATGACTAGCATATGTTCCCCGTCAACCCAGAGCTCTGGGACTAAACGACGTCGAAGACCAACTTCGAGGGGAAGGACGTCGAAACCTCGGACGATGTCGACGTCGAGGACTTCACAGATGACATCGACAGATCATCGCTGTCTATCTGAGTCCAGGAGACATTGGCGCTCGCCGTCGAGGCAGCACTGCCATTCGCCGTCGATGAGCAGGTCGCCGTCGACAAGATCATCGCCGTCGAGGAGAAAGTTGACGTCAAGAAGAAAGTCTACTTCGAGAAGCCATCGGAGCTAGTCGTCGAGAAGCCTGTCTCGCTCTGTGGTCAGCATCTCCACGTCTGGGAGTTCAAGGTCAAGACAGCGTTGACGTTCACCGTCAAGGTGCACTGCTTCCAGAGCTTCCCTTCGAGGCCTGCCCGAAGGCGGAGGAGGGTGATTCACACTTTGGACTCTGAATACTCCAGGACCTACTCACCAACCAGGTCAACGGAATCAGTTCAGCCTGTGGCTCCTCGTCAGTCGCCGCTGCGGCCTAGGACGCCTACTCCTCCTGCTCCACCTCCTCTTCCATGCCTGCCAACGCCTCCGCCACCACCGCCTCAGCCGCTTCCTCGGCTGCCAGTGGTTCCACCTGTACCAGTGATCCCAACGGTGCCAAGAAGGCCAAGGTCTCGGTCTCGGCCGAGACATCGTGCTCGCAGCTGGCGCCGGTCTTCTACCAGATCATGTCGTCGTCCTGGTCATGAGCTCCAGATTTACTAGGGACACGGAGTCCTCTAGTGCAGGAAGATGTTTGCCGACTGTCGGATTCCCCACCTCAGAGGGTGTCACCGGTAGATCACGTTACCACGTTTCAGGAGGTTCCGGTAAGGGGATCGGCTAAACTGGGCATTGCACTGTTCCTGCCTGCCCCTTCCATCGTCTGTGATCTTCGAGACACTACAAAGGAAGCAAGTCTCTCGTCCTCTGCTGCCTTTGGTACCCGGTTTTGGAGGAACCGGCAATGGAGTTGTTCCTGACGCCTGCCTCAGTGAAGTCTGCTCCCTCGAGACTTAAAAAGACATACAGGCCCCCTTACTCGGACCCTGCTTTCCTCCCGGATTCCATTATAGTGGTGGCGGCGAAGAAGCAGCACTCTACGGCCCCTTCGGCCACAGTTTCACCGGACAAGGAAAGCCATAGACTTGATTCTGCGGGGAGAAAAGTCTGTAGCATGGCAGCTCCTTCAATGAAGGCAGCGAGCTAGACTGCTCTCTTGGGCCGGTATGACCGCTCCTTGTGGGAGTTTTTACAACAGTTCGTTCAACTCCTGCCTAGAGACAAACGCGAGGATTTTTAGGAGGTTCTCAATGAGGGTCTGATGGTCTCCAATCAGATCATCAGTGCGGCTGCGAACTCCTCTCTCCTGGCAGCCCATGGTTATTGTCATGGTGTGACTCTGCAACGCCATTCATTGTTGCGTCTCATCTACCTGAAAACCGGAGGCCCAGCAACGGATCGCTAACCTGCCATTCTCAGGTTCCACCCTCTTTGGTTCCCATGCGGACGAGGAAATGGTTCTTATGAAAGCGGAGGTTGAGATCCTCAAGGCGGTTGGCTTGGAGAAGCCCAAGGAACAGTGCAAGAGTTTCGCCCCTACCAACGGCTTTACTCTTCCTAACGGTTCCAGCTCGGACAAGGACGTCAGGCTAGACAACAGCAACAGTAGCAGCATTTTCAGCGGCAGTCTTTTCAAAGATGTCAGAGAGGCAGGGGTAACCAGTAGTCCACAACGGGGAACAAGGGCCAGCTGGTTCTAAACCCTGAGGAATTACTTCTCCCCTCTTCTGTCACCCACTCCAGTGGGGGGAAGCATTCAAAATTACCTGGCAGAGTGGAGAAAAACAACTCAGGACAATTGGGTGCTGAATATTGTTCGCAAGGATGCGGTCTACGTTTCACCAGCCCTCCTCCATTGATTCCACCAGTTTGCCACAATACCTGTTGCGCGAACTTCAAGTGGTGGCCGATATCCTGTTAAGAAAAAAGGGCAATAGAACCGGTTCCTCCTCAAAGGGGAAAAGGTCTATACTCCAGGTTCTTTCTGGTGCGCAAAAAGGACAAACTAATTAAGACCCATTCTCGATTTGCGGCAAGCAAGCAAATTGATTCGCTGAGAAGTTCCGGATGCTGTCCCTGCACCAGATTTATCCTCAGCTGCATCAAGGGGACTGGCTATGTGCCATAGATCTGCAAGACGCGTACTTTCATGTACCCATTGCAAGGAAGCATCTGAAGTTCCTGCGGTTCCTAGTTGACACCAATCACTAACAATATACTGTGCTTCCATTGGGCCTGAAGTTTGTGCCCAGGACTTTTTCAAAGTGCATTGCAGTGGATGCAGCGCACCTGAGGAAGAACAAGGTGTTTGTCTATCCGTACCTGGACGACTGGCTGATCAAAGCCTCCACGTTTCAGGAAGCACAACTACATTTCAACAGGATGGCTGTTCTGTTGAACTAATTGGGCCTACACATCAACTTATTGAAGTCTGTCCCGACTCCTGTTCAGTGTCTGCAGTGTCTGGGAGCTTCCATCGATACACTCCAGGCAAGCGTGTGTCCTTTAGAGGAGCAAAAGTCATCGATCCTTCGGAAGGCTCAGACTCTCATGTCCGTTCCTACTGCGACGGTGAGGACCGTGTCCTCTCTCCTGGGTTCGATGGCCTCTTGCATCTTTCTCACTCCACTTGCACGCCTCCACATGCGGCCTCTGCAGGAATGTCTAGAGCATCAGTGGGAACAGAGACGAGGGAGCTGGGAGGCAGAATCCAGCTATCACAACACGCAGCCCAGTCCCTGAAGTTGTGGTGGTCGCCTCAATCTTCTCAGAGGGATTCCGTTCCACAAACAGATTGTGACAGATGTCTCTCCACGGCTGGGTAGCGCATTCGGAACACCTTCAAATACAGTGGACGTGGTCCCAGGCGGAGGCCACATATCACATTAACTTTCTTGAACTCCAAGCGCTGAAAGCCTTCCAACAATCGTTCCACACCAGTTCCCTACTTGTACAGATGGACAACACAACAATGTATTACCTCAACAAGCAGAGGGGCTCGATCGCACACACTTTTTCAGGAGGCGCAGACGATCTGCAACTGGCTGCTGGCCAGGGGCCTGGCGATCACGGCGACTCATCTGCCAGGTGTGCAGAATGCTCACGCAGACTCGCTCCGCAGGATTGTTCAAGAAAATCACGAATGGGTCTTAAACGACGAGGTCTTAAGAGGAATCTTCACACGGTGGGACATCTATCTGTTTGCCACCGCAGAAAACAGAAAATGCTGAGACTTCGCCTCCAGGTTTTACCAACTGGGGACGCTGGGTAATGCACTGTGGATCAACTGATCGAACAGCTTTCTCTACGCTTTTCCACCCATTACCCTGTTCCCAGCAGTGTTGCTCAAGCAGTCCCAGTCCAGGGCCAGGATGATCCTCATTGCTCCGGAGTGGCCTAGGCAGTGGTGGTGCACCGGTCTCTTCTGCCGCATCTTCGACTTGCGTGTCGACCGGACCTTCTCATGAAGTTCGGAGGGCAGATGGTGCATCCCAACCTCTCTTCGTTGAGTTTGGCAGCATGGCTCCTGAGCTAGTGCAGTATGGACATTTAAATCTGCTTCAGAACTGCATGGAGATATTTAGAGGCAAAAACACCAACAAGGACTTCCTATGCATACAAATGGAAGAGATTCTGCATTTGGTGCACGCCCAAGGGTGCACACCCTACATCCTGCAAGTAGGATGTCCTCCTACGGTACTTACTGCATTTGGCTTAATCTTGCTTTAACTTTCATTCCATTAAGGTTCACCTGCCAGCTTTAACTGCTTATAGGAAATGCCGTTCACAAACTTTCTTTATCCAAATCCCAGTCATCAAAGATTTTCTGGAAGGTTCAAAGGAGGAGTTTCCTCCCATTAGGCGTCCTTCGCCTCCGTGGGAGCTTAATATGGTGCTGTCTAGACTAATGAAGGAGCCTTTTGAGCCTATTCATAAGGCTTCTCTACAGCATCCATCCTGAAAGGCAGCTTTCCTTGTGGCTATAACATCTGCTCGCAGGGTGAGTGAGATCCAGGCTCTCTGTTGCCATGAGCCCTATACTGTATTTCATGCATCTAAGGTTGTGATGAGAACTCACCCGAAGTTTCTTTCTAAGGTGGTGTCAGATTTCCATGTGAATCAAACTATCACTTTGCCCACGTTTTTTCAGCATCCTTCCTCTCCGGCGGAGAGGTCACTTCATTCCCTTGATGTGAGAAGGGTGTTGAAATTTTGCTTAGATAAGACCAAGGAGATTCGTAGATCTGATCAATTATTTGTTAATGATGGATCGTTCAGGACTGGTCTTCCCACCTCTAAACAGTCCATCTCTAGGTGGATTGTGTCCTGTATTCAACTGTTACCATAAAGCTAACAAGACTCTAGGGGGTAAGCCTAAGGCTCACTCTACCAGAGGTAAAGCTGCGGCTTTACTGCGTACTATCCCCATTGCAGACATCTGTAGGGATGCGACTTGGAAGTCAGTCCATACCTTTGCTAAACACTACTGCCTGTACTCTGATGCCAGGGCAGATGCTCGGGTTGGGCAGGCTTTGCTGAGAAATTTGCACAGTAGTGGTTCTATCTTCCACTGCTGGGTTTGGTTGTTGGGATGGGCTTGCCATTGTATTCAAATGATTGACTATACACAGAGATCCCCTACTACAGAAGGAGTAGTTTCTTACCTGTAACTCCAGTTCGGTAGTAGGTGGAATCTCTGTTATAGTCATAAGCAACCTACCCTCTTCCCTGGTGGATGAAACTGGAATACCCTGAATGCTACAGGCCTGGCTTTATACACCTTCAAAAAGAACTGAAAGTAGCCTTTGTCTGTGCGTCATGGGATACCGAGGGTCTCTGGAGGGTTCCTTAAAGGCACGGTATCCATTTACAGGCACATAATGGCAGCCTATGGGACTTGTCTGTCCAACCCTTCCTCTCTATAATGACAAAGGATTTTTGTGAAGGGGAGTTTCTCTATGTGTGAAACATAGCAACATGTTAAATTTCAGTGTTATCTTGCTATCCTTTTTAAATTCAGGATTAAGCATTGGCCAGAGTAGCCTTGTTAATTTCAGGCTGCATTATTTGTCTTTGATTTTCTCTTACGTGTCTATGCAGGATTGCAGAAGAGGACAACTTAAGAGACTATTTTGATTGCTCCGGGGTCCACGAACATGGCGAGACTGTTCACATGATTATGACTATAACCGAGATACCCCTACTACGTAACTGGAGTTACAGGTAAGAAACTACTCCATCCTCTGCCCCACTAGAGAAAGAAAGGGGGATTTCTACCAATGAACTGTTCCAGATTACCACTACTTGTTTGTGCTGTAAGTTTCTCCACATTCTTGGTCATTCAGATAGATAAACCTTCACACATATTCCTGTTCCCTAATAATAGTCCTCCTAGGCTACAAGACTGATGAGGAGAACTGTTTCCTCTGCAAGGACTCTCTAGTGCTGTCGGGTGGTGCAACAGGGCCTCTAGCTGCAATTTCATTTCTGGACATGGCGACACTGGAGTATATTCGCTTCTAACCTGCACAGTGCCTACGGTACCGTTTTTTTGCATGTACAGCGCTTTGTCTCCCTGTCAAAATTATCCGCTTTTGCCAGCAATTAGGTTGAATGTCTCCTCAAACGGCCTCTGTCTTCGACCTAGCACATGTTTGAGGCCTTCCATCTATGCAGGATCTTGTCAGGTTAGCCCAACAACTCTAGGCTACTCCCTAATTTCCTGCAGTCTCTTCAGCTTGTCTGTTTTTATGGATTTGCTATCTCCGCTGCCTGATGTCTGCAGGAAACCCCCACATTTTGCTCCCCACCGGTCACGAAAGTGGCTCATAAATCCTAAAAGCAGAACCCAAATACATTTTCTACAACCCTTATGGATAGAAAGTCCAAGAAACTGTGCCTCGTGGTGCAATATATTTGCCTCTGGCAACTTGCCTTTATGCACAGCTAATGCTACCTTTCTTAAGGACCACAATAGTTATGCTTTATGGGAACTGGCATAACTCCTGGTCGTCATCCTACCAGAGCACAAAGCCATTCGAAAACCTGTTGAGCAGTGGACTAGATGCACCCAAACACACCATGTCTCTATCTATGGGTGCAGAGGGCGGGTGGTGGTATTCCGGTGACTCTTACGAGCATGCCCTTTGAGGAAAACTTAATGACTATTTGGAGAGAGGGGAGATTATTCTTGCAACATTTAAAGATGCAGCAGGGGGACAACCTGGGCCTGACCCCTGCTACATAGCAATTCCACTAACAATATCATACATGCCATGGTTACTCTAGGCCTGTACAGGCTCTACAATGGCCATGTGAGCATGTTCAGACACCTCAGCAAATGGTTCACTCCTTTCAAGGCAGAAATTAATTTAGAAGACTGGGACAGCAGCAGATCCAATATCTACCATCCAATCACTAATAGGTGATTACAATGGATTTTCAGTGTCATTCTGATCAGCTGAGCCTACAGCTTTCGTATCCTAGCCACAGTATATCCTTTCATCCCCTTCCTTTGGAGTATGCTGGTTTTATCACATCTTCATTTTGAATTACAGAACCTCTTTGCCTTACTTGGAAAAAGGCTTTAAAAAGCTGTCCCTGTAGATTAGAGGGGCACAGGATTGTATTCCCTTAACTTCTTGGTTTCCAAAAGATAGAGGCCTTGGGCCTGTTCTGAACATGTCACTTTGGATTGGTCTTTTGAACCTGTTCATTTGGCAAGACTTATTAAAAATGCTTTCTGTGAGCTAGGCTCTATTCTCCTATACCTCAGAGAGACTGGTTGGACGCCTAATTCAATCTTTGAGTGCTACCTGCCCACTGGTACTGCTTGAGCTTTACGTTGGAGTCCCAACATAAGTTTGCATTACTCCTGTTTAGACCGACAACAGCCTTGTGCATATTTGCAAAGCTGCCTGCGGTCATGGCTGTTTTGTTGCTGAGAGCAAAAGTCCATGTATTTCCATTCCTCGACACCTGGCGGAACAAGGAGTACCCAGCGCTAGTCAATAAACATCCGACAGTGACTTTTTCACAACCTGGGCTTTAACATAGATGCTCAAAAGTTTCACATCACTTCCACTGAAAGGATTACTTCTTATTTGAGTAGCGCTAAACACACTGGTTAGGCAAACATTCCCTCCTTAAAGGATCACTGATGTGTAGGACATGATTCTGCAGTGTCTGATAAAAGCTTAGATCAGAGTCCTGCAGGTAGTGTACCTACTAATCCTAAAAGTCTCTTGCATCTTATTGTTGCCTCACTTCAGATGTTGGATGAGTGACCGAGCACGGTCTGAAGAGATGGCGGTTGCAACATCAATAGAGCCTCTCCGCTTAGATGCAGATCTTCCAGCCTGTGATTCAATACCTAAACTGGTGGATGCAACCACCGTCCTGAACTGTCACCCTTTTTACCCTCCTCGAGTTCTGCTTACTGTGGTCACAGATCCATCCTCGATGGTCTGCAGTGGTTATTTCAGTGACAGAACAGCACACAGCATATAGTCTATCAGACTAGCACCTGGACATGAATGTTCTCTAGCTGTGGGTGGTCTGTTACCCTAAAAGACTTTCTCACCTATTTCTAGTGCCACTGTCTAAATTCTTTTTGACCAGTTCACCCCAGGCCAATATATAAAAAGACCGATACTTCTAAGCGATTCGCCTGTGTAATTGGGAATAGTAACTGAGAATCATCCTTGTTGTGGAATACTTAGCAGGCTCCTATAATGTGAAAGTGTGCTCTATTGCCTCACAGGAAGAACAGTGGGAGCTACACCCTAAGTTGACATTCTATCTTCTCCAGTTTGGGGTTTGTTCAAGGGTCTCTTTGCCGAGACCCAGAATAGTTTTGTGCTAGATTTTCTGCTAATGTTTTCCTACTGGATGACGTCAGGTCCTGCTGTTTTTATGGTAGCCTATACGCGTTTTCACCATTGCCACTCATATCCATGGTCGCATTGAAGGTGCAGGAGGGGATATAGTGCTACTGTTTCTGAATACTCCAGACTGGATGAGGTTTGCTAAGTGTATTTGACCACCTCTGATTGAACTCTGGGCATGTTGTATCGTACTGCATACACTGTACTTATCAAGACCTAGTGGGAAATCAGCTTTTTGTGAGTGTCATTGAAGTGAAGTAGGGTCAGGCAGTGAATTTTACATTGTCTTCTATATGAAAAAATGCTATCCCATAGCAAAGTAAGGATCTCTAGAAAGCATTTGTATGCATTATACCAGGGCCATGACTGCTTCCTCGCTGCTTCCAGAGGTGTCAGAGTTTTCAAAATCCTTGTGTATGCTTGTGCAGCACTAATGCTCCACATATCCAACACACAATTATGGGACCTTTGTCCAAGCTATGTGTTTCACAATTTCTGTGCTTAACTTGTTCTGTTCATTCCCACCTCTCGGAGATGCTGCTTTTGGACTTGCTAGGTGAGGAAGCTGCAGAAGGTCTATCCTTGAGAATTAAGATACTTACCTTTGGTAACAATAGGTTTGTGGCATGTGTAGCTGTAGACACACATGTTGTACATAATTCTGCCATTTAGTGTTGGGCTTGTATGTGTGTAATTTGTTTTTTTCTTCAAAGACGTCAGGTATGCTGACCACGTATTGCTGGTAATACGCATGGACATAGGCTCTATTGTTACATAGTTTTTTCCACCAATCTGGTTGCATCCCCGAACTCTAGGTAAACTCACTCGGCTGTCCAGCACCGGTACCTCCCATTTCTTTCCTCACGATTCGCTTGATTCAATCTTCTTCTTATCACTTGACTACATCATCCAACTTTCTTTGAGTGCCCCCCTTGGAGTACTCGCCACCTTTCGGGGCCTTCTCCTCCGCTTCTCTCACTGAGAATGCAGACCGTATAATGGAAAGAACCTCTTTCCGGTACTGTCCACAGTGCCATTTGAAATACCCCGGAACATCATCAGGTCTGCAACTCCTGTCTTTCCCCTGAGCATGACGAAGCATACTGCACTGCCTGCCTTGCCTTCTAATGCAAAAAAGACACTCCATTACTGTTGAGTTCGGTGCCTAGCTCGATGCACCATGGTGCACAGTCAGGAAATTACACCCCTGATCTTCAGGGATCAAGACGTCGAGGAGGAACCAGAGTCTTTGAGCAAACAGGCCCTCTGCTTCAGCCCAGAACCAAGCTCACACTCTGACCCAGACATAGAGCAACTGCCCCTTGCTCAGCTTAAAATGTCGACTGAGTACCACACCCTCCCCTTTCACATGCACCGCACTTGAGAGGCTCGAGTGGCGAGCCCTGAAGTCCACACCCAGACTTCCGGCCTGCCACTACCAGAAGGCCATGGTCTGCCCTGTAAAATTCATGAGCAGAGTCTGAGCCAACCACAGGTGTCGAAAAACCTGACTCAGCTCTTGGTGTTAAGGGCACCATTGAAACTGGGACAGAATCCTTCTGCGACTCCCAAGATTCCTTCATCTCTGAAGAACCCCTTAATGCACAATGTTGTAAAGCCTTAGGGGTTCGTGAAGGGGCTGGGTAGAAATAGCGCAGTGCTTCCCCTTGATCCATATGAGCAACCCTTTTACCCAGGGACAGATTGGATGATGGGCGATTACATTGACCCACCTACAAACTCAGACCTGTACCCCGCAAATCCATAGACTCCTGATGATGCAAACTCTTACCCCGTGGTTATAAGTAGAGCTGCAGCATTCCACAAGGTAGAGCTTCACAAAGATCATGAAGATAAATATTATCTAGTGGAGACACACTCCTCTACCCAACAGTCAGTTCAGTATCTCCCCATTCTTAAAGGCATGCTAAGAACCGTGTCTCATACCTTTACTTCCCTGTGAAAGCTAGAATGGTAACCTCCAGGGCTGATATAAAAGAATACAAGGCTCCACTCACAGAACCACTGTATGTTTGGTGGAAACTACTACCCGATTGCCCCAGTATTGGAACTTTGATAGATTCCCATAGCTTGTATCATTCACCGTCGTCGGAATTGGAGTCTCGGTAAACAAAATAGCATATCCACCTCTTTTTGCAAAATAGACCAAAGTAAAGCAACAACCAATCAGATTTGCCTCACACTATAGAACCCTCGTGAGAGACCCTCAGAGCCTCAGATTCTTTACCGCATGTTGTGCTAAGGGAGTCTCCTTTGAGCTCTTCTCACTTCAACTCTATTTCAGGATTTTTCAGCATTTGTTCTTCAAGATAGTTGTTTCATCTAGAAATGTCTGACAAGGAGTAGAAATCCCTCTTCGAGGCTAGTTCCACCTGTGGCAAGAAGAGGCTGTATGTGGAGGACAGGCTTAAGGACTGCATCGATTGCCTGTATCCAGATCATAAGGCTGCGGACTGCAAGATCTGCCGCACCTTCTCTTCGAAGACCCTTTGGGACTGTGAAGGTCGCCTCCTCACTTGGCTCCAGAAATTAAAGTCAAGGAAGGAAACTCTGTCAAGTGACAGTGCGGACTCTTAATCTGCAACCTCATGTAGAAAGTCAGTCAAACGTTCTTCAGAACGTCCAGTTAAGGCCTCAAAGACCCGCGTGAGTCTGAGAGCCGAAGTCCTAGCAAATCTCCTCACCACGGTGTAAAGGAGAGGGAAGGACTATCTACAGCTACTGCAGAGGTGGAGTCTGCGAAGGTGTCTAAGAGGCCCTCTTCTCTGTCATCTGAGAGGTCGGAGAAAGGCTCCAAATAGTCGACGACGCAGTTACACCGTCGACGGGCTAGTCGACAGTGCAGTCAGCGCCGACGACTGTTACAGCGAAGTCAACAAAAGTTTCGAGGACGACAAAGGAGGCGTCGACGGCAGTGCTGACAACGGTGTCGTCAAGAGCGACTACTGTGAAGACTACGGCAGGAGCATCGACTGTCTTGTCAACGGCAGTGTCGACGACGCCCATCTCGTCGTAGACGATTCAACCGGCGATCTTCCATCGACTACATCAACAAGTTTTCCTCTAGCAGCACCATCGCCCACGGTACTGTCGACGGAGCGAATTACCATTTCCTTGAAAAGAATAACATCGGACATGACATCTCCAAGGAGGGTTACCCCCTTGCCTCCTGCACTGTTGCTTGAGGAGGAATATGAATCTGATGGGGATGATCAGGTTTCTTATGGCTACGCGCACAGTCCTTCTCAGTTGTTGGTAAAATGACGAGACGGATTCTGAGGGCGAGTATCTTCATGAATGCTCTTACCAGCAGTATTATCGACGTCAAGAGAGCGCAAACCAGGAGATGGTGTCAGTCCCTTCTTCCCTCTTGGCGGATCTTCATGGCATGTTACAGGATTATAGGGCCAGATGTTCTCAGGCTCCTCCTCCTGTTACCTCTGTCCCCGCAGTACAGGCTGTACCTGCACCCACGGATTCAACAGTGGTTTCTCCGGAATTGCCATCACAGGTGGTTTCTCAGCCACAGACACCTGGTGCAAGTAGATCTCCAGCGATCCAGAAGGTTCAGGATGATTCCTCTGATGAGGATCAGGATAATAACAGGCTTCATCAAGGCTTGGAATGGGATGAATATGTGATCCCGGACCCAGCGTCACCTAGTCCGGACCCGGTGGACTCTTCCCCATGGGGATATTGGGGGATTTCACAAGTCAATGGAGAAAGCCTCTTGTAGATTAAAGCTACCTTTGCCTTCTGTACAAACAGAGTGCTTTCTCTATGACTTTAAAGAACCCTATAGGAAGGTGATCTGGTCAATAACCATTGTCAGCCATGTCTGGGACGAGGCAATGAATAACCCAGCTACGGTAATTCCAGTTTTGCCACGCCTGGAAAAGAAGTACGCGGCCCCTGAGGATGGTCCGGCATCTTTGACTGGGCAACCGAAACCAGATTCAGTAATATCGCAGGCGGCACAGAGGAAGTCGCGTAATCCTTCAGCGCTCCTGACAACCCCCCTGATAAAGAGGGCAAGCGCCTTGATAATGCGGGAAAGAGATTTTCCTCTATGGCAAGTCTTCTGGTGCGAGTGGCAAATGCACTGGCGATCCTTGGCAGATATGATCGCCAAATGTGGTGCGATCCATCACCATATTTGGACCAACTTCGTCAGGAGTCCAAGGTGGATGCCAAAAAGATATTGCACAAGGGGGAATTAACATCGGCAGAGGTGATAGACTGCGCCATGGATATTGCCACTAAGGCTTTCCGTTCGCTGGCTGGCGCAGCGGTTCTCCATCGCCAAGGATGGCTCAGGGCGACATGGTTCAAGTCAGAGGTCCAAAACAAGAACCTGGACTTCCCTTTTGATGGTGAGGCATTGTTCGGCAAGCACATCGATGATTCCCTCTAGGATATAAAAAAAATACAGAGACCGCTAGGTCTCTCGGTACTCTTGAGTACCGGAAAGCTCCTTTCTGGGGGGGCCAGGGGAAAGAGTACTACTTCATACAGAGGTTCGTATCAACAACGATACTCTTATGGATCAACGTCGCAATCGTATCGGCAACCTTACCAGCAAAAACAAAGCCAAACCTCTTCTTTCTCTAGATCCAATGCTAGAGGGAAGCAGAATCGCCAGGGACGTGATACTTCCTAGAGACAATTCTGGCTCTCCCCAACATCTTTGGGAGGCTGGGTGTCTCAATACCTCCACAACTGGAAACGGATAACATCAGACCTTTGGGTGCTCAACATCATCAAGAGGGCCGTACATTGGAGTTTACTCAAATACCACCTTCCAAGCCCCCTGCTGCCAAGCCTTCGACACATGAGTCTCTTGCAGCTCGAAGTTTATCAGATGCTCCTCAAGAGAGCTGTAGAGCTGGTTCCTTTATCTCAAAGAGGGAAGGATTCTATTCCAGGTTCTTCCTGGTAAAGAAGACGCTAGAGAAGTGGTGCCCCATTTTAGATCTCAAGGAGCTAAACACCTATCTCATTTCTCAATCGTTTTGAATGGTTTCGCTCCAAGATATCTTGCGTCTCCTCAATCCGGGAGACTTCATGGCCACTCTCGATCTCGAAGATGCGTATTTTCACATACCCATTCATCCAGCTCACAGGAGGTTTCTTGGATTCACAGTAGCCAAGAGCCACTTCCAATTCAGGATTTTACCCTTCGGACTTTGCTCTGCCCCGAGGATCTTTACCAAGGTGCTGGCACTGGTGGCAGCTTCCCTAAGAAAACAGCATTTTCAAGTCTTCTCATACCTGGACAACTGGTTGCTGAAGGTCCCGTCCAGTGGGACGGCAGATGAAACAGTCCAGGCATGTGCAAAATTTTTCAGGAACCTGGGTCTCACTCTCAACAGGGAGAAGTAGTCTCTCCTCCCTTCCAGGACAGCACGTTTCCTGGGAGCTATCTTGGACACAACTCTCGGCAAGGCCTTTCCATCCCTCGAAAGGCTGGAAAAGCTGAAATCCATGGCTCATTTGTTGAGAAAAAGAAATTGTCTTTCAGTACACCCTTACAAATCCCTGCTAGGAGTGATTTCTTCATGCATTCCTCTGATACCCCACTGCAGATTGCGGATGCGATCTCTTCAGGAACAATTAAACGACAAGGTGGTGATTACTGCGACAATGAGAAGGGCAGCCTTTTGCTGGACGAAGGAAGAAAACCTATCCCTGGGTCTATCCTTCGTAAGCAATCCAGCTCCTCAAGTGGTAACAACAGATGCCTCGCTGGAGGGCTGGGGTGCGGTGCTTCAGGATCTACATGTCCGCGGGCATTTGTTGCCCCAGCACCGTCATTTTCACATCAACCTCCTAGAACTCAGAGCAATCCGGCTGGCACTGCAAGCATTTCTTCCACGATTGCAAGGGTCGGCAGTTCTCGTCCGCACGGACAACACCACGGCCATACACTACATAAACAAAGAAGGGGGTACCAGTTCTCTCCCATTATCTTAGGAGGCCCAGGAAATTTGGGAGTGGGCGATCCTACACGGAATTTTGCTGCAAGCAGAACAATTCCCGGGAGTGCTAAACGAAAAGGCAGACACTCAGCAGGCTGTCGTCAGTTAGCTACGAATGGGTCTTGGAGGAGATTTTTTTAATCGGTGGGGCAAACTCTCAATAGATCTCGTTGCCACCCAGATGAGCAGAAAATGGCAGTTTTACGCAAGCAGGTTACACCATCGAGGGTCGTTGGGGAATGCGCTTTCGATAGCTTGGTCAAGAGCATTTGTGTACGCCTTTCCCCCCCGTTCTGGTGATCCCAAGGCTACTCAAGAAGATCAAGGCGGAACCGTGCAAGATGATCCTAATAGCTCCTGCTTGGCCGAGGCAGTTCTGGTTCACGGAGCTGCACCTCCTTTCTCTGGCTCCTCCACTTCCTTTCTCTGGCTCCTCCACTTCCTTTGCGGGTTATCCCAGTTGGTCTCACGATATCCCAAGGTCAGATTTGGCATCCGGATCCCTGTTCCTTACACCTGACAGCATGGCTCCTGAGCAGCGAGAGTTCCTAAACCTTCACCTCTCTGATGAGAGGTTCTGTCTCAAGCTAGAGCCCCTTCAATTAACAAAACTGAAATGGAAAAGATTTTGCATCTGGTGCCAGAAGAAGGGTATTGACCCTTTCTCTTCTCAGCCTCATCAGGTTCTTCCTTATCTCTTGTCCTTGGCTAGGGCAGGATTGGTTCATTCATCCATAATAGTTCACTTGGCAGCAATTTCACGCTACAGGAGCACTGCATCTGGACCTTCTCTCTGGTCATCCAGAATTGTCAAGCAGTTTCTCAAAGGCCTGTTTCGAGTCTTTCCTCCGGTGAGGCCTACGCCTCCCACATGGCATTTGAATTTGGTTCTCACCTAGCTGATGAAGCATCCCTTTGAACCGATTCATCAGGCAGACATGAAATTTCTTTCGCGGAAACTGGCACTTCTTGCTCTCCCATCGGCAAGACGCATTGGGCTCTCACAATAGAGGAACCTTTTCTCCAGTTCAAAAGAAATAATGTGATTCTAAGGACTAATCCGAGGTTCATACCTAAAGTACCTTCAGACTTTCATCTCAATGAACCGGTGATTCTCAAGTCTTTTTCTTCACCCTTCCACGCCAGTGTAAAGGTCACTCCATTCACTGGATATACAGCGGTGCTTGAAATTTTATCTGGATCTCACCAAAGTATTTCAAAAATCTTCCCAATTATTCATTGCATTTAGTGCTCCTCGCAAGGGCCTTCCACTGTCAATGAGGGTATTGCTAAATGGATCTCCAGTGCCATTCAGTACTGTCACTCTGCAGCGGGCAAGCCTCTGGAAGGCAGAGTTAGAGCATGCTCTAAAAGATCCAGGGTTTCCTCTACAGCTCTTTGTGGGAGTGCAGATCAAAGACATTTGCAGAGCTGCGACTTGGAGCAACATGCACACCATCACGAAGCATTACTGCCTGGAATCCTCAACACAGGAAGACACGGCTATTGACCAGGCAGTCCTGAGGAACCTCTTCCATTGAGCGGTGAGCTTTCCCTACTATCCCTCCTTCCTGTAATTGCACATTTTGTATCCAATGATAATACTGATTACTGTTTCAGTATGTATTTTTCTTTCTTATGAAAGTATGAATACTGAGGTATTTCTATATTTTTGTCACAAAATATGCTTTATTGCTTACTACTAGCTACTCTGATTTAAGCTATGGGAATCTATGAAAGTTCTGATACTGGGGCAAGAAAACAAGTTACTTACCTGTAACTTTGGTTCCCCAGTATTGGTAACTTTCATAGATTCCCATGCGCCGACCCTCCTCCCCTGGGAAAGCTCAGCCTTCAGCAGATGTGGTTACTGTTACACAACGGCTATGAAAATCTGAGGGTCTCTCAGGAGGGTTCTATGGGGTGAGGCTAATCTGATTGGTTGTTGCTTTACTTTGGTTTTTTTGCTAGAAGAGGTGGATATGCTACAAAAAGTAATGAGGCCTAGGCCTTTTTCTTTCTCTTTTGTACCTACTGCTATGTTATTTTGTTTACCGAGACTCCCATTCCGACGACGGGAAATGATACAAGCTGTGGTAATCTATGAAAGTTACCATTACTGGGGAACCAAAGTTACAGGTAAGTAACTTGTGTCCTTCCCTGGTGGTACATACAGCATGAAAATGCACTTATGCAAAGGCAGTGCCCCTCCTCGTGATAAAGAAGGTATAAAAATTGATGCAGCAACCAAACACACTGCTGTCCAGTCTGCAAGCTACAGGAGAATTGCAAACTCTATTGGCCTACTCAAGTTATGATCGTGCTCATTGGTTTGAGATAGAAGAACTCCTCCAGCATCTAGAGGAGTAAAGAAAGCCAGGATACAAGCTTGTCTCAGAAGGGAAACTCATATCTAACACCACCATCCAAATTGCCCTGTACACAGTTGGCATGTAGCGCTGGGCAGTAACTCTTCCGATTCTCCGACATGCCTGGCTGTGTGTCTCTTCTTTCAAACCAGAGGTACAACCTGCCCTTCGCTGGGGAACACCTCATTGTGAGAAGTTGGCCTGATATATGATGCTCACTAGTTCTAGTGAACACCTTGTATCAGTCCAAACAACCCTTATGTTGATTGGTTGTAAGTCAACCTTATAGACCAGCTATCCTAATGGTAGCATGGACAAAGCAGTCTTAGGCTAAACTCTTTTGGCATGTGAACACCCCCTATCCTTTGTCCTGTTTCGCACCAGAGCTGGGGCTGGAGTGCCCCAGCAACTGGTTTGAACCGGGGTATGCACAGGGACACCTTGTGTGCCCCAGGCATGTCTCATTCCTTTCAGGTCTGTCCTACCTAATACACAAAATCCTGTCTGGGGTGGTGCTAGCACCTCCCAAGGCAGGAAACCCTTTGTCCAAGCCTCCCTCGCTGGAAGGACTCCCAGCAGCAGGAGGTCAGACTTGTGTCTGGTGGCAGCATCCATTTTGTGATGCTGAGGCTCGAGTTTAACTTTAACCGGGGTTCACATTTAGGTACATGTCGTGTCCCTCTAGAAGGGTGGAATGCTACCCCCGTCACCGGAATTGGCGAGGGGGTAGTATTCCAATTTGTATGACACCTTACTTGACATGTTTTGATAATGCTATGCCAAAGTTAGCAATAACCGTGAGGATTATAATGCACTTAAGAGCATATGGTATAGCGTTATCATGGAAACAGCTAAAGGACTTGGTTCCGAAAGCTGCAGACAGGCTCAGCTCATGCTAGAGCACCATCTCACATAATTCCAAGCACTCTGCCTCCAGGATTGTTAAGGCCTGCCATAGGAGAGACTTATGTCCATTTTAGGTTTAGATATAGGTATACTATGATCTAAAGCAAAGAGTGATTACACCACCTTGCCCCAGCTGATTAATCAGCCAGTTGTCAGATTTGGATGGCCAGCCAGGGGTGGCATAATACATGCTGCAGACCCTGTAGGCCTTGGGTTCACTTATGCCCTGGGTACCTATGGTACACTGTACAAGGACTTACAAGAGTGAACAAATATCCAATTAGATATGTACCTAAGGTACATGGAGTCCATTGTAGCCGAGAGAGCAGGAAGCCTGGGGTCCTGAATAGCAGGATCTCAGGCCAACTAAGTCAAAAACCAGCAAAACACTAGGCAAAAGTTGGGGGCAACCATAGTCTGATATCCACCTTCCTACACTCATCACATCATCTACCTGGAACTGCTGGCTGTCCAGCTAGCACTCGAATAGTTGTTTGTATGTGTACAGCATAAAGGTGGCCCTTATTCCTGCAGACAACATGATTGCCAAGTTCTATCTAAAGAAGCAGGGTGAAGCTCTCTCACCACAATTGCCTGCTGTAGCTCGGAGCATTTGTCTGTATGTGATCCATCTCCAAGTCCATATCTTAGCAAGAATACCTGCCGGCAGGGGACAACAACCTTGCAGACCTCCTGGAGTGGGCACTCCACCTGGAAGTCCTCCTCCTGTACTTCCAACAGCGAGAGTTCCCTGACATATACCCCTTTGCCACCACGGATAATGCAAAATGCCCAAGCTTTGCATCCAGGTATCCACATCCACAGTTCCTCAGCAATGCACTAATGATGAATTTGTCAAGGATATTTGCCTGCGCTTTTCTGTTTCTCCCACTTGTTCCATTTGTGGTTTCAGCAAACTTCTTTCCCTCTCATCCTAATGGCAGCCACTTGGGTCAGACAGCCCTGGTTCACCACTCATCTCAACCTCTCCCTAGTACCTCACGAGAAGCTGCCCAACTGGCCGTACCTTCTTACACAGAGCCAGGGCACACAGCACCTGAACCCCAAGCAGTTGAATCTTATCTGGGTCCTGAGGTCTTAGCATTTGGCTACCTTAACTTATATCAAGAGTGTATGATTATCCTCAAGGAAGCACACAGGCTTACAAGAAGACCCTGATGTGTAGCTGAATGGAAGCGGTTTGTGCACTACCACACTCCCAGGCACATCCACCAGCTCACGGCTGCAGTCCAAGTCCAAGGTATTGTCTGTGCCGTGCTTTACCTGCGAAAAGGAGGCCTTGTTTATACCTCTATTAGTTTTCACTTGGTTGCTGTCTCTGCCTATATTCAAAACGGAGGACCTGCTTCACTCTTTAGGGTTAGCCATTAAGGCCTTGATGAAGGGACTAAATGGGTAATTCCAACTATGGTGCCATCTATCCTCATGTAGAATCTTAATCTATTTCTCACCAGACTTATGGGTCCTCCTTCCTAACCCCTTCATTTGTGCCCTTTAAAGTATCTTCCCTAGAAGGTAGTCTTCCTAGTGGACGTCTCCTCCCTCTCCTGTCCGTGAACTTGAGGATCTCACATTTCAAGAACCCTTCTTCCAAGTTCATGCAGATAGGTTAGTAAACCCAAAATGGTCAAAGTCAAGATTCTCCCCAGGGTAGTGTCTTCTTTCCGCCACAACCAGACTATAGAACTCCCAGTGTTCTTCCCACATCCGGAGACTGTAGCGGAGAGGGTTCTCCACACACTAAATGTACAAAGAGCCCTCGTGTATTGATAATATTTTTCAAACAAAACCTTTCTGCAAGACGCAACAACTCGTCATTTTTTTTTCTCCAAGCCATGAAAGCTGTTCTCTCTCAAATGCATCCAGGTATGTTAAGCTAAAGCCTAAAGAGATTTTCCTATACCTCCCTGCCCACCCCCCACACCACCCCCCTCTCCTCGTACGTAAGGAGCCTCTATGACTTTCTTGGGCAACATACCGATAGCGGACATCTGCAAAGCAGCTTCCTAGTCCACTCCACACACTTTCACCAAGCATTGGACGTCTTAGCACACCAACAAGCTGGTGTTGGCCAAACTGTACTTCGTACACTTTAGTTCTCTGCATAGTCACCACTTAAGGAAGGACTGCCTTACAGTTTATGCACATCATGTCTATCACCAGCTACACATACAACCAACAGAAAATATTATTTACCCTGTACTCCTCTGTTCCTGGCATGTATTACTGTAGATGCCCATTCGACCACCCTCCTCTCTGAAAGCCTCTGGTTTTTCTTTTTCTTGCATGGTCATCACATTCTGTATTTCTATCCCCACTGTGGGGAAACAATGGAGCACATGCCTATGTGCATTACCAGCAATAGGTTGAATCAACGTAGCTTGTGAATCCCAAGAAAAATTAGTTGCACTTGTCCAAGCCCAACACTTGAGCGCAGGAGTATGCACAGCATGTGAATCTACAGGACTATCTGCCACGAACAGATGCCCCATAAAGAAGATAAGGAACCTTTTATGCCAGCAGGAAGTCCAGGCACCCAGTCTGAAAAGGACGGGGCTTACAGACAAAAGGCTGTGTCATGTCAAGCGCTTGTTGTATTACATCCATTCCTCTGTGTGCGTTAAAATGGAAAATTGACCACATTGAAAAACCCTGCTTTTATGTGCTCCTTCGTCGGCCATTTCGAAATTATATCAATGTCAAGTAACTATATCAGAAACAACACTCCTACTACTCATACAAGACAAAGGTTTTCAATATTCAGACTTTATCATTTCCATATAGTTTTCTAGAAAAATCAATCTTAACAGGTTACATCCCAACACGTTAACTTTGAAAGCTTCATGTGAAACATTTACATCATTAAAAATATTAAACTGCTTGTCTAGTTTCTTGAAACAATACCACTTCAGGTATTGCAACTTGTTGCTTTTCCTTGAACAGGTGCCTTTATCATATTTTAAACTTGGCGTCTTGCGTACGTGCGGCCGAGCAGGGGCTCCATTGCGGTTTGTCATTTGTGTCCTTCTTTTTCTTGTGATGAGTGCTGTCTGCACAGCAGTCAGGCAGCGCCCAGGGCAGCCCCGCCTATGGTGCTATATCGAGGGTCCTTCGGTCTGGACATGCTTGGTCTGAGAGGAAACGGCAATGGCGGATTACGATACTTACGATGACCGGGCCTACAGCAGGTTTGGAGGCGGTTGAGGGTGTACTGGACTAGCAAGAATAACACCTGTGGTGCGGGAGGGAAAGGCAAGGCGTGGCAGACATGAGCAGGAAGTGGGCCGCCACTGGAAGGGCTCCAGGGTGAAATCTGGTCTCACAAGCATTGGCATGGAGCCCCGGGAATTTGGATCAGCAGATCTTTCTGACCTCGCCCCTCATGTACTTTCAGGCAGCCGATATTACCCGTGATTAGTGTAGGCTTCCCCCTGACCTCAACGACGCCGCCTCTATGGGCTTAGCCAGGTCCTCATAGTTTCTATCTGGACATTAGTAGATGCAGTGCTGAGGTGGTGTGTGTGGGGCTCTGTGTGTGTGGGGGGGGCTCTGTGTGTGTGGGTTGGGCTCTGTGTGTGTGGGTTGGGCTCTGTGTGTGTGGGTTGGGCTCTGTGTGTGTGGGTTGGGCTCTGTGTGTGTGGGTGGGGCTCTGTGTGTGTGGGGCTCTGTGTGTGTGGGGGGGGGGGGGGTGGGGGGCTCTGTGTGTGTGGGGGGCTGTGTGTGTGGCTCTGTGTATGTGGGGGGGCTCTGTGTGTGTTTGGGGCTCTGTGTGGGGGGGCTCTGTGTGGGGCTCTGTGTGTGTGTGTGTGGCTGTGTGTGTGTGGCTCTGTGTGTGGGTGGGGCTCTGTGTGTGTGTGGGGGGCTCTGTGTGTGTGTGGCTCTGTGTGTGGGGGGCTGTGGGTGTCTGTGTGTGTGTGGGGGGCTGTGTGTGGGGCTCTGTGTGTGTGTGTGCGGGGCTCTGTGTATGTAGTGGGGGCTCTGTGTGTGTGTGTGTGGGGCTGTGTGTGTTTGGGGCTCTGTGTGGGGGGGCTCTGTGTGTGGGACTCTGTGCGTGGGGGATGTGTGTGTGGCTCTGTGTGTGTGTGTGTGTGTGTGTGTGTGTGTGTGTGTTGGGCTCTGTGTGTGGGGCTGTGTGTTTGTGTGTAGGGCTCTGTGTGTGTGGGGCTCTGTTTGTGTGTGGCATTTGCGAGAGATTAAGCTATCGGCATTGTAAATGACAATGCCATTTATCTGTTTTCAAAACCAACAAATAAATAAAAATGTCATTTACTGTGCAAATAGCTCTAACTTTTGCAAAGGCGAGACCGTTGCATTGCTTGTTTTAAATCTGGCCAGCTCGTTCACTTTGAGCTGCAGGATCATTGAAAACTTCTCCAATCAGTCTGAGTCAGTCGTCTAGAGTCCTGATCCAGTGACTGAAGAACTGAATCGATGACCAGATCTCTTGAGCTCCAAACCACTTTGGATCAGTTTAATAATTGACTATATTGGGAGAGTGTTATGTATACATCTCACTACTTTTTGTCTGAACTGTAATAACAAATACCCACAGTATGATCTTGGCTGGTTATGTAACCACTGTCTGTGACCAGCGCACAAGGAGCCCACCTGCGCAGACTGCAAGGCTGTTTTTAACAAAATATCTTCTCACTAAGAATGCTGCTTTAGTCAGCAGAAAATGCAGCACCAAGAACTATGCAATATACTAGACCTCTATGGTGCTGAGGATGATGAGGGTGCTGAATAAAAGGAAGGAATCCCTTCCGGTAGCCTGCAGATTTAGCAAGTGAAGCCACCAAGGCCCCTCTTCTGACGCTTCAGAGGTTGAGGAGGAGGAACTCCTCTTGTTGCAAAGTACAGGGCCAAGGGCCACTATTCAACCCCCTTCCCAATGGGTAGAGCTCGAAAGATGTCCCATACTGAGGTTGAGCACTAATCTCAGGAGAGTTGGACATCAAGTGCTGAGGCTAGCCAAAAGAAGCACTGACCTTCGGGTTTGGCGCTTGGCCCGATGCCTCTCAACTCCAAGGGACCTCTCCTCCAAGAAAACTTTCATCAAAGGGCTCGGACTCTCTGCACCCACCAATGCTAGTTCATCCAGAGTCATTGGCAAGCCCATCATCTAAAATTAAATCTGCTCCGAAGCAGACTTCTAAAGCAACTCTAAGACCTGCTAACAAAAGTCTTGACGCTTACATTAGAATCAAGTGACCCACCCCCACCCAATTAAATTCCCAGAGGTGCCTGCTGTTAGGCAGCATAAAGTATTCATAAACAACTTTACAGGGAAGATGCTCACTCTGCCATCCCTTCAAGGGGACACCCCCCAGTACTTTGGAGAACAAGCATTGAAAATACAACAGGTCTCGCCTTTGATTAAGTTAAAGCCATTTGCTTTGCGAATGGTACTGTATAGCAAAGCAAATGGCTTTAGCTTAAAGAAAGTCGAGACCTATTGCATTTGTAATGCTTGTTTTGTTTTCTATCCTGAAGCGGGGTGAAACCTCAAAGGTGATGACTGGGGCCAGGACTATTAAAACTGATAGTAATGAAGATTACTGGTAAGTAATAGTAAAAGTATTAGAACATCGTGAGTATAGCTGCTGTTGTAAGGCATTTGTTTTAACACTAACTTTGAATTTGAAATGGTAGTATCTTAAAATTACTTCATTTCATAGACGGTCACCGCTGTGTTCTATTGTAGCTCTTCCCTTGTTCTGTTGGCATGTTTAAAAAACACTGCTTTTCAAAGAAGTCCCTTTTGACATTTTCCTACCCTTCTCAAGTCCAATTACTTCTTGGTGTGAATCACAACCCCCACGCCTTGTGTGTGAATCACAACCCCTAAATCAGCCCATAGGAGTAGGCCTCACCTGCTCAACCACAGCTAAAACCCCAGAGTCTAACTAGGGGCCTCATGGCTAACTACTGAAGCAGCAGCACCAGGGCCATGGGCCTGTAAGGAGACTAACAGCTGCCTCTCCTGGGGAAGCTGTTGGTCTGTCCCACCTGGGGACTAGGGTGACACCAAGACACCCGTCTGTCACTCCTGACAAGCCAGCACTGTCCCTTCAGGAGGAACCCTTATTACCTTCCGTCCCTCCTAGAGCCCTCCCTTACTGTATTTGGCCCCCTCAGATGACCCGCAGACCGTCACCCCTGAAGAGGTAGCTCATATTGGTCTCTCTCAGAAAGGGGCCCTGACTGGCGCTCTCCTCTTGAGAAGAGTGTGTTGCTGCATAATTACTACACACCCCTGAAAGTAGGGGCTCCTAGGATCCTTCCCTGTGATCGTTATCCGACTGCCCCAAGAGTCATGGTCAAACTGTTGCAGGGCAATATAAAGTATTACGGTCCCTTCCCCCAAAGTGCCCTTCTTACCCATCACTGGCATCAGCAGAACCAGGGTCCAGGGCGGGCAGCTGGGCAGGAGCCCGGGCCATGCTTGTGACCATCACTCAGGAATGGAGCTCGGAGATGCCCCCTCCAACTGCTGACTCGGACCAGATGTGTGTTAAATGCCTGTCACCTCCTTCTGAAAGAAGCCTCGATCTCATATCCTTATGGGGCCATGTGTTTAAAACACATGGCCCCATATAGATCAGAATTCTTGTGCAGCAGAAGGAAGGCAGACAAGCCCGTCCAAGTGGGCCGTCTGTTATAGAGAAAAGTCCACGCCACAGAAAGCTCTTGCGGGGCTTAAAGCCTGTTACTGAAAGCTCCTCAAAATCATTAAACCTCGCCAGCGAGACTGCGCATGTGCGCGCACCACGCCAGCTGAGACATAAAAAGGAAGGTTCAATGACATGCTGGCTGTAAATACACTTGCTCTGCATACTACTGCCATCTAGTGTTGGGTTGGAGTTGTGCAACTTGTTTTTTCTTTTTTTTTTTTTTTTTTTTTTGAAGAATTCTTTCGAGTCGCAGGTAGTGACCCCTCAGTAATTTTGCGCCTGGGCATTGACTACTTTGCAGATGGTTTTCTCTCTGCTGCTGTGTTCGTACGTGTGTGCCTCACCTCTGTGTTCAACTCCTTATGGTATGAGCCTTCGGTCCTATCCTGTCTTCGACGGTATAGCTTATCTAAATCACAATTTTTTCATTCCCATGCCACTGAACAATTTGTCTGTTTGGGCGCTATCGCCACTCGGGTGGCTGCCCATCTCTGGCCTACCATCCTGTGTGCACCATCTGTTCTGTATATAGGTTCTTGATGGAACTGACCTCTTTTTGATTTTGCCCACTGTGCCACACCAAATATCTGCACACCAACCGATACCAGGTGTGCAACCTGTGCCTCTCTTGGAAGAGAGTGGGGGCCTTGCTCCCCGTCAGGCAGGCTTTCTACCTCGGCATTCTACCGAGAAGGTTGTCATCTCCGTGATGGAAGCACTAAGAGAGGGGCTAGACACCAACACCCCCCAGGCTCTCGTCCTTTTAGATCTTTCCGCCTTGTACACAGTTGATCATTCCATCCTTCTCACCCGTGTCCAGGCGGCGGGCATTGGGGGCCCAGCTATTACCTGGATCAACTCCTTCTTAAAAGATCGTACCCAGGCTGTCCATCTTGCCGAACTCCCTCCCCCCCCCTCGCACGGTCCAGTGTGGTGTTCCCCAAGTGTCTTCTCTCTCTCCCTTGTTATTTAATCTCTACATTTTTCCACTTATCCTTGCACTACAGCAGATGGAGGTCAGCGTGTATAACTACGCTGATGACCTCCAACTTATTTTTTATCTTTATCATTCCCCTGCTAGTATTCACAACTTTCAATCGGTCATGCTGTTCATTAGAGATTGGATGAACTGCAATAATCTTAAATTAAATCCGGACAAGACGGAACTTGTCATCACCGGTAGCACTCCCAGCCCCTGGTCCCCCAACTTCTGGCCTCTTTCCCTGGGCACTCTCCCCCCCCCCCCTACCTTCATCCTCAGTTAAAACACTTGGTATTACACTTAATCAATACCTCACACCCCACTCCCAGATTAGTTCAGTAGTCTCCTCCTGTTTTTTTGCTCTCCGTACTATAAGGAAAATCTCCAGTTTCTTCTCTCTCCCGGCTTTAAAACTGATCCTAATGGCAATGGTCCTATCTCAGCTGGACTACGGGAACATAGTGTATAACGGCACTCCCGCATATGCCCTTCGTCGTCTTCAGCTAGTCCAAAACCAGGATGCCTGCCTGGTTTATTGGCTGCCCAGATTCCATCACACTACTCCCTTACTTAAATCATTGCATTGGTTGCCAATTGAAGAACGGGCCCTCTTCAAGTTGGGCTGTACTACCTTCCAGGCCATTGCGGGGACTGCTCCCGCGTTTATTTCATCTGCAATCAAGGTTTACCGTCCCGTTCCTCCGCTAAGTTCCTTCTTTCTGTACCCCGATTTAAGAAAAGCAGATCAGGGGGTCTGAAATTTGCTGTTCTAGCCCCGACCTTCTGGAACTCTCTCCCCCTGCACATTAGATCTGTCCCTTCCTACCTGGAATTCCACAGGGCCCTCAAGACTTTTCTTTTTTCACATGCTTTTCCACCTCAGTAATTTTCTTTCCCAAGCCTCTAGGCTAAGCATCCTCTAGCGCCATGAAACCGCTGGGTGTGCGTGCGCTCTATAAATTCCTTTAAATTCAAATTCATCGTGAGGCTGATTGTGATGCCTTGCAAGTCCTTCCAATTGAATACACTGGAGATGTTTCACCGCTGCAGATATGACACTACCAACCTTTCCGGTGAAAAGCATACCCAGGAAGAGCCTGATGATGAGGAAGAAGGGGCGTTCTCTGTCGAATATTTCCAGGGCCTATGTGGAGGACGAATTAGATTACACCCTGCCACTCGGGCAGCGCATGATTATACAGTCATCCCAGACCCTGCGCCGCCACCCAGAAAAACTTCCAAACACGCTCCTTTTCCACTCGTAGAGGTTGCTGCCAGTTGACCATGGTCTGATCTCAAAACGTACTTTGGGCCCAGCACTGAAAACTTCCACCAAGGCTAAGTCCTTGTAGACCTCCTCGAATCAAGCACTTACCTCTCTCCTCACAGCCTTTGGGACAAACGCAGCAACTGACTCATCTACCTCCATGCAGGACAAAAACCTTTCCACAAGTTCCCAGCCCTTGATTCCGAAATCAACAGAGAAAACCCTTGAAGCAATTCCCAGTTTCTCTGTCTCCGATAGAGCTAATTATAGAGAAAATGGATGTTGGCGGAAAATCCAAAGTCAAAAAGGTACAGGGTGAATTATGGCCTCCACCACCAAAGAGGCATTTAACTTTTGAGGAGGAATTGGACGTTCCTGTGCGTCTCAAAGAGGATAAATGACAGGCTACCAGCTCCACTTGTCATCCTCCACCTCCCCCTCCACCATCCCCACATCATGACTCTCTCGATATGACACCGCCAGGTTCTCCAAGGTCACATACAGTGAGTATGGGAGACCATTAGGGGATCCTTATCACTGGGGCACTTACGATACAGATCCCATGAGGCCTAATGTCCCAGATGTCTATCCAGCTCTTCCCTTCCGTCCTGAAGATTCTAGTGCTGATCAGCAGATAATTACTAGGGCAGCTACTTAGCCCAGAGTCAAATTACATAAGAAGTCTCTCGAACAATACTTCCTTTTTCATACTCATCTACTCACAAAGACGCACGGTTTTTGCCCATGCTTCCCGGCATGCTACGTCGCGCTGATGACCTATTTAAAGAGCCAGTACATGCCTGTGTAATTACCCGCAGGTAGATAAAAAATATAAAGTGACTGCTTCCGACCCTCTTTTCATTTGCAGTCCGGTTTTTCCAGGCTCGATTGTTGATACTACAGCTCTTAAGAAATGAAATGGAAAAAAAATTGTATCAAGTGATACAATTACCTGAAGGTGTCAAGGCGCTAGCTCATCAAGTTAAACATGCTGTAAGATCCTAATTACGAATCCAATATTAAACAGCCATGTCTTTAACGCTTTCTTGAAAGCCAATAATTGTATTTAGTCTTTTAACCTCCGGGGAAGAGAGTTCCAGAATCTGGTAGTACCGACCAGAAAGCTGCTGCCGCCCCAGGAGCTTTTCTTGTACCTGGGAATCACCAGATTGTGAGACTGAGCTGAGCGTAGATGGCGCGTAGGAATGTACCGTCCAAAATTCTGCTTAAAAAGGCTGGTCCTATGTCCTGGATTGCTTTAAATGCTATGCAGAGAGCTTTTGAACTCCATGTATTTTCACTGGTAGCCAGTGTAACTCTTTTAGTGCAGCAGTGACAAATTTGTGCTTGGGAGTGTCCAGCAAAGTGCGCGCTGCAGCATTTTGTACAATCTGTTGTTTAGTTAGGCATTTAGTCCTGAGGTTGATAAAAAGACCATTGCACTAATCTGCTCTGGACAGACGAGAGCAGAGATCACCAGCTTGCGTAGATTGACAGGAATTAGTGGAAAAAATTTCCTGAGTAAATTTAATGTGTAGAATGACAAAGGTTAACTTGTTCACATGGCTTTCAAATGTGAACTTGGAATCGAAGGTGACAACTAAGTTTTATACTTTATTTGTAGGAGGACAAAAGCCCAGTTCCGATGGCCAGAAAGCTTGAGACCAGGAAGTGGTGCTGCTGCCAAAGAGTAGAACTTCAGTTTTATTGGAATTTAACTTAAGAAAGTTGGTTGCCATCCAACCGCCGCCTTGACGGAGGCAGGTATAGAACTGTGACGCTGTGTCTGAAGGCAAGCTTGTCACTGACACCACAATTTGGGTATTGTCAGTGTAGGCAATTGCGCCTGGGGGGCAACATAGGTGTTAATAAAAAAGGGTAGTGCTCAATGATGAGCCCTCGGGTACCCCCACAAGGTAGTGTAAAATTGGGTGATTTGAATTCAGAAAGAGCTATGAACTGTTCTCGACCAGACAAATGATCTGAGTAAGGTGAGAGCTTTTCCTTTTATGCCTATCCTGTCCAGGCATTCCAGTAGCTTTTTGTGATTAAGTGTCAAATGCGGTGGAGAGGTCAAGCAATACAAGTGATGCCTTTCCCCCTGCATCGACCGTCTGCCTCATCTGTTCGTATGCCGAATTCAGTGCTAGTTCCGTGCTATGGTGCTTCCTGTAGCCGAACTGGGTGGCATCCAGGAATGCATATTCCTCGTTGTAGTCCGATATTACTACATTCATGCTCTTCTCGACCATTTTAGCAGGCAGGGAAAGTCTTGAGATTGGATAATAAATATTAGGAGCTGCCCCGTCTTAGTTTCCTTTATTTATATGTCCAATCCACCCTTATGGATATGCCCGTTGATTGCCGTCACCTGTTCGGTGACCAGGCGGACTCAGCGCTCGAGCGCTTCAAGAATTCTAGGTCTACAGCCAGATCCTTGGGCCTTGCGGCAACCCCTCGCCCCATGCACTCTACCTTTTGCCCCTTTGGAAGCTACCGATGGGGTGCCCCTCCATGTTCCACCCAATCTGGCCACAGGGCTGCGCATGCTACCCAGCCTTTGAGTGGTCACGGATGTGGGACCCAATGATGAGTCTGTCGGCCAGCGGGTGGGCCAGTCCAACCCAGCCACCGTGCAGCAGCCTCCTAGTCCGACCTTTCAGGGCCGCCACTGGGCGACAGGATACGCCAGCACCTCCCCCACTAGCAACACATCACGTCGTACAGGTGGGTTTTGTAGATAGTCCAAAGGAGCTACTACCTCCCCTTCGAGATAAACCCTCCCTCCATGCCACCAGCATTCCATCACATGTCGGAGAAACACTTGGCCCTTCCCTGCCAGGAAGTTGTAGCTCTCTTGGCCAAGGGAGCTATTGAAAGGGTCCCAGTGTCAGAAGTAGGTTGTGGTTGTTACCCTCACTACTTTCTGATACCCAAAAAGGTCAAGGGTCTGCTTCTTATCTTAGACCTCAGGGCCTTCAATCACTTTCTCTGGAAGAAGAAGTTCAAAATGCTCACGTTGGCTCAGGTCCTGTCTGCCCTCAATCCCGGAGACTGGATGGTATTATTGGACTTGCAGGACACCGATTTCCACATCCCCGTCCTGCCAGCCCACAGGTGCGAACTACTGTTCACAGTAGGCCATGAGCATTTTCAGTTTACTATGCTCACCTTTGGCCTCACCAGTACTCCTCTAGTGTTCACAAAAGTGATGGTGGTCGCAGCTCATCTGCGCTGATCAGGGATTCCTGTCTTTCCCTATCTCGACGACTGGCTGTTAAAGGCGAGCTCACTTCAGGCTGTCGTCTCACCCACATCCAGACTACAGCGGACCTCCTGCACATGCTGGGGTTCACTATCAACGTGCCGAAGTCACACTCGATTCCCTCTCAGAAGCTACTTTTCAACGGAGCAGTTCTGGACACTGCACAGTTTCACGCTTATTTTCCAGAGCAGTGAGCCTGGGATATTCGGGCTTCTGATACTAATGTTTCAGCCCCAATCCCGGATTTCTGTGAGAATGACTGAGGCTAACGGGCCTCATGGCCTCCTGCATCCTGCTGGTGGATCATGCCAGGTGGCAAATGCGGGCTCTACAGTGGGACCTGAAGTTTCAGTGGGCGCAC
Source organism: Lissotriton vulgaris (assembly GCF_964263255.1). Lineage (NCBI taxonomy): Eukaryota > Metazoa > Chordata > Amphibia > Caudata > Salamandridae > Lissotriton > Lissotriton vulgaris. The sequence continues at coordinate 35,144,587 of NC_141688.1, forward strand.
CATCTGGGTATTCTTTCTGATGTCGTCCAGATCTCGGAGGGGATTGCATGTCAATTGCAGTGGTGGCTTACGAACGAAGATTGGGTGAGCGGCAGATCCCTCTCCCTACCCCAACCAGAGTTCACAGTAGTGATGGATGCGTCACTCCTGGGATGGGGTGGCCACCTCGGAGAGGCGGAGATCAGGAGTCTCTGGTCACCAGCGGAGTCCGGTCTCCACATCAACCTTTTGAAGCTCTGGGCGATCTGTCTTGCACTTTAGGCATTCCTTCCTTCTGTCAAAGGTAGAGTAGTGCATGTGTTCACAGACAACACCACCACTATGTGGTATTGCAACAAACCGGGCGGGGTGAGGTCGTGGACCCTCTGTCAAGAAGATCTTAGCCTTTGGACATGGCTGGAACATCAGGGCATGTCCTTGGTGGTTCAACATTGGCAGGTACCCTGAACCCCAGGGCGGACAAACTCAGCCGCTAGTGCATGATAGATCATGAATGGCGTCTTCAATCGGGGGTGGTGCAGGGTCTCTTTTGGCAGTGGGGAGAGCCTTGGTTAGGACTGTTCGCCACCGAAGAGAACGCTCAATGTCAGCAGTTCTGCTCTTTGGAGTTTCCAAGGCGCACTCTCTCTGCTGCTTTTCGTCGCAAATGGAATTGCAACCTCCTGTATGCCTTTTCACCTTTACCACTTCTGCCCAGAGTGCTGAAGTAGATCAAGCGCGACCGGGCCCAAATCATTCTTGTGCTTCGGGACTGGACGCGAAGAGTCTGGTACCCTGAGCTCTTGAGCATGGCCATCGATCTTCTGATCAGACTGCGTCTTTGGGAGGATCTTCTGTCGCAGCAGCGTGGAACGGTCCACGTCCACAACCTGAACCTGTCCAGCTGCCACCTCCTTGCGTGGAGATTGAGCAGCAATAGTTGACAGCTTTCGACTTTCTTCCCGAAGTCTGTAATGTCATCTTTCCAGCCAGGGGTCCCTCCAGTAAAACTGTATACGTCTGTAGATAGAACACATTTTTGGCATGGTGCACAGAAAAGGATGTGGATCTCCTTTCTGCACCTCTTTCAGAGGTTCTTCTGTTCATTCAATCTTTGGCACAGCAGGGTTCTGCTCTGGGCACTCTTACAGGCTACCTTTCGGCCTTCTGTCTTTCTGCGCCTTCCTGATCAGGGCATTACTCATCTCTTTCCTCCTCCTTTCGTAATGCCCCAGTGGTACTTGAATCTGGTTCTTTTTTTCCCTATGTGTGCTCCCTTAGAGCCAATATATAATTGTCCTCTTTGTCTTACCTTGAAGACTGCTTTCTTTCTTGCCATCACCTCTGCTCACAGGGTGGGTGAGCTTCAGGCTCTTTACTCCAAGCCTCCTTTTCTTGCAGTTTATCCGGACAAAGTGGTCCTTTACACCAGGCCCTCTTTTCTGCCCAAAGTGGTTACCTCTTTCCACATAGGTCAGACCATCACATTGCCGACCTTCTTCCCGCCTCTACACCCTTCTAAAGAGGAGAGACTCCACCGTCTGGACCCAAAATGTGCGCTGACCTTCTACCTTGGCCACACTAAAGATTTTGGGGTGGATGATCAACTCTTCATGGGTAGTGTGGTTCCCAAGAAAGGTCGAAACGTGCACAAACTTGCCATCTCTCGATATGTTGTCCTATGCATCAAAATCTGCTATTCGTTGGCGAAAAAGAAACCTCCAGTAGTACTGTGTGCCTATTCTCCCAGGGAACCGGCAGCTTCTACTGCTTTGGGATGTGAAGTTCTGCTGCTTGACATCTGCCAGTCAGCCATGTGAGCATCCCTGCACACGTTTACAACACATTACTGCCTAGATAGCCAAGTCCGGAGAGAGACAGATTTTTTGTCTGTTCCCTTCCCCAGGACTTTCTGGTGTGAATATGATTTGCAGACCTTCCTCCAGGGTTGGCATTGCTGGGGTATCTGTTCTAAAGTAAAGAATGGATAACTAATGGTTTTTCATTTGAACAAGTTACTTACCTTTGGTAACTATGTATCTGCAAGAGACATACATTAGTTATAGATTCCTTACAGCCCCACCCATTCTCACTATTCTGCCAACTGATTTCTAGGGATAAGGACTCCCTTCCAGGGCCCTAGTTTTGTGCACCAGTGGACAGTGTCTTGCATGGCTCTGTGCTTCTGGTGTGAAAAGTTGTCAAAACTGACTTCAGCGCACAGGGACGGTGTCTAAGGCAACACTGCATCGTCATCCCGGTGACCATGACGATGGACGCAGAGTTGACAGACACCACCTATCGACGTGCAGGGTTAATGCTACAGAACAAATTTTCAGAATCCAGTCCGACACCTAGTGGTAATTCTAAAGTAAGGTATCTATAACTAATGTATGTCTCTTACAGATGCATTGTTACCAAATGTAAGTAACTTGTTCGTCAGGGAAAGACTACAATCATTTCACACGATCTAGCAGTCCACCACAAAAGATCTGGGGGTATTCGCCACTATCCAACACTGCTACTGTCTGTAGCTCATTACTACACCACCCAATATACCACCTTGCACTCTGATGTTATCACACAATCACCTAAACTGCTAAAACAAGGGGTCAAAAGTTGTCCTTCTAAAAAGGGCAATAGAACCAGTCCCACTTCATCAAGGCACAGGAGTATATTCCCTATACTTCTCGATTCCAAAAAAGGACCGGTCACTCAGACCAATATTAGACCTTTCAACTACTACATCTTGTCAGAATATGTTCATATGTTCACTCTACAAGATGCCATTCCACTTCTACAACAAGGCCACTCTAGACCTATAGGATGCTTACTTCCATATACCCATTCCTCGTGCTGCTCACCACTAATACCTCAGGTGTGTAGTACCAGAAAATCACTATTATTCAGAGTTTTCAGTTTGGAGTCCCTACCACACTTCAGATGTTCACAAAGTGCTTGGTGGTAGTCGCACATCTACGACAGCAAAACTTTCATGTATTCCATACTTGGACAATTGGCTCATCAAAATGAGCACACAGCAACAATGTCAACATTATATACAATTGAGAGTAGAGCTGCTCCAAAGTTAAGTTTCACCATCAACGTCCCCAGTTCTCACATTCAACCATACTTTGGAGTAATGCTCAACACACAGTTGGGACTAGCTTATCCCAATCCTGCTAGGATACAACATTTTCAGACACTTCTACTGCAATTCCAGCCAAACAAGAAACGCAGTTCGTACTGTTGTGCGACTACTGGGAATTATGGCATCTTGTATTGCTATAGTTCCCCAGGCAAGACTACACATGTGCCCACTACAGCTTCTCATCAGTGGTCTCAATCAAAGGGTCACCTCCAATATCTAGTGTTGATAGACCGCCCCACTCGCTGTAGTCGTGGAACTCCAACATTCTATTTAAACTGTGGCCTTTCCTGGACCCTGAGCTCCACATCATTCTAACAGATGCCTCAGAGACTGGTTGATGTGCACATCTACAAGACTTGACAGTACAAGCTCTGTAAAATGCCAAAAATCAGTCTCTATGCATCAACTACTTCGAATTTCAGGCAGTTTTCCTAGCACTGAAAACGTACCTCACTCATCTATCCATAGAGTTGTACTAGTCCGAACAGAAATTATGACCGCTATGTATTGTCTACAAAACGTGGGGGGAGGGAGACTCCATCTTCTCAGTTGTCACACTTTTCTCAGACCTTATAGAACTGGGCACTTCACCATAACTTTCTTTTGTTGGCAGAATATCTGCTGGGGACGGACGACGATCTTGCAAACCTCAGCTGGATGCACCAACAAACTCACAAATGGGAACTAAACCCACAAGTCCTCCTTTCAAAAGTGGGGATTCCCCCAGATAGACTTGTTTGCCGCAGCCAAAAAATGCCCAAACTTTGTCTCCAGGTTCCCACTCCCACTATCCAAGGGCATCACACTATGGATGAGTTGGTCAGGGAGATATGCGTAAGCTTTTCCACCTCGAATTCCATTTCTGGTTCGGAAACTCTGGCAAACACTCCCCATCATGGTAGCTCCCACCTGAGCATGTCAGCCATGGCTCAAAACTACTAGATTGCTCAATAGTCCCACACAAGAAGCTCCCAACTGGCAGGACCTTCTCACTCCGGATCAGGGACTGATCAGATACCCATACCCCAAGCTGCTCAACCTTGCAATTTCGCTCCTTAAGTCTTAGAATTTGGTTATTTAAACTTACCAGTAGAATGTATGGACATTCTTAAGCAAGCATGCAAAACCACAACTAGAGCCTGTTATGCAACAAAATGGAAATATTTGTTTGCTACTGCCAACCAAAACAAATGAATCCCATTAAAGCCACAGTGCAAGATATTATTTGTTACTTGCTTGAGTTGCAGAAGTCCAATTTAGCATACTCATCCATTAGGTTACACCTTGTTGCAATTGCTACTTATTTCTAAAATAGACCACATCTATCGCTTTTTAGAGTCCCAGTCATTAAAGCATTTATGGAATGACTAAAACAAGTCATTCTGCCTAATGTACCCTCTTGGAATTTAAACATTGATCTTAATAGGTTTATGGGTCCTCCTTTTGGGCCTCTACACTTGTGCCCCTTTCCATTTCTTTTGATGGAACGTAGCATTTCTAGTTACCATACCTCACTCAGGTGTGTTAGTGAGCTCCAGGCACTAACCTTAGAAGAGCCTTTCTTTCAAATACATAAATAAAGACAAACTGGTTCTACACACTAATCCCAAATTCATACCTAAAGTAGTCTCTCAGTTTTATCTTAATCGATTCCATTGAACTACCTGGTTTTTTTCCTCTAACCTGGATTCTGTAACAGAAAGAGCTTTTCATATCCTAGGCTTAAATAGAGCACTTATGTTCTACATTAATAGAACTAAACCTTTCAGAAAAACCTAGTAAATTTTTATAGCCTTTTCTCCACCTCATAAAGGCAACCCTATATCCAAATCGAGCTTTGCCGAATGGATAGTTGAATGCATTTGCACTTGCTCATTAGAGCCAAAAGACCTTTACCTGTTACTCCTAGCGCACACTCCACTAGTAAAAAAGGAGCGACTGTTATAAAAAATAAATCAATATCAAACATTCTGACTAAGTTTGTAAGGTAACTACATGGTCTACCCCACATAAATTTACTAAACACTACTGAGTTAATGTTTTAGCACACCAAAATGCTAATGTAGGTCAGTCAGTGCTAAGGACCCTGTTTCAAACTACTGCAACTTCCACATGCTAGTCACTACTTCTAAGGAGGGACTGCTTTACAGTCTATGCAGAGCATGTGTATCTAAAAGACACACATGACATCGAACAAATTATGTTACCCTGTAAGCATCTGTTTGTGGCTTGTTGTGCTGTAGATTCGCATGCGCCCTCCCTGGATGCCTGTGCCCATTGCAGTTATGTTTTTGCACCTTTTTTTTTCTTCTAATACATCACTGTTACGTAGACTCTTTATCTTCACATTTTCCTTAAACTCCTTTCTCACCCACGTTGGGGAAAGTGTTAGAGATTCTGCTCGGACACAGAACTGCATAGAGACTTAGGACCTCAGTGAATTAGGGTGTGCCAAAACTCACCATAGTACCCAAAATCCCCTACCAGATAGCAATCAGTGTCACATAGCTCTTCGTCCTATAGCAAAGAAACCAATGATTAGACAACCTAGAACATGCGACTTAGGACCATCTCAGGAATGGTGGGAAGTGAGAACACTTTTGTTATATGTTCATACCAGTCCACAACAGGAGTAAAATAGAGACACGGTAAGGTTAAAATGTTTATTTTAACTACGTGATCTCAAGCGCAGTATTTTAATCAACATAAGCATGCATATGATTAAGAATCATATGGTCAGCATGGTTACAATTCCATTAAATACAAAAGGAGGAATCATATTACAATGATAGTGCAAACAGGTGATAAAAGTGCCTATTTAAAGCACCCTCCCTATCTAGGAACTATATATTATAAAACTATAGAAGGTCTTGTGAGCTTTCTTAGGAGGACCCTATTTACCTGTCCGCTCAGTAAGTGTAAATTACATCAGGATTGGTTAGTCTCTCTGCATGCCTGGAATCTTCCAAGTGTGTTCAATTCTGGCAAGTGTGCTATGATAAAGGCCCAAGTATCCTACTCTGCTTGCAGCTGCCAAATTGTTGTGTCTAGAATTTGTTACACAGACACGCCGATAAACTGGCTCGCACGTTATGATTACCTTGGCGGTTCATCACTCACTGTACAAACTGGGGGCACGATGTATGTCTAGAGATGTCGAAAAACAAACCCTTTCTCATGTATAGACCTTTGTGAGCGCTAACTCTGCAAAAACAGCTAAGCCACGTTGTGTGCAATAAAAGCAGCATAAGGAAAAATGGCGTTCAAACTCCTAATAAGCCATGCTAACTTAACATGCCCCCAGAAAGAGGCCCATAAACCACACTACACTGCCCTCATGTTAGGGGAACACACAGCATTCAGGGCAAACATCATAGAACGCAGAGTTCGAGGGAGACCGAACCAAGTTCAGAAAGTTTGCCAAACTTGAAATTTAGGAATGAAAACTCCCCAAACAAAATCCAAATCAGTGAATACAAACATACTTGTCCATGGTGTGTGTAAAGACCTGAAATATAGAAGGAAAAACCAAGAGAAAAATTTAAAAATATTCACAAATCCAGCACCTGTCTATGAAGCCAAACAAATCTGTACTTCAGTCCAACAACGTGTAAGCACCAAACATTGCAACTGCTTCCAACATGAAGTCGTCGTTTTCATCCATGACCATTTCAGCCATCCAATTAAGCGAGGGGAAAGAACATACATGTTCCTTGATTGCCGGAGCCTCTAGCATCATCAGAGGACAACTCAGGCTTATTTCAAGATAACTGCGATCCAGAAAGTCATTGGCCGCAGTCCAAATGTTCCAATTGCCTAGAACCCTATGTGCTGCTGCGCAGGCTATAATCCCGGTACTAGAACAGTCTATTTTATGAGCAACTAAGGGACTCAGTAGATCAAAATCCAGATCAGGAGACACCGTGTTTCAGAGGCACAAATCCAGGGCGAATCACAATCCAGGCAATGGAAAACCGGCTGCACGCAAGTGAAGAAAGCGAACCAGAAGGATAAACCATATGCCCCAGTTAGTCGCCAAAGGTAGCGCTCCATAGTATTCTAGCATCTGGTCACGCAGGTGGAGCAGCTGGGACTGTACGTCGTGGGGCACATACTGTGCATCCATTTTGTAATAAACCAAATAGCAGAATGCCGGCGCCCAAAGCCAGGAGCAAGGGGAAACCTCCAAAGACACTCAAAACCAAATGGAAAAATGCAGGGATCACACCAAATATAGTCTGAAACGAGATAAAAAGGCCAGAGCATGCTACTTTAAAAAAATGTGCCAAGCAAGTAGTCGACGAGGCATTTAAGATTGTGTGGATCAAAGCACCGCAGTGCAAGGGCATGTCCATGTTTAATAAGGCATTTACTTCAGTATGAGTATTTGCAACGTGAAGGACGAAAATCTCACGTGCAGATGTAAGGGGAACTTCCTTGTGGGACAAAAGAGCTCTTATTCTGCTCATCTTGTTGAACTCTGCTTACAAGGTCGGAATCGAGGGCCAGATGGAAGTATCAAGCCTGCCATGCGAAGGAGGGAACAACACATTCTTGCAACAAGTTATATACTGGGAAACCGTAACAATGTAAGCAATACCGGCATGCATCCCACAACACTCTTCATTGTTTAATAATAAATAACTACCATTAGCAATCAGTGTGAATCTAGGTGTAATGGCCGGGACTGGGGTGCCTTTTAAAACAACGATAAATTGGGTGCAAGCACATTACACGAGCTGTGCAACTGAAGATTTCTGCATGTTAATGAATGGTCTGGTGTTATGATGCAATCTTTGCCATTAAAAACACTTCTGTAAGTGAATAGGAGATTCCAATCTTCATGAAGATATGCTCCACCCAGGGGCTCAAATCTGCCTATAGCATAGTGTTTCATGCAAGCCTCGAATTTGAAAAGAGAGAACGGTAAGGTTATTAACCCGTGGATAAGCCAAACTGCGAATTTGCCTCCACTACAGAAAAAGGCAATGGTTCCAACTTCTCAAAATGCAACAGGGAGAACGTGGCATCTTTCATTGACATAAATTGCTGTTTCATAGTTAAATTAAAAAGCAGAAATAACAAGCTTGTGTTCATGTAATCCCATGGAACGCGTCCATTCGTTAACGTTTGCAAAGTCCAGGCAAACTGCATAACAGAACGCAATTGAGTTTGCCCATTATACAACACTGCAACATCTTCTTGTACAATATCAACCACAGATGACACAGTATTATCTAAAGTGTAAATTCGGGAAGAAAGGGTGTTAATGCTATTATCTACAACAGCAAGCACTTTTTCTAAATTGGCCTGATCTATAGCTCCAAGCCTAGAAGCAGCTTCAATTTGAGAAATTTTCCAAACTTCATTGTAAGCAGCATATATCCATCTTTTCGATCTGCCACCCGCAGGGCCTTTCACAAAATCATTTAAATAGACGGTGTCAGTGAGTTTGGACAAATGTGACTTAATAGACGCTAAGGATGAATGTCTGACGCTAAGGATGAATGTCTGAGCCAACTTTGGCACAACTTGCCTACAGAATAGGTGGTGACTGAATAGTGAGTCTGAAAACAGGGATCAACTCTAAACTTCGTATAGCCAGGGGTCAGACCCAGAAAGCGGTGTTGGCAGGAATCTGCACTTTTTTGCCATAGCAACCAGCCTTCGGGATTAATGCTGGAAACATTAAGAGGAATTACTAAAAAGTGCCTGTATTTCACTCAGGGGAGTACTGGTAAAATTATTCCAATGGGGGAATTTACCAAAATCAGAAAAATGGAGGAGCATTTAATTTTTTAGAAGTAGCCAATCCAAAGCATGTGGTTTGTGAAATAGTATCATTCAGAAACAACATATGGTTTGGGATGAGACCTGCACGATGCAAAGCCTCAGTGCCTTACACTTGCAAACTTTTAGAACCCCAAACAGATTTAAGATCAATAGTATCTCTCCACAGTTCATAGCCCCAACAGCCAACTGGTCAATAAAGGACTTCAAATAAAGTAATTTGGTGTGGGTAAGTCTAACCTTGGGAAATGACTCTCCAGTCAACTTAAAATAAAATGCATTACGTTTGGATTGATCAAAATCAGTAAAATAGGAAAACTTTTTCAAAAAGGTACCTGAGCTGCCTTCCACTGGCGTGGGACAATGTTGGCACTGTGTGAAATTAACCATGCTTCTAAATGAGCTAGTCTTATGCAGAAAGTGATTGCCAAAATGTTGGTAACAGTACAAATCACCATAATTCGCAGATTCTAAATCTAAATCTTCAGCATCGAAGGCAGCATCATATTTCAAATCAGTAAATAAAGCTTCAACAGCTTTTACATCCCAATCATCGGAGCGAATATTTTGTTTAACCACATCCCACATAGAAACACGAAGTTCATTGGGAACATTAATAACCTCTGTGGGACCATGATTCTGGAACTTTACAGCATCCAATACAAACCCATCTAAAACTGGCCTAGCAGTTATATTCACAAATGTCTGGTCCCTCTTCATGATGTGCGAAGAGGAGTGGGGAGCCAAAACTCCATCAATCACTCGTATTGACGTTCTTTCTTCAACATAGTGTCCATTGATAAAACAAAAAAAATTACAATCAGTACCAGCCAAATGTAAATCAAAGGTGGGATCAAAAAAATTTTTGAAACCTGGTCGCAAAAATCGAAACCTTTGAAAGGGTCCTTGATGCGGACGAGCCAGTGTCAAATGAAAAACGGGATTGATTAGCTACACAAGTGTACAAATCGGGCATAGACAAGTCAGTGGGGTAAGTATATTCAGTGTCATCAAGTGGATCACTAGCAGGTAGATTCAATATAGGACTCGTAAGTGTACTCATTTCAATGGTAACATCAGTCCTGATGGCAAGATCCGGTGCCAAAACAGAGTGTCACACCATTGCCGGACACGAAACCGCAGGCATCATACTATAGAGTATCGGCCACCCTGTGTGGTTTGACATGGTCAATGGAAATGTACCTGTTCCCCTTTTGTCTAGGAAGAGGAGGTAAAATGACTGTTCTTGTATCCTGCACGGCAACTGGAGCTCGATAGGAGGGACCAAATTCTTTTTTGTGTTTGATATCTCGGACCAGTTCTCCAACCTGGGGTAGCTAACCAACTACTGGAATCTGCAACGCAGCTTCAGACGTGGAGGGCAAGTGTTCCTTTGCAAGTCTGTCTCTGGTCTTTTGTTGGTTCTGCAAAACATTAGACATGGCGGCGGGAGCTGCATCCTTTGATGTAGACAAACATTCTAGACCGTCAAGGTCCGGAACAAACATGTTGATGCCAAAGAGCATTTTGTATGGGGTCCGCCCACCCAGAGACCTTCTAGGGAGATTAAGTGCACGTTGTACGCCATTCAGGTGGGTAAGCCATTCTCTGCCAGCACCTAATACCTTCGCTGTCAATGATGGCTTTAAATCACGGTTCATCCGCTCCACAACACAATGCCCTCAGGCCGGTATGGAGACGAAAATTTGACTTGGACCCTCAATGAAGCCATGGCATCCTTGAACGTCTTAGAGGCGAATGCTGGACCCTGGTCCGAATGGAAGGTGCCACATGCAAAAATTCCCACAAAGACACACAAATCTCTTATGACAGTTCTGGAATCAGCACTCCTTTGAGGCTACACCCAGACAAAGCGCGTGCAAGAGTCAACTGCTACTAAGATTTACTTATACGCGGAATCAGATGAGAAAGGACCGCAGTGATCTAAATAAACACACGCAAGTGGCTTATTAGATATGTACAACTGAGTTTGGGGCGGGCAAGCAGCAGAAGGTTTAATCTGCTGACAAATGCCACATTGAAGGACAAAATCATGTCTGTTTGTACGAACCCCGCCACCAATACCGTTGCTGGAGGAGAGATACAATAGCTGACACGCCAGCATGCGCCAAAGCCATCCCTGCATGGGCTGCTGTAATCAAAGCCTGTCTGCGGTCCGCGTTGGGAATCAGTCTATCACCAAGTCGTTAATTCTCACATAAGTAACTTTATCTGGACTTAAGTGAAAAGAGTACTTCAAAGGGAAACCCTTAGGATAATTACCTCCCTTCTCAGTTGCGACAATAGCTGCCAAAATGTTATCATCAATCTTACTTTTGGAACGTGTAACTGCTGCCACTGCAAATGTTGCTACTGCTGTCTTCGCAGCTTCGTCCGCTTGACAGTTGCCAACAGCATGAACCCCAGTGCGCTGATGACTCGAAGTATGAATTACAAAAATGAGTGGGAGACGTTCTTTTATCTTCGCCACTCTAACCCAGATCATTTTATGTTTTACTGTGCGAACTTTGGATTCACGATAATCATTTTGAGTCCATTAGGGTAGATTGTCATTGAAAGACTGTAGACAGTAGTAAGAATCACTCGCAATAAGAGTAGTAACACTGGGGTCCACGTACTCCAATTCAAGCATCTGAGCACGTAGTTCTGCCAACTGGGTGGTACTGTCCCCTAATGTCTGTGTATGCACGACATCGAACTTGAATTCACCATCCACCATTGTACCAACCACAATTGCACAGGCCGCAGAATACGCGTGTCTAGAACCCATAGCCCCGTGGGCACTTCCATCAGTGTAAATGATACAACTAAAATCCTCAAGTGGGCGCATAGTCAGAGGAGCAGGATGAACAAACTCATACTGCAAAAACTCTTGATTCTGCAAAGAGGAATCGAAAATGAACGTTACATCCGGGGATGTCAAACATGTAGCCCATTGTATCCACCGAGAGTGCAAAGCCTTGGAATTTGGTACACTGGCCTTCGTCACTGCCTCCAAGGCAGGATACGGAGTAACAACTACAAAGCGTTTTCCCTGCGACAGTGCACGTTTCTGAAGAATCGCCATTTGCACTGCTGTCAACTTTTTCCACAGTGGAAAACCGCAACTCGGCCGAAGTGTACAGGTGTGACTTGTAAGCAATAGGAACTGTGTCTCCCTCATTAAAAGTGAGGTACGTGAAAACCACCACCCCTGGTACGATTCTTATTACCAGGTTGGTGTGGTTATCACGAGTCGACTAGAACTTAGATTCTAGTAGGTCAGCCTGCAAGGATTGCAAGATGGCTGAATGTTCTGGCAGGCAGCACGATTTGGAAAAAGTAGGTTGTATCAATGCATAGAGCGACTGGCTATGCTGGGCATATTCCGGAAAGTATGTACGTCTGTATTAAAAAAAAAAACAGTAAGGATTGTAGCTTTTTCAGCGTTGTGGGAGCGCGCAAAAGTGCACATTTCTCCAAGAAGTGAGGAGCCAAACCTCTACCTTCATTGTTGAGCTCGTAGCCCAGGAACAAGACTGTGTACTATGTGATTAAACAAAGTTGAATTTATAGCCAAAGTCCGCAAAACGCCAAATTATGCGGTCAACACGGCGCAGATGCAGCCATAATTAGTTGTCTGTGAGATAAATGTCATTCACATATGAACATGCATCTGCGTCAAGCCTCTCAAGCAGAGAGACTATGCGGGCGGGAAAAGCGCCTGGACTGTTTTTGTAGCCCATGGCCAATCGAAGGAACTGGCGTTGTTTAGCACCACAGGTAAAACTCGTCCATTGACTACTAAGGGGGGACAAGTTATGGGCAAAAAAGCCATTGGAAATGTCAAGCGTGGTTTTGAACCTTTTACGCACAAGACTATCCACAAGAGCAGAACTGTGAGTATTCTGCACCGCACATGTACGACAATGCGAGTTTAAGTGGCGGTAATCCAATACCAAACGGTACGAGCCATCTGGCTTGGTCACAGTACAAAGTAGGTTATTCATCGGAAACCCAGACGTTTCAATTACACCTTGATATTCAAATTGTTCAAGGATTTCGGCCACAGAGGCTTTCGCCTCGCGCCGTATGGGGTATTGGGGTTGTGGCTATGGCATTGACCGCAAAGGGATCTAATGTCGAGGGGAGAATTTGTTGCATCCACAGTGAGTACGGTACAACACCGGCACAAGCGCCTTAGCCCAATCTTATGCAAACTGCAGTGCCTGCTTCTTCGGCATAGTGGATCACCTCCTCCCCTTGTGGAGTGGCCAAGACAAAAGGTGGGGGCCAATCGACCTCCGCCAACAAAATACCATAAGTAGTCGTTAGATTTTCCCAAACAAACCCTTTTATGGTACGTTCTATGTCGCCTTCAATTACAAGGACTATTTCATAAAGTCTTTCAGGGGGAGCCACTCTAGTGTCAGCTGTTTCCACTACAATGAAGGTGTCAGTCGCTGTCACCTTCAGTAGTGGACACAGCGCCTCTTGAACGATGGTAATCTCTGCCACACTGTCCAGCAGGATCAGAGCCCATGTCAGATTTCGAAGCTGCGTTCTCACTACCTGTGGCATATCTCGCTTTTACAGCAGCAACTTACTTCTTTTGAAAATGGGGTCTTTGACGCTGTGACTCGCCTTTCTTGCCTTTTCCGTCAGCCTTACAAGGCTGTTCACATCTCTGTTGGGCACCTTGACCTCTGCCGCCTCCACTGGTGGCTGTTACCGATGTTTCCTGCAAAGAACGAGGAGAACGTTGTTCAGGAACCTGAAACCTTTCAGGCGACTTAATAGTACTGCGGTCGCGCAAACATATTTACGTACAACAGGGCCAGGTGTAGGTGAAGCGGGACAGGAACCCTGTTTCTGCTGCTTTCCCTGTTTTTTGTTCTTACTCCAATTCTGTTTCTGAACCTTTGGGCGGTCATCCTTATCAGACGACACTTTCTGAGTTTGCTGTTGCTTTTCTTTCTTCGCGAAAGGCTTAACACCTAAACTATTACGGCCTACGGTCTTATAAGCCTCCTTTATAATTTTTGGCAACTGACTGGGTTTGTCGGCGTCAGGGACCTCGCGCAGAGCATTAGAGACTTGGAAACTTACCGCATCCCCCTTGACATTTGCAAGGACGAGATCGCGTACCATATCAAACGCTCCCACGAGTCACATTCCTAACTCCACTGCTGCCCCTGGTCCATGCTCCTCCTGAACACGCTTGATCACAGTGGACAAAACAGTCATTGATGGGGTGCCAAAGCACCTAGTATAGACTGCCACAAAGATCACCCCCCAAGTTGTACACTCAGTTACGTCAGGCACTAAGCCTTTCTGCAAACTCATGGTGAGAATCTTGTGTTTCTCAACAGGATTAGTATTTGGGAACACTGCTTCCAGTTGGTGAAATTTCTCGGCAAGCCAAAAAGGCATTTTTCCCTTATCCTAGGGACGCTTGCCCATCACCGCATTAACCATGACAGGGCTAAGTTTGAGTCCGCCAACTGGATGCGCCGCACCACCTGGGGCCCCACCCGTAAGGTTGCGAGTAATGTAGTGAACCAGACCCCTAATAACTGCTACCGAAGAGTCATATAGGGGTCGCAGTTGCTTGGCTGTCATAGCACCCGCCTGAGGATGTGGGGTGTAAGCAGCCAACACAGGGCAAGTAGCGCCTGAAATGGGCAATGGTCCTTGTCTGACCGCTGTAAAAACATGTTGGAGGGCGCCATTAAACCAAACGGCATGCTGCAAAACAGAAATCAGAATTTCTACTGTCCGATATGGAGCGTACACTGCAGGGGCATCAGCGGGGGCGTAAGTGTGAAAAACACCAGAATTAGCATCCACCGCAGGAAATGTGACCCATGAGTAATACAACTCAAACGGGTGCGCCACGTCAGCAGAGACTACAAAAACCACACCCTGTCCCTCTGGAGAAACAAGGTATTCCTGCAAATGATTATGCACAGCTACACATCCGTGTGCCGGGATTTCAACTGCAGCCATATCGAAACAGTAATAAAGAAATACAATACAATACTATAACGCACAACTGGGTAGTAATTCAAAGAGGAAACCTTTGAGAAGTATCAAGCTTGAAACAACCTATGTAAATATAGGTAGGTTTCTTTATCCGTCACAACCGTCAACCGGAAACGATAGTGAGGGGGTCGTAGACTGATATAAGCACTATTCAAGTGTCTCGCAATAAGACCACACTCGTTGGTGGCGCCATGTTACAGGGATTCTGCTCAGACACAAAACTGTGCATAGAGACTTAGGACATCAGTGAATTAGGGGGTGCCAAAACTCACCTTAGTACCCAAAATCCCCTACCAGACTGGCAATCAGTGTCGCATTAGCTCCTCGTCCTATAGCAAAGAAACCAATGATTAGACAACCTAGAAAATGCGACTTAAGACCATCTCAGGAATGGTGGGAAGTGAGAACACTCTTTTGTTATACGTTCATACCAGTCCACAACAGGAGTAAAATAGAGACACAGTAAGAATAAAATGTTTATTTTAACTACGTGATCTCAAGCGCAGTATTTTAATCAACATAAGCATGCATATGATTCAGAATACGGTCAGCATGGTTACAATTCCATAAAATACAAAAGGAGGAATCATATTACACTGAAAGTGCAAACAGGTGATAAAAGTGCCTATTTAAAGCACACTCCCTATCTAGGAACTATGTATTCTAAAACTAAAGAAGGTCTTGTGAGCTTTCTTAGTGGGACCCCATTTATCTGTCCGCTCAGTAAGTGTAAATTACAGCAGGATCGGTTAGTCTCTCTGCATGCCTGCAATCTTCCAAGTGTTCAATTCTGGCAAGTGTTCTATGATAAAGGCGCCAGACTCCTTCTCTGTGTGTAGCTGCCAAATTGATGTGTCTACACGGATGTGTTACAGGGACACGCCGATAAACAGGCTCGCACGTTATAACCTTGGCGGCTCAGCACTCACTGTACAGACTTGGGGCACGATGTATGTCTAGGGATGTCGAAAAACAAACCCTTTCTCATGTATAGACCTTTGTGAAAGTAACTCTGCAAAAACAGCTAATCAGTGTTGTGTGCAGGGCCGGACTGGCCATAGCGGGTACCGGGCAATCCCCCGGTGTGCCGCACGGGTGGGGGGCGGTTTGGCGTTTTTGTTACAGGTGCAAAATCGTCCCTGTACCAAAATTGGCCGAAAACCGGCCCCGTCCAAGAGCTCGGTGGCACCTCCAACCAACCTCCTCCCCCCCCCCCCCCCACCCACCCCCCCAATCCTTTGTTTCACACAGACTCACTTGGTTTCAGAGTCTGACAGATGTGGATGGTCCTTGGGAGGATTACCATGTCAACTCTCACAACGCCACTGACTTGGAGCCCTATCATGTTAAGGCCTCTCCAGCCCAAACAACACCCAAACACAAATGTTGTTAAGGAGGAAGACTACTTTCTGGTGAAGACACTCTAAAAGACAGAGGGCTGTTCAATGCCTGCCAATGCTTAAAAGCATAAGCAAATGCTGTTATTTCAAGGACCCAGTCACCGTGTGAGAAATTATCAAAAGGGTCGAAAAGAAATATTAGCCTGCCCTGAATAACCCAATGTACTTAGGAGGACATGTCCCACCAAGCTGCTTGGTTGTGCATACAGCCGGGAAGAGAGTTAGCACCCAAGCAACCAGGTATGGACCTCTTTATAAAGCAGAAAGATTGATGCAGCAGTGAAGCTAGAGGCAGTGAGGAAAGATACCCAGTAGGGAATTGCAACTCTGGTTGTTCTCTTGCTACAATATATTTCTGCAAGGAAATATAGCAGTTTGTCAAGCACCTATGTAAAGCGTAATGTGAAGTTCTTGTGGCAGAGGAGAAAGTGATTTCTAGTGCCAACATACAATGCATACTGGATTCTGCTGACTGCCTCCAGAGCGGTGAATACTGGTCCTAATAGTTCAGTCATTGTATTTATATGCATGCTAGAAATACAGGAGCATTAATGTCACATTTCGAAGGGGAGCATCTATTTGGCCCCCAAATAGACAGTATGCTTGAAGATCATGAAGGATATGGACACCGCTAAGGCCATAGATGCTCTCTAGGTATGAACACCCAGGTCTTCTTTTCACAAGCAGCAGGCAAGAGGGAATACCAATGGTGCAAACCCTCTCCAGAGACTGGGATACAGCAGCCTCTAATGATTTGAGGACAGCCACCCATCAAAAGCCTATGGAAGAGGTGTCTTCTGTAAATATTGCAGAGCCAATGGTAAAGGCGGCTATAGCTGGGGGGCACCTGCTCCAAACAATGGCTTGCCCATCATTTCCTCTCATCACACTACATCTTTTGGGAGTTGAATAGGGTTTTATTTCCCGTGATACTAGTCTCTGAGGCGGAAAGCCGGAGACGTAGGAACCCGATTTTTTTATAATATTGCTTACCACTTAGCACATTGTTTTAATCTTTTAGCATTCCCTGCCTACAATTTGATGCTTACCTTATTGGAGGTGGTCTTCCCCTCAGCCGACTAGGCGCTGAAGAGGAAGCATAGCGGCCATATTGGAGGTAGGCAGGGGGTGGAGGTCTAGTTGTTTACCTCCCCCGCCCTCCAGAGCATAAAAGACGCAATCTGTTTTTCGCTCGCAGATTGTCCCGTGACACTAGTCTCTGAGGCGGAAAGCCGGAGACGTAGGAACCCGATTTTTAAAAATATTGCATACCACTTTGCACATTGTTTTAACCTTTAGCATTCCCTGCCTACAATTTGACGCTTACCTGATTGGAGGTCTTCTTCCCCTCAGCCGACTAGGCGCTGAAGAGGAAGCATAGCGGCCATATTGGAGGTAGGCAGGGAGTGGAGGTCTAGTTGTTTACCTCCACCGCCCTCCAGAGCATTTAATGGCCCCACCCACCCAGCCGCGCAGCGAACGGGCGCGCCAAAGGGAAGCCCGTCTGCGCCCGTCCGCGACCAGAACGCGGCCAAGGCTGGGCATGCTGCCCGCTGCACTAGTCAGTCCATACTTATTCCCGGAGGGAAATTCTTGCCCTTCTCCCTATGGGCTGCTCCCACACCCGAGTTGATCCCGCCAATTCCCGAGGATCACATGTAGGCACTGTGGGTTCTCTTCTTTGAATCTATGTGAGCCCAATAAGTCTCTTGCCTTGCCTCTTTCACGTGGCCCTACCCTGGCAATACCTATTAAGGCCGCCTTGATAAATTGTAGGTCCATGGTTAAACATTCCCTCGATATACAGCAATCCCTTCTAGATAATGGCTGGGATTTTTTGTTTTTAACTGAAACTTGGCTAAACGGGGAATGTAACCCAGCGATCACTCTGACGGTCCCGGATGGTTTCAGTATTATTTGCGCTAATCGCCATAACGGGAGACGGGGTGGTTGAGTGGCAATCATTTATAAAAATAAATGGACCATCACCTCCCCCCATTTTGACCCTATTGATTGTATTGAGGGACTCCCCTTCTGTATCAATCTTTCAGCGTCTGTCTCCTATGCGGGCCTGCTGTTGTACCGTCCACCTAACTCTAGCCCCATATATCTTCAGGCACTGTTAGAATACATCACTCTAGCCTGTACCCGCTATGCCAATTACACCGTCCTTGGTGACTGTAATCTGCATGTAGATGACCCTGCCTGCTCTAGGAGATCCAATCTTTTATCTACCCTTTCCGCCTGTGACATTTCCCAGTTAGTGACACATCCTACCCATAGAGCTGGACCTAATCTGTTCCAATCTCACAGGTATGAGAATTGAAGACCCTATTCCAGTCATATGGTCAGACCATTTTTTTATTCCATTCTCCACCCTTATGACTCGCAGGGACAGACCCCCTTCCACCCCTAAGGAATTTGGCAGAAACTGGAGCAAAATTACATCATCTGCTCTTGAAGTCCATCTTAAAGATGACTGCCCTTCCCCGGCCACGGACGTGGATTCACGTATCTCTAATTTCAACGAATGGGTTTGTAAGGCTATCAACTCCTTGGCACCCCTCAGGCCGATTAAGACATTCAGATCCTCCCCAGCTGCCCCTTGTTTCTCGGACGAATTACGCCAATTAAAGTCCGCTTGTAAGGTGCTGGAGAGGCGGTGGAGACTGGATTATTCCAGTTACAATAAATCTAATTACCGAAATGCCCTCAAGGAATATCGGAAACAGATCATAAAGCACAAAAGAATCTTCTCAGCTGAGAAGATAGAGCTAGTAATGCCCGAGAGAAATTTTCTCGATAGTAAGATCATTTACCGATCCTCAAGCCCTGATCCAAAGCAGCCTGCTTCTCAGGAACTCTGTACTCTTCTTTCAGAGTTCTTCGAGAATAAGATTGCTCGGATCCATGCATCTTTTCCGACTAGAGATTGGCTGACCTTTCTGTGACACAGGCAGCGCTCCACTCTGTGGGCCCTGCTCTCACTGAATTTGCTGAAATTTCAATTGAGTCCTCCCTTCTAGAGCTACTCAGATGCAGGTCAGACTCCCCAGGGGATCCGTGGCCTGCTAAACACTATAAAGAACTAGCCTCCTTTCTCAATCCCTTCCTCAACTCCATTTGGAACTCCTCTCTCCGCTCCGGGATTTACCCGGAGGCTTGGAAACATGCGTTCCTGGTCCCCATTTTAAAAAAATGTCAATGCAGATCCAGTGGATCCGGACAATTACAGACCAATATCCCTCCTCCCAGCCCCTGCCAACATTTTAGAAAGGCTAGCCCATCAGCAACTTGCCGGCTACATCGAGACCAATGACCTCTACCATAACTCCCAACATGGTTTCCGCAGGGGCTACAGCACAATCGGCCCTCATCGAGATGGCTGATTCTATGCGCTGGACCTTGGACCAGGGATCAAGGGTGGTGTTGGTGCTGCTGGATTTATCAGCAGCATTCGACACCGTCTCCCATTCTTTACTGCTGAAGAGACTGAGGGCCATTGGAATTCAGGGCAAGGTCCTTAAGTGGATCGGCTCGTTCCTGTCTAATCGAACTCAACAGGTCCATACCCCTACCTACACTTCAACACCTAGGCCTTTGAAATGGGGAGTCCCCCAGGGCTCGTCTTTAAGCCCTCTTCTATTTAATGTTTACTTCTCTCAATTGGCAGAATTGATCTCTTGCACAGGCATAAAAACGACGTCCTATGCGGACGACATTCAGTTGCCCTTTATGTTTAAAGATCAATCTTCCAGTGCCTTTGACCCCCTCAAAACCTGCCTGAGAGACATCGCAAAATGGATGGACCTTAACTTTTTAGGATTAGCCATCTCCACTTAGCCCGAACCTGTGGTGGCCGGAAGAACTGAACCAAGCACCCACCCCAAAGGACTCTGTCAGAAACTTAGGAGTTCGTTGGGATGATAAACTATCTTTTGGAAATCAGGTCCAGATAGTCTCAGCTGCCTGTTTTTCCTAGAAAAGAACCCTAAAAAAATTAATTGACTATCTACCGTGTGCTAACAGGAAAACCTTTGTCCACGCCCTTATTATATCCCATCTCGATTATGCGAATGGTCTGTATCTAGGCCTAACCAAAAGCCTCTGTCAAACTTCAAATGGTGCAAAATGCTGCTGCACGATTAATTGGTGGCCTCACTCGAAGACAGCATATTTCCCCATACTTGAGGAAATTGCAGTGGCTCCCCATGAGCAAACGTATAGAGTTCAAGGCGATGACGCTTGCCTATCGCACTAAGGGCTTTGGATCTGCCCATCTACGTTCGACTCTCCGGCCTTACTCTAATTCGAGAGCCCTACTTCTGCTGACCACCCCAAGATTCAAAAAAGCTCGAGCTGGAGGAAAAACCTTCAAGCTAGGAGCCGCTCAAAGAGGGAATAAACTGCCTCTAGATCTTCGTAGAAGTAATTCGGAACATGAATTCCGAAAATCCTTAAACTTTTCTGTTCTGCTCGTAATTCCCCGTCCACAGAAACTGTTTCACCTTCAATCAGCGCCGGGACACCCCGTTGGGATAGCTGCTCGCTTTATAAAAGACACAATAATAATAATAACAATGGGAGATAATAAACTCAAATAGGTGGGTCCCCTCAGTGGATACTGCCTGGAGTTCACACCAAGCGCACCACTGTCTTAAGACTATTGCAGGAGAAAGTTAATACACTCTTTGGTAAGGGTGCCATCATTCCAGTACCCCCTCGCCAACTGGGACAAGGAGTACGCTCCCAGTCCTTTCTCATTCTTAAAAAGCATGGAACTCTGCAGCCTGTCCTTGATCGTAGGCCATTGAACCAGTACGTCCTCTCGGAGCAGTTCAGAATGACTACTCTGCAAAACGTTATTCCACTGTCTTGCACAGACCCTTGACCTCAAGGACCACTGTTTTCATCTCTATCAACATCTATCTGGTGCATCACTATTGCCTGCGCTTTGTGGTAGGTCAACCATGCAACCAGATTAAAGTTATCCCATTTGGGGTCATAACTGTTCCTGGGTGAACAACGACACCACAATGCCATTGATTTATTTCCATACTTGGACTACTGGCTGTTAAAAAGCTGCAGCCAACAGCTTTGCCTAGCACTCTCAACACTATTGTTCGTTTTGGCGATTATGGTTTCATGCATAGCAATAGTGCTGCATGCAGTATTGCACATGCATGCACCACAGGAATATTTTCTGATGCAATAAAGTAGTGGATCAATGGGAAGAGAAAGTAATGGTGAAGGCCAGTGTTCAGGAAAACCTAATTGCGGAACGACAAGAACTTGTTACTTGGCAGGCTATTTCTTGGCCCTCAGACGCAACTGATCATTACCATGGACACCTCCCTAATATGCTGTGATGCACACGTCTACCATATGATTGTTCACGGTACATGGAGGCAGAGACAACAGAGTTGCTATAACAACTACCAGGAATTAAAATCAATCAATTGGCAGAAAGAGCCCTTTACACGCTAATTCAGGAGTAAGTAGACCGCATGACTGCCATGTAATATATCCAGAAACAAGGCGGGACACATTTAAAGCTGCTATCAATGCTAGGTAAGAAATAAATTGTATTGGGACAACCATATTACCATTCAGTCGTTATCGGAACATCTGCTTGGAATGACTTTGTGAACCAGATAAGCAGGATGCATTAACAAATCCACCAGCAGCAGATGAATCCTCAAGGGCTTCCAAAAATGGGGCATGCCCTCAGTTTGCAATCATCAAAAACCAGAATGCCAAAGGTTTGCATTCAGGTACCCACAGTCCATAGACACATTCATGAACATCATCCATGTCACCCCACCTTAGGCGCGACAGCCATGATAGTGCTTCTAAAGACGTCAATCTATCCACATAAAAAAACTGAGAACCAGATCTTCTGTCACAGCTTAAGGACAGCTCCCCCATTCAAACAATAGAGAGAGGAACTTAACCAACTGGAACCTGAGCTCCTGGTATTTGTTTACCTTAAACTTGCACACTAGTGTGTGCAAATCCTGCATGAGGCACGCAAACTCACCACACACTATTACATAACCAAGTGGAAAAGTTGTATCCATTAGAGCTTAGGAAAACATATAGCTATGTAAAACATCTATTCCAAATACTTGCTGCATCTTCAAAAAAAAGGATTAGCATATATTTCTATTTGTCTTCATTTAGCTACAGTAGCACTTTAATGGGGCAAGTGTGCTCCATTTTATTTGTATTTTGTGTGGGTAAGGCCTTCAGGGAAGCTTTGGATTTACTCCTCCAAGTACGTGCCTAGTATGGAACCTCAATATGTGTACCTAGACTGATTAGCATGGTGAAGGATACAGTCATGCTTTCTGCATTTGGCTACTTCCATTGTTGCTTTGAAATCCAAGACACATCTGAAAGTTTTTCCTCTGCTTCCTTGTGTTCGACAAAAAAAATTATAGACCTTACTTTAGTTTTATTCACTGTTTTCAGCATACATGCAGACACTGAAAACTGCGGTTAAGAAACCCGATGTTAGTTGACTTAAACCCTACTGCTGAAACAGAAATAATCCGGTTTATAAACTCTATTTGATGATACAACATCAACTGTGTCCTCAGAAATAGGCTGGACAAAATGCCTTTCATTGTAGCCTTTACTTACTTGGACAATAGGATGACCGAGTCCAGCGCGTAGCTGACCATTGTACAGGACCTGGAGGCATTGAGAGCTGTAATTCAGTATACGTAAGTAGAAAGTTTCCAGAGTACAAAATATTCCGTGCTTATGAACACTTTTGAGCATTGTCATTCTGTAGACAGACTTTCTTCTGTGGAGAGGAAGTATTATTGACTACAGAATAATTATCATCTAACAGACCAGCCTTTTCTCTACATGAAGTAGTGTGGCTCACTGGTTAGAGGCGGCAGACCCGAGAGCAGAGGACGGCCCGGGACCAGGGTTCGATTCCCGGCACGGCAGGTTTCTGGACCAGGGTCAGCGGACTCGATAATTCTCTCGCCTCGGTGCCCACTCTGATCAGCGATCACACTCGGCAACTCTGGGCATTAGCTTGCCTCATCTTCACTAACGGCCCCACCAGACCGCCGGGGATGCCTGGTCTCACCCTGGAGATACCCATTAAGGGACCATCTCTCAGGGAAGCCAGGAAGGGTTTCGCAGCGGTCGAAGCGCCTTGGGACCCTACGGGTAAGTAGTGCGCTATATAAATGCCAATACATTTACATACATTTACACATCTACTGATTTCATGAAGTAGTGCATTTTTCTAGTGTTGAATACATGAAGTTTTAATGCTTTGCAAGCATTCCAGGGGGATAAATAGTGTTCATAGATTTGAAGACTGCACTAATTAAATGTTGCGCCATTTGGGCACTGCAGCCCAAATGACGCAGGATGAGCATGCTGACAGGAATTGCTGCAGATGTCAGTTGAGTTCCTTCTGCTTAATTGTTTGTGATTCAGTGGCAGTAGAAATGTACAATGAAAAGTGTGGGAAAATGCCTTTTTTTTTTTTTTGCACAATCACCCCATTTGATTTTAAGACTGATGCTATTGTCTTTTTCAATGAGTGCACCTAACCAGGCCTTCGTGCTTATGCTCGGACCCTAAAAACATGTTGAAATTGTCTACACTCCTAATAAACATCTTTACCAATAAGTCACTAGTATATGGTACACGGTGAACCTAGGGCATGCAAGTTAAATGTCACCACTGGATGAAGCACTCATTGTGCCGCCACCAGAGTGACAGTCAAACATGATTTCAGGCCTACTGTTGTAGTCTGTGTAGTTTTGAAACTGCACTTTCAACCCGTCAAAATAACTCCTTTTGACAGATTTAAATCCCCTTTTCGAATGTGAGTAAGTCACCCTTCAGTGGGCTTTAAATGCCTTTAAGACAGATGGCAGTGGTATTTAAAAGTAGGACATACAAAAGTTGTAATATTAAACATGTCCTTACCGTGACAAGTGGCCAATAGATATTTTCAATGTAGCAAGCTTAGCTGTTCCATTGAAAAGCATTAGGACACAATATTAAAATGAGTGTTGCCCCAGTATTGGAACTTTCATAGATTCCCATGCTTTGTATCATTCCCAGTCGTCGAATGGGAGCCTCGGTAAATAGAAAATTCCTTAGTAGTAAGCACAAAGTGAAAAAATAGGCCTAGACCTCATCTCATTTTGTAGCTTATCCACCTCCTTTTGTAAAAGAGACCAAACTTTTGCAGTAGCCAATCAGAGCAGCCTCACCCCATAGAACCTTCCTGAGAGAAGCTCAGAGCCTCAGATTTTCTACCGCACGTTGTGCAAGGCAGTCTCCATTGAGCTCTGCTCAGTTTCTTCAATTCTAAACTACTTTTTTCAACAACTTGGATTTCTTTCAGTCCTGTCTGACAAGGAGAAAAAAGCCCTTTTTAGAGCCTGTGCTACTTGCTCCAAGAAGAGGTTGTTTGTCGAAGACAAACATATGGACTGTATATACTGCCTGTATCCGGACCATAAAGCCACGGCCTGCCAGATTTGCAGAACCTTCTCCTCGAAGACCTTGAGGGACAGGGAAGGACGTCTCCTCACATGGCTTCAGAAGATGAAGGACCGTAAAGACATTGTGTCTTCAGACAGTGAGGGCTCCTCGTCGATGGTGTCATCTAAGAAGTCTCAGAAGAGGGGTAGGTCCCCCCCTTCTCTTTCAGGCGAGTCCCTTCACAAGGCCTTACCAGGGACCTCTGATAGGTCTGACAGGCCTGCTTCCCAAAAATCTCCTCACCACGGTGAAAAGGAGAGGCAGGGTAAGCCTGAGGAGTCACAGCCCTCGAAAAAGGTTACTACTATCACTTCACCTCCCTCTGGGAAGGATAGAGGGGTCAAGAAGCCTTCAACTTCAACACAGGAGGTAATTTCGGACAAAAAACAGCGGTCGTCGACGGTGAAAACCACAGGTACGTCGACGACTTCTGTAAAAAAGGATGTCTCTGTGAAAGTAGCCTCGTCGACTGGCTCGTCTGCGACGACGGCGCCTTCACCGTCGACGGTATTCAAGACACCTGATGCCTGTTCGTCGTCGACGATGATCACCTTCTCCACGTCGACGACGATGACAACGAAGATGGCTTCGACGGCGATGTCGACGACTAGGACAACGTCGACGACGACCACCGTGTCGACGACTCCTGTATCCATGATGCTGACGACTAGTTCGTCGACGATCCCGTCGACGCTCCTTCCATCGTCGACTATGAGTTTCTGCTCGTCGACGACACAATCCTAGATGACGAGGGCAGTATCTTCGTCGGCGCTTCCGTCGACGACAGTCTTTTAAAGAGTTACTGTCAACGACGACGACCTCGTCGACGATGTCGTCGACGACTGACTCATCTGGAAAAACCTGTTTTTTCGCGCAGAAGGAAGCAGATAACACCAGAGATGACGTCTCCGCGACAGGTTCAAAAACTTCCACCTAATCTTCTGTTGGATGACGACTCTGATGAAGAGACTTTTAGCGAGTTTGGACAAGCGTATAGCCCTTCTGACCTACAAGTTAAGGTTCAGGATGTTAGTTCTGAGGAAGGAGAGATGGAACACCAACACTATGTTCCTGAACATTACTATGGGGAAGAGGACACAACTACCAGGCAAATGCCCTTGCAGAAGCCTTCACGTCAGTCGCAAGAAGGGATGATGGCGATGCCATCCAGTTTGATTACAGATCTACAACTTATGTTGCAGGACTACCGGAAGCGTTTCCCTACTCCCCAAGAAGCTCAATGAGTGCGTCCTCCGACGCCTCCGCCTCAATCGTTACAGCCTGTGGCAGTACACTCTTTGCCTCCAAAAGAGCGTACCACTGCGCCTGAAGAGCACACACAAGAAGTGGTGCAGGTGCATGATACGGATGATGATACTGCCTCGTCTGATGCGGACCAACAGGTGGATCCTGACCAAGACCAGCAAGTGGATTGGAATCCAAATGACCCTCGTGATCCAGACGTAGCTGATCCAGATAACGCTATCTCACCTCCAGCGGACGTTGGAGGTTTTCACAACCTGATGGAACGGGCGGCCAAGAGGTTTGGTCTCCCAGTGACCACGGTTCAGTCCGAATGTTTCTTATATGATTTCAAGGAACCATTCAGGAAATCAGTACGTTCCATACCAATCCTTGAACATGTTTGGTCTGAGGGCCTGAAGGCTATGCATAACCCGGCCACAGTCCTCCCGGTGCTACCAAGACTGGAGAAAAAGTACAAAGCACCAGATGGCAGTCCGGCGTGTCTGCTGGGTCAACCAAAACCGGACTCGGTCATTTCTCATGCCGCCCAGAGCAAATCTAAAAATCCATCCACATAGCTAACTACACCACCAGATAAGGAGGGCAGGCGCCTTGACAATGTGGGTAAAAGATTCTCCACAATGGCCAGTCTTCTTGTTAAGGCAGCTAATGCTTTAGCAATTCTGGGACGTTACGATCGCCAGATGTGGTGCGACCTTTCTCCGTTTGTGGAGGAATTACAGGATTCCTCTAAAGAAGAAGTGAAGAAGATATTGCTAGAGGGGGAGCGGGCCTCTTCGGAGGTCATTGACTGTGCTATGGATATAGCAACCACAGCATTTCGAGCGCTAGCCGGTTCGGCTGTTCTGAGATGCCAAGGATGGTTAAGGGCCACATGGTTCAGACAGGAGGTGCAGAATAAAATTTTGGATCTGCCATACGACGGAGAAATGCTGTTTGGCAAACACGTTGATGACGCCCTACAGGGCATAAAAAAGGACACTGATACAGCCAAGTCCTTAGGAACATTGCAATATCGCAAAGTACCCTTCAGAGGAGCAAGAGGTAGAGGATTCTCCACCTATAGAGGAGGCAATCAGAATCGCTACTCTTCCGGCTCACAATAGCCAGACATATAAACCACAATACACTCAGAGGGGTTCTTTCTCTCGCCAACAGCCAAGAGGACGACAAGGGCAGCAAAGGAGAGAACACCAGGAAACCATAGCGGCAGGTGGCTCTTTCCACTGTTCCTGTTCCCTCATTAACACCAGTGGGGGGGCAGGATTGCCCATTGCCTCAACAACTGGATGGTCCTTACATCAGACCAGTGGGTCCTACAGATCATCAAAGAAGGACACACGTTGGAGTTTCAAGACCTTCCTCCAACAAGAACTCCAGACGCCTTTCCTCCCAAACATCTCCAGCTCCTTCATCTCGAAGCCCACCAACTCTTCACCAAGGGGGCGGTAGAGCCTGTACCCCTCTCTCAGAAAGGGAAAGGGTTCTATTCCAGGTTCTTCCTGGTTCGGAAGACAAAGGACAAGTGGCGTCCAATTTTAGATCTACGGCAGCTCAACACTTATCTCGTCAAGTTGTTCTTCAGGATGGTCACTCTTCAGGACATCCTCCGCCTTCTCAATCCAGGGGACTACATGGCGACCCTAGATTTGGAAGACGCTTACTTCCACGTTCCTATTCATCCAGCTCACAGGCAATATCTTCGATTTACAGTGGGCAAGAGCCACTTTCAATTCAAAGTACTGCCGTATGGTCTCCGGTCCGCTCCACGGATCTTTACAAAGGTTCTGGCTCCGGTAGCAGCCTTTCTCAGGAGACAGGCTATACAAGTCTTTCCATATCTGGACGATTGGCTGCTGAAGGCTCCGTCTTCCCAGGAAGCGTCCAGGGCAGTCACGTCCTGCAGAGAACTGTTCGAGCAACTAGGTCTTCGGCTCAACAAAGACAAATCAGTTCTACGCCCCTTCAAGACAGCGAGGTTTCTAGGGGCCATCCTGGACACAGAGTGTTGCCTAGCCTTTCCTTCGGAGGAACGCCAAAGCAAGCTGATTTGTTCAGCCCGCCTTCTTCAAACTCGAAAGTCGCTGACCGTTCGCAAGTACAAATCGCTTCTCGGATCGATTTCATCCTGCATACCATTGGTTCCACACTGCAGGCTCAGAATGCGTCCACTGCAGGAACAGTTGGACAAACAATGGCGTCAGGTCACAGGCTCCTTCGACGACAGGATTGTCATTACCCCAGAAATGAGAAAGGCAAGCGGCTGGTGGTTGCTGAAAGACAATCTTCCAGGGGTTTATCGTTCCAACTTCCACCATCTCCCATAATTTTGACAACAGATGCTTCCATGGAGGGATGGGGAGCAGTCCTCCAGGAGCTGAAGGTCAGTGGCCATTGGAGTCCAGTCCAAGTCAAGTTCCACATCAACCTCCTGGAACTTCTCGCTATCCGTCTGGCTCTACAAGCTTTCCTCCCGAGGATCCGCAACCGTGCAGTGCGGGTTCGTACAGACAACACCACAGCCATGCACTACATAAACAAGCAAGGCGGAACGAGATCCTCCACCCTCTCGAGGGAAGCCCAGACACTTTGGAATTGGGTAATCCAGAACAATATCACCCTTTCAGCGGAACATCTAGCGGGGACACTCCATGTCAGGGCGGACGCTTTGAGTCGCCAAAGGACTATCTCACACGAGTGGGAACTGGACCAGACCATTCTGGAGGAACTCTTTGCACGCTGGGGGACACCATCCATCGACATGTTTGCAACTCCCCAGAACGCCAAATGCCAGTCCTTCGCATGCAGGGTTCACCATCGGGAATCCTTGGGGAATACGCTTTAGATTGCTTGGTCCGGCGCCTTTGTTTACGCCTTTCCTCCCATTCCGCTGATCCCGAGATTGATCAGCAAGCTCAAGGTAGAACCGTGCAGGATGATTCTGATCGCACCAGCATGGCCCAGACAGTTTTGGTACTCCGAACTTCTCCTCCTATCCCAGGATCAGCCAGTTCTCCTGCATCCATTTCCAACACTGTTGACAATGGCTCACGGACAGGTTCTACATCCGGACTTGAAGTCTCTGCGATTGACAGCGTGGCTCCTGAGTTGCGAGAGTTCCAGGGTTTAAATCTCTCAGGAGAATGTAGGGACATTTTGGCCCAGGCCCGAGCGCCTAGTACCAACAAGACCTATTGGGCTAAGTGGAAAAGATTCTGTGTTTGATGTCGGAAGGAAGGTCTACATCCATATACTTCTGCACCGCACCAACTCTTACCTTACATCCTTTCTCTGGCAAAATCTGGATTGGCTCCGTCTTCTGTAAAGGTGCATCTAGCGGCCATTTCTAGATCAGACGTTCATCATCAGGTCCTTCCCTGTGGTCGGAAAGGATTATCAAACAATTCCTGAAGGGTTTATTCAGGGTCTTTCCTCCAGTCCGGCCTCCACCACCAGCCTGGCATTTGAATTTAGTCTTGTCATATCTCATGAAAGCCCCTTTTGAGCCTATTCATAGGGATGACCTTAAGTTTCTCTCGTGGAAACTGGCTCTTCTCTTGGCCCTGACATCGGCTAGAAGAGTTAGTGAACTCCAGGATTTCACAATTGAGGAACCTTTTCTACAGTTCAAGAATAATGTTCTCATCCTAAGGACAAATCCTAAATTTATCCAGAAGGTACCCTCAGAATTTCATCTAAATGAGCCAGTGGTCTTAAAATCTTTCTTTCCACAGCCTTCCACACCAGCGAAGAGAACTTTGCACTCTTTGGACATTCACAGATGCCTGATATTCTACTTGGAGCGAACAAAACAGTTCAGAAAATCCTCACAGCTTTTTGTTTCATTCAGTGCTCCTCGAAAGGGGTGTCCAGTTTCTAAACCCGCTGGATTTCCAGTGCTATACATTTTTGCCACCAGGCAGCTGGTAAACCACTTCAGCGAGCAGTTCGTGCTCACTCTACAAGATCAATGGCTTCATCGACGGCTCTATTCGCAGGTGTCCCAATCAAGGACATATGTAGAGCGGGGACATGGAGCAGTGTCCACACCTACACTCGCCACTACTGCTTGGATTCTTCTGTGAAAGAGGATGCGGCAGTGGGCCAGGCGGTTTTGAGGAACCTTTTCCAATAAGTCGGTGAGCTTTCCTTACTATCCCGCCTTCCTCTTTGCATATTTTGTATTACTTGTTATTATTGTGCTTTAGGATTCTAATGTGTATCTGGTTTTCTTATCAGAATTATGTATGACATTTTCAGGTACACAAATTACAAAATATGCTTTTTTTTATTTACTGCTGGTTATTCTGATACAAAGCATGGGAATCTATGAAAGTTCCAATACTGGGGCAAGAAAACAAGTTACTTACCTGTAACTTTGGTTCCCCAGTATTGGTAACTTTCATAGATTCCCATGCGCCCGCCCGCCTCCCCTGGGAAAGCTCAGTCTTATTGTCTTGTGAGATAGCTGTTCACAACGGCTACGAAAATCTGAGGCTCTGAGCTTCTCTCAGGAAGGTTCTATGGGGTGAGGCTGCTCTGATTGGCTACTGCAAAGGTTTGGTCTCTTTTACAAAAGGAGGTGGATAAGCTACAAAATGAGATGAGGCCTAGGCCTATTTTTTCACTTTGTGCTTACTACTAAGGAATTTTCTATTTACCGAGGCTCCCATTCCGACGACGGGGAATGATGCAAAGCATGGGAATCTATGAAAGTTACCAATACTGGGGAACCAAAGTTACAGGTAAGTAACTTGTTTTCTTCTCCGCCTGGGAGCCAAGTACAAAATTCATTTCTGGACTCTTCAAAAGCCACCTTTTACCTCTAAAAACCCATTTATATGACGCAGGAGCTGTCACCCAGGGGCCGATTAGCCTCTTTGAGCTCCCAGAGCTGAGACAAAGACCTTGGGTGTGGGAAGGTATGCTATTGCTCTGACAGGATGGCCATCTGGGCTGCACCAAAGGTCAGTCATTTCATGTTCCTCTAGTCAGCCAGGCACCAATCCCAGTGGGAGGGGAGCTGCCCCCAGTACCAGTTTTGAGTTACTACAGCGAATGGGTTGCTCATTTCCATGGCCACACACATCTGTGGTGGGGACAGGAGCTCTGCAAGAAAAGTTCTGCCATGTTGGATTTAGGTAGAGACAAATGTGGGATTGTTTGCAGTAGGACACACAGGAACTGCTGTAAACAGGGTTAAGGTTACCTCTGTGGATAAATCTTCCCTAGTTACCCCTGGGAACGTTTTACCTATTGGTTAGGTAGGGGCCATGTATCGCCCCACCTACAAAATAGTGCCAGGTATAAATGACACTCATGGGTCCTTCCTTTTCAGAACACCATTGTACCTGTTCAAGACAGAAGGACTGCACCTGTTAAGAGTTTTGAGGAGACTTGAAAGGCTGTACGTGCCCCTTCTGGTACCCAGGACAAAAAAAGTGGACTCCAATAGTTAGTTGGCTGAACCCCTGTTAAGCTACGAGGAAATGTCACACTTTTTCCTGAAGAGCCCTACGGACCAGTTTCAACTGGTCCTGTCCTGGACTGTTTGTGACTTCTGTTGGTGTGAGTCTTAACCCTCCAGATGCTGCCTCTGAGGCCTTGGAACCCTCTGCTCTGTCAAGTGTACTCCTAACATCCTGAGAAACTGGGACTTTTTTCCTCCAGAAGAGTGGGGCAAACCTGCCAAGTCAATCAGATGAAGGCGCTTTGCTGCTTGTCTAAAGATCCCTAAAGTTGCTTTTGTTCAGTGCTTTTCTGTAGGCGCAAATCAGTTTCTGCATGACGTCGCAGAGAGGCTATGCAGCCTCGTATAGATGCCCTGATGGAGGAATTTGAGCTCCAAATAAATGAATAAGTCCAAAGATAGGAATCTTCACCAAGCAAAGGCCCCAAACATTTCCGGACGACGAGAGACGTTCCTTGGGTATGAGTTTTGAATTGCTCCCGCTTGGAGCTTTCCAGCCAAAAGTCAGTGGCTTCAGTGGACTTTGTCCAACCACTATTGGGCCTTGTACAGCCCATCTCGACCACTGGCTGCGATCTCATCCAGGTAAGTATTCTTTGCCTTCATTTTAAAGACTAAGTCAGTCAGAAGGTAAATCTTCTGACCAGTACAGACTTAGTTTCTGTATCCACCACAGTTGGCCTTAAGTGTAGCCTAGGTACTAGTCAAGCGTAACTAGATGAAAGCGGTTAATGTTTAATGCTGCAGTTTTCATTTAAAACTTTAAATATTAATATTTCCAGTTCCTTTTATTAGATTTCTATCGTGATGGTGTCATTTTGTTCATTAAATATGCTCTTGTCTTATAAATTTGAGTGGATTTTGTATTGTGTAATGTTTTTGACGTTTTAACTGTTTTGGTTCTGACCAATGCTTTACACAATTTCTTCAGTTAAGTCAGTCTGCTTTGTGCCATAGCTACCATAGCTTACTTGTTGTGGTCTACCATTCATCCCAACTAATAATTCACTTTCTCACATTGTTCAGAGGTGGGATTTCGAACCTGTGTCCAGTACAGTACAGTACAGTACAGTACAGTTCAAGTTGGAAATTACAAATCCCTGAATTGAACTAAAATAAAAACATTTTTAATTTGCATTAGGTGTTTGCGTAATTTTTAACTTCTCTAAATGGTTTGATTCCAACTTTAAAAGTCTAAAGGGAACATGGAGTTGGATTTATCTACCCTGAACACTCTCACAGTAGTAGAGATGAAGGCCCTATGCAGGGAACAAAAATTGAAGCTGAGCCAGAATGCCATGAAGGTGGATTTATGAAAGGGCCCTCACCTCAAGTCCTGGGAGGAATCTCCCCAAGCAAAGGTCCCCTCTGAGGAGGAAGCAGTGTATGCAGCCCCAGAGGATAAAAGGTCAGGGGACCACCTGTCCCAAAATGGATTAACTTAAGTATTACCAAGGGCTGGGAGCAAAGTAGGATGTGCCACCATAAGCCATCCTGAACTGGTAATCTGCCAATTGGAGCTCAGTGATAAGCAATCCGCAAAAGAACTGCAAACCAAACTGACAGCAGTAGCACTGTAGAAGAAACTTTCACTGGATCCCGGGGAGTAACTGGACGTTAACAAGACCGGGCATGAGAGGAGTAGGTAGTCTGAGTAGTCCCAAGGGATTGAAAATGATGGGGTGGGTGTTTGCCCTGGGTAAATCAGTGGTTGGATTGAAGCCACCATAGTCTCTGTGGGAGGGTGGCCTGGCCGCCATACCTCCCACCATAGTGAAGTACAGGCAAAAGCCAGTCATCAAGACCAAGATGGAGGCTCCAAGGGGTACAGGAGCTGCCATTACCACAGTGGTGGACCTGCTGGTTTCTCAGAACTGATTATCCTAGATAGGGTAGTCCACCATGACAATGTGAAATGTAATCTCATAGTAAAAATCACCTTTGAGTGGGGAGGGGCTACTGGCCTGAAGGTAGCTGTGAATGCTGCCTTTCCAGTGGAGGGGCTGGTGGGAAGCAAACTTAGAAACCTCTGCTTGGTCTGAGGTGAAAAGGAAGACTTGTGCAGAAATCTTGGGTCTGCCTGAGTGGGTGTATGGCCACAAGAGCCCCGGGAAGTCAAGGAAGTGTGTATTCTAGAACAGTGGCTCAGGTTTCCACAATGAAGAGGAAGGGCAAGAGGTGAGTAAAACAGTTTCAAATCATCTTACAGCCCAGAATGTATCTGATCCTCCAGGAAAGGATCTGGAGCCGAAAGGGGAACAGCCTACCCTGAAAGACCTGTCAGAGCTCTCCAGTGTACATGGTGTAACTTTGAGAGCAAAGGCTTTCGGCACCAGACTAACGTCCACGAGCAGGATCCCACAGGATCTACTTGAAAGAGGGTGTCTTGTACGGTCAAATCAGGGATCCAAATCCTGAAGCAAGTTGTAGATTGGTAGTTCAGCAATGCAATAGACTTCAGTCCATGATATCTTCTTGGCTGTACACTTCGAGCAGACCAAACGGGTTGGTTGGTCAACCGCACTTATTGGCCCCAGATTTCTGTGCAGGTGAAGGTCTGTCGCTCCGGCACTACCTGTCAAGTCAGTAGTAACATGGGAGGGCAACACAGGGCTTCCCTGATTCTACTACATGTGATGGGAATGCATTTTAAGCAATTGGGGATTGATATTGTCTGTTCCATAGTCCCAAAAACCGCTTAAAAAACATTCATTCTGGTGGTAGCTTATGCCATTAAGTACCTTGAATCCATACCGCTGAGGAGAGTGATTGTGCCCGTGGTGGCCAAAGCCCTTTTTTGTGTCTGTAACAGATTAGGGTTCCTCAGTAAGGTAATCTCAGATAAGGGGGCAAACTTCATATCTGCATATTTGACAACTTTGTAGGCGGAGTGGGCAGTGCCTTATAAGTGCACAACCCCTCATCACTCCTCCCTCCGACCAAGGAGCTGGTGGAGTGATTAAACAAGATCCTAAAAGGTATCATTATAGGATTGTCTGAGAATCTCCGTAGGAAGTGGGGTGTCCTACTTCCATGCCTTTACTTTTCCCTGCATGGAGCTACCACAAAAGGGAGTGAACTTCAGCTCTATTGAGCTTTTGTAAGAGTACCGTCTGTTCAAATTCGAATGTTTCTGATAGAGGCTTCTACTGCAGATTCTTTACCTTAAAATATCCCAAGGTGTCGGACTGGATCTAGAAGATTTTTTAGCAGTACCCCTGCTTGCCGGTAGGTGGTGTCATTCGGCTCCACATCAGCATCGTCCGCCACATCAAAAAACACTGATCTACCCCTCCAGCAGTTTTTGACTGGCCTTTTTCAACATTTTGTTGAACCTTTGTAAGAAATATTTATCTGAGTGTGAGGTTGTCGCTCAAGAACTAGTCTGTTATCAAACCATGTGGGGTCTGTCACAGGCAAATATCAGTGACAAACCCTCCACTGGTGTGGTGCTTGGAGTGGGACCATGACTCCAAGACCTGTTAGGACTGCAACACCATGCATCCCAATCGTGCTGCTCAAGCTTTTCACCACTGTCTGTCGACTCAGCAATGCTTGAGGTACAGATTGCATGGAAGGTCCTGGGACCGCTCCTGGATCCCTTCCCAATGGTAGTCATGGGGAAGTCTAGTAAGTCCCACAAACATAAGAGGTCGAGTCAGTCTAAGATTTCTGACGTGACACTGGAGCATCTGCACTATAAGCCTCTCGAATTGTTGGAACATGAGCCCGGGTCCAGTCTGCGATTCGCCTATTTTCCCAGAGCGAGCCCCACCCAGCTTAAGGCGTTCTATGAGACCATGCGCCTCATATTTGAGCAACACAATTATTAGGGTTTCAGGCCACTCGGTGCAATTGGGGGGGGGCAATGGGCCCATACCAGCAGATTTATCCTCCGTGCAAGTAGTCTCATAGATCCCTTGATGGATCCAGAGCGGAGCCGTCTGAGACAGAGACTTTCCAGTGCACCCACTTCAGTGCTGATACCTTTCCGTTGCCACCCACATTACCAACCCTTACATGGAGCATTATGGGCATCGTGGGATGCCAACTTCAACAGTGACTGAGTCAAAGCCTCCCGAAGTAGAGCCAGAGCCTTATTTGTTTGATAGACCTGCAGAGCGAGGAGAATGGGAGGGCTCTATGTGCCCTTATGGTTGCTAGCTTTCAGAAGAACAGAAACAGGACAACTGGTACGAGGAACTGATGGAGGCTAGTTGGTTGCCTCACCCAACACTGGCCTGGTCTCCTACTGTGGCTACAGAGGAGGTAGCCTCTTTTGCAATGGTGGTGCTCAGGCGGCTGAGTTCCTAGACCTTAAACTACCCTCAGTGGCAATCAAGACAAATGTCTTGACTAAGGTGCTTCAGCCAGGAGTCTTTACTTCGAAACCCCTACTTCCCTCCAATGAAGCCCTTACAGACATGCTAGTTGGGGCCTGGTCCAAGCCCTGCACAGTAGCTCCTGTATATAGGATGATTGCCTGCCTCTATTGCCCCTCTACTGGGGACCCCAGCTTCCTTACACAGCACCGCTCGCAGAAGAGCTTGGTGGTCCAAACCTCCACATCCAGAATTAATTCCAGTGCGTTCCTCACCAGTCCACTGGATAGGGACTCCAAGAGACTGGATAACTTTGGCAAGAGAATGGTCTCTTCCACTTGCCTAGCATGACAGTCGATGAACACAGCACGCCTATTGGGCCTTTATTCCCAGACAATATGGGGCTCGGTTGCGCAAGTCTCGAAGATGGCTCGAGCCATACTTTCCCAGGCTATTGCCGATGGGTGAGATGCAGCAAAGGTCGCCATAAGGTGTGGGCCCGGCACAACTGACTTGCTGACCAGAGCAACTTTATCATTAGTGGCCTTGCACCACGCTAGGCTGAGAACAACTGACTTTTCATGGGATGTTTAGGCTTTCCTCAGGAACATGCCCTTTGATGGAGAAAAGGCTAATTCAGCACTGGAGCACTTTAAGGACAACAGAGCTACAGCCAGGTCAGTCGGTTTTATGGTCCCTAACCAATCCCAATCTGCACTCTGTATGTTACGTGGCCCCGGAAGGGTCTCAAATCATACGCACACCCTCCCAGCCAACAGACTTTCCAGCCTTTCCATGGCTGAGGGTGTAGGTTCCATAGACAATGTGGGTCTGGCAGCCAGCAGTCTGGTCAGTCCACCAACCACCCCACTTTCCCCGCATGACAGCCACTGCTGGCAAGCTTTTTTAACTTGCCGTTGGATCATTATGGGCACCCAGTAGGGGGCAGGATTCGCCATCACCTGCGACATCAGACCATTGGGTAGTACAGCTAGTCCAAAGGGGGCTACTCCCTCCTCTTTGTGTCTACACCGCAACCCACGGCACTCTGATTGTCTGATAGAGGACCATCTCTCCTTACTCCCTCAAGAAGTGCAACCTCTCTTAGCCAAGAGAGCTATAGAGAAGGTGCCTGCATCAGACGTAGGTTGTGGTCCCTATTACCACTACTTTCTCTTTCCGAAAAAGGATGGTGGAGTTCGGTCTATCCTCGACCTGCACCTTCTCAACCTCTTCTTAAAAAAGAAGTTCAAGATGCTTATGCTTGCTCAAGTTCTATCTGCCCTGGACCGGGGCGACTGGATGATTTGCATTGGACTTGCAGGACGCATATTTCCAAATCTACGTCCTGCATGCCCACAGACGTTATCTTCAGTTCACAGTAAGCCAAGTCGACTATCAGTTTGCTGTGCTCCCTTGTGGCCTTACCCTTCGGTTTTGTGCGTGCAGTTCACCTGCATAGGTCAGAGATTTCAGTCTTCCCCCTACCGCACTGTTGAAGGCAGGCTCACCCCAGGCAGTCGTCTCTCACCTTCAGATCACGTGAACTACCTACACTCAGTGGGGTTTACTATCAACAAGCCTAAGTCACACCTGACTTTGTCTCAGACCCTGCCTTTCATCTGAACTGTTCTGGACACAGTGCAGTTTTTGGACCTATCCTACCTAGATGAGAGGCTAGGATATTCAGGCTACGAATCCGATGTTTCAGTCTCTATCCTGGATTTCAGTGAGACTGACTCGGAGGCTGTTGGGCCTCTTGCTTGTGCCAATTAGAATTTGTGGGCTCTGTAGTAGGGCC
The DNA here is from genome assembly GCF_964263255.1 of Lissotriton vulgaris. Classification (NCBI taxonomy): domain Eukaryota; kingdom Metazoa; phylum Chordata; class Amphibia; order Caudata; family Salamandridae; genus Lissotriton; species Lissotriton vulgaris. The sequence continues at coordinate 35,182,340 of NC_141688.1, forward strand.
TGAAGGCCCAGTGGGCTGGGCATCAGCGGAATCTCTCCGACATGGTCTAAATCTCGGAGGCAACTGCAAAAGATCTCCAGTGGTGGCGAACAAACCATGATTGGATCAGTGGCAGATTCTTCTCCCTTCCCCAAGCAGATCTTATTGTAGTGATAGATGCATCCCTACTGGAATGGGGAGGCCATTTAGGAGAGGTGGAGATCATAGGACTCTGGTGTCCGGCAGAGTCCAAGCTCCACATTAACCTACTGGAGCTGCGGGCAATTTGCTTGGAACTGAAAGGATTTCTTCCTCCCATCAGGAGAAGCTTGGTACATGTGTTCATTGATTACACCACCGCCATGTGGTACTGCCACAAACAGGGTGGGTTGAGGTTGATTAATCTGTCAAGGGGCCCTGCATCTCTGGACATGGCTTGAACGACAGGGCAATTCCCTGGATACGTTTGTGTCATGGTGTGCTTCCCACAACGTTTACCCCCTTTTTGCAGCTTTACCTAGGTTCTCTTGTTTGCTTTACCTCTAGCCCAGCAGGGCTCTGCTCTGGTCACAGTTAAAGGTTATCTCTTGGTCATCTCGGCATTTTTGTGGTTGCCGAACCAACCTAAGTTACCTGTTGTGGTTAGGTTCCTTAAATGCCTCCAGCATAGGTTCCCACATATGCCATCTATCATGCCTCAGTTGGACCTGAACCTGGTCGTCACCTTTCTCATGTGTGCACAATTTGGGCCTCTGCACAATTGCACTTTTAGGCTAGTAATCATCAAAAGGTTTTTCCAGTGGTCATAACATCAGTCAGGAGGGTCAGTAAATTTCCGGCCCTAACTGCACACCCTCCTTACACCACCTTCTATCCAGAAAAGCTGGTTCTCTGAACATGTGCCTTCTTTGGAAGGTTATGACTCCCTTCCATGTAGACCAGAACATCACCCTGCATATCTTCTTTGCTCTAACTCATCCCTCCAGAGAGGAGAGACTCCACTGTCTTACCAAAAAAGAGCGTAGTCGTTCTGTCTTGACCACAGAAAAGAATTCCAAGTGGACAGTCAACTCTTTGTGGGTTATGTAGGAGCTAGTAAGGTAAGGCGGTGCAGAAACAAACCATATTAAGATGGATCGTACTCTGCATTAAGATCTGCTACACAATGGCCAAGAAGCTACCCCCAAGAACTTACAGGCACACTCCACCAGAGCCAAGGCTGCAACTACTGCATTGGCTTCCTGGACATCTGTCAGGCAGCAACATAGGCTTCACTGCACATGTTTGCCAAGCACTACTGCCTGGACTATCTGGTACATCATGATGGGCACTTTGCCTTTTCAGTCCTGCAGGACTTTCTAATTTAGTTGGCTTTGCAGTCCCACCTTTGGGGAGGTATTGCTTGGGTATTTATTCTAAAGTAAGTAGTCTGTGGCTAGAAGTCTCTTATCAGATAAGCAAGTTACTAACCTTTGGGTAACGCCTTATCTGTTAGACTATCTATCTGCGGATTCCTTACCGATCCTCCCAGCTCTTTTAACCACTTACTGTGCAAGGGACACCCTTTTCAGGTCCTTAGATTGTTGTATTATTGGTCAGTTCTCATTGTAGCTCTGCGCTCCTGGCATGGAAAGTTGAGAAAGTACGAATGACCGCGTGCCAGGGTGGTGCCTATATAGGAAGAGTGCATATCACTTCTGGCACGGCCTACAAGGAGCTAAACGACATCTCCTACCGGGGCGCAGGGGTACTGATCGAAAATCTTAGGGATTCATGCTGATGCTGGGGATATTCTAAGGCAAGGAATCTGCGGCTTGATAGTCTCTACCAGATAGGGCATTACTGAAGGTAAGTAAAGATTAGTAACTTCATTTATTTGCTTCAGAAATGGGGCCAATCAATAGTGCAAATCATGCAATATTAAGACATTGCATTTCTCTACAAAATAAGAAATATAAGAAGTAAGTTAAAAACGTGATGCATTGAAGTCATTTGGTCTTTACAGGGTGTATAGAAATTGTGAGTTCAAAGCCATTTTATCTGTGGGAATTAGATCTAGTCAATTTCCATGCTCATAAATGTAAAGTGTCCCATTCTGAAACAAAAACTGTCTCCTTTCAAAGACCAAGCCTCCCCACATTTCTTGATATTACATGTTAAAAAAGTGGTTTAAAGATCCGCCTTGATCCTTTCACACTATGTGCACATAATGGCTTGACATGTAATACCCTCTCTTACTCAAGCGTACACATGCAAAGATCTATACTGGTTTTCCTTTAGCTGGCTCCCACCTTCTGAACCCCCTTTGCTTTGAAGTCTTCAAAGTGAAGGTTTTTATTAGTATTTTCATACTATGTACAGATATTGCATCAGGAGTGTTCCAGAAGTTACAGCATCCTGTTTTATTTAGGGTGGTGGCTACATAGTCCAGCCAATTTTGTCAAGCCTTTACTAGCGAGGATGTCCAAATGCACTTTTATAATTGGTCAGGCGCTTGTTTGTCCACAGCCTGACCCAGTATAAAAAGGGCTTGGTTGGAACTAGAGATTCTCTGTTCTTAGGCTTGAAGGTCACCATTGTGGTGCCGGGGCTTAGATGTAATATCTGCTGCAAAAATGTGTTCTCCCTCATGTAAGTTTCTGGCTGTCCTATACCCCATATTTCTTTCTCATATGAGCCAGCTGACATTGCTTTGATTTTGTAGGGGCAAATAACTCACTTTAAGTATCTTCAATCTACATAGTTTGCAAAAAGGGTAATAGCACCAATACTTTAGTTCATTGGGGCCTCACTTTTGGACAGTTGATTCACCCATGACAAATTCTTGCAAATCGCATTCCTAAATAGTCAAAATGTGGAATTTAGCTTTCTTAACGATTTATTAACAAATTTAGTTCTGTTGGTAATGATGATCATTTTTTTTGTATTGAAGCAATATAAGTCAAAGCATTGGAGTACATGGTGCATTATCCCCACAAATAACAGTATAGGCACTAAATTCCTCCTAGTTTCGGAAAATCCAGTTCAGTGAGCCTTTATCGTATATTGTTAAATAGGGTAAAGTGCAAGGACAACCTTGACGCACTCCATGATCGATTTTCAACTTGGGCGTTCGTCAGTGCTTAATTTGAGAAAGTTGTTTCTGGTGCTCAGCACCGGCACTGTATTGTAAACACTGACTCTTCTAACAGCCTGCCAGGTGGTGGTGCTATTTGTATAATTTTCTGAGGAACAACAAAACAGTAGTTTAATAATTAAATATGCATTAAAATCCCTACTACGTGCAATCCAAAGCTATAAGAATAGTGTGGGCAGCATGCATTCGTAATTGTTATTGTATATTTAAAGTCTGAATTGTCACACTGGTACGAGTGTGATGGTTAGTTGTGGTGGTTTTGTCATTTGCAACGCTGGCAGGGGCAATTGGTGCAAGCTGCAATGGCCTCCTGGCACCTAAATATTTTTATTTTTACAAATTAAATAGTGGCGTACTCTCACTTCATAGCGAACCCTTGCTGTGTTCCCCTAGTATACATTTTATAGGACAAATGGTGATGTCTCAGGAACGCTCTGTGCTCTTAAGGTAGCCTATAGTGAAGGTCTGTCAACTTTACCAAAAACTAATTTTAAATCAATGAAGAGTAGAAAGGGGTTTTCTTGATAAATGTATATTCCAGCATATGAGGTAAAGTATCATGGCCTGGTCTACTGTCCTCGCTCCCTCCCAGGAGCGTTCTTGGTGATTAGACAAGATCCTGTTATATTTAACCCAGTCCTGTAGGCAATTTATCTACTATGTCCCATTTACGTTCCCATCTAGCGAGGAAATTGGCCTATAAAAAAGTTGGTATTTCCTGGTAGGTCCAAATGGTGTTGAATCCAGTCGTCAAAGAGGCGAACCAAGTAGTTAAGTTGTTCCCATAAACGCATGAAGTCACTTTTTCTGGACCTGGTGCCTTTTGGAGTTCCTGGATTGAATTCTCCCCACGTACTTCTTCCTCCATAAATTCCAAGAATGTAGAGCAAGTATCTGACATAGTATCAGTGGTCAGTGATTGGTAAGCTATGTTGCCGGTGGAGCCAACGTCCTTAATTTCCATGACCAAGTCAAAGTACCGTTAGGACTTGTCCGAGTAAGGTGGGAGAAAACGCTTAAGGAACATGAGGTCATTGTTTACTTACTGGGTGAAGAGAAGTAAAAAACGTGGAGCCCAGCCAGGCGGTTATTGAGCACTTGGATGACTAAAACCGCAGCGTTGGTGGACTACCAGTTGGGACAGAAAGTGGGTTTTAGAGCCTGTGGCTCCCAGATCCTTCAAGGACAAATGTTCTGGGCTCTACACAGTACTGGGGAAGGTGGACGAGGTCACCTACCTGGAGTACTTTGGTAACTCCCCTCCCACCCTCAAATCCCCCACTAGGTGATCCATGTCGACTTTCTGAAGCCCTACTACGACAACGTGGACATGACTAAAAAAGTGAGCCTCTCACACAATTTCAAGGATGCTTCAGTAGAGGAAGTAGTTCTCTCCCATACACCGACAGAGCAGTAACTAGGAGACACTGACCAAATATTGGAGCAGTTTGCTGGACTGTTTTCCCTGGCACCTGGACTGACCAAGTGCTGTGTAAACCGGTGTCTGCTTACTTGTCAAAAACAAAATATACAGGTTGTGAGCCAAAGTAAGGGGCCAGTATCAAGAAAGAAGGTCTCAAAATGTTGTCCTTGGGGGTGGTGGAGCCCTCTAGTAGTCTGTACGCCCCCTAGTGGTGCTTGTCCCCAAGGCCAACCCTAAAGGGGTGGTCTAGAAGTCTGGTTCTGCATGGACTGCAGAGGACTGAATACCATCACCAAGAGAGACGCATACTTATTTCCCAGAGCTGTTGAGCTCATCAGCCGGTTACAGCCTGCCAAATATCTCAGCACATTTGATCTGACTTACTGCTTTTTCCACTCCTGAAGGTAACTTCCAATTGAAAGTAAAGCTGGGTTGGAGAAGTTTAGTGTGCAGCCTATCTTGACAACATAGCTGTAGTTAGCTCCACCTGGCAGGAACACCTGACACACCGTAGACAAGGACTTCAGGCCCTGCAACGGGCTGTACTGACTATCCAAGCCAACAAGTGCCATATAGGACATACCTCGGCCACCAAGATCCCGGGGACGTGCAGCCTTTCCAACTAAGTTCTAGACCATTACGGCTTGGGAACCTCTCATAACCCAGATTCAAGTCTGAGTTTTCCTGTGTCTGACATGTTACTACAGAAGGTTAGACAAAGAATATGAAACCTTTGTCGCCCGCCTGACAGAGCTGACTTCAAAGAACCAGCCAAAGAAGGTAATTTGGACTGCGGAGTGTCAGAAGGCCTATGACACCTTGAAGGAGGTGCTGTTTAAGGCACCCATACTCAAGGCATCTGGTTTCAGAGTTTGTCATCCAACAGATGCTTCAAAACATGGGATTGGAACAGTATTATCACAGTTAAAAGGTCAGGATCAATGAGTTGCCTTTATCAGCAGGCAAAAATTCCTCGGAGCTGACTTTGCTGTGATTCGGTCACTGAACAAACTGAGACCCTACTTGTTTGGGACTCACTTCAAAATTAAAACTGGCCAGAGGCGCCTCAGATGGTTTATGCGGATGAGAGAAAATTCTCAAACTGTTGAGGTGGTGCATCTCCCTAGAGTGTATTGATATCACAATGGAGCATAGCAGTGGCTGCTCGCTCGGAACAGAGGTGGTAGGAAGGCTGATGAATTTTTTACAAAAATTAATTTACCTTGTCTGCTGTGCCCCTGGACACCTCTCCTCTGTCTGCTTGAAGCATCCCGGCTTCCGTAGTCTCCCAGCCAAGCAAGACACTGCAGGAGCACCATTGTGATTGGTCTGAGTGTCCTGTTTGGGCGCTCATACAGTGGCTGGGGAGGCTGGGTATGTTCTCCATGGGGATGTGCAGCACAGCCCTGTGGAGAATTACTAGTGCGCATGCTGATTTGGCTGGCCCCAGAGGGCAGACCAAACTGTTAGGGGAGCTAAGAGGGGTGCAAACCACTCCTCCCCTGGTCTTGTCACAAAACCAGCCCCACCCCGACTCTTGCATAGATAATGATATTGACGTCACGTGATTATCATTTTCTTTTTTGCACTGCTGAAATAGCAGTGGTGCAACACTCCTCCACTTAGTGGAGTATGGATCTGGGATGGACCATGCCAATACAATTACGTTTCTAGGTTAGATGATAACTGCAAAGTGATCATCTGAATTGCTCCTCCCCTTACATCTGGAGGGGGCTATGTAGGAAAATGTCTATTTTTGCATGATTATTCTCATTTATTTATTTATTTATTCTTGACTGATGCTGATTTTTTGAGTCTATACAGTCCACAGTGCATGTGCTCTGAACCCCAAACATTAAAATTGGCTATGCTTCTAATCAATATATTTAACTTGCCTATAACTCCCTAGTATATGGCACAACGTGTACCCCGGGCCTATAATTTAAATGCCAATAGTAGATCACAGCACTTCTTGTACCACCACTAGAGTGAAAGTGCAAAACATGACTGCAGGCCTACCAATGTAGCCCGTTTGGTTACTTTTAAAAACTGCAAATTCAAAACAAACTCTTTAGACAGGCCTAGCCCCTCCTTTTTATCATTAAATATTAACTCACCCCTAAGTAGGCCTTAAATGCCCATAAGGCAGGGTAGATTGTTTTAAAAGTGTAACAATTGAAAGATTAACATTAAGCATTTCCTTACAGTGAAAAAACACTAAATGCTATTTTCACTGTAGCAGGGTTAGCTGTTTCATAGGTAAGTTTAAGGATATTATATTAACATGAATAAAGTTACCTTTGCCTAGGAACCAGCTAAAAAGTTAGAACATTTTTTACATGCCCAATTCACTGGTAAAGTTGGATTTGTACTAAATAGTTTACTATAGGTACTTTTTAAAAAAGTCGCCTTTTATGAGTTTATAGCCTCTAGAAGGCCATTTTCGTAGGCTTTCAAATGACACCCAGTAAATAAAAAGCTTCTTTAATGAGGTGTGAGCTTGAACCCAGACCTGACACAAAGGCCTGGGGTGTGTGTGGGAGGTGTGCTGTGTCTCAGATAGGATGATCAACAGTGCAGTGCCCAAGATAGTAACACCAAAGAAACCTACCCTTCCACATGAAGGTACAGCTAACACCTGGACCTGCCCCCTCTTATCAGCCAGGTGCCAAACCCAGTGGGAAAGGAGCTGCCCTGAGAGCTGGTTTTGTGTAATCACAGAGGAACATGGCAGAACATTTCTTCCCCTGTGCAGACGAGGGCACTGTGGGATTGTTTGCAGTAGGCCACGCAGGAACCTCTGCGAAAGGGGATTAGGTTACCCAAATGGTCCACAGGCTGTACCTGCGCCTTGTACCAGTACGAAAGTGGACTTGAAGGGTCAGTTGGCTGATCTCCTGATAACCTACAGGGTCATAGCAAGCTTTTTCCTGATGAGCCCAACTTGGCCCTGCTCGTGGCTTCTGCTGGAGTGAGTTTACCTCAAAGTGCTGTCCCTGAAGTCCTGGGACCCTTGACTCCGTCAAAGTGTACTCTTCCAAACATCCTGAGAAACCTGGGACTGAAGAACTTTTGTGCTCCAAACACCTCTGGAGGTCCGGGACAACCCCACCAAATCAATCCGAAAAAGGTGTGTGGCTGCTGGGACAAAGATTCAGTTTGCTCACGCTCTGAGGTTTTTCCCAGTAGCAAACCTATTTTAGTAGGATGTCCTGGGGAAGCTTTGTGGAGATCTCTGTTTGACTACGGCTGTCAGTCTTGGCCCTCTGGAGAAATCCAAGTTCCAAAAAAGTGACAGTCTGAAGGTAGAAATCCTCCCTGAGTGAAGGTACAAAAGGTATCCAGCAGGAGAGGTACCGTCCTTGGGCATTAATTTTTAATCTCTCTCTCTGAGCTTTCCTGCCAAAAGTCTCTGACTTCACTGGCACTCTGTCCGACGGCTATCTGACCTCCTGGAAACCTTCTTGGACTCAGTCTGCTGCCTTACCCTGGTGAAGATTTTTTATTTCGGTTTCAGTAGGTAAAAATTCCAAACCACGCTCCATCGCGGTTGGCGTTAAGCTACGCCTAGGCACCAATCTAGTGCAACCAGATGACAGTGGTTGGTGGTCATCGAATTTTGGAGTGATAATTAAAATTTAGAAAATTAATATTGCCAGTTCCCTAAATGGAATATGGTGTCGTTTTGTTGATGCTGTATTTTAATAAATTGGAGTGAGATTTGAGTTGTGGCGTTTTTTTTTTTTTACTTTTTAATTGTTTTCCTAATTTACTTACACATTTTTCTTAATTTGAGCCTGTCTCCTCTGTGCCATAGTTACCAGGGTTGAGCTTGGATTTAAATTACTGAAAACGTCACTAACCTAACAAGAGTGACATTAATACTTGTGGTAGACTACCTTTCACCCAAACTAATAATCCACTTATTCCCAGAAGGCAAATGATACAGAAAACGAGGATGACATAAGTAGTCAGTGCCTATCTCCCACAGCCCTTTAATGCCAAAATGTATGATGCAGAGTATACCATGAACGACTGGGGCACAGGACAACTTAAGAGTCCGGAACAATTGACCATGTGTTGGACTGTAATACTCCACCTCCAAAGAAAGAGAAGAAATAACAAGTGCTCCAGTGCAACAAAATGTATTTATAAAGCTTTACCCCACATCTTATAGAATTTGGAACCCGCACATACAGATATGCTGTTTGTAAATTTGATGAAAATGCCCATGCTTGAAAATTAGGATTACAGTAACTTACTTGTTCCATCATATGAAGTCTTTTCTTCTGAAGGGCACATATTGAGTCCACAATGGCCAGGACAAAGTGACTCTCATCCCCTGGGGTAACTTGACGCACCTCTCCCACCTCCAGCTGCCAACTCTGACCTCCCGTCTCGTCCTGGCTTACAGCATCTGATTGCCTGATGGTTGATGTCATGTTAGAAGTGGTCCAGTACTCTAGTACGGCACTCACAAGCAAGATTAGAGAAGTGGGTTTAGATGTCTTTTTTTGCAAAACTATTCGCAACGTCATTGAGAATGTCATCAAGGTGGAGGTCACAGTATTGAAGTTCTACTGTTAAACAGCCACAGACATCTGAATCTTCAACTACGAATGTCCTAGAAGACTGCACCGAGGATGCCAAAGGGAGAGTGAGGTGCAATAACCTCTCCTTTTCAGTCTACAAACAGAAAAAATAGTTTCCCATAATGAGGGATGGTATTCTACCAACAAAACTCAAACAAGTTACTTTGATTTTCAGAATCATATGCAACGGTAATTCTTAAAATCCTAAATTAGATCCGCTTTTATTGCTGGCAAACGTTTTGAAGTTATTGCCAGAGCTCTGTTTGGATGTTTCAAAATGTTTAATTGTGGATGCCTTGCAGATAATTCTAATAAGAAAAAGATGACTTGGCTTCCGTGCCATATTTGGAATCTTACGCCTGACATCTCAGCCTTCTGAGGGAATTGTAGCCCTCCGCCAACCAATCTCGATTTATCCACAAGTGCCAGTGAAGAAGTTGTATGAGACTGAAGAGAAGTGTTTCAACATAATTTGAAGAGATTGGGATTAGTCAGTGGAGCTTCAGTTAAAGGAAATACCAGTCATCCATTGGTAATCAAGTAGCCTTGAGTATTTTTTCTGCCTGGAGTATTTTTTCTTTTAAACACTTCTGTCATACAGTACTATAATTGATTTCTCACAATACCGCTTAGTAGGATGGTGCTCATGAATTTGTATAACACGTGCTGCAAGGAGATGCTTTACTTTATTTGTATTGTGGTTGAATTATGTACTGCTTTATACCACTGATGAGGTGCTAATGTGCAGCAGTAAACATATGGCACACCCCTTAGAGGAGTGCTTGCTTGTAACAAGGCTGTACATTTTAGAGGGGTCTCTATAAGAAGAGTTTCAGTGTTGCGAGTAACCCCATTGGTGTTCTCATCTTGGGTCATTGTACCCAAGTTTGTAATTGGCGGAAAATATGTCATTGATGGAGTCTGTGAATGGTACACAAGTATTTTGTACATTGCACTTAAATATGCATAGCAGTGTCAGACTACGGGGTCTATATAGATACACCCATGGGTAAGATTGTATCACTCGGTGGGTTTAACCTCTCTTGGTTGAGGAGGTTGTCACTTGGGTGTCTGAACTATACAGCCTGTCGTAGTAGATAATTTCTGACGGTTTGGTGTGCACTAGATGCTACTAGTCTAACTAGCAGGACTCTTCAAGTCCTTGGGAAAGGAGTTTAGCTGCCTATGGGATAAGTAAATTTGTTTGCAGCATGTATTGTAGAGGACCTTCTGTGGACTATCCTGCTCTCTAGTATTGGAATTGAAATATTCGATTTTTTCTTTCCTTGGAGCTAAATAGTGCTACTTCTTAGAGACTGGAATCTGTTTGGAAAAATGCCTACAAACATTTGCTGGTGATGCAAAACGAAACCAGAGAGCATCAGGTGAAGATAGTATGCATAGATCTATATTACGTTGAGAGAAACGTCTTATTTGCTTCAAGGACATGCAATAATGAGACTGAGGGCTAGGCAAAAGAAAACCATAACTTTTAGTTTTGTTCAAAATGTCACGTAAAGTTAGCAGTCAGATTGGTATGTAACCTGTTCCCTACTCAAGATCATGATGCGAAATGTTGTGTCAGCCTTTCGTATAAAAGAACTATCGGCATACATTGTGCTTGTAAGTGGGTTCACAAACTGCTGTGGAGTAGAAGGAACCAACCAGACTACATTCTTGAATGTATGAGGAGTGGGATGCTGATGAGTATCATATAGCCCTTGTGGGACTGTGGACCCAGAGGAAGAACAACAAAACCAAGACATTTTTGATAACCATTGTTCAACTGTCATATTTTTACTGGAGACAATCCACAGGGTTACAGAGACTCCACCTTCGACCCCCATCAAGTGCATCCTTAAAAAAAGAGACTGTTTTGAGCCTTGAGGAGCGCCTGATGGCTGTGTGAATGAACACTGAAGCCTGGTTGACTTTGTTTATAGAGCTCCAGAGGTATCCCATCTTTAGTTGGCTTCATAGCTATGCAAATATAAACTCCTGAAACCGGAGTCTCCTCTGCAAAGCAGTCTCCTAAACAAACTATCAAACACAAATGGCTCTCACGAGATTGATCAACACAGTCAAAGACCCGAAAGGGAGTTATTTGCGGATCTAGCCTGAGCATTTGCGCCAGTGGCTCTATATAAATGTTAAATAATAAGGGCGAAATCGGGCACCCTTGTCAGGTGCCTCTCCTTATTACGAATCTAGATGTTAGTTGGCCATTTAGAAGAATATTGGCAGATGCGCCGTCATAGCATTTAATTAATGATCGTATTACCTATTACCTGTGGTATCACCTTGACCAATCTCCCTGCCAAAACGCTTGAAAAGATCTTATAATCTGCGTTAAGCAGGGAGATTGGCCTATAGGAGTCTGCCTTCAGTGGGCTCTTACCGGGTTTTAGTATAAGGACGATAGTTGCTTCCTTCCAGGATGGGGGTATTCTCCCCCCCTATATATATATGTAGTTAAATAGCTCCAGAAGTGTAGATGTTATTGCATCATCCAGGATTTTATAGACTTCCCCTGGAAGTGTCTGTCCCTGCTGCCTTGTTGTTTTTGATTTTAGCAATATGCAATTTTATCTCTTCCTCCTTTATTGGTCTTTCAAGTAACTCTTTGCTGTCAATGGTCAAACTCGGCAGATCTATATTGTTAAGCCACTCTTGGGTGCAGTCCACAGCGGGGCCTGCCTCTTCATTATAAAGTTCCGAAAACAGGTTAACCAGGCATCGCTCCATATCTTCATGCTTACCAGATGTGGTACCTAGTTCGTCTACTTCTAGCTGGTTAATGTTATTTTTAACCCTGTCAGATTTTAACTTCCAAGCTAATATGGCACTAGCTCTCTCCCCATATTCGTAATGCTCCGTTTTATGAGCATTCCATTTAGCTTTCACTTTTTCCTCCAGCTTGCCTCGATAGTCTAGGCGAATTTGTTCTAGTTCTTTAAGAATAAAGGGGAGGGCTTCTGGTTGGCAGTTCAGCCTAGCATTCTCAAGTCGATATCTCAATTTCCATTTTTTGGAATTCTGTCCTATTCTTCTTATTTTTAAAAGATGTGAAGCTGTGGAATACTCCCCGGATATAGGCCTTAAAAGCCTCCCACACCATGTTGGGGGTTGTTAACCCTACATTATCTAAAAAGAATTTGATTGTGGATTCCTTAATCCTGATGATCAGATCTGGATCTACCAGTATGTCTCTCCTTAATGTCCAACGGGGAGATGATTTAGCTATGCTGCCTACATAGGTAAATGTTATAGGTGCATGGTCTGAGAGGATATATGGCTGAACAAGGAAATCCTCCATATTTTCTACTCCAACTGCGTCTGTTAAAATATAATCAATTCTGGAGGAATGGCCATGTTTTTTGCTGAAACAGGTGAACCTTAATCCTGTTCCTCCCTTGGCTTCCCATACGTCCACCAGACCCAAATCATGGATCCTATTAATCATTGTTCTCCGAGTGCGTGGTGCAGCTACATATTTACTATGGTTAGATCTATCCCTAACAGGATCTAATAGAACATCTAAATCCCCCCCTAATATTATTGGGGTTGTGACTTTCGTTAGTATAGCCTGGATTTTGAGGAGGTAACCGGGATCATCTTTTCTTGGCCCATAATATGACACCATAGCGATCTCATTCCCCCCCCCCCCCCCCCGACCCCCCCCACCTGAGCCTGCACCAAGATCCACCTACCAGAAACGTCAGTTGTTACTTTTTTAATGACGTTGGAGACTCCCTTCCTTATCAGTACTGCCACCCCCTTATTATGTGTCGTATTTTTGGAGCAGATGAAATGCTCTATCCATTTGTATCTACCAAAGACTTCTTTGGTCTCTACATGACTACGGTGGGTTTCCTGGATAAGAAAAATCTGGGCGGTAGATTGCTCAAGATACTTCAAAACTAGGCGCTGTCTTCTGCGAAACCGTAATCCATTAATGTTCCACGATAGGAACTTTATCCTATCTCCAGCCATTTATATCTGTGGTACTCTACTCCCGATCTGGAGTCAATGCTCCAAGCTAGCTTACTTCTCCTTAGCAGTACTAGGTTTGAGGACAAGAATTTTTTTCTATTTTTTCCCCACTACAACCCCACCCCTGCCACACCCACCCCCACCCTCACCCCCTGTGACCCCATTAACCCTCCCTTTCTTCTTGGGCATAAGCCCTTTGGGGGAGCCCCATTCGATGTGTGTTTATATAGAACATATAGTGATTTTAGTGATTTTTTTGTGTGATTTTTAGTGATAGTCAATAAGGAGCCGGCATTTAATTATAATACTAACCCCTTAATCTGAATCATTTAGTTTCTTAATTGATCGTGTACAGCATCATAGTAGTGTATAGTTCACTGTTTGATAACTACCTCTCCTCCCCCTCTGGCCTGATTTTCTCCTTCTCCTTTTCCGGTCTCTGTATCTGCTTTTCCCTCTCTCCTCATTTTTATCTTATCAATTAAGGAGTCTACCTCTTCTAGGTGACGAAGATTGTACATGCGGTTATCCCACATAATACGAAGAGAGGCGGGGAATCTCAGTTGGGTTTTAGCTCCCAACTGATTTAGTATTGCCATCCGTTTGCCAAGTTCCCATTGTTTTACAGCTGTCCGATGGGATGTATCTGACCGGATAGAATACGTAAACGGATTAGGGGTCAGGTTACTTTTCAGTTGACCAGCCTTTAAGGCTATGGACAGGATTTTTGCTTTAAGGGAGTAAGTAAGAAAATTTACTAATATTTTCCTAGGGCGCTCTCTTCCAGGGATTCTTATGTAAGGATCACGATGGACCCTTTGTATATCGATTTTTAAATCCATCTCTTCCTCTGCGGGTGAGATTAGTGTCCTCAGGAGAGATGCCACAAAACTTTTTTTTATATCGCTCCCCTCGATATCTTCTGGAACATTCAAAAGCTTTAGATTATTTTTTCTAGAGTGATTTTCCAACCTCTATATCTCATCATATAATTCTTGATTTTGCTTGGTCAATTTCTTAACCATTGTGGAGGAGGAGTTTATACTCTCTTTAATTTTTGGCATCTGTCTCAAGCATCTCGGTTCTTTAAGAGACTGCCTCCACTTTCTGAGACAAAAGGTCACAGGAAGCTCGAATCGCCTCCTGGTTAGCTTCTGATGTAGAGAATCTCCTCCCAATATCATCAAATCTCCTTCCTATATAGTCTCGTATACATAATAAAATGTCAGCCAGTGATCCGGCGTTTTCAAACGAGACATGTGCCAGACTTGAAGGTTCAGGATGAACTTCAGAAGCTTGCGTCATGGAACTTTCCCCATGTAGTTCTTTCCTTCGGCTCGTAAAATCCTTGGGTCTAGCTCCCATCTTAGCCACAGTACCGGGTTCACCAAGCGTGCAGGGCTGGTTCTCTATATCCATATCAAAGTCCCTCAATTCAAGGGCTGAGAAGCTATTTGAGAGCTCGATGGAAGGATGAACTTCTACATACTCCTCCAGTGGACTAAGCAGAGGGGTCTCCGCTATCGCATGCGTGGTGCTTTTGGAACAGTCAATACTAGAAGTACCAGGTGTAATAATTGTATTGGAGATGGTAGCTGTGGGATTTAATGTCCCTGGGAGCCCCTGGTCCAAGGCTTTATTCGTATCTACTTCTGTTAAGGCACTGGAGGTAGTCATTATTTAACATTTATATAGAGCCACTGGCGCAAATGCTCAGGCTAGATCCGCAAATAACTCCCTTTCGGGTGCAAGACCTTAATATTAAGCTCGCTCTATACGTGGACGACCTGTTAATATATACGAACAACCCCACTGAGGTCATCCCAAAGGTCGAGCACTCCCTAAGTGAGTTCGGAAGATTCTCCGGTTATGCAGTTAATACTCTTAAGACAGAGATAATGAGCTGGGGAGTTGATGGCTGGGAAAGACGTGAAGGGCCAGGATTTAAATATTTGGGAATTTGACCATCTTTTCCTTAGGTGGAGACACCTCCAACTTACAATATATGGGCGTGTAAATATAGTCAAGATGGTAATTTTACCCAGGCTAACATACCTCTTTAGCGCTATTCCCCTTAAATTCTCCTCTAAGCTTATCGGGAAATTTCAAAGTAAGATCAGTAGTTTTGTATGGGCCAACAAAACCACCAGACTGTCCTGGAAAAAGCTAAAGAGAAGACTACTTAAGGGGGGTCTCGCACTACCGGACATTTGCTGCTACTGCCTCACTTTTCAGTTTAAAAACATCCGAAGTCTTTTGACCAGTCCTTGTAATAACAACTGGGGGATGATTTTAAAAACAATGGCAATACAGGAGGGAGGCGGAAAAGGTTTTTTGTACAAATTTGGAGCGATAAGGTTCTTCAAGAAAGTAAGACTGAAGGTCATTCGGGCAGCACTTTATGTATGGCAAAATTTGAAAACTAGATGGGGTGTAAAATACTACTCAGACTTTGCCCCAATCTGGGATTCTTCTGGGCTCCCTGAGTGCTTGAAGGATGGTCAAGCGGTGCCAATAGAACTTGAAGGTATTGGTAAATGGTCAGAACTAATATCTGCAGATGGGGTTTATCCATGGGAGGTCCTGAAAGCAAGAATCGGGGATTCCTTTTCACGGTTTAAATATATACAACTATGCTCTTGGTTTGCAGCAGAAAATAACAACATTGGCGGAAACTGGGAAATAGAGCTCAAACTGCAAAATCCCACCCCTTTTAAAAAGGAAGTCGGAGTATGGTATAGGTACCTATTAGATAGAGAAGATATAGAACTTCCTTCACCCTACATGGTATGGAGAACATCAGTATTAGAAAAAAGTGCTGCAGAATACTTTCTACCCTCTATCACAAACCCTTATAAGTTCGTAAAATATGCCTCCTTAAAAAAAAAACACTTTTTTACTCTGAATAGGATTTAATCCACCCCTTATAAAGTTGCTAAATTTGTAGACAACCCAACCCCCAGATGCCCTAAATGTGGTATACTTAAAGTAGACAATCTGCATATGTTTTATGAATGTCCCCAACTTATAGGGTACTGGCAGAACATAGAACAGGCACTATCAGGTATATTTGGAAAAAAGATCAACTTAGACCCAGCATTAGTTATTTTTGGTTTAAATTCTTCACTTGGAAATTCCATGTCTAGAGCACAGATTGGCCTATTTTTAAATTTAATCCTGTTGGCCCGTAGGGAACTATGCATATTATGGAAAGATCCAGCTGCTCCCCTGTATGAGAAGTGGCTCAGAGCCGCACTTGCAACCGCAAGGCTAGACCGTACGGAAGGTAACGTTTGGGCGCCCTTGATGTGCTAGAGAAAGGCACTAAGGTTGGTTTAAGATCGTCCAAGGATTACACCAAGCCTCGTATAAAGAAGCAGGCCTGGCGGCCCATAGTGTATGCAGGAACATGGACCATGGGCGTTCAGGATTAAAGGGGTCTAATGTTACGATTGCAGACGCTTACGGTGGTATGAGGACAATCTAAAAAAAAAAAACACAGTCAAAGACGACATTAGGGATAGTATTGATTCACCCAAAAGCATATGTTGATGGGTACTTCTAACTCCAGATTCCTCCCTTTAGAATATTCCACAGACACCAAACTGGATTGGGGCGGTTCACATAAGTGTGCCTATGGGCATCTGTGGCATCATGCGTCTGGGTTGACCTAGTTCTGCCTTGTAAATGGCGCTAGATACAAAAGTCACCTCTGATCGCCAATGTCCGTTTCCTTCTGTGACTTAGCATGTGATCTACTCTTTCGTCGGTTTAACTCCTTCAAAATTAGTTTCTAGTGTGCAAGGCTACTATTTGATTTGATATAAAATTTTCTAAAACACGTGATTGCCCTCGGGCATATTTGCGCTGACATAATACCATGTCCAGCCTGAGCTATAACACTAAAATAGTGATAGCTATAGCGATGCCGATAACAGCCAAGTTTCTAGCTGTTTGCAAAAGCAAAGAAAGCTAACCTGACTTTTAAGAGTAAAGGACAGACCGTTGCAAGTGGAATGAATGAACAATGACTGCCCCAAGCCTCTTTCTTAAATCTAGGAGTGATCACTGATCTGAAATAGGCTGCTCATAGTAATCTTTTTGGAGAGTGCCATCTAAATTTCATCATCTTTATTTCGGCAACATGTGCCATAAAAGGTACAAATGACATTAAATGTAAAACAGTAAATGTTAAGATATATACAACCATTAAAACATATAAATCAATGTACAAGAATAAGGACCAGCCATTCTACATAATAAAAATATCTACATCACAATTTATCATTTTACAGTTTATCATGGTTCCCCATCTAAAAGATATCTCCTCTTACGCCAGACTATCCCCAGATATTTAGCTAGGGCAAAGGCTATGTGCCCATCGGGCTTAAGAACTCTATATGCTTGCAGGCAGTGGGAGAATCCCAGATTTTTACATAAGGGTACGATCTATTTCCTCCGCTCCTGCACATAAGCGCTACAAAAAAACAATATGTGTAAATCAGTTTCTTGTTCAGATTTACACCCTGGGCAATAAGACGGGGAGGATTCGGCCCATTTACTAGTATAGGCCCGTAATGGTAAACTACCATACCTCCATTGGAGATACAATTTCCTAATTAATGTTGGAGATATGATATCTAAAACAGTTTCAAACCTATAGCTGCCCTTTGTTATTAAAAATGATGACGTTAGGGTGCCAGGGCCGCTTCCTTGCAGGTGAAAAGCAATTTTGCTTTCCTGATACTTAGTAATAAGCTCCCTCCGTGTAACCCCGGAGCATGATAAGAGCGGGTCAGACCATAGTGTGGGTAGCCCTAATGTCCCTAATTCTTTCTTAATATAGTTTAGCCAGGGGATTTTCCCTATGTTTGGGAGGGTAATAATTTCGTGCAATTCTAGCCTATAATTCGCTAGCTCGGGTACAGACCAGATCCTGTGCCAGAATAGTAGGGGTCGTAGGCCCATATCTTCATCAAGAGGTCTCAGGGCCAGGTCGAGTCTAATAGGCAGCAAGGGGGTACTTGGGGGAAGTGATAGGAGCTGTCTGATAAAGTTGTTCTCAGTTACTACCAGATCACAATTACACTTATGGCCCCAAAGTTCACTTCCGTACATAACCGTTCCCCTGGCTTGTGCTCTGAGATCTCTAAAGGGGGACCCACCGGCTTAAAGGAAGATTTGGTCTTAGAGACCAATTTGATAATTCTGCCTGCCACTTGGGCCAGCCTTAATTGTGATTTCTCCCGTTGGTGCGTCCATGACATTTTTTCATTTAGGGTAATTCCTGAATACTCAAAGGTTCGAACCCTCTCTAGCATATTAGATCCAATGTACGGATTAAGGCGGGTTCTAGATGGAGGATTGAAGACCATATATTTGGTCTTCAAAGCGTTGATCTGAAGGCCATGATCTTTACAGAACGCCTCGAAACCATTCAGGTTCAGGTTTAAAGTCTTTATTTCGATTTTTGACAAATCATAAAAGACACATTAAAATACAAAGGAAATTGACTAATTCAATAAATTTAAACAAAAACAACAAGAAAAAGAAAACTGTTCAGGAATAGAAAAATAAACAACCATCGAAAAGCAAGCACAGAAGGGCATTTAAAACAAATAGATAAAAGAGAATTAGATATCAGTTAATGAAGAACCTGAATAATTTATGAGAGGATGAATTATATTAAATTAAAAAGAGACATTACAGTTCGTATTCATTATCAGTGAGCCCTTTCTCGGCAAGAATACAAGGAATGCAGATAGAAAAGCTAATTCTAATCACAGATCGTTTAACTGATACATAATCAATCAGGTTTGACAAATTACCAGCCATTTTGGACAGCCTGGGAACTATGGCATGTTTTTTAGCCTTAGGAGCCAAGCCCAACCCAAATATTTTGCCAGGCTTACAACAAAAAGTTCGGAGGTATTGGTCCTAAGCGCCCAAATTGCTTCCGTCGATGTTTTGAATGGTAATTTTTGAAACAGGGATTTTAACCATTTCTTTCGGGGTGCAGCATATCTAGGGCAAGCAAAAAGAAAATGTCCTTCAGATTCAATATGACCTGGACAACATGTACAGTTGGACGATGACCCTATAGACCATTTGTTTGAGAAAGGGTTCAGAGGCAAAGAACCCACTCTAAACTGATGGTACAGCTTTTTATCTAGTGGTCTAGTTATTATGTCCCAGTAGGGCTCTCGCAATAGGTCAAGTTTGAATGTTAGGAACCTGCCTGTGAGGCTATTTTTGTTAGAGAGTAGGACTCTTTTTAGGCGAGTCGTGGCCCAGTACAGGGATTTGAACTCCTCTTTAGAGGGGAAAACGTTGGATTGAGGGGATGACCAAAGGTGTTCTAAGCCCATATCGGTAAGGATAGTTTTAACAGCAGAAAGCCATGGGATTTTCCCTGAACCAGTAATAGACCTAACTTCGGCCAGTTCTCTTGCAAATAGAGATAGATCTGGGGACGTCCATATACGTCTCCAGAGGGCCACCAGCCTTAATCTAGCCATCTCGTTGATCGGAGGGGAACCAAGGTCTAGGCAGAGGGGGATCGAAGGGGTCGACTGTGGGAGGCCTACTAAGTTACGGAGGAATCTACATTGGATTTTAAATAAGTTAAGCAAGTCCATATGGCCCCAAAGATCCGCGCCATATAAAATGGTGGTAGAGATTTTAACATCGTAGATCTTGAGGGCCGGTAGGACCCGCTTTGTGGTTGATTCCTTTTGCTCTTTAATAAGGCAACCAGTCAGCCTTGCAAGCTTGAGATGTTGAATGTTAATTTGGTCCTTCCATCTCAAACGGCTATCAAGGGTAACCCCTAAGTAGGTCATGGTATCGACCTGCTCGAGGTTTACTCCATTCAACCTCACGGAGCTCCGAACTGGATAATTTTTAGTAAAAACCATGAACTTCGTTTTCCCCACATTTACCACCAGGTTGTTGATGGCACAGTACTCCTCAAAGCGTTCCAGAGCCCGCTGGAGTCCGCTACGTGTTTTTGAGAGGATTAAAGTGTCATCTGCGAAAATGAGAAGTGGAAATCTCATCCCAGCCAGCATTGGGGCATCAGTGGGGGTGTCCATGAAGAATTTGACAACTTGATCAATAAAAAGGAGGAAGAGTGTTGGGGCCAGAACACACCCCTGGCGGACACCTCGAGTTACGGGAAATTTCTCTGTCACTTGTCCCTGGCCACCCCACCTTACCCTCGCATAGTTGTCCTCATGGAGTCTAACAATGAGGTCTAGCAGTTCTAATGGGCACCCCAGGTTTTTCAGCACACACCACAGTTTATCCCTTGGCACCAGGTCGAAGGCGGACTTCAGATCAATGAATGCAGCAAAGATGGTACCGCCGCCGAGCCAAACCACCTTCCAATAGATCAGGCAGAGTCTAAACACCTGATCTATGGTGCTCATTCCTGATCTGAAGCCCGCCTGCATGGGAGATAGAATGCCCTCTGTTTCAATCCATCCCTGAACCCGTCCCAAGACCATACGTGCTATAATCTTTTGAATCGAATCGATCAAACTGATAGGGCGGTAATTTCCTGGGATGGACTTATCGCCCTTTTTATAGATCGGGACTATTTCGGCTCCCTTCCACGATTTCGGGACTGTGGCTCCATGGGCTAGGGTGTTGGCTATCATAGTTATGTACGGGAGCCACAAGGCGGGGTTGGATTTAAATAAATCCACCGGGATCAGATCCATGCCAGGAGCTTTCCCTCGGAGAGTCAAGGCCAGGGCCAGCTCGGCCTCAGCAACTGTGAAGGTTAATTTTTCCCCATGGGGGGTCAGCGAGAGTGTCTTGCCCGAGGGATTCATAGCTTCGGGGTCATCGGCTCTGAATTGGGCAGAGTAAAATAATACCCAATCCTCAAGGGGCACGTTGTTTCCCGGGGTAGAAGAGTCTGAGTTTTTCCCCCATTTGACTAAATCCCAAAACCTTTTTTGGTTGTTAGAGGAAGATGCCTCCAGAAGATCTGACCAGAACATATCTTCCCACTCCCGTTTAGCTTCCCTAAGGGTTTTCCTGTAATTGAGCCTTGCAGCTTTCACTGCGACCATGTGCCGTGATTTAATGGCTGAAATGAGAGCTGAATGTGCCTCCCTACATTTCCTATTATACCATTTCTGGGGCAAGGAATTTGTTTTAGTAGGCGCATTGCGGCACGGGAGGGAAAGAAGGGATTTTAGCTGGTCAAAGCATTTAGTATGTAGACCCATCACATTATTAGCCAAACCAAAGTCCGCCCCCAACAAGTCAATTTGCGACATTTCATTAAACGCGTTTTTTGCCACAGTATTAATATTGTCCCATAGAAGCTTATCCTCCATAACCCGGGACCATTTCAGTCTCCTCCTATCGTTAGTAAGTTGGGCGTCCCCTGTGTAGGTGGCAGTGGACTCCTCCTGTCTCTTTAGACCTGGTATCTTTAATGACAGCGGGTTGTGGTCGCTTTCCGGGCGCTGTAGTACTGCCATGTCAATTAGTAACTGCCAATGTTCCATACTCAGCAAAATATAGTCAATGCGGCTCTGCCCATTGTCAAAAGTACAATTTGCTTTAATGTCCGAAGTAGAGCGGCCGTTACATGCACGAAAACCCTTTTGTAGGCAGAATTCCATCCAAGACACTGCCGCCTCTGTTGCTTTTGCCCTCTTTGCCACTTTTAAGTCGGGGATGCCCCAAACAGAGTCCTCAGCCATGCTCCAGGTGTCTCCCATATCAAACAGTGGTTCTATGGTGCAATTTAGGTCACCAGCAAGAATGGTGACATTTCCGCTGTCCATTTCAGAAATTAGCTGTCCATTTCAGAAATTATATATATAAATTATATATATATATTATATATATATATATAGAAATTATATGAATAAGAATTATATGAATAAGAAACTCTCCCAGTTTCTTGAATCTAATAATCTGCTAAAAAACTCGCAGACAGGTTTTCGCCCAGGACAAGGCACTGACATCGCCCTCCTGGCTGCAGTGGAGGAGGCCAGAGCACTCTTAGACGAGGGAGGATCAGTGGCAGTGATCCTCCTCGACCTGAGCGCGGCCTTCGACACCGTCAACCACAAACTCCTGGTTAAACGACTTAAGAAGGTAGGAGTAGAAGGCACCGCTCTATCCTGGCTTTCCTCCTTTCTGGCCCAACGTTCCTTCCAGATCTGGGAAAATAACACCCGCTCCTCCGATACTCCCCTCCAATGTGGGGTGCCTCAGGGCTCCTCCCTGAGCCCCACATTGTTTAACATCTACATTGTCAGGACCTGCTCCACAGGAACCGATTGATGAACAAAGGGGTCCACCTCCTGACGTTACCAACCCCCTGAATGTTATACACAGGGGGTTCGAACCATCAGGCGAGGGATAAATAATGAAAAAGAGACCGGGGACGGGAAGGGGTCAGCAGGGACAAGGGATCTGAAATGACAGAAGCAAAGCTTTATAACACCTGCCAATAATCTGACTAACCACAATACAACTCAACAGACCGCTGAATACCTTAAGTGGCTGTACACAGTCCGCCAATAAGTCTAACGGTTTATCAGTTCTGTTTCCTGTAATGAAAGACACTTGTTAACACATATATCTTACACAGGTACATGCTCTTGGAAATACACGCCCTGTGAGAATACACACCATTTCATGTGGAAATGAACTTAAGATTATTGATCCCTCCCTGGAGTTTTGAACATGTTCCTCTAAATAATTCTTTGAGGTTAGCACAGTTCATAGTCTGAAACACATTAAAAACGATTTGCAGTAATACCACTCTTCATCGATTCATATGCAATGTTTTATCCCCTAGTAAACGTTAGGCTATTCCTTTTAGTTCCAGAATGTTTTTATCTTGGAGAGCACTTAAAAGATAAACAAAGTCTCTATCCAAAGTAACGGCAACGTGTGGTTGTGACCGCCACTACGTTCCGCTATGAACACAAATCAAAATCACAACTCAACTTCATATACACAACGGCAACGTGTGGTTGTGACCGCCACTACGTTCCGCTGTATAATCACGCCAAAGGCACAACCCGATTTCCTTTTAACATCGGTAACGTGTGGTTGTGACCGCCACTACGTTCCGCTTTCTCAAATAACACCAATCACCGGTAGCATGTAGTGAGCCCACCACTATGCTCCGGACAAACAAGGGACAAGGTTAGCTCAATTACTGAATTTCACCACGGAAGCTTGCAGCGTCCGCCGCTAAGCTCCGGGTAACGAAGACACGCACCAAAACGGTGCGCGCCGATTGGAAAGTGAAGGTCACAGTTGAACGTTGCCGGGAGGCGCCCGAGGCCAGGGCTCCTTCCCGGTGTGGCAAAACAATACCTTAAAGTTGAAAACGGAGCAGGAATCAGCGCTCCCGCTTCACTGTAGAGATCAGCAGCTCGATCAGCGCAGGACCTCCCAACCAGACAAGAAACACAAACATAGGACTAAGAATTACTTGCAACGAGTTTCCTGCCTCCTTACACTTTATACTTCCTCCTTGCAAGTATCATGGGATATGTAGTTCCTAAAGATTAGGTAGGCGCTAAATGCTGGAACCTGACATACATGTCCCCATTGGAGGAGGTCGTCATCCCGTTCGGAGTGAGCATTGTCAGCTATGCGGATGACACACAGCTAGTTGTCTCCCTCTCCCACCCTAGTCAACAGCCAGCGGATCTATTCAACTGCTTAACACAGATCCAAGGGTGGATGAATAACTCAGCCTTAAAGCTGAATGGTTCTAAAACTGACATTCTCCTTCTGGGTCAGAAAGAATGGTTAAAGTGGTAACAAGTGTCCATTCTTCTTTTTTGATTACCAAATAACTGTTACCGGGGTGATGAATGGACCGTCGACCCTACTCCCCAATTTTTGATTAATTGCCTCTGAAGCAGCGCACAGCTGCGGGAGTCCTTGACCAACAGTGTGACACTCAGTATAGTGTAACTCCACTGTTGTAGAACTGGTAGATCATAAACAAAATGGAGGATAACGTGGGATTGAGCTTCACTGGAGAAGACATCAACGAAATATTGGCAGGCCAATCTTTACTGCAAAACACAGACTTAACGCAAGCCCTGGCCCAAACAGACGACTGGGAAAGTCTTAGTGAGAAGAAGAGAGAACAAATTCGTACTGCCATTCATGGCATAATAATGACAGAGTATCTGAGGTCCAAATCAGCCCCAAGAGGACTATGGGTTAATAATGCCCCTAGAATTTTTCTGCACGACTTAGCATTTCGTCGTGATTGGTCATCAATTTCTTGGAAATGTACTCTAGATTACCTGGTTTTAATAGTTAAAACAGCAAAGAGACTGTCTGATGCTCTATTGATTCAGATACAAGCATGCGAAGATGAACTGAAAAAAGCAATCAACCCAGCGATATATCAAAAGAGGTTGGAGGAGATAACGAAAGAAATGAATGACACCCATGAATACCTCATGCAAAATAAACTTCAAAAACTCGCAAAAGATCTCAAGAAGTTCAGCCAGGAACGCATGCATCCATACACAAAAGAGGAGTACACAGGCCCTAATGCAGGATCAGATAACGAATCTTCAGATAGAAACACCTCAGAAGGTTCAGAATCAGGATCCGAGGATTCCATACCCAGAAGAGGCCGCTACAATTACCGGAATCAAAGACCCAGGAGAAGCAATAGATGGCAGAGACCTTACTATCAGGGGAACCAAATGCCATACTTTCAACCTTTCATCCCCCCATATGCAGGCTGGATGAACCCCTACAATCACAGTATGCAACCATTGCCTCCACAAATGGGAAATCAACATACTGCCGGAAATGAAAACACTCATCCTCAACAGCCTTTTTTAGGGAGAGGCCAGAATCAATCCCGCGGAAGAAAAAAGAACATCAATTGGCAAGACCAGCAACGCAACATACAAACAAGGAGCATGGCAACGGCCAAACCGAGTACGAGCAAGAACAACTGATCGTCAACTTGACCGATGTAGTCCTAACAGATGACCAAACAAGAGTCTTGAACAAAGGCCTGGGATTTGTCCCTACCCCCCCATTAGACACTTTCAAACTCAAGTGCGAACTCTCTGAGTTCTGTAGAACCCTAAAATTGAAATCATTCTTCATGGGCACAGAATACAGGAATGAGGGAGACACGTCCTTACGGAACAAATCCAAATTTAATCCACCGAATAGTGCCATTCCTGTAGAAATACAGACCTTTGAACAAGCATTGCTAAAAGGAATAGACGACCTTGACAAAACTAAAAAACACACTTTCCAAAATCTGTCTAAAAAAGAACGTCTAGCCTTGGAAGAACTGCAGCAGAATACAGAAATTATCTTGAAACCTGCGGATAAAGGGGGAGGAATCGTTATCCTAAGCAAACAAGGATATGACGAACAATGTCTGAACCTCTTGGCAGATACAAAATTCTACCAACGAATACTAACGGACCCTACCCCCAGACTCCAGAACACCATTTCAATAATGGTCTATGAGGCTGAAATCAATTCTTGGATCTCTAAAAAAGAAGCAGAATACTTGATAACCAAAGAACCAAAAACACCGTTCTTTTACTCTCTTCCCAAGACTCATAAAAACAGAGTCCCCCCTCCTGGACGCCCCATAGTTTCGGGGATTGGTTCTCTATTAGAACCATTATCTAAATTCGCTGATGAGTACCTAAAACCCATGGTGCAAAAGACACCCACCTACCTTAAAGACACCCGGGATCTACTCATCCAACTATCCAATAAAACATTCGACCCAGACACTATGGTACTGGTAGGACTGGATGTGGAACAACTATACACCAGCCTCCCACAGAAGGAAACTCTCCAAATGTTAGAAGACCAACTATATATGGAGGAGTGGACCTACAGGACACCCAGACACTTTGTCCTGGAGTGCTGTCGTCTAGCACTCACTGAGAATTTTTTCGAATACAATGGTGACCTATACCTCCAATCCCATGGAACATCTATGGGCAGTTCCTTTGCCCCCTCGGTGGCGGGTCTTTATGTGAGCCAGTTTGAGAACAACTTTGTCCTCAATGAAACTAACCCATACGTTTCCAGTATTTTATACTGGAAACGTTATATAGATGACATTCTATTGATCTGGCACACTAACCAAGACCTAAAACTCTTTATGAATTGGCTAAACGAGAGGGACAAGTGGCTGAATTTCACCTACACCGTGAGTAAAACCCAGTTGGATTTCCTAGATCTCACGATCTTTGTAGAAAACGGAAAGCTGGAAACAAAAACATATACGAAACCCACAGCAAAGAACAGCCTTTTATCCTATAAAAGCTATCACCCAAAAGCCCTCAGGGACAATCTACCTTACAGCCAATTTTTAAGACTCAAAAGAAATTGCAGTAAAAAAACGGATTATGAAATACAATCAAAGGAACTGTGCAAAAAACTGAAATCAAGAGACTACACGTCAGCAACCATCACAAAGTGTTGTAAAAGAGCTAAAAACCAGCCAAGGGATTGCCTCCTACAAATCAATAACAAAGAACCCAACCAAGATCTAGTAACTTGCGTAACAACTTTCTGTCCTGCGACATATGATGTGCAAAAACTCATCAATAAAAACTGGTCTATTCTGTGTACTGGAAAACAAACCTGGCCGAAGCCACGTTTTGCCAACAAACGGACAAAGAACTTAAAAGACCTACTTGTCCACACTCGCCCAATCGTACCCAAAACCAAACCCACTGATCTGAGAAGTCTAGAAATGTCACCAGTCACAGGACACTATCCCTGTGGCTCTTGCCAAGTGTGCAAATTAACAACCTTCACACAATCACTACAACTTACCGACTCCCTCACCTGGACACAAAAACAACATACGAATTGTAATTCGACCCATGTGGTCTATATGATCCAGTGCCCATGTGAGAAGAAATATATCGGTATGACTTGTAGAAAAGTCAAGACCCGCATAGGGGAACACAAAAGTAATATTCGATTAAAAAAGAACAACACGAAACTTTGTTCCCACTTCGTTGACCAAAATCATGATTGTGAAGAAATGAGATGGAAAGTCCTTGAAAAGCTAACAGACAGACCGTGGAATGCCACACGAATTTTATTCGAAAAAGAGCAACGATGGGTAGACCGATTGAAAACCCATCTATTTGGGCTCAATGATAATATTCCCTGGTGCCAGTTCTCGTAAAATTCAGAATACCTGTGCCTGATAATGCACCAATTGGTGTTGCTATAATAACCTCTCCCCACAAAATAGATAAGCCCTATTTTTCTATTTTCCTAATTTTTGGCAGAAAATCATTAACAATTAATAATATCATTACAACTTGCAGCATTTTCGTATATTTACGAATATGATTTTCAACCACAATGATTTGTAGTTCCAATACCCGACGGGGGTTTTCTAATGTGAACCTGCTGATAGCATTAATAGAGTTAGAGTCTTTCTTCTAGCTCTATTACAGCCCCAACCTACAATTGCAACAGGAAACCGGCATCTAGTATCCGGGGGCAGAGACAGCACAAGCGCCGGGAACTTCCCACACGCTGGTAAGAATGGCGGCCGCTTCCAGGCAAACACTTTATGATTAAGAGGTAAGAACTCTACCTGAAGGCCCCCTCTATCTTTCCGTTTCAGTCTGGGACCAGAGAGTCCCGTTGCCACCTGACTGAAGCTTCTCTCAGAAAATACACTAGGTAAGATTACCGCGTTTTCAAACATGTGCACACCTCGCTTTGTAAGACTCACATCTTCCGTTTTAAAACTGAACGCTGCACTAAATCCTTCTGCCCTGCATGTGTTGACCGACATAGCCTTGAACCCCACACTGAGCTAACCACCTTGTCAGTCCTTTTCATACATGCGAGGCTACTTGCAGCATTTAACTAAAAATCCTCCTCAAGAAGCCATAAGTACCACGTTTTGCCTCATAGAACTATACCAGTTCTTCCTTCCTTCCTTTTTATAAATTTGGCTTTCACTTAATTAAAGCTATTCTCCACAAAATGGTGAGAGATTCCTTGTATGCTAGAGTTGCACCCATAAGACTGAATTCCTAAATGCAGAATTATTTCTTTTTTCAGACAAATTCCTGAAAAGACGAGAATTCGACATATATCGCTACTACACAAATGGTGCTAGTATTTTTCATTTAATTGTTGTTTGTATTGTGTACCTGTCCTGACGAATGCTCCGTAGACCCGGCTGGGCGATATGGAGCAGAAACATGTTGACGCTATCAAAAAGGTATAAAGAGATCCATTAACCCGATCTCCTATTATACCGTAATTTATTTTATTAGCAATACTTCACCCCCCCCTTTTAATAAAACTTTCACCGGTGCAGTATTAGCTTCTTAACCTCCCTTTTTTTGGGTGCCCTACCTTCCCTTATCTCTGGACACTGCCACTAACGCCAGAGGTTGCCTCGGGTTGAGGCTTGGCATACAGCACGTTATTGGCACACTCGATGATAAATGCCATAACGCGTGTGAGGGGCGGAAGAAAAACATACACCGCACGAGTAACACCGCGTTTATGAGAGTGTCCAATTTTAACCAATGGTTAAAGTGGTAACAAGTGTCCATTCTTCTTTTTTGATTACCAAATAACTGTTACCGGGGTGATGAATGGACCGTCGACCCTACTCCCCAATTTTTGATTAATTGCCTCAGAAAGGATGCACCTTCCCTCTGAACACCTGGCCACCCTGTCTGGGTCCCCCCCCCTGCTCCCAAACAGGAAGTAAAAAGCCTGGGAGTATGGATTGAAACAGATCTCTCTTTTACTACGCAGGCCAAAAGAGTAGCAGGCACCTGCTTCGGCCTACTCAAAGCGATGAGAAAGATTCTGCCCCTCCTTCCACCCACATCGCAAAGACTTCTCATCCAAGGCCTTATTCTGTCCAGGCTTGATTATAGCAATGCTATATACCTGGGCGCACCCGAAGCAACCTTAAATAAACTGCAGAAAATTCAAAATGCTGCCGCCCGGATCCTCACACATACTCCTGCCAGAGCTTCAGCCAAACCTGCTCTGAAGCTCCTTCACTGGCTTCCAGTGAGAGAACGAATAACATTCAAAGCCTTAAACCTGGCTCATAGGCTAGTGCAGAATCAGGGCCCCCCCATTCTGAGAAAATTCATACAACCCTATAAAGCCCCTAGATCTCTCCGATCGGACAGGGAGTCCCTCATCACCGTGCCCAGATTCAAAAAAGCCCGCACGGGTGGAAGACGTTTCTCGATCCACACAGCGCGCCTATGGAACGCCCTTCCTCGAGACCTGAGGAAAGAATCAAACTATTTACGATTCAGGAAACGACTCAAAACCCACTTGTTTCCTTAAAACAGCTTTTAACCACTTCTTTTTTGGCTCTGTTTAAATTTGCTTCTGTCTAAAATTGCTGTACCCTCTTTCCCCCCCCCCCCCCACTGGTGTAGGGATTTTTAGCGCTGGGATACCTCCGGGTGACTACGCGCTCTATAAAAAATTTTAATAATAATAATAATATGGTCGATGATGTTCAACAAGGGCGGACTTCGACCACCGGGCAGACCTCTAGCATAGATATTAAGAATGTTCACATATCGCTGGTTCTCTTTGCTTAGTTTGATTTGGAGGAGATCCGGATGCTCAGCAGGGAGTTCAGTTGGATGAAAACCCAGAGACTGTTTCACCCAGATCGTCAGGCCACCTGAGGCCCGCCCTTTGCCCCCTTTAATTGCAAGTTTAAAAAAGTTAATGTAGCCCAACTTGTAGACAGGCTCGGTTGCCCAGGTTTCCTGCAGCAGAATGATATCGTAATTGTCCACAAAGTTCGACCAATCAGTAGAGGCAAGGCGGGCCTTAATACCCGCTATGTTCCAGGACAAGATTTTCAAGTTGTCATTCAAATGGACCAAGGAGGGAGGTTGCAAGGGTAAGGGCTGTGTAACTCCCTGTGGATGCCCTTTATCATCTTTAACCTCTATGTGCCTAGCATGGTCTATTGGAGCTATGGAGTTATCCTTAGACGGGATCTCTTGAACAACTATGTGGGGTGGTGAATTAAGTAGCAAGGAAACTGGACCTCCACCCTCATCTACTAGATTACTGAGTAGGTATGGACTCACCATACTGTGCTCAATAGGCTCTTGGGCTGCTGCTTTAACAGGGGAAGGCTCACTGGGTGGATCGTTGAGTCAATCAATAGCCTCAAGGCCAGAGAGGGGACCAAAGTGATTAAAAAGAAAGGGACGCTGACAGTCGAGAGGGGTTAATGCCAGGGGGTGTCTTACGGCTGGGGCCTGGCGAAATAAAGGGTAGGATGGGGGGGTATTTGCCTATGTGGGTAAAAATATGATAAGGCTAAGGTTTGTACATCCCCCTGTCTTGCAAACCTCGGTTCACATCGGATGGCATCTACCACCCACATATCTTTGAACGAGATTAAGATACAATCTCCTTCCAAGTCATTGGTCCCATGTCCCACCCAATCTACTCTCCTCACGAATAGTATCTCCATAGGAGTGGAGGGAGGTAACGGGCGGTTTTTATTTAGCCAAAAAATGACTTTATTACGAAGGTCCCCATAAGACTCCTTGGTACCTGGTTTTAGCGGGGCTACACCTGTCAGGACAATGGTGTGTTGAGCTGCTTCAGGTGGTAAATCAACACGAGGAGTAGTTGGTCTTTTGCGTCCCCCCTCCCTGTGGTTTGTGAGGGCAGTACGTTGGTCTCTTTGTGTGCTAGGGGGGCAGGGTTTGAGGTAGGTTGAGGGGGAGGTCCCATGCTTTGACGCCCACCAGTATTTTGTTTATCCACTGTTTTTGAATGTGGCTTTGGTGCCTGGGCGTGGGTGCTAGTGCCTGGTTTCGAAGATGTAGTATTAGATTTTTCACCCCCTTTAAGCGTGGTAGTGTTTGGCCCTGAGGGTTTATTAGGAAGTGGTTTACCCCTTGCCATATTGTTGTTACCAGGGGCCTTAGTAGCTGTTAGTGTTTTACTGGCACCCGTGTGATTTGTGCCAAGTAATGTTTGTAGCATCGCATGGTTAGAATTAATCAAAGCCTCCATGCTATCAATTTTTGAGGTCATGAGCCTTGTCCGCTCCAGGACAGGTAGAAGTAAAGTTTTAAACATGGCCTCCATTTTTGCTAACAAAACTTCGTCACTATTAAGGCACATGGGGCAGGTACTTGAGGAGCCCAAGGCCGAGAGGGAAGGGCATAGCATATTGGTAAATACAGAGGGGATTAGAGGGTCTGGAGAAAGCTCAGACCCCTGTCTCCTATCGTCTTGGGCTTCATTTACTTTAGGAATTTTTATATCTCTCTCCCCTGACAATCTAGCGTCCAACTTTCTCTTTTTAATGTTGGGACCAGGGTTGGGTGCGGGGTGGTTGGAGGTTTCAACAGGATTAGAGTTGATAGAGTGGTTAAGGGGGAGGTATCCAGAAAGCTGACTAGGATCAGGCCCCCCACTAATCAATGAGTCATTATCATCATCCCCCTGGCTGCATTGGGAAGCTTCTATACTGTGCCTTTCTTCCTTCAAAATATCAGCTGTTGGGCTCGCCCCTATACTTTCTAGATGGACGATTACGTCTGTAGAGGTAGTGTGGATGCAGTTAAAAGCAGCATGTGGGGCAGTGGGCACAGGGGAGGTGGAAGTAGCTAAGGCCCCCAATAACGATCGCTTGCCACTGATAAGATCTATTGAGAGTCTTTTCTCTACCATGTCAATTTCCTTCTCCAGGATTCCAGTAGCCCGTGATATAAATGCGTCAAGGGGGCCAGATACGACTCCCTTGGTAGTGTGGATTTGCACAGATCGTTCTTTGCCTGACCGTAGCGGCATTGCAGGGGGTACAGATGGCAGAGTTTTACAATAATGTCAGGCTGTGTTAGAAACACCAAGGGACGGGAGATGTTAGTGCGGAGTCCGCCGCCTACCTTATGGCCTTCCAATCGACCAGGGGGGGTGGGCCTAGGCCGGACTCTGCCGTATTCGAACGGCCTCAAACGGCCCGCTCTTTGCCCGGTCTTCGCCCCGGTCGCTCCCGCGCAGCGGGTGCTCCACCCTGTGTAAATAGGGGAGGGCAGTAGGTGGAGCCGGCAGGGAGAGCGGCCACAGGTGGTGCACGCAGGGACTCCTGGTCACTGGAGTCCCTGCTAGGCAACTCGCAGCCCCGCCGGCGTCCAAGATCCGATGGTGAAAGCGATGACAGGCTCCCCCTCTCTCTTCCTGCACAGAGAGAGTCACACAACGCAGCGGGACCCGCGCAGCAGGTCCGGCAAGGCGTTGATTGGCAGAACACACAAAGGGCACACGGAGCTTCTAACGCCAGTAAGTTCAGTCGAACAATCCCACCAGGCAAGGGAGGCGCTGGGTTTTAATGTCCACTTGTCAGAGGCGGAGCCGGCAGGGGGAGCGGCCACAGGTGGTGCACGCAGGGACTCCTGGTCACTGGAGTCCCTGCTAGGCAGCTCGCAGCCCCGCCGGCGTCCAAGATCCGATGGTGAAAGCGATGACAGGCTCCCCCTCTCTCTTCCTGCACAGAGAGAGTCACACAACGCAGCGGGACCCGCGCAGCGGGTCCGGCAAGGCGTTGATTGGCAGAACACACAAAGGGCACACGGAGCTTCTAACGCCAGTAAGTTCAGTCGCACAATCCCCGAAACCATTAAGAACTCGCTGGATCCCCATTGGAGACTTGGATAGCAGCAGGGTGTCATCCGCGAACATAATCGCGGGCACCCTGCTGCCTCCAAGTTTGGGTGCGTCAGTACTCTCAACCCCATTCAAGTGTGCAATTACCCCGTTGACATAGAGGCAGAACAGGGTCGGTGCGAGCACACAACCCTGCCTAACCCCCCTGTCAACGGGGAATTTGTTAGACAACATCCCCTCCCTGCCACATCTAACCTGGGCATAATTATCAGTATGTAGTTTGATAATCATAGTTAAGAGAGGTTGTGGCACCCCCAAACCAGAGAGCATCTAAATTTATGTTTAAGATATTCTGGTCAGGTTCCATGAAGTGCTTTATGTGCCAAGCATAATGCCCTGAAGGCGATCCTTTCTCTGACATAGCCAGTGGAGCTACGCCAGTGCACCTATTACGGACTTAAATTTCGGAATTTTCTTAAGCAGGCAACAGGCTGTGTTCTGCAGCTGAAGCTTGTTTAGTGGTCTGTTTAATGCGCAAATAAAGGGTGTTAAAATAATTAAGCCTAGATATGACTAGGGAGATAACCACCGATTTTTGCAGGATGTACTGGATAAAGGGTAACCTCTTCTTTAACATTTTTATAATGAAAAAACATGATGATGCAATTTATTAATCTGTTACACAAATGACAATCTTGAATCAACTACAACCCCTAGATTTTTCACTTTAGAAACTAGCAGGGGGGTCAGTGGGAGACCAAGAGACTGAGGCCACCAAGATCTGTATCAAAAGGTGACATATTTCCCAAAAAGACCTTGTTTTTTTGGAGTTTAACTTTAAGGCAATTATTGAACAGATCTGCAACTTCTTCAACGTTGCTTGAGATAGACACTACGATCTGGGTGTCATCAGCATACGCTATAGTGGTGAAGCCAAAAGTATAACTTTGGCTAAAGGGGCCACATAGATATTAAATAGCTTAGGGTTGAGAGATAACCTTTAGGAGACTCCGCAAGGCAGGGAAAAAGAGTTTGAGTTGAACTCCCCAAGGACCACCTGTTGCTCATGATCTCCTAGAATTGAAGAAAGAAGGTCCAATCAGATCCAGTAATCCCAATTTCTGCTAACTTCTCCAGAAGTACCATATGGATCACAGTATGGAAGGCTGCGGAAAGGTCCAAAATGACGATCGTAGCCTTCCCACCATTGTCTATAAAAAGTCGGATCCCTTCTGAGACTGGAACTAAGGCAGTCTCAGTACTGTGGCCTGACCTGACTGTGACTCATTCAGAATATTGTTGTTCTCCAAATATTCTCACATGGTTTTGTTAAAATATTTCTTGATAACCATAGCAGAGAAAGCTAATCGTGATATTGGTCGGCAATTGCTTTCCGTTATAGGATAAATTTAAGGTTTTTTCAGAAGTGGCAAAGTCAAAAGTTTTTTCCACTCCACAGGAAAACAGCCCTCCTTAATTATGTAATTAAATAAAGTCTTAATTACTGGTACTATCTTGTGGACGACTTCATGCATCACCTTGGGTGGAACAGAATCTGAGGGGGGCACCTGACTGGGTATGCATGATTGACTCAGCCACTTGATTTCCTGTAAGAGTGGGAAAGTTACAGAGCTCAGCATTCTTGGTATTTGAGGGGAGGGACCAGCACTCTAATCATACGAGGATCTAGTAATATCAAATTCGCTATAAACTGCTTCCACTTTGTCATGTAAGGTATATCGCAAATTTATCACAAAAGAACTGGCTAGGGGAGAACCAGTAGTAGGGTTAGAGCACGCTTATGTCCAGACACTTTTGAAAAGCTCCTTTGATGAATTTGTACTGTTATTAATTTTCTCCATATAATGTTTAATTTTCCTTAATAATTAGTTTTTTGTACTACTGAACAAGGCTTCCATAGCTAACTTTTTCATTTTCCCCGAGTGTGATCTCCAGATTTTTTCCTGCCTGCAACATTTCTCCTAAATTATGAGAGAACCATGGTGCAGATGGACTGTTTCTAAACATTTTCAAATTTTTCTTTGGGACTAAATCAAAAACTGTATTGTATATCTACTTATTGTACAGTGCTCCTGTTTCATTGGGATTTTCTGAAAGCAACGGCCTTGAAGCTTCGATGCGTTACTCCAAATCTTAATGGTTCAACTTATTATAATCTCGAAATTTCTTTACCATCTCAGCAGAATTAACTATGGGTTTAGGAGCTAATAAGTCTAGTCTGAACTGAACTGACCAAATTATCCTAAGTAGTGTTTCTACATTTAGCATAGGGTTATTTGAAAAGATGCCATCAAAATGTGGCCTGCCTTGTGTTTAGGTGTCTTCACCAACTGATTAATGTTAAAACAACTTAGTGTTTCTAATAAAAATGCTTACTCTTTATTCTCTGCATCCTCAACATGAAAATTCAAATCACTTAAAACTATGAAATTGGGGTAATGTATGCTAGAATACACAAGGGTGCTCAGTGTGTTTAAAAACGTTGCCTTGGGGCCAGAAGGCTTATAGATTAACAATCCGTAAAACATGTCCTGGACAGGTAATTTACAATTAAATGAGAGAGCCTCACTATCTACTAAGTTTAAAGGTTCACAGATTACTTCAAGCAGTTTTAAATAAATTATAGCAATGCCACCTCCACGTTTACCAATTGGATCGCACCTGCTGGTTGTGTAATCAGCAGAGTGCAGCAGCAAAATCTGGATCAGATGCTTCATCTGCCCAGGTTTCTATGAAAAAGAGAGGAGTGAGTCTCTAAAAGTCTAAAAACTCGTATTTGTGTTTAATCAAAGAATGGGAATTGATTAGAAAACAATAAAGTGAGCTTATTGTAGCACCTTAGCAGTGTCATGATTTGTTAACAGGCAACAGTTTATACACCCTACAGGTAAAATTGCAGTTATTTCTCTAAAACCACTCTTCTTTATTACTAAAATGGAAAGAGATACAACCAGTTCTCTTAACTAAGTGATCAACTTGCTTGAGCGTTTCCCTTGAGCACCTCATTGGGGAAAAACTGACAGGTGTCCTGGCACAGACAGAGTTGCCTTTGGCGTGCGGTAGAGCTAACGTGTTTAAATAGTTCTATGACTTCATTGACAACGAAAGGGTTCAATCATTGCCATGGCTGTTAGAAGCAATGTTGGTAACAACTGCATGAAGTCTGCTGTGGTGTTAGGCTCAGGGCGCAAATCCTTGTCATGCAAAGAATGTTTTTGTGCACCTGAAGGCATTCCAAAACTAATGAAGCAAATGTTTGTCTGCGAACATCAAAAATAGTCTCGGACCTCACATTAGTTGATCTCTGAGTAGATGGTGTAGACCTGTACTTGCTTGAAAGGCCATCCCCACCACAATTCTTCATGGTCGAAGTCGTCCAGTTAGTCTAAGCGGAATAAACCCAGGCAGTCAAAGTGAGACTCAACCACATCCCCCACCAATCCCTGTCCAAAGAAATAAGGGTATCAAGTTGCCAGCCGATCTTGCTCCCTATCCACAGTCATAGAGCCAGTGGCCATGCTGTGTATTTTTGCCACTCTTCATGTGCCCTCTGGTGTGCCTACAGGATCCAACGAGTCACAGGGGCCGCCAATCGAGTTACTGTTGGCTAATCCATCCTCTGACGGTTCTGGCCCTAGAATCTGCCTCTGGGTTCTCACCAACTCCTGAATGGACCTCCACTCTGGCTACAAGATCTGCACCTGTTCCTTCTTCACCACTGAAGATTGCGCCCTCAAGGCGAATCCTCTTTGATCCCTGCCCATGCTCACACCTGGACTCCACCACACCCCACCCACTCCTGGTACATTCTGATTCATACAAACCTCTTTCTCTTTCACAAGGCCTGCCTCAGAGGTTTGATCACCTTCTTTGGTGCAGATTCAGATCAGCCTGACCTTGATGATGAGGATGATTTATCCCCATATTATGATGGCATTTGCATGGATTTACAAGAGGCCAGTGGGCTGCATACCTCTACAGATACAGGATTGGTGTCGCCCATTGGACCCCCTACGGAGGAGAGCTCCTCTTTTACTGTGATGTTATTGCATTTGAGGTCCTAGATCTATAGTTGCCTTCAGTGGAAGAAAAGACTAATGCACTGACTGAATATTTGAAACCAGGTTTTTTGTTTTTTTTAGCTCTTACTCCAGTTTAAAGAGGCCCTGACTGACACCCTCATGAGCACTTGGATAAAGCCCTCTGCATGCCCGCCAGTAAATAGGCAGGTAGCCAGCACTATATGCCCTGATTGTCTTATGCAGCACACAACCCCTGAGAGTTTGGCCAAGCTTCACCAGTAAGGTTAGCTCGAATGCGTTCCTTACAACACTCTGGACAAGGAATCAAAAAGGGCTGAGGCGTTCAGAAAGCAGCCTTTGCCTGCCTGGCATTCTAATCGGTCAATGCAGGATGCCTAATATACCCACGCCCTTTTGCACATGGATAGTTATATCTTGTCTTGCTAGCTGTCCTGAGGTGTTTTGGGCCTCCCTGACTCAAGCGAATCAGAATGCAGCACAGTATGTCATTAGGGCTGGCATGGATACTATTGGCTCCCTGGGGCATTGGGTGGGCACTAGTGTGGTGCTCAGCCGTCACACGCAAATACTCTCCACTGGCTTTTCTGGGTCGGTGCAGGCGTCCATTATGCTTTAATGTATGTCATTTGATGGGTTCGATTTATTTTATTTTTTTTAACGAATAGGCTGATTCTACCCTTATGCATTTTAAGAAAAGCAGCACTACAGCGCTCTCGTTGGGCCAATCTACCCTAGCTTAACAATTTCCTCAGTAGTTTGTCTTTTGAGGGTACAACCGAGGCATGGCAAACCACAGCACCACAGCAGTCACCTCAATACTGCCAAGGTTAGGGTTGGGATCAGGCAGACATTGTGGAGGCCACCAAGGGCCTCCAAAATGCACAGATTTCGGTCAATCAAAAGTCACTCCCTGTCATTCCCTTCCAAAAATCGTCCTGTGAATTCTATAGGGGAAGAGTGGTCATTAAACACTCCACCAATGGAATTGTTCACAGTTTGTAGCAACCCCCTCAAAACAAGTCAAAACAAAGGTCAACATTGGTACTTTTTGGGGGGCGCTAGAGGGCGTGCACGCAGTATGGCCGCACTTTAGTGAGGCTCCTGCCGCCTGGATGCCTTATCCTTAATTTATCCTGCTTAACTGGCGTATAAACTTGCTGCTGACACTGTACGACTTGTGTTAAGGTCACCCCCAGCCTCGACGAAAGTTTGAGGAAGATCCGTTCAGGCAGTGAGCACCGGCGAGGTTCGAGAGTCGTGGCCGAGACTTGGCTGGAAGTGGATGGTGCGAGGAGAGTGGCACCCGGCAGCTACGTTAGCCTGCGGCTCACCACGAGGGAGGTAGGCCGCTCCGAGACTGGCTGCAGGAACCCCACTTTGCTGCGGCGCGACATACCAGCTGCCACCGCACAATGCCGGCTGATATTTGAGATCCCCTACAGCTGCGGACTTCTTTTCATCTACGGTAAGGGAACGCGTATCCTCCTCCCCCGGACGGAGCGGTGCATAGGCGGGCCCGCGGTGCCTGATGCTGAGTGCCTTAAACTTTACAACGGCACCTGCCCCGCTAGTGCATAACCACTGCCTGACTTGCTGAGACAGAAGCACCCGTGGAGGAGGAGCGGTACGCGAGGCCCAGCGGAGCGAAGAGAGGACTGAGGCCACCCGACGATCGCCACCCCAGGGCTGCAGTGTCCGACCCGGG
This sequence comes from Lissotriton vulgaris, assembly GCF_964263255.1. Lineage (NCBI taxonomy): Eukaryota > Metazoa > Chordata > Amphibia > Caudata > Salamandridae > Lissotriton > Lissotriton vulgaris. Next base: position 35,220,900 of record NC_141688.1, read on the forward strand.
CGAGGGCAGAACGGCCCATTACTCCAGCACAGCAGGCAAGCAAATCACCAGTGCGTGGTGGGGTACCAAGTCTAGACAGCCATTACCTAGGCTACCTACGTGAATTGGGAGGCACCTCCTGGCCGCCGCTGGTCGCCACTTAGCATTGGGACATCGTAGTAGGTGAACATTACCTGCTTGGCTTCAGACGGTCATGTTACAGTATAACTAACGGATTGTTGGGTGCAGTCACTGCCACAGAGGGAGGCTTTGTATGCCCGTGAGTCCTGCAAAATGTACACATTACGACTTTGGTTACCTTAGATCAGGTCAACAAGCATAGAACTACCTGCAATAAAACCAGAACGGCATCAGGGGCGCATGCAGAGATGTCGGCGACGTCGAGGCCCATATTGAATTTCTAGCACTAGCACCTACGCTGTGTAACGCTCCTCGATCGCACTGCTGCTCTTCGGCCGTGGACAGGGTAAACAGGACACCCGCCAACCAAAACTTAGCTTTGACACTGCAGGGAAGAGGGACCTGAAGCCAGCGACGAACAGCGGAAGTTGCGGGAGAGAGTCCGATGACACCTGACGTGGATACGCAGCAGATACTATTGGAAATACATCAGGGATTTGCCACGGTCGTAGATAAGGTATATCGTATGTCTTCCAGAATGGACGCCATTGCCCACAAACTCGACCTCCATGATGAGCGGATCAAAGAAGCTGAAAGGCGTATCTCTGACAGCAATGACGTCACAGCATCCCACACAACTCAGCTTGCACGTATGAATAACCTCCTAAGAGTGATTGCAGCTAAAAACGAGGACTTGGAAGCCTGTAGTCGGCACAACAACATCTGTGTGACGGACATTCCTGAATCCGCAAATACTGGGCGCATGGAGGACTATATTGAAAAACTACTTACCAATGCTGTTGGAGCCGAAGCTTTCTCTTCACAGTTCATAGTTGATAGAGCCACCGTTCACTCAGACCGCGGCCCAAGCCTGGGACCCGCCACCGCCCATTATTGCGCGCTTGTTGAACTACTGGGATTGAGATGTGGCTTTGAAGGCTGGGCGCACACAGAAGACCTTGTCATATGACTGAGTTTCCTTCTCGATATATCCTGATTTCACCCCGATGGTGCAAGAAGAACGGCACAAATTCATTGACGTGAAGAAGAAACTGCGAGCTGCGCAAATTGATTATGCACTGCTGTACCCTGCACGGCTCCGGGTGACACACCAAGGAAAACTGCGATTTTTCACTAATCCACAGCAGGTAGACGATTACCTACGCACTATGAGAAGACCACCACAGAAAGCCGATGGTAGAGACCCTGCACAGCAGAATGAGGCACGAGAAACTGGCGAGGAGGCCTAATACTTGAACACTATGCTTATCTGCCACGGATTACTACATAAGTTCCCCTAGGCGGAAGCCTTTTTTTGGGACCTATGCGTAGGCTGGGGACACTAGATGACTGAAACACTCAAGAGACTTGCAATGCTGCCAGTGGTAATGTATTCCAGGCGCGCTTCCCCGCCTCAGACGAGGCCCAGAGGTTACCCAGGTCATAGGGCTTGAGGTGCGGGAAGCGACAGTGCAGCTCCCTTTGGCTGTACCCCTGTGGGTGTTCCCCCATGTTGATTTGTGGTACTGGGGAGCTAATGGGGGTGTTACAGTGTTTCGAGGGGGGAGGGTGGGTGAATCATACTGGCAAGTTGGGGATGCTTCAGTGGGTGGGGGGGAGGGACACGGGGGCAAACAGATGAGGAAACTGGTTGTGAAGCGCGATTTTCCATAGACACTTTGCTTAACAGTAAGCTGGTTATTGATGTTGAAGCACACGAGTCGCCAGGGACAAATGAAGGGGAGGGGGATTGTTATGGGGCACAATGTTTCGTAATCACACAACATGTAAGTTTCGGTCAGAGAACTATTATTGTAGCACAAACAGAGAGGCAGGATGTTGTACGTTTCATATTACAAGGTTTTAGTTCTGCACTATGCAGCGAGGAGGAGCAACTCCAGAATGGTCAATCAAACGAACAAACTAGCAGACGCACCCAGCCCACAAAATGGTCTTGACTGAACTAAATAAAATCACCTGGAATGTCCGGGGGCTAGGGAACACGCGAAAGAAACGCTAAGTACTGTCGTATCTCGACAGGCATAACATACACGTGGCCTGTCTACAGGAAACTCACTTCAAACCAAATACCGAATATATATTTGCTGGACGGTGGGCGGAACACAGGGTATTTACCTCATATTCCTCATATGCTAGGGGCACGGCGATTGTTATCAAAAGAGGTACGCACTTCAAGGCAGTAGGAACCAAACACGATCCAGCTGGAAGATATTGTATAACATGGGGGCGTTTGGGGCACATCTCATTACCTTTCGTCTGCTGTTACGGCCCAAATGTTGACGACCCTCGTTTCTTTACGGAACTCTGGGCTGCAAGTTTGACTACGGGTCCTGATCATGTAATTTGGGGAGGAGATTTTAACGTGTCCTATGACCCAGCGGTAGATAGATCACACCCAGCCCCACATCACTACACCAACTCACATACTGAATTACGAGCGATACTGCAGGAGTACGAGCTGGTTGACACCTAGAGACATTTGCACCCTGATACGCGGGAAGGCATGCACGTCACTGCGCAAGCTGCGTCATGGGCACGATTAGATTACATATTTATGTTGCGAGAGCTCTGTCCTGTAATCACTAAAGTACAGCACTTAGCTAGAACCTGCACAGATCATGCTCCAGTGAAACTTACCCTTGCTGCGGAGGACCTCGGCCTCCCCAAAATCCCCTGGAGGCTGCAACCCACTATGCTGCTTGATGCATGTTTTCAAGAAGAGGTCTGGGAAGAAGTATTAGACTTCTTTAAACGCAATAAGGGGTCTGTAGACAGTGTTGAGGTGATTTGGGAGGCGTTTAAAATAACGCTGAGAGGGATTTGTATAGCAAAGGGGGCAGGCGTCCTTAAAAGCATTTTGAATGAACTCACCACTCTTGAGCATGACTTGAAGTTGTTGGAAGAGTCCCTGGTGTTGCACCCAGCGGCAGCAACACACTCCCAAATTAGAGAGAAACTTACAGAATATAAAGAAGAAGCAGTAAGAGAATCGAAATTTAGAGGCCGATATTGGACAGCGCGCAGATATGGTGAGGGGGAACGACAAGGGAAAGTATTGGCAGCGATAATGAAAATGATGCGACCAGTAAACACAGTGCTTGAAATAGAAGAGGGGGATGGGAGGATATATAGGGATACGATGCATATCCTGAATGCCTTCACTACGCCAAATTATATACCTCCACTAGGGCGGCCAAACTTGACCTCACTGAATATCTGGAAGATGTGTCCTTGGCATGGCTGAGTGACACACAACAGCACTTTCTGAGCACCCTGTTTGAATTAGACGAAGAGACGCCATAATGAATATACAATCGGGCAAAGCCACCGGATCGGACAGCATCTCCATGGAATTCTATAAAACATACATAGATTTCAAAGCCCCAGTGTTACGGGAAGTTTGAGGATGCCCTTGAGGTGGACCGCTTGCCCCCCTCCATGAGAAAGGCCTTTATAACGTCCCTCCCAAAGCCAGGAAAATCACTGCAGCTGTGTGACTCTTATAGGCCTCTATCACTGCTCAACTGTGATGTCAAAATACAAGCCAAAATTATAGCCACCCGTCTTAATCTCCTTATGGAGAATTTGATTTTACCAGACCAATCAGGCTTTGTGCCCGGCAGAGCGACTTCGCACAATTTGAGAACATTCTTCTGTGTTTTGAATAATCTGTCTGAAGAGTTACCCATGGCGGCCTTATTTCTTGATGCTTCTAAAGCATTTGATTCCCTGGAATGGGACTATGTATTTGCATCATGGAACGCATGGGGTTCCCTCCTATCTTCCTAGCCTGGATCAGATTATTATATGAAACACCCACAGCCAAAGTGGTTATTAATGGGAAACTATCGCAGGACATACCTATCTCGAAAGGCACTAGACAGGGGTGTCCATGATCACCCCTATTATTTGCGATCGCAGTGGAGCCATTAGCGGCGAAACTAAGACAACATCATAACGCCAAGGCTCTGCAGTGTAACTTACGACAAATTCTCGTCTCGTTATACGCAGACGACATCACATTGTATGTCCGGGACCCCTAGCAGAACCTGAACTCCATCCTTAGGGAATTCATAAAATTTGGTAGACTCTCTGGGGTTCAAATAAATTGGAGCAAGTCGTGTTGTTTTCCCCTTATAACAGTGACGACTAGATTCCCTATGGATTACCCTATACCCTGGAGTGACGACGAGTTTAAATATTTGGGAATTCGTATATCCAAGGACAGGGATGAGCTGATGAGAGCCAATTATGGAACCACTATAGTCCAAATCTCTGACCAAGTTACATGCTGGATCGCTTTGCCCATTTCAATGGCTGGCAGAGCCTCTCTGATAAAGATGGTTGTATTACCACAGTTGCTATACTTATTCCTTAATATTCCTTTTTATCCTGGAAGGTATTTTTTTCAAAAACTAAAGTCCGAATTAATTCGACTGGTCTGGGGTGGCAAACGCCCAAGACTGAAATGGGAAGTGCTTGTCCGACCATATGCACAAGGGGGGTTTGGGATTCCTGACTTCGAGCTCTATTATTATAGCGCGCAAGCGCACTATGCATTCTACTGGATATTTCAGCCCTGATATATGCCCCAAATAGCGGCAGAGCACTGACTAGCGCATCTGGTCCCCATAGAAAGTGCGTTGTATATCCCATCGCCTGGCAGAGACAGGACCCAGTCCACAGTAATGAGCACAAACAACGCATGGTCACATTTGCGCGACATGCTGGGAATACCCCTGATATACTCGCCGCTTTTACCACTGGTCTACCATCCGGACATGCCCTTGTTACAGGAGGCGATCTTTCACAAATTATTGGAACGCACGAAGATTAAAACATGGGGAGATCTCTATCATGAAGGTACATTTAGAACCCAGGAGCACATGTTCATGGGCATACAACATTCTTCTTTGGATACCTTTCTATATATCAGGCTCTGTCAAGGTCTATGGGCACTTACGACAGACTTTCCCAGTGAACCTCCTATTTTTGCACCACTGCACAGGATCTTACTAGGGTGGACAGCCAAGAAATGAGTGTCGACCATTTATAAAACCGTGCAAGGGCTAAAGGAATTCGCCCCCCCAGGCGCTAGGGCTAAATGGAACCAAGAGCTAGGAATAGTGCTAACGGATAGGCAATGGGACTTCTGCACACAGCAAACAGAGAGCATTTCAGCAAGCAGTAGGCATAGAACCATCCACTATAAGTACCTTCACAGACTATACTTCACCCTTGCACGCATGCATAGGCACCACCTGAGAGATACGGACACCTGTGATCGCTGCCACGCTCCAGGAGCTAATTTTTTACATTTGGCATGGGCTTGTGACGGGGTACAGGCATACTGGACTCAAGTTTTTAAAGCTCTATCAGACATGATCAATGAAGAGGTATCTCCCTCCCCGGTCCTAGCACTCCTGGGATACGTAGAACCAATCCAGGCAATGCACCGTAAATATACTGCACTAGCGCTACTCATGGCTAAAAGGCGAGTGGCATGTAGATGGGGCAGAGGGAGGGCACCTAAATTTAAGGATTGGTTAGACAATCTTGTTTACTGTCAGAAACAACTCCCAACATACGCCGAGTTACTACCACTCGCTTTGAGACCGACAGATATCTGGGCTCCCCTAACGTGCTACTTACTTGCACAAAATGGTACAGACACCCTGGAGAATCTTGGTGAATGAGCACATAAAACATAATGTACAGATTCATGCTTACATTTTAAAGCTGGAGAAGATAGATTGACTTAGATGTATTGTAATGAATAGAGATTGCTTGATGGATGCTTAATGTGCACCATGCGCAGGTAACACAGGTGCTACGGTGTATGGAATTACCAGTCACTCCCGACTCCTCTTTTGCTTAGATTACCACTCTGTCCCAATGTAGAATTATGCCACGATACTTCTGCTGTGATGTGTATCCCTGATCTACCCAATAACAATGTATTGATGGAACGAACCTGGAGAATTGCCTTCACGACATGAATAAGTATGAACGTGTACCTACATCTACCTCTATTTATTGCATATGATACTGACTGTTTCTCGCCTTTTTATTCTACTGCACTGTGTGATTGTCATATATTGGGTTGTTTTGTATCTTGTATGCCTTAAACTCATTAAACAAAGTAAAAAAAAAAAAAAGAATTTAAACGGCATATAAAATTACAGATTATAAATTGATTAAATAGTAAAAATATAAAATTCATAAGGTCAGAAGTACTATAAGGATGAGGGAACATTATGTATGGGTTAACTTGTTCAGATCATGTATGGAGTGATAAATATGCACTTTAAGAGATCTGTTCCAAGTAGAGAAAAACATGTTCAAACAATGAGAGACAAAAATTGATATGTTTTAACTAGTTGGTACTCTTTACATGGTATTTCGGTATCTAATAACTAGCTTTAAAAAAGAAGATACTGCCTTAGTTACGATGTCAGTCTCTAATTGTTGAAGTTAGTTACCCATTTAAAAGCCACAAGCAGAAACAAAGATGTGCTTTCCTCTTGTTTTATTAAAGGTCAAATAAGAAACTTTAAAAAATAAAAAAAATAAAAAAACATTGGTACTTTTTTTTTTACTCTATCCAACCTGTGTTTCATCCTATACAGACTTTTTCAAGGCTAGAAAATGTACACTACATAAATAAATCATACAGCCTGATCAAGTTCTGTCTGCCCTGGATCCAGCCAACTGCATGGTTGCCTTGGACCCGCAGGATGTGTATTTTAAGGTGCCCATCCTGTAGTCCCACCCTGCGGTGGGAGTCCTGTGGTCGGCCATCCCTGTGGTCGGCCATCGGCATTTTCAGTCTGTTGTTTTCTCCTTTGGCCTTACCAATGTCCCCCTCGTGTTCACAAAAGGGATGGTGGTGGTCACTGCACATCTCAGGAGTTAGCTGTTACTGATTTCCCACCACCTTGATGGCTGGCTACTAAAGACAGACTCACCACAGTCCATCGTAGACCACCTCTAGACAATGGTGAGCCTCCTAATATTTGAGTTATCCAGTATTATGGGTATCTTTCATAGATTCACATGCCTGAATCATTCCCCGTCGTCGGGTTGGGAGTCCCCGGTATATAAAATAGTAATGTCCTAAAGACATATATACAAACTAATAGGCCAGAGGCCTCACATTAGTAACCTATCTGAGTCCTTTTGTGAAAAGGACCAAACTTTGGCCAGGAGCCAATCAGCTACTACCACCCTCTAGAACCTTCCTGGGAGGAGCCCTAGTCCCTCAGATTTTCTACCGCACGTCGTGCTAAGGGAGTCTCCACTGAGCTCTGCTCAGGTTTCTGGTTTTTACTGCAATTTATCCATATTTTCTCTTGCTGTTTACTCTTGTGAAGGAGGGCTAGAGTCTACTATGTCTACCACTCCTAGAAAAGGGCTTTTTAGACCTTGTGCTTCATGTAAGAAGCTGAGACTGCATGTAGATGACAAACATGAAGACTGCCTCTACTCTGACCATTCTGCCAAGGACTGTAAGGTCTGTCGCACTTTCTCTGTCAAGACTCTTAAGGACAGAGAAGGACGCCTGCTTCTGTGGCTCCAGAGACTGAAGGACAAGGATCAAACAGTCTCCTCAGGTGAGAGCGAGTGTTCCTTCAGGAGCTCACACTCCTCTTCTAAAAGGCCGAGACAGACTTCTCCAGGTCCGTCTAATAGGCCTCCTCAAAAGAAGACGCCTAAGTCTTCAGAGGGCTGTCCAAAGACCATGGCAGTGAAGACTTCTCTTCAGGGAACTACATTCAAGAAGCCTGTGCTTGTGTCTTCTGCCTTGCCAGTGACAGCGTCGACAGTCACCATCTCTACGTCGACAGCATCTGCCTTCCCCGCCTTGACGACATCTACTTCAACTTCGTCGTCGTCTGGTAGGTCTATACCATCTGTTATTCCTGTCAAAAGACCGTTGACGACACTTCCGTCGTCGACAAAACCGAAGCCATCGTCGTCGACGAAAGTCCCTTCGACGTGCACCTCGTCGACGAGGCCATTGTCGACGAAGCCATCGATGTCGACACCAGCGTCGACGAAGCCGTCGAAACCAACGTCGACGAAGCCGTCGTCGACGTACCGTCGACGAAGCCATCGACGACAGTACCGTCGACGAAGAAAACACCGTCGACGCCGATACCGTCTACGACACCGTCGTCGGAGAAGACGTCGACGACTACCCCGTCGATGGGCCCGTCGACGGAAGGCTCTCCCAAGATAAAGTGTATTTATACACACTTTAAAATGACAACGCAAACACTGATGCCAGAAGCGACGTCTCCTAGCAGAGTCCAACCACTGCCGCCGGCCAATCTACTGGAGACTGCGGACTATGATGATGGAGCCATGTTCCCAGTGGCAACAAGCCCATCTCAACTACTTGTTTAGGTACATGAAAGTTCAGACAACGAAGACATGAATCAGGAAGACACTCCTTATCAAGAGGAATATCATTTGCTTTCCACTCCACAGCCTATGGTGAGCCTCCCGGCTTCAATTGTCACGGACCTCCAATTCCTTATAGCGGACTACAAACAGCAGTTCCCACCTGCTCCGCCACCTCTAGTGGTACCACCTCAAGCTGTATCATCTGCCCCTCCTCCTCGCCATAAACCACCTCCACTGGTTATTTCCCCAGATCCTGTGTCCCTACCTCCGCAGCAATCTTCGGACGAAGAGGAAGCAGTGGAAGAGGAAGAGGAGGGTCAACAAGAAGAGGGAGAAATACAAGAGGACGAGTGGGACGAATATGTCCTCACATCCAGCTTCCCCAGATCAGGCACAGGCGGACTCTCCTCCGGAGGACATCGGGGGGTTTCACAATATCATAGCAGCGGCAGCAGCGAGGTTCAAAATAGAAATGACCACACAACCTCAGGACTGCTTCTTATACGACTTTAAGGAGCCATACAAAAAGACTGTCCGGTCAATCCCGATTATCGAACACATCTGGGATCAGGGATTAAAGATTATGCAAAACCCCTCATCTCTGCTTCCAGTGCCGGCCAGACTTGATAAGAAATACAAGGCCCCGGATAAGGCACCGGCATGTCTTACAGGCCATACTAAACCGGACTCTGTGATCACACAGGCCGCGCAATGGAAATCCAACCATCCAGCTGCCGCACTGACTGCGCCTCCGGACAAGGAAGGCGGTAAACTCGATAACATCGGGAAGAGGTTCTCCTCGATGTCGGCCATTAACGTCAGAGCAGCGAACTCACTTGCGCTCCTGGGACGTTACAATCGCCAGATGTGGGCAGATGTAGCACCATACCGAGGCTCTCTGCCAGAGGAGCAGAAAGAGGAAGTCAAGAAAATCCTCCTTGAAGGAGAGCGGTCCGCATCGGAGATTATTGATGTGGCGATGGACATCGCCTCAACAGGATTTCGCCAGCTGGCGGGGGCGGCTGTCCTTAGGCGCCAAGGCTGGCTGAAAGCCACATCTTTCCGGACGGAAGTTCAAGCCAAAGTACTGGATATGCCGTTCGATGGCGAGCTTCTCTTCGGGAAGCATATCGACGAGATGCTCCAGGGTATCAAGAAAGACACTGAGACCGCAAGATCCCTGGGAACACTACAGTACAAGAATACTTCCTTTCGAGGCTCCAGAGGAAGAGGCCAACAAACAAGAGGTGGATACCAGGGGTACAAATCCACCTACGGCTCCTCCCAGCAATACAAGCCTCAATACCAACAGAGGCAACAACAAGGCCAGTCTTCTTACAACAAGTCCTCCTTTCGAGGGAGAGGAGGAAAGAAAGATCCCCCCAGAAGACAGTGACTTCTTTCTCAACCAGGCCTCCGCTTCTTCTCCTTGTTACGTAGTTGGAGGAAAAATTTCCAACTTCTTCCACAATTGGCAGAAAATAACTACGGATCGTTGGGTTCTCCAACTGGTGCGGTTCGGGCATACCCTGGAGTTTGTGAACACTCCTCCTTCGAACCCTCCATGTCCCATGCCACACAAGAATCTTCATCTTCTTCAAGCGAAACTCTCACTAATGCTTCAAAATGGTGCCGTAGAGAGAGTTCCCAGCGGTCAGAGGGGGAAAGGATCTACTCACAGTTCTTTGTGATACGAAAAAAGGAGAAGAAATGGAGACCCATACTGGATCTAAGGAACCTCAACACATACCTCAAAAAACAATCCTTCCGGATGGTATCCATTCAAGAGGTGTTACAACTCCTCAATTCCAGGGATATCATGGTGTCCTTAGACCTCCAGGATGCCTATTTCCACATACTCATCCACAAAAGTCACCGCCAATTCTTAAGATTCACTGTGGCGGGCAGACATTACCAGTTCAGAGTGTTGCCTTTCGGCCTAAAGTCGGCGCCAAGCATTTTTACGAAATGCCTATCTCCAGTGGCAGCCTACCTTCGCCAACAGCATCACCAGGTATTCCCCTACCTGGATGACTGGCTCATCAAGTCCCCTACTCTAGAAGGCATGAGCAGGTCTTCCAACGCCTGTCTTAAGCTCTTCGAGAAACTAGGACTTACACTAAATCAGGAAAAGTCAGTATTACAGCCCTCTCAACGGCTCACTTTCCTGGGGGCGATTCTGGACACACATCAAGAGAAGGCCTTTCCATCTCAGGAACGTCAGGCCAAACTGAGGTCTCTGGCAGCAAACATTCAGCTCAAAAAGACCATCAAGGTGCGACTTTTCAAGTCACTGCTAGGAATGATGTCCTCCAACATATGGACCACCCGGTCAAAATTAGATCTTCCTGGGAAGACTGAGAAAGTGCTGCGGGCCCTGGTGCGACCTGCTGAGCCACGATCCGGGCCCCATATGACCACAAGGAGGCCGGGACAGATCATTACCATTCTCTACACGTCGTCATTCCTAAAACACAGCCACGTTCATCAAACTGTGCCGAATATGGCCCAATCTCTCTCACTAACACAGAGGTTAGAATATTTGCCTCTGTCCTGGCCCATCGACTGAGATCCTACCTCACCAAACTGATCCATCCCGACGAAAGTGGATTCATGCCATCACGGGGGACTAGGCACGGTCTCTGACGTCTCCACCTGGCTTTAGCAAATTGCCAACTGTTAACTCCATATCCAGCACTTCTCTTTATTGATTTTGAAAAGGCCTTCGACTCCGTTGATTGGCAATACATGGAGGATGTGTTGGTTAAAATGGGCCTGGGCCAACATTTCCGCAGCTTGGTTAAAGTCCTGTACTCTAGACATCAAGCACGGGTGCTCATCAATGAGGCACTTTCTGAGATGTTTTCCATCAGGAGAGGTACGAGGCAAGATGGCCTCCTCTCGCCCCTCCTCTTCACCCTGGTGATGGAGCCTTGGGCCTGCCTCATTTGGTTTGACAACCGAATTCAAGTATTGAAGTAGCAGAACTCCGATGAAGACAAAATCGCATTGTACACGGATGACGTCCTGCTCTTCCTTGCGGAACCGGCCCAATCTCGCATCCAATACCTGTAGGCTTTGCGCTCCTTAGATCTCCAGCCTACGACTGAATCCAAGAAAGTCTATCCTGGTCACTCTGCATATATCGAGATATTGTTTTGACTGGCAATCAACAATACCTATCAAACAACAAACGTTTAAATACCTGGGTATCTGGCTCGTATTGCTCCCCGAACTGGCCTGGTTGCTCAACGTCACCCCATTAGTAAAAAGGGCAAGAGACGACCTCCGTAAGTGGCAAATCCTGCCGCTTAACCCCCTGGGGAGAGTCACCCTCTTTAAAATGATGAGACTACCCAGATTCCTTTACATGATCCAAAATACCCCATTCCACTTCTTACGGGTCTAGTTCAGGGAACTGGACAGTCAAGCCACTAGGTTCCTCTGGGATGGGCAGAGGCCTTATCCCAATTTCGGATCCCGCTCTTCAACAGAGGCATGGGCATGACCAATTTATATCTGTATTATCTGGCAACCCGCCTACTCACACTGCATGATTGGTTTAACGGGGGCTGGTAATATCCGGCATACAGAATAGCACTGAATGACTTTGGCCTTCCCAAAATCTAGGCAATGATGTATGCAGGGCCTGTACCTAGAACTCTGCCTCTGGTGACATGAGCAGTTCCCTGGCCTAGCGCGATTCTCTGCGCCACACCCAATGGATGAGCAAACTAACCCAATGCACACTGCTCTGGCAAGGCATCTGGCTTATGGAGGTTAGTTTACTGGAGGGGTTCCGGGCTTGGGACCTGACTGGTATCTCTCAGTTGGAGAATGTGTGGGCCAGCGACCATATGCTCACTTTCTACGATCTGCAGACCCGCTACTCCCTCCCTCCATCCATCACAATTCTACAGATACTTGCAACTAAGCCCAGCCCTCCACACACCTATACCAAATGGCACAACACTGCCAGAATACAGCCTCCCGAGGCACAAACCAGGATGGGAAGGGAGGGGTCTCACTCTTCTACCGCTCCCTAACTAACAAGACTCCAACCACTCTGGGCGGGCTCAGGAGTCAATGGGATGGCTGGGTGGGACCCCTTGAGGAAGAAGATTAGAGGGACGCATTGATGGCACCCAAAACCGTCACCACCTCAGCCAGGCTCCGCCTGGTCCAACTGTACTACCTGCACACTGTCTACTGACCCCAAAACGTCTTGATAGCGCTGGTATGAGTCCGACTCCATCCTGTACCCGCTGCGAACAAGACCAGGCATACTTCTGCCACATGGTGTGGACCTGTCCCTTCCTAACACAATATTGGGTGTCTTTAGAGAGGGAACTCACATAGGTCCTGGGATGGGAGGACCCACATATTCCATTGAACACACTCCTGGGGGCCACAGATGGGTTAGATGGGTCCAGAGCTGACAAGCTCGTACTTAGCACTGCCATGGTGGTGGCCAAAAGAGCTATAGCTCCCAACTGGAAAAGCCATATCCCACCTAGTATAACGAGGTGGCGTGGGGGTGGACTGGTGTGCGACGCGGGAGAAACCTTTGTACGAAGCCAGAGGATGCACAGCTAAATAAAGCAAGTTTTTGTGAAAATGGTTGGGTCAGATAGAATAAGCATGCTCTACTCCAATGACTCTGTATACTGTATGTGGCCTCATGGGATCATGGATTGCCAAGCGTACTAAATTCCAGGGACATAATGTGGCTGCGGCCTATCATTGTTGTAATGTGCTGTGTTTTATTTTTTCACTGGTGTTCTCTTGCTTAAAAACTAATAAAATTGAGTATAGAAAAAAAGACTTTGATTTGCAGAGTCCACTGGTGATCCTCCCTCAGCCTGACCCTGTTCAACAACTACATTGCATGACTCGCTAGTATCATAAGATCTTAAGGCATCACCCTCATCTCCTATGCAGATAACACCCTACTCATCCTCTCCCTGACAGATAAGGCAGCCACCCTCAAGCCAACTTCACAAACTACATGACCATGATAGCAGAATGGATGAGAACCAACTGCTTGAAATTCAAGTCCAACAAAACAGAAGTATTAGTCTTGGAAAACAGGAACTCCCCGTGGGACCCTACCAGGTGGTCAACAAAGCTTGGACCCACATCAACACCCATTGACCAAGCCTGGAATCTGGGTATCATCCTGCACGACAATCTCAACATGATGGCACAAATCAATGCAGTGAGTACCGCTTGCTGCCACAATCTGCCAATGCTACGAAAAATCTTCATGGTTTCCACAGAACATCAGACAAACCGTCACACAAGCATTTCACACGAAGACTTAGCTACACACCCTATGCTGGAATCGTCAAGCAGCTCTTTCACAGACTATTTAGAATACCTCAGCAAGACTCGTACTCCACCTTCCTTGCCACACTACATTTCACCCCACCTCAAGGAGCTTCACTGGCTCCGCATTCAGAGGCTCAGCCAGTTCAAGCTACTCATGCACACCTACAAAGCCCTACATGACACTTGACCTGCATAACTGAATGGCCGCATACACTTTACCACCTATCCAGACACCTACACTCAGCTGCACACTCACTTGCACTCACAAAAGCAGAGCAGGTCGCTCGTTCAACTAAATCGCTCCCTACACATGAAAGGACCTCCCACAACAATCCGAGCCTCCTCCTTGCTTCTTGAGTTCCATCAGAGGTTAAAGACTTGGCTCTATGAATAACTGTGGGGGACTACTCACCTGTTCAAGTGCCTGGATACCCTCAAAGGTGATTAGACCGTTCTAGAAATCAACATACCATAACATATGTCCAGTTGTTTTGTGTTCTGCATCTGAGGAGACGGAATAAGTCAATCAAAAAACTGTGGTCACCGCGCAGGTGTGGCAGAGGCCCGAAAAAGGCACCAGCAACCAATGTTCCCAGGTGCCATCCTACCAAAGGGTGACTTTCTGATGATTGCGCAAACGAGACTATTACCAGTAGTAAAGTGTGCTATCAACGGGATGGGGGCGATATCTGATTTATCGAAGGTGCCAACATGAAACAAGCGTGTTCTACAATCAACATTAATGCCAACAAGCGGGGGCGTGGCTTGGACGCCGATGGGGATGGCGGCGTGAGCCTGCAGCTCCGCACCCGATCCCGCAATTTCTCCTGATAAACCTCGCCTAAGTGCCGCTCGCGGTGCAGGCACTCTGCTCGGAACACCGGGGGTAGCTAAGGAGCACACTTTCGAAGAAGCGGAGAGCCAAATGGCGTGAGGAGAGCCGATTTCGGAGTTGGAGGTGTTGCGGTCTGAATACAAGTTGGCGGCATCCCCGAGTCGAGGAGAATGAAAGGAGAGGTGCAGAGTGCTACGAGGGGAGAACAGCAGAGGAAAGCAGCTGGAAAGGCAAGTGGAGAGGGGACCACACCACGAAGAGGCCGACAGACGAGGCTAGGAAAGAGTGGAACCCCCCGCAACCTCAAAGGACTGCGATTGCTGGTGCGACGCCTGCTACCTAAGATGGCGGCCGTGAGAGGAAGGCCTCCTTCTCCGAGCACAACCTGAGATGGCTGCTGCTGAGGAGGGCCCGACTACGGATGGCTGAAGTGGGTTGTGAGGAGGAGCACCGTCCCCGGGAGTACACAGGTGTGGGATCACCTGGAGCCGCCACTCCGAACTCATAGGCGGTCGGTAGCACTGCGCCAAGGCCCCGATAAATCCTTGCACCCCTGTGCAGGGCAGCGGATCACGGGTGTGTCTATTAATCTGAATCGAGAAGAGATGCTGAGAGACCCACCCCGATGAACGCTGTGGCACGGGCCGGCGCCCAATAACGGGACCAGCGACCTGAAGCGGCTCTTTGGCGTAGCGTGTTCGGACCGAGTGAAGTCGCAGATAGATAGGTCAAAGAGGAGGGACGGCACCCCAGGACCACACGGAGCGGCTCCCTGGGCAACAACGAGCAATTAATTACTGGTACTAACACACCTAACCGGCACTCCCGCCATTGCATAGCTACTACAGTGCTACTGTACGGGGCCTACTCGAACATTGCCTCTGGGGGGTGCAGAGGGCGCACAGAAGGGGCCAGCCAGAAAGGAGAAGGCTTGTGAGCCGCTGACTCCCTGCTGGAGTGAGGTGGTGAACTTTTGGGGGTGCTCATCGCTCCACCGGAAGAGGACGCATCTGATCGTGCACAGCCATTTTAGACACTGATGCGGAGCCCCCGAATTGAATCAGCCTAGAAGGCCATATCGACCCACTACTGGGTCCCAAGGGCAGACAGAGTGCTGTAGCGGAGAGACCAAGGCTGGAGCGAAGAGCTGCGTGCTAAGAAAGGGATACGGCCTGACCCATGTGTACCCCGGAAGCCTGAAAGGAGATCACCCTTCCGAAGGTGGAGCGGAGGGAGAAGCTGTGACTTGCGGACGATTCAGTCTCCTGAAGTGGTATCCGCGAGCTAAAGAGCGGACAAGTTCGTCGCGGAAATATACTCTGAGAAATACCGCTCTGGTAATCGAAATAAGGACAGGCGACCTATTTGGGAGTGTAACTGAAACGGTGATTTTGGTGATCAAGATGGCCGCGAATAGTCGAGAACTGAAAGTGAAAAAGGGGCAGGACCAGGCGAAAGGGCTGGAGACAGACCGCAAGGCTCAAACCAACCTAGAGGGTTCGGCGCAGGAGCAAAGACTGAACAAAAGGTTGGATGGGATACTGGAAGCCATAACAGCGACTAAGGAGTCCCTACATCAAGATATTGCGCAGGTCGCCACGGGACTGGGTCTCTTGAGGGCGGTTCACGCTAAGCTAGCAGATAGAGTGAAAGAAAATGAGCTACTGCTTCAGGAACTCAAGCCTGCGGTGGTGACAGCGGAGCATAAGCTAAATGATATACTCGATCGCTTGGCGACACTGGAAAAGAGAGCAGAAGATTCTGAAAGCCGCAATAGGAGGAACAACGTACGGGTAGTAGGTTTACCGGAAAAAGCTGAAGGGGATGACGCAGTCGCCTATATGGAGAATTGGTTCAAAACAGTTGTGGCCCCAGAGGGCCTAAGCCCCTTCTTTTCTTTGGAACGGGCGCATAGGGTTCCAGCCCGGCCGCCTTTACCGGGCCGCCCGCCCCGGCCTGTGGTGGTCAAGGTATTGCACTTCAAGGACAGGGATCTGCTAATACAGAGAGCGCGTTCGACGGGTCCTTTCCAGGTGGACAACAGTTCGGTCACGCTCTTTCCGGACTATACACAGGAGGTCCAAAAGCGTAGGGCCTCTTACTTGGCTGTGAAAAAAGAACTGAGAGATGAGGGTATACAGTATTCCTTACTCTTTCCAGCTAAGATGCGAGTGATCATGGACGGATCGACCCATTTCTTTCAAACCCCCGACGAAACATGGACCTGGCTTGAGTCGTACAGAGCTGGTACGGACCGCAGAGGTAGAGGGGATAGAGAGAGGCAGAAACCTGTTCAGGTGCGAAAATCACAACGCATCCGCAAGCGAAACAAACTCAAGAGAGCGATGCAGGATGATCAAATGGCAGCGGACAAAAAGGGGGCTCTGGCGGCAACTGCAGTGATAACGGGCTCGCAACAAGAGGGGCAGTCGGTGGGCTCAGAGTCTGACGATGAAGGAAGAAAATCTGGGGGAGACCTCTCGGACGTGGACAGCGCTGGAGGGCCATCGGTCACCCCCCCAAACAGCAGATGGGATCTTTAATGAGTGACAGTTTCAGGTATGGACCACGTTGACTAGCTCTGATGGGATTGTTGACCCTGGTGGTCTGCAGAGCAGCAGGTACTGTGGCGGGCCATTATATGGGATCTTGGGCTCGGGATGAGGGCCTGGCCTGCCCCCGGTTGGCCCTGAACCACCCTCCTATTGCCCTTAAGGCCATCTGTAGTGGCGACTACAGAATAGAAGACTGTGTGTTATGTTAAAAGTTTGGATGGGGGCTGATGATGTGTTATTAGGTCCTGTTCTGGGGAGGGGGGGGGTGGGAGTTTTCAGGGGAGTTTTGAATGTGGGGTTGTGCTGCAATGATGTGGGCGGTCGAGAGATACTGATGGGGCGTATGAGGGACGGCTACAATGGGGACGTTACCTAATTTGAAATGTCTTACATGGAGCGTCCGTGGAATTCGGACCATGTCGAGGCGCTATAAGGTGCATGCATATCTGGTGAGGCGTGGTATTCAGATAGCGCTGTTGCAAGAAACTCATTTAACCAAGCAGGAATGTACTGCACTACAGAGGAGATGGCATGGCCATTTTGTCCACCATAAGCGTGGAAGGGTATACTCAGACGTGAGTCCCTTGCTCATTGCACCATCAGGATTCAAGCAAGCCGGGCCGAGGACGGCTGAAATGCCAGAAACCGGTCCCCGGTAGCTTGTTTCCTTCCCAGTGAAAGAATTGGCTTGGTAGTTTGGTTTGCCCTGTTCCCATCATACACTGGGCCAGGGACAGACTAATTTGCATATAGCCAGGTTCTGAGCTGGGATGGTGCAGTGAGCTAAAAAACGGTGTTGGATTAAGCCCTGATCTCTTGACTGGGTGAGAGTATTCTGCTTAATTCAGAAACTCTGTCCATCACCACCCCCTGTTGTTTAATTATTATGGCCAGGTGTTTGGCACGTCCTACTCGGTGTTTGCCAGGGGAGCGCTGGTGTGGGTGAGAGCGGGAGTCCCTTTTCAGGCCACAAACCATATGGTAGACCCTGAGGGTCGATATGTAGCGGTGGAGGGGAGGTTATACGGCCGTGATGTGGTTTTATGCAGTGTGTACGCTCCCAATACGGATCAGGCTCGCTTTTTCGATGGACTAACTGGTTCGTTGGCTCATTTTTTAGCCGGTCCTATAAGACTGAGTGGTGACTTTAATTCCATTACAGATGTATTGCTGGATAGATCACACCCACCACTGGCCGACTCCCCAGTGCGCAGACTGGCTAAACATAGGAAGGATTGGCAAGAGAGGTGGGGCCTTATTGATGTGTGGTGAGAGCAACATCCTGATTTTAGGGAGTATTCCTTTTTCTCAGCACTACATGCTTTACATGTGCGGATAGATTCTGTATTATGTAGTGGACCATTAGCCGCCATGATAACACACACACAATACTTAGCTAGAACCATCTCAGATCATAATCCCTTGTTGATATCTGTTCAGTGGCAGCGAGTGAGATCACCTGTTCCCACATGGAGGTTGTGGCCTGATACTCTGGAGGACCAGGTGTTCAGCGATACGGTTCGTCAGGGTATTGAGCGTTATTTTGGCGAGAATGAGGGTACAGCCACTACTAGGTCAGTGGAATGGGATGCCATGAAGGTGGTGGTGAGGGGCCTCTGCATTGGGAGGTTTTCGAATGAGAGAACGACAGTCCTGGCTGATTTGGGGAAAGCGGAATGTGTATTAAGGGATTTAGAGCAGCAAAGGCCTGAGTAACCGGAATTACAGGCCCGGCTGCAGGAAGCAAGGGAACTAGTCGCGACAGAAACGGAACGATTGCGGTGTTATGATAATAAGTTTTATATCACCAAGGTGCATGCGGAAAGGGACAAGGTGGGTACGGTGAAGTAGTGTGGCTCACTGGTTCGAGGCGGCAAACCCGAGAGCAGAGGACGGCTTGGGACCAGGGTTCGATTCCCGGCGCGGCAGGTTTCTGGACCAGGGTCAGCGGACTCGATAATTCTCTCGCCTCGGTGCCCACTCTGATCAGCGATCACACTCGGCAACTCTGGGCATTAGCTTGCCTCATCTTCACTAACGGCCCCACCAGACCGCCGGGGATGCCTGGTCTCACCCTGGAGATACCCATTAAGGGACCATCTCTCAGGGAAGCCAGGAAGGGTTTCGCAGAGGTCGAAGCGCCTTGGGACCCTCATGGGTAAGTAGTGCGCTATATAAATGCCTATACATTTTACATTTACATGTACGCTGCTGGCGAAACTTGCTAATCCAGAACCTAGAGGGAGCCCAATCATGAGTATACGGGTGGAGACGGGAGAGGTGGTCTATTCGCAAACCGCAGTCTTGTCGTGCTTCTTGAAATATTACTCGACTTTGTATGAAAGTCAGCTGGAAGCCGAAGCCTCTGACATTGAGAATTGCCTGGCAGGCGTTCAACTCCCGGTGCTAGATGAGGACACTGGAAGGAATTGGGCGGTGACGTCACGGTGTCGGAGATTAGGGTAGCCATCAAGCAGATGGCTAGGAACAAGACGCCGGGGGTTGATGGCCTGCCGATTGAATTCTATGCAAAATATATAGATGTTTTGGCACCCAGGCTATTAGAGGTTTACTCTGAAGCCTTGGAGCTGGGGCGTCTGCCTCAATCGATGAGGGAGGCGCTGGTGGTCCCGTTGCTGAAACCTGGTAGAGAGGCTACCGACGTTACATCATATAGGCCGCTATCTATGTTGACGGTGGACTACAAAATTCTAAGTCGCATTTTAGCCACTAGACTGTTGCCGCACATGACCACTCTAATTCACACAGACCAAGCCGGGTTCATTCCCACTAGGAACACCTCAATTAACATCCGCCGTTTACTACGAATATTAGACAGTCACCTGGAGCCAGACCAAAAGCCAGCAGTGCAGTCAGTTGATATCGAGAAAGCTTTCGATAGCCTAGAATGGGTGTACCTTGATAAAGTACTGGAGAAGTTTGGCTTAGGTGAAAGATTTGGGCGCTGGACGAGAGTTCTCTACTCTTCGGCGACGGCTAGGGTGAGACTGGGACCTGTGATATCCTCCGACTACCCGGTGCGTAGGGGGAAGAGACAGGGATGCTCGCTATCTCCTCTGTTATTTGCATTAGTGATGAAACCGCTGGCGGCCCGGGCGCGTGTAGGGGCGATGTACAATGGGATTGGCAATGGTGGGGAGTTTCACCACATATCATTTGTTGCTGTACCTGGAAGATACAGGAGTGGCGCTGGAGGGTGCAGTTGCAATGCTGTCGAGTTTTGGGAAACTATCGGGCCTTAAGGTAAATTAGACAAGACATGTGTTTTTCTGTTGCGGACGGATATGCCTTATCCACCTCTAACAGTAGATATTGTCTTGGAAGGTACTTGCTTTACCTATTTAGGGGTCCGCATATATCATGAGGCTATAGATATGCTGGAAGGAAATATAGGACGCTGCATTAGGGCCCTGAGGGGATGCATGACTTTTTGGCCGTCCCTCCCTCTCTCGGTGCAGGGCCGGGTGGCACTGCTAAAGATGGTGGCTTTGCCCAGTTTGCTCTACTACTTTCGCACATTGCCGGTGTGGGTCCCCCAGCGGATTTTTAGAGAATTGAGAACGATGATTATTGATTTTCTTTGGGGCCATGGGAGGCGTAGGGTGGCACTGAACACACTGATGAGACCCAAGCTTGAGGGGGGATGGCGGTCCCTGATTTTGAGTTATATTACCTAGCGGCACAGTTACAGATACTAACCCAAAACATTGCTAGAGAGTTTAGAGGACCAGATCAAGATAGAGGGAAAGGCATTCAAAGACATATCCTATCGTATATAATCATGCAACAGAAATTAGAGTTGAGAGGCTTGACCATGGAGGAGAGGACTCTGCGGATGTGTTGGAATAGGAGCTTAAAGAGAGCGAAGGCAGCGCACCTATATGCCCCGGAGATTCCTCTGGGGATGCTGACGGCGCTGCCACATGGAGGAGACTGGTCTCCTTTATTGGAATGGGAGGATTTGGGCCTTCAGGTGGTGGGAGACCAGTATATTGATGGGGTGTTGGTCCCCTTTATATCACTTCAAGATCAGTTTGGCCTTCCTGATGGGAGTTGCCTGTTACATGCGGCGATAGTAGCGGCGATGCAGAAACACTGGGGGATTAGCGGAACCCAGCACGACTATGGCCTGTCAATATGTAGTAATGGCTGAGGGTACGATTAAGGCAGTTACCTGCCTCCACTCTAGAATGTTGCAAGAGGGGCCGCTTACAGCCCTGAAAGAGAAATGGGAAGAGAGCATAGGGAAACCCATACCAGACACGGTTTGGGGGCATATTTTGAAGAGAACGTGGAAGGGGTGCAGAAAGGCCCGCATTCAGCAAGTGCATTTCTTTGTAATACACAGGGCCTATTTGACCCCGGGGAAGATAAGGAGGTATTTCCGGGTACAGGATGCAGTATGCCCGAGATGTTTGGCGCCTGAGGTAGAGCTGGACCATTTACTGTGGGGATGCCCGAAACTAGGGACGTATTGGATGGAGGTAGGGGAGCTTCTTAATGCAGTCACTGATCGACAAGTGGAGTATGACATGGCGACATGTCTGCTGCTCTGGTACCCTCACACGGCCAAGACAAAAATCACAAGTAAATTCATTGACCTCGGACTTATACTGTCCCAGAGGGAGATCACCTGGCACTGGAAATCAAAGGAAGGCCCATCAGTCAGCAGATGGATGAATGAGCTGCAGAAATGGGCCAGGTGTGAGGGAGTAATTAGGCTGTGGCAAGGCGCTCGGACAGCAAATGTGAAGGGCTTAGAGATGGCGAGGGCCTGGGAGGCAATAGTGCAGGCTTTGAAGAACTATTTAACAGAGGATGAAGACTAAGGGATGATCTGGGTAGGGGGTTCCATGGGACATGAAGGAGTGTATGTATAGACCCCTCAGGTAGCGAAGTCTTAAGTGAGAATTTATGATTATTGCCCACATCAGCAGCAGTTGGGGGGTAGGGATAGGGGGAGGGTTAGTAGGGATCCGATACAGGAAGAGGAGGGATACCAGCCGAATAGAGACTTGGTTATAGGTGAAGGGAGGAACGCCCGTAGAATGGAGCTCCGGTTAACACATAGGTTGGTACACGGTAGACGATTAGGAGAACTAACACGGGGGGTTCTGAAGTGTGACTAAATGTTGCGGGTTGTGCTGACGATTACATCATTCACCACTGGTGAAACGCTGTATTCGGATGAGGGCATGGGGGAGGGTTTTTTTTTGGAGTTACAGAAAAGCAGATACTAAATTATGTTGTTGACCGCATACCTCTATGAGGTGGCTTCCTTGACATCATAAATGGATCGGACATGTACGCCGCCCGGCCTCCGGGTTGTGGGCTGAATGGCTGTGTGCAATTTTATTATGGAAATGTGCCTTATGATGCTCAGGGGCGGGAAGGTCGGACTAATTCAATGTTTTGTTTATGAATCTGCAATAAAAACATATTTTTAAAAAAAAATGAATGCCAACAAGCGAGAAACAAGCATCAAAAAGAAAAGAAAAAATCAACACAAGTAAGATGAAGCACTACGCCGTACAGCCCCACCAGTGTCCTCCCCACAGGACAGCCCTAGCCCAGACGTGCTGTGCGCATCTATTCACACATTTTGGACTTTGGCTTTACTACCGCAGTCTGCTGCACTACCACATGCCTTCTACTACTTACAGATAGCTGTTTGTTTCATCTTTATTTTTCTAACAGCGGTAACAAGATGTTGCAGAACGTTGCTTTCTTACTACATAGTGCTGTGTGATCCTCAGCACCTGCTGTCTTTGCTGTGTGACCTTGTGCACATTAACACTATGTATTGTGGAATCTGAATCTTTCTACATGTGGTTCTGTATTCGTGACCACCTTCATTTTGCTAACAACTTGGTGAACATCTTCACACTAACTTCTACAGCAAGTGTCGCAGCGCAAAGGTATTTCCTCCACTATTCAGTTTGTGCTGTTGGACTCTATCGTCTACTACAGTGCCACAACGTTTGGGAGATGTACAGCTGTTTCATTCATGTGTGGACTCACCGGTATGGGGTACGTGTTGATGCTCGCATGTCACTTTGTTGCCACAAGAGGGGAATTGTTCTCGTTGTTTTCCTTTTGTCTGAGTGGAACTGTGTCTGTCACCGGGTCACGGATTTATGCTGAATAAAATGCTGTCTGTTTCAAGCTACATTTTTCTATTCTTCACAAAAGGTAACTCAGGGTAAATATTCTGGAGTTCGTTTGGCTTGCCTACGTTTATGCTAACAATAATCGGAGCAGGACATTTTTGGTGAGTCATGTCTGAGACAGCGCTTGTTATGACTGGACTGTTTTTTTTTGGTGTTCAACTCTATTTGTGCCCCATGTCACTTTGTACCACAAGAAGTCCTTAATATTGTACGTTCTCCACAGTATTCTACCTATGGCCGTTTTTTGCAGCCATTAAAACCGTTTTCGGTTGATTGACATTGCGCGCGCTTTTTTTCCTCACCTTTTTTCAACGACGACACACCTTTCATCACATCATGTCTGTGCAACTCTAAGGGTCAAAGTTTGGCGCACTAGCGTGCAGTGAGCCGCCGGCACTGCGCACGGAACGTGCAGCCCTGTTTGTACTTCCTGACTCTGCTGTAAACATCTAAAACCTTCCTGTGGGAGTACTTGTTGTCATCTTTGCTGCAACAGGACTGTGTTTTTTTCACGCTCTGTCAACCACGAGCTGTGCGGCTTAAACATTTGAGCATTTGCTGAGCTTGCTCTTTGCGAGCTCACGCAGTAACTTTGTTGTCTGTTTGCTACAATATTCTGGTGTCAAACACACCTTATACTTTCAAAGATGTATACGCTAATATTATTGATGTTTTTTTTTCTGGGGTCAATTGTATTCTTGGGAGTTTTCTCACCATTGGCACATTTGTTTATTCTCTCTTACATTAGATATTGTAATGGGTCTTAGCCCCATTCTCACAGTGTACGTTTTACTCCTTGGGCTACTATAGGTTTCTACACTCACACAGGGGATCGTTTTTAAAGGATGTTTGTCACATTTCACAGTAGCTACTATCCCTACTTCTGGGATTGGTTATGGGTACTGGCCCATTTTCTCACTACACTTTTGCCTATGTGGTTAGTTGTTTAAAGGAATATTAGGAAAAAGAACGCAGGGTTCGAGAGAGTTAGGATGTTCTCAACTTCTGATTTCTTTTGCATGCTCTTATTTCGTATACTCCCAGAGAGAGGTTTACTTTACATGCCCTGTACAATGCTCTAATGCTTTAAATGTGTCATCCACTTACGTACTAGTTCATGTGGGCTTCTTATGCGATCCTGCCTGTTTTTATTCTCTTTACTTTACCTCTAAGCTTTACAGACACCTATTAGTTTTATGGTCTTGTGACTATGTGACTTTAATTGTCACCTACATTTCCTGTTTTATTTTACATTACCTAGCATATAGTTGCTTTGCTTTAAAGTTTCATTAAGGGATCCTTTCTCTGAATTGAGGTGTGTATTATTTTACAGCCTTTTTGTTATGTGACTTGCCATTTTTAACATGTTACTTGGTGTGGACTCGTCACTTTCATTCTTTGCTATACATTACTGTACTTTTTACAAGTTCCGTATATGACCTACATTGTTAGTGCAGGAAATATTTCTTTACATGAATTTGTTTACAAGATTCCTGGAAATGTTACTTACATTTTTAGTGCATGTTACTTTTCTGTACATGATTTGATTGTAAAATTCCTGGTAGGATCTGTAATGAAATTACCCAGGGAATTTGGTCAACCACAGTTTTCAATTTTGCGCAAAAGTCTTTTGTGAGTCTGGCATTTGAGGTTTTGTGTAACAGTGCGCAATGCATTTGCGGAAGAGACCCTTGGACTCTCTTATCTTGCTGATGTATTCCAACAAGGTAACAGCTGGCTTAGTTCCTCCCTTTTTCTCCTCTATGGTTAAAGCGCCTTATGAATGTCACATTGTGTCATCTATGGAGGTTCACCCCAACGTTTGTTTCTATATTTGCTGTGGTCCCTTACACCTATGAGGTACACGTTTACGGTACTCTAACGGACATTTCATTACCCGTGAGTACAATTTGTGTTTGGTTTTCCAGTCCATTATCTACAGCAGCGGTTACATGACTATGTGCCAGATGTAGGTAGCCAAATACCGGTCGGTAACGGCCGAAATTACCGAATTTTGGCCATTACCGACCGGTATTGGGCTTTTGAGATGTAGGAGCCCAAAAAAGACCGATTCGGTAAATATGAATCGTTAATTTACCGATTCGGAATTTACGGTATCGGAATTTACCGAATTCCTATTTACCGAATCAGTAAATAAGAAATGGTAAAAAATAAGAATCGAGATGTAGTTAACTTCTAAAATACCGAATTTCATGAAATTCGGTATTTAAGAGTCTGTAATTACCATGGATTGAAAGCAGGTGGTAACCAGGTGCAGGCTATAAAAAAGGGCCCAAAATGCAACAGTGTGGCCAGAATGGCGGCATTCTACGTGATAGCAAGGCGGCTTCAGGCAGCAGGAGAGAGGGTCTGGAGACGGGAGGAGCAAGTCTACAGACAGCGGATAATGCTCTTCCAACTCACTGAGGCAGAGATCTTGCAAATGTACAGGCTACACCCCCACACCATCCTGGACTTGATTAGGGACCTTCACCCACTCCTGGAGCACCCAACACCAAGGGCACACGCCATCCCACCCCATGTACAGGTGCTCTGTAGCCTACACCTGCTTGCATCTGGGAGTTACCAGGGGGTGATTGCTGGTGTAGCGGTAGGTGGGGTGTCCCAGAGCTGCCTATCCCATTTCTTCTGGAAGTTCCTAGAGGCCATGATGCAGAGGATGCATCATTACATCCGCTTCCCTGACACACATGCGGTTGGTGACAACCTTACTAGGTGGTCACGGGTTACTTCACCCTAAAATATTCTCATAAGTGTGGGCAGCATTAATGTCTGCGCCCACGCACAACAGTGCAGGATGCTTGAGGCTGGGTTTCCACACTGGCTGTTGAGCCAGGGCCCGCAGGATGATGCCTGCTGCTCCTCCTCCATGTGTCTTGTACGGGTGTGCTATTGCTGCTCCTGATGGTGGTGTCTTCACTCTCACCCACACCTAGAGCACCAGCGTTGGCTGACTGGTTGGTCAGCAGCAGTTCCATTGCAGAAGTCACCCTCCCCATCCCCCTGGAGTCATCTGTGCAGCAGTTTAGAAGACCCTCCTGCATTGCCACAGAGCGCCTGCAGAGCAGGGACGTGGCAATTGCCAGACGGTTCACCGCCTTGGTGTGCTGCTGCATGTACTGCCGCTCCCTGTGCCTTCCTGCCTGGTCCTCATCAAGTTTGTCGCAGAGTGCCATCATGGACTGGAACATGTCCAGCATTCCCTTTGCCATTTCCCTCATGCTCTCTGCCATGGAGCTGATGCCCCGGTCTATATTGCCCATGTTGTGATTCAAGTGCCGCATCTCTCTCTGCACTATAGTATGGCCTTTCCCTGCAGGCACTGTACTTTCACCATGGTGGACTCCAGCCAGCAGAAGGCCCCGTCACCATGCCCAGTTGTGCTGCTCTCCTGGACCCCACGGCGTCTTGCACCTGTGGGCACACCCTCGGAGGTGGGCTGCAGCCCAGTAGTGGTTGCCTCCAGTGGAGCAGTTTGCGTGTCACCCTCCCTTTCTTCTTTGTGAATATAATACTCAGGCAAAAAAGTACGGACAAACACTAGCACATGAATATTGGCATTTTGCCAAACAATACAATAAAAAGCAGTCAAAACAGGTATTTGCACATTTGATACAATTTAATTAGTACATAAAGAATTGTTCACTGGTAAAAAATAATGAGTACATTCATATGTATGCATGATAAAAAATGTTATGACATTCTGACATATGTATAAGTTCAGATAATCCTCAAAAACATATCGCAATTCAATAAAAGATGGTTTCCTGTCTACGCGTTTCGACACAGGAGTGTCTTCCTCAGGACTGTACCATCGTATTTCTAGTTAAACAAGAAGAGACCGGTAATATTATGTGTTGGTGAATGGGATCAGCAAGTAGTAATTCCAAAAAGACACAACAGAGCTGTAGTGGTAATTTTTGAGCAGTATAGGTGAGAGAACACGTCCTTACTTTGAGATTTTATTCATAATTAAAAACAATAGTGGTCGTGTTTCAGAAGGGTAGATTCTGGTGATCCTGAAGATTAAATGTTCTATACCCTTTTTATTCTGTGTGTGGGTAAAACGGCTGCAGGAGGTACCCGGCGTCTTTTAATTCTGGTTTCGAGTCTTTCCACATAGGCCGGCTCTGACTGGTGCTAGATGGCTTAGTTTCGTGATGTCTGCGTGTGAAAAAGACCGGCTGAAAAAGGTTCCCGGCGTCTCTTAAATCTGATTAGATATCGCACAACGAGATACCGCCGGGATCCCTTGCAACCGGTCAGCCTGTTGGAGAATACATCACGAGTCACCGAGCACTAATCTTAGCCGGCCCACTTGGACAAACCTCTAATCAGATTTAAGAGACGCCGGGAACCTTTTTCAGCCGGTCTTTTTCACACGCAGACATCACGAAACTAAGCCATCTAGCACCAGTCAGAGCCGGCCTATGTGGAAAGACTCGAAACCAGAATTAAAAGACGCCGGGTACCTCCTGCAGCCGGTTTACCCACACACAGAATAAAAAGGGTATAGAACATTTAATCTTCAGGATCACCAGAATCTACCCTTCTGAAACACGACCACTATTGTTTTTAATTATGAATAAAATCTCAAAGTAAGGACGTGTTCTCTCACCTATACTGCTCAAAAATTACCACTACAGCTCTGTTGTGTCTTTTTGGAATTACTACTTGCTGATCCCATTCACCAACACATAATATTACCGGTCTCTTCTTGTTTAACTAGAAATACGATGGTACAGTCCTGAGGAAGACACTCCTGTGTCGAAACGCGTAGACAGGAAACCATCTTTTATTGAATTGCGATATGTTTTTGAGGATTATCTGAACTTATACATATGTCAGAATGTCATAACATTTTTTATCATGCATACATATGAATGTACTCATTATTTTTTACCAGTGAACAATTCTTTATGTACTAATTAAATTGTATCAAATGTGCAAATACCTGTTTTGACTGCTTTTTATTGTATTGTTTGGCAAAATGCCAATATTCATGTGCTAGTGTTTGTCCGTACTTTTTTGCCTGAGTATTATATTCACAAAAAAGTCTTGCCCTGACTCAGGAAATTTATCCACATCAGGGGGTCCTTGTTTTGTTTCACAAAAAAAAAAAAAAAAAAAAAAAAAAAAAAAAACCCTCCCTTTCTTCGTCAGAGGACGTCTCGATGACATGGAGAGGGGGTACATCATGCCTCCTGGGCCTTACCACTTCAGAGAAATTTGAAGCTGGTGAGGCTGACTGTGCTTGTGCGTCCTCCTGTGGTGATACATCCAGCAGTGGGGATGCTGGCTCTGCTGTTGTGGCTGGCTGTGGTGGTGAAGCTGCCTGTGGTGTAGGTGCGGGTGGTGGTTCAGTGCTGTGGCCTGCACTCCTGCTTGCATCCTCAGTTGTTCCCTTACGGGGTGCCCTTCTCTCCTTCTCCTGCGCTGTCCTGGACGATGACTCTCCTGTGGACAGATATGGTCATTGGCTCAGTGGTGCTGCAACCCTGTATTTCAGTATTAAATGGCAATCCTATCACACTATGTCAATGTCCTCAACTGCTTCTGAATGTTGTGTGTGGCATGCCTTGTTTTGTGTGATGACTGTCATGATGGGTGTTTCAATGACTACCTCTCCCATGATGCATTGCTGGTGTATCCCAAAACCTGTACTGGAGTGTGAGTCACACAGCCACATTGGGGAAGGTGTTAAATATTGGACGGATTTGTTAGCATGAGCTGAAAGTCATTTTGTATATTTGGCAGCCATCTTGTTTGCCATGTGCTGCCATGTGCTGCCACGTGCTAGCCATGTGCTCCCTCAGTGTTGCCTGCTCTTGTAATCTGCCTCTAAACGAACTATATTCAGCATCTTTAACCTTCGCACATGCTCAGTTGAGCTTGTAGCTGTCCTTGCAACTGTTCCTAGTATGTAAATGTCAGGATGTGTTTGCCAAAAACAGCCACTGTTCGCTCCTCCCACTTTGTTGAGCAAGCAGATCTTGTATGCCCATTTTAGTCATTTTGCATTCTTAATTGAGCCAGGACTGCCCCTTGGTCTTATGCTGACTATGTAACCCTAAGCATATATAAGGCCCCTGTTTTCTGTACTCCTTAGACTGCCTCATTCATTGCTAAGTCTTCTGTGTGATGTAGTCTCCCTCATCTGAGGTTTAATAAATATGTATTTTATATTACAGCTTCTGTGCCAATTTCTTCTTTGTTGGTTTAAAAGGACCAAGTATCAATGGGACCCCTGAGAAGGTTTCTTGTTTTCTTCAAAGGGGGACAGGGAAGGGGGGGGGGATTGCTGGGCATGCTCCTTACCTTGTTTTGTTGCAACTCAGGCTGAGCTGTCAGCATCCCCGATCCCAAATACACTCTCGGGCTCCAGGGTCGACTCCACCAGCTGCTCAAGGTCCATGAGGGCAGGTGCCCTGCTCCTTCCTCCCCCTGTGACACTGGCCTCTTTCTTCTGTGCAGCCAGCTTCTTCTTGTAATGATCCTGAGATCATACCAGCGTTTCTTCAAGTCATCGATCTCTCGTGGGCTCACCCCTCTGGCGTTCACCTTCGTCTGGATTCCCAGCCAGGTCTTCCTTTTCACAGCCTCTGCTACCTGCAGAGACTGTTTACCAAAAAAGCTGGTTGTGGTGTTTGACCACTTCCTCCACGAGCACCTGCAGTTCACCAGTGCTGAACTTTAACTTTCTTTTTCGGTCTGCTCCTTCCCTCTGTGTTTCCCGGGATTCCATCCTGAAATTCTGCTCATCTCAGAACAGCCAGTAGCTCAGTTGCTCACAGCTCTCCAGAATGTTCTGATAGTATGCACCTGCATGGGTGTGGCCACTTCCTGGTTGTGGGGTGGATGCCCAGGATTGGTAGGTTCCTCAGTTGCTTGATTGTGGGGTGGATGCACATGATTGGTTCAATCCTCATATGCTTGTATTTTGAAGCTCTGATTCGGTAAATACCGAATCTGTATTTACCGATTCGGTAATTCCCATTCATTCCTACGGGCCTGGAGGCCCATAGGAATTAATGGGTATTTCCGAATCGGTAAATACCGAATCGGAGATACCGAATATTACCGTTTCGGTAAAAATGTCCGAATTATTATCTACATCCCATTTACAGATTCAGAAATACCGAATCGGTAAAATTCGGTATTGTAGAATCAGTAAAAATTGATTACCTACATTTAGCCCTATATGTGGCCGCTTTTCGACTTCCATTACTGCCTGTCCTCTTGGGTGACCTTAAGATTCTCTTTAGATCATCAAATCCTATGTGGGCGCTACCTACCACATTCTATATCCACTTCGGACCCTTTCTACAAGCTGACATTCCACATTAGGTTTTCTTGACATGGTTTTCTACCAGCCGCTGTGTGTCTCAGTACTATGGTGACACGCACACCCTGAACTTCCACTGTCACACAGGTCTACGATGTCAATCTCATCTTTATCTTGGACAGTCTGCACTGGTTAATGTGTTTCATTGTTTATACCATACACATTTATGGTTTCATTGTGCATTTTCTTTGCGTTCATTACACATAACGTTCCTTTAGTCTGGGATGGCAATGGGGTTTCCTCCCTTCTGCTCACATTACGTTTGCCTACATGGGCTACATCTTGCATGCATTGACTCTGGGTGCCTAACTTCATTGGGTTCATGTTTCTTATTTACATGTGTACGTTTTACACTATATTCTTCCCTACAAAGGGATGGGTTTGGGTCTAGCCCCATTTCCCCACATACATTTACCTACATGGGTCACCCTTACTAAGGGCACTGTTGCATGGGTCATAGTCCCATTTACATGTACACAGTTATCCCTACACAGGGCACCGCCCCATGGGTCTCAGTCCCATTTACATTTACACAGTTACCGTCACTCAGGGCGTCCAATGGGTTACGGTCCCATCTCTGCATGGTACTTCTGTTTTCCTCTACATGGGGGTTGACATTACACAGGCTGCTATGTCATGGGCCTTGGTCCATTCACGTTGCTTCTCACTCTTTTGCATTGGGGTTGTGGATGGTCATGTGTATTAGTCCCATTGGTTGTTATTTACTTCCTTGCAATTTTCTATGATGTTACATTGCTTTTTTATTTACGTAATGTCACTCGCAATCAGTGTTTTGCATTATCCATTGGTATATGGGAAGGAGTTTAGTGAAACTGTTTGTAACTATTCACTTCCTCTCTGTTTTCTTCGGTTCAGCTTTCATATTGATCTTCTCTTCATCCTTGGAATCTGAACCTTATGCATTCTTTGTTGTTGTTCATGTATTTTCTGCCTTTCTTTTTTCTGTTGTGTTGTTCTTGTTGTCCATTGTTCTAGTGGAGTTTTTTCCTGTTCTTCTCCTTCTGCTTGGGTTGTCTGTTCTGTTCGCGTTGTGCCTTGTCCTTCTTTCCTTTCTCGCCTGCCTGGTCAGTGGGTGTGCGTAGGGGTTGTCGTTGGTGCGTCCATGTTTCTCTCTTCTTCTGGTTTCTCCTTCATCGTTTCACTGCTTCCCTCTTTCTACTATATTTTTGTAGAGGTTGGGTTTTCCATTTTCTTATTCACACCTTTCCTTCTCTTCCTTGTCTTCTCCCATCTTTCTCCTCACTCTGCTTTGTTTGGTCTTTTCCTTGACGTTCTCTCTTTCACTCCGTCGTTCCTTCCTTGCTATCTATCCCTAGTTCTCACCCGTTATATTTCATCATAAATTGCTTGTGTTCTTCTGTTTGAAGGAAAGGGGATATGTAGTATCCTGCATTTGTAAGGTTAAATATTATGCTCCTCCTGCTCAGCCCAGTGCCAGTGCTCTGTGCCCAATAGAATGTTGGAGTCTTGATGTGCCTCAGAATGTTGGGACACAGAGGTGAAGTGACAGTTGGACATGGGCTGAGCAGCAGACAGGCTGCTCCTGGTGGGGCTCCGATTTACAACTTAACTACTTGATGTTATGAACGTTACTACATGTTATCTTCATGAATAAAACATCTTGAAATCCAGTTTACCTGTGTGGACCTCCTCACTACCACTGTGCTGATATATTGTCATATTTTTTTTAACTCTTTGCTGTCTTTGGTTATTGTTGGTTTTATGTCTCTTCAGTTTTCAAGTACTCAGAGTCGAAAGTAAAGCAGTTTCGTTTTTAGCGCACTACTGAGAAAAGTTGGAAATTTGCTTGTGACAATGGCAGAAGTAAACTTCTTCCAGGGTTGGCAAAAAAGTGGTTGGAGGGAATCTGACCTTTGAAAGTCTCAACAGATTTTCGGTTGAGCAAATCTACAGACGCCCTTACCTGTTGTTCTTTCTCTGCCACGGTTTGTGCTGCTGTCTTGGGACACTGTGGGAGCGATGTTGGACCCTGCATCATTTCTGCCCTGCTACTTTCGCTTCCAGACGCGGACTGCCTGGGACTTAATTTCCCAGAGGGCAGTGCGTTCTCGGTTGAGGAGCGTCACCCAGTCACCAGGCCTATAAGACTCCTCGGGGGCTCCCGCGGGGCGAGACGCCCTTGTCTGTTGTTCTTTCTCTGCCATGGTTTGTGCTGCTGTCTTGGGACACTGTGGGAGCGACGTTGGACCCGGCATCAATTCCGCCCTGCTCCTTTTGGTTTCAGACGCGGACCGCGTACTGCCTGGGACTTCATTTCCCAGAGGGCAGTGCGGTCTTGTGTGAGAAGCGTCACCGGGCCTACAAGACTCCTCGGGGGCTCTCGCTGCGCAGAAAACACGTGGGCTCCCCCGGGCCAAGGACAGGCCTGTCCTTGCCCGTCTGTGGCCGGATGAGGCTGGTCCAAAGAACTGGGTCAGGCGTGCACCATCCTAGATTGCAGTAATAGAAAAATGACTTGATAGTCACAAAAGTTTTGAGCATACATCATACTATCCAGTCTAAGTTTAGAATTACAAGAAGAAAAAATCGGTGTCCTTAAAGTTTGAAAATCTTCATTCCATTTATTCTTTAATTTATCACAATGAAAACAGCCGACACGTGTTTCGTTAGTACTGTATAAGTACCATAACTTCCTCAAGGCTGGTAGAGATTCTGGAGGAAGACAAGATGAGGAAATAAGGAATATATAGCGTCCTATTCCAATATGGCTGTGACGTGTGAACGTTCCTAGGTCACAGATAATCATCCATATTCGCACCAAATGTAGAGACGTCGTCTGATGTGTATTTGCGAGGAGCTAGGTCAATGAGTAATATCATCGAAAAAGGTCCAACAAGTTTCTAGTGAATAATAAAAAACATCCACTCGTGTCAGGATGTCCGAAATAGTAAGATGGTCAAAATGATTAACTGCAGCTCCAAAATAGCTCCATGTTATTTGATCGATATCAGGGAACTTACGTCAAGGAGATCAGGTCCAGCAGAGAGTGTGAGTAGAGCTGGATGAGGCTGGGCTGGGCCCATTCTCTTGGGTTTTACACCTGTGAACTGGACACCCACTGATAGTAAGAGTTTGATTTGCCCGTTTCAAGCGACTGACCTTAACGCAAATTCTGTAAATCCTCTGTTTTGAGTTCCGATTCTGTGGGGTGGTATTTAGTATTAATATCATTACTATACTACTTGAGTAGACTGTGGATTTTGCTATTAGGTTGTGGGGTGGAAGAAATAGCACGCCAAGTATTTTGTGCCCTCCTTATATGGGATCCAACTTAGATAATATAACTAGACATGGGCAAAAGGAAAATGCCATGCCCCAAGCCCTGTGTAGCAAAAAGAGTTTCTAATGACTCTCAGCAAACCTTATTGAGTGATCTCACAGGGGCAATGGGGGCCTTGGACAAACAGATATCCTCTGTAGGAGAGTCCCTAGATGCAGGTACATGGCGCTCAACTTCTGAATTACATCAACCTGAAAATCAGGATCTTCCGAGGCATGGCATGAAGTCTAAAATTGTCCCAAATGGTTGCATTCAGCATATTTCCGAGGAGATTCGTCTGAGTGATTCTGATTCCTCACTACAACCTCCCCAGAAAAAAACAAAAGAATCCTGCTCCTGCAGAGAAAACAAATGCTGACCAAGCTATGGTGGCAAATATACATCGAAAGCCATCGTGCCTACATCGATGAAACTGGATCACCAAGGAAAGAAAAGGGCTGGGTTAAGAAAAGGCTCTTGTAAAGGCAAAGAAGAGGCCAGTAGAAGATCTGATGCGCATAGTAATGATTTAAAGAGCCTAACGACTCTGGCCGAAAGACAAGATCTCTATCTGAGAGTTAAATTAGATCAAATAGGAGCCAGACTGACCCCCATCAAAGATTTTATTTCTAGTAACATGAAACAAGGCAACGATTTTAAATCGATTTCTGCTGAGTCAGAAATGGTGAATAAGGGTAAAAATATGCAAAGTAGGCAACTAAGTATCCCGCATAAAGGTCCCCAAAAAATCAAGGATAATGAGCCTTCTCTGGTAGGAGCGCCTAATTTAAAAGACAGTGTAAATTTCCCTATAAAGGACTTCTCCCCAGATTATGACAAGCAACCTACCAAATAGTATAGAGTTCGGCGAAGGGAATAGGGGCCCCAAGAGGTCATTAGAAGCTGCAAGGTTCAATCCTTCTCCACGTGTACTACAGACTCACCAATATTTAGGGCCTACTTTCTCAGGCCAAACTCGGGATAATATTGGAACAGACCAACATCTCGACCTACCACCTGATGCTACTCCTTACATAATTGTTGTGGCAAACGCACCAAAAAAGGGCCTTTCAGAAATTGAATCGTGGGAATCACTGAGAAATAAATCACTTCATTGGTTAGGCAGGAGGACTGGTTTAACCGAACAATTTCTTAGTAAGTTTTAGATGGTGAGAAGGGTCCAGTGGGTTGGCAATTGTGGGAAAATGATGCCGGGTGACTGTATTGTTCTAACATTTAAAACACCCTCACTTGTTAAGAAAATTCTTTGAGAGGGAGGAAAAAATTCATTAGCAGTGGGCGGAATCAATGTATAACCGCTTGTTTTTTTCTGTCCTCCCCGTAGTAGGGACCCGAGCGAATACACCACTAGAAATGCTGAACCAATCCAAGGTCACTTTTATAACGTTCCAACTTTTTTTTTTTGAAAACCTTTATTGTGCAGTATCAGCAGACAGTTACGGGCCTACAACCACCTGGCCGGCCACGGCTACAGTATGCAGCACATTAGCAAATTTACGGGAACTCAGTAGTACACCGATAAAAACAGCAAGCATTTCAAGTTGCACAGGAAACAAACGCGACCACTGAGATACAGGAGGAGATAAGGTTCATTTTTAAATTTATAAAATATAAAGGATCAAATGCTGCACAGTCTAACAGTAAGCACCGAGTGGGCAATGCGTACAACAGGGCAGCAAAATAGCAAATATTCAGAATACCGGTGCTAAATCTCTCAACAGGATAAAAGGTAGCTATACGCGTATCACACCAGTCATCGCCCATCCCAAGAACGTAGGACAACCCTAGTGCCTCCCACAGGACCGCAGTAACCAGACAACAACGAGAGGTACCCCACTGACCCAGCATATTGATCCAAAGAAAGGGAGATAGAGAAAGGAAACACAAGAGAAAAAGAAGAAGAAAAAAGGCCCATAGTAACTAAGGGAGAACAAAACAATAACCCCATCCCCCAACCCCCCACCCTGCACCCCTGCAGAGGCTACGGCCTACCCCCCCCTGACAGCGTGCCTGTCGCCCATTAAAACGAATACCCGAAATATAGAGAGAAAAGACTTGACCAAGAAAAGGGCCATAGAATAAAGAGTATGCGAAACCAAGAACCCCACCCCCCCAACCCCCCACCCTGCACGTCTGAAGAGGCTATGGCCCACCCCCCAACCAACGTGCCTGTCGCCCCAGAAATAACCCCAAAGAAAGGGAAAAGACGGAGGAGGGCCATTAAAACCAGACCCCTGCCCTCCCCCCCGCTCGCACCAAGTAGCTCAGGCTCGATCACAAATAAGCCCACGAATCAACAATCAATAGTGGCGTCGTAATACAGAGCAATAAAGCATCCCCATCGCAGTAGCTGGCCGGGCATCCGTCCCTTGTCATATGAAAGAAAAATTCAACCCTGACCCACTTTGACCCTTCCATCGGTACGTGGCAACTGAATGTCAGCAATACAGTACAATCTCAAACGACCAGGGTAAACAGGAAAGCAAGGCAAAGCCAACTCCATGGGAGACACCAGCATCCAGGGACTGAGAAAGCAGCCCTTACAGACATCCAGGCGCAACAGCAAGGTTCCGAGCCATCCTCCCAAATTGCGACACATCCAGGGCAACGCAGGTCGGGTGGGCAAAGGAACTGTTCCGTGGAAGCAGTCTGCCTGCAATGCAGTTTCAGGCACCAATGCCGCACTCACGCGATCGGTCGAATTGAACCCGTCTCTAACACCAGCCGGGGCCCCCCACGGAACCAACTGTAGGTGCATAGCAGTGCCACCCGGTGCCGGAGCAGAGCCGCAAGCGGCACCACTCATCCTAGGATCGTCGGGGCTCTCATCCATAGGTGGGACAACAATGGCGTCCAGTCTCCGTCCAAGTTCTCTGGCTCCTCCCACCCAAGCGTTATGGAGGGAGCCCAGAGCAACAAAGAGGTCCCGGACCGTGGGCTCCATCTTGCGTGTCCGGTCCAGTCTCTGTCGCACTCAATGTAGCTCCTTACCTAACTCAGCACCAGAAGCCCGATCAGTTCCACCTAGCCGATGAGCTATGAGTAGATCCACCAAACGGGGGCCGACAACACACTCAGCAATTAGGGGCAATCCGCCATTTCCACCATGGTCATGTACAGGTCACTCAGTCTTTGGACACTTTATGTGAGGCGCAGGCAATAATTGCGCTGTGTGGCACGGGGTCATGATATCAAGGATAGACCCTCCAAACGTGTGTAAGATCGCTGACCTCCATGTCGCTGAGGTCCGAAAAACATGCTGCACAGGTCTCGTTCACCACCTCCGTCAGCGCAGGTCCAGCGCCTTCTCCCGCAGTGCCGATTAGTGGGCGTCTTGGCCTGCACAGCCGCGTCCTTAATTAGCAGCAGCGGCCGGCGTCGACCTCCGGCCCCTCAGCTAGCAGCCCGACTCCGCCACGGCCCAGGCAGGAAGGATTTGAAAACGGGTTGCCGGTCACGTCCAGACGCCAAAGTTACAGCCTGCTATGCCCCAGTTCTTCCGACGCCGCGTCAGGTCGGCTCCGAGCTTGTGCGAGCAGGGGAAGGCAGGATTTTATCAGGATTCATGCTATGGCGAGCGGAGCTCGCTGATTAAGCGGCCATCTCGCTGCCCGTTCGGCCACGCCCCCCCAACGTTCCAACTTTTAATAGGTACAATATGCTATCTGGCCTGGAAGAAATAGATTGACTGGCTAAGCCAAATTTTAAATATCTTGGGGCACAGGAAAATCTTAACCAGTTGGGTCTACACTCAATAGAGTGTCCTCTAAATTTAAATCAGTCTCTCTGTATTATGGCTACCAGTAGTGAACCTGATCCCCATTTTACATCACTGGTGCGTATTAGAGAATACAGGTCCAGTTTCACATAGAAATGATGTGTCGAAACAGGGAAAAACAGGGATTACGATAGACCCTGATTTTCATGTGGGGACTATCGAACAAGGTATCGCACAGTTTAGAACTACCGGTGAATCTGGACTTAATATAGTCTACTGGAACGTAGCATGTCTGCACTCCAAAGTTTTCAACGACATGTGGCTCAGACTCGCTGGAAATTTCAACGTGCTTTGCCTTCAAGAGACTTGGGCCACATCAGTCATACACATCGAGGGATACAAAACGTACTTTTCGCCTGTGACTCCCTCTACTTCTGGGAGAGCTAAAGGAGGCCTGATAACATTTATCTCTCTCGGCTTGGCTAATGAATTAGTGGTACCTCCAGTTCCACTCACTCGAACTTTCAACGGCAGAGGAGCCTCCACTATTATAGATTTTATATTTGTTTCAAGTAATGCTGCGTCTCACATATTGAATTTTAAAACCCACGACAACGCTACCAGCGACCATTTTGAAAATAGTGTTACAGTATCTTTTCCATATAAACCAGATAGGAATAACTCTTTGAGAACATATGGGCAAAAAAAATCTGATTTAGGATAGATTGGATGGGTACTCGCTCAAGTGGGATAATGTTGACCCCCTTGAGATTACAACAGAGGTAGTGAAAAATTCCCTAACATCTATAGTGAAATGTCTAGATATAACCACCACTCACAAAGAGATCTTAAGTAGCTTTGCGGCCATAACAAGAGTAGCAAAAGAAGCCCTGTGCATTAAACTGAAAGATAGAAAGGGTAAAACTAAAGGATGATTTAATAAAACTTGCACAAAAGCATATTCGAACTTAAAAGCAGCTCTTCATAAAACAGAAATTGCCCTTCTCAGAAAGGCGTGCAATCAGGCCATAAAAACAAGAAAAGCTGAACTAAAAAACGAACTATGAGAACAACTACATAAGAGCTGTATGACGAAGGATAGTACTGCTTTTTGGAAAACTATCAAATCTCCTTTTCTTTCGGAAGCCAGGGATAATTCTAAAATAGAAATAGCCATAGATGAAACATTGTGGGTAGAACACTTCTCGCAGATATTTAGATTGTCTCCCAAGGAAGATACTGCCAGATTCATGAAGCTACCATTTTGCGATTAGCAAATAGCGAAAAATAGCGTATCGCTATTTGAGACTCGCAAAATGGCATTCATGATAAAAAGCGCGGAAAAATTGCGATTCGCATTTGATCGTAATTGGCGATTGCGATCTAGCCGCAATCGCTAAATAATCGCAGTTTCGGCAATTTCCCATGCCGAAATAGCGATATCGCAAATAGCGATATCGCAATTAGCGATCTCGCTAACAGCGAGATCGCAAATACGGGAAGGCGCATTTCGAGCCCACTGATGACATCACAACTAGGAAGTAGGCTCACCACACCCACAAACCGAACACAGAGCCAGGGAGTGGCAGCGGTAAAGTTTGGAGCTCCAAAAGCAAGACCCTGCAGCACCCCAGCCTGAAGGAAAGTGCAGAAAGATGTCCCAGGATACAGCAGGGAGCAGTGGGCAGGAGAGGAAAAGGAAAATGAAATTTTCCGAAGCTGAATTGGAGTATGTCATTGAGGGGGTGTGCAATGACTATGGGAAGCTGTTTGGTAAAGACTCTCGGAGGGTGCCAGAGCCCGAGAAGCGCAGGATTTGGCAGCGCATCCGCGCCCAGGTCAATTCCGTCGGTGTCACCCAGCGCTCCATCGACGACATCAAGAAGCGCTGGTATGACCTGCGAGGACGTTCCAAGGAGCGGATTGCTTTGCGGCTTGGGGACCAACTGGGCACCGGTGGAGGGGATGCATTAGCCACACCTAACACCCCCTTGGAGAACATGATTGAGGAGACCATAGCGCCAGCAGCCTGCGTGGGGGTCATTCAGCTGGACTCCTCTCGACCCGGCCAACAACAAAGTCAAGGTAAGTGCCATGCGACTGCGACCCAGTCCCCTAACAATGCCCATACATCCTGAACTAGCACCATGACATCCCCAAATATGTAGACCAAGCACACCAAAAAAGCCCCATTGCATTGTGGTACTTGTAGTGTAATAATGAGCCCGCAGTCAGCCCAACAGTGCCAGAGCACTCATTGCTAAGTCTAAACAAAACCCAGTCAGGGAAAGCAAGGCTGCGTGCATGTGTCAAATTTTCCTGTGCAAGACACATAACATTAATCATCCAACCTTTCACATTACAGGTGCAGGGGATTAAGCCAGCACCGATAGTGATGCGCTACACATCGCTGAGAGCCCGGAGGACACTGAGGGTGAGGGACAGTCCTCCCAACAACCTGGCACATCACATCAAGCAGCATTGCAGCCAGCACCACTCACAGCACCAACACCCCGTGCCGACAGGGCCACCCCTGCATCCACTGCGGTGCAGCCAGCACCAGCTACAGCACCAACACCCCGTGCCGACAGGGCCACCCCTGCATCCACTGCAGTGCAGCCAGCACCAGCTACTGCACCAACACCCCGTGCCGCCACAGCAGTGGTACAGCCTCCACCACCAGCGCATCTGAGGCAGACGAGGCACACACCAGCTGGCAGGTCACAGACCATCGCACAGAGGCGCCAGCAGCGCCAGGGCCCAGCAGGCACCGGCAGGGCACTAGAAACACCAGACCCAGGCCTGGTCATTGAACGCCGCATGCTGGCGGTGCATCGCACGCAGGCACGCCACATGGCAGCAATGCTTGCACAGATGCAGGCAAATGGGCAACATATTGCCCAGATGACAGCAGCTGTGAGACAGAACAACCAGCTGCTTGTCTCACAGCAGGACATGACCCGTCGACGCCACCGCCAACTACTGGCCCGCCTATCGGCCTACACTAGGTCTAACCATGTTGTTGGCCACGCCACATCTCAGCTGGCACGTCGGTCACTTGCTATGCAGGCACAAATGGTGCAGTGTTGCCAGGATGTGGCCAGGTCACTCGACCTACTCACTGCAGCTGTGCTTGGCAGACAGGCCACTGGCCGGGATGAAGCAGAGGGTGGTGACGACGCAAGTGAGGCTGCGTCGACCAATAGCAGTGCCTCCTTACCACCGTTGCCTCCACCTCGCCGCAGCACCCGGTCAACATCAGGGAGTAGGGCCAACACCGTCCCTGAGAATGCGGAGAGACGACTTGGGGCGTCTCGTCGTCAACATCGCTGAGGACTGTAAAAACATGAGGGAGGCCATGCAGTCGAGTCCTGCAAACCCCCTACCCCAGCATGGGGAGGTATGGAGTAATACACTCCCCATCAGACAATTATTTTTTTTTAAGGCCAATTTATTGTGATGTAACATTAAAGAAGAAAGGTCATACTTCATACACACTCATGTCATTATTTCATTCGTCATGCATGGGTGCAGTGTTGTGATAGTGGTATGTGTGCACTAGAAACAGTTTGTAGTGATGTGGTTGCGGCGCCTGTGTCCTTCCACAGGATCTTCTCCGCGGGCATGACGTACATGTGGAGGTGGCCGGTCGTCCCCTTCAGATTCACTGCCAGAGATGTCGACAGGTATCCGGCGCTTGGTTGCCATGTTATGTAGTATTGCGCAGACAGCCACAATGCGGCAGCACACTGCTGGACTGTAATACATGGCCCCACCTGTCTTGTGCAGTATGCGGAACCTGCTCTTGAGCAGGCCAAATGTCCTTTCTATGCAATTCCTTGTCCGTATGTGTGCACATGTTCCAAGGCACATTCTGCTCTGTTGAAAGCGCTTAAACACTCCCCCAGAGATAGGTCACTGGTGGCACACTTGAGGAAGAAATATGCTATGGCAATAAAGACTAGG
The DNA here is from genome assembly GCF_964263255.1 of Lissotriton vulgaris. Taxonomy (NCBI): domain Eukaryota; kingdom Metazoa; phylum Chordata; class Amphibia; order Caudata; family Salamandridae; genus Lissotriton; species Lissotriton vulgaris. The sequence continues at coordinate 35,262,734 of NC_141688.1, forward strand.
AAAAAGGCTATTAAAGAGGAAGCCTGGGATTCTTTGATGGATTCTGCCACCCTGAAACAAAGCTCCAAATTTTGGTCTATAATTAATAACCCTTTATTTGTTCAATCAAGCAATTCAGATCTCGAAGTAAACATCGCTGAAGCAGAGTGGCTCAAACATTTCTCTAATATCTATGAGTCTAATGAAATGGTTGAGACATTTGTTACGTCTTGTTTTTCAACTTCCCCTCACTAAGCTAAATTTCACCAAAACTGAAGTGGAGGTTGCTATAAAAGGTTCAGCTGCAAATAAAGCCCCCGGTCCAGATGGGGTTCCTCTGGATCTCTATAAGTTAAACCCAGGGATGTGGGCAGAGATATTAGCCAATGTTTTTAACTGTGTACTTGAGGAGGGTTTGCCAAAAACTTGGGCTTGTTCAATCATTGTCCCTATTTTTAAAAAAGGTCAAAGAAGCAATCCCAAATGTTACCGACCTATATCCTTGTTGGATTCTTCTATGAAGGTCTTGGGCAAAGTTTTACTGGCAAGAATCAACAATTGGTCTTTGAAAAATGACATTTTATCGGATGCCCAGTATGGGTTTCGTTCAGGAAGAGGTACAGAGGACCAGTGTTTAAATCTTCATCTGATAATTTCTAAATATTCAACGGTATCAAAGGGGTCAATTTTTGTCGCATTTATGGACCTGTCCACGGCCTTTGATTTAGTCAACAGAGCTCGGCTGTGGACCATGCTGCTGAAATTGGGTCTTGATCCTCCTCTTGTGCACTTTCTGGCTGAACTTCATAAAGACTTAAAGGCATCGATTAGAATGGACCAAGAAGGTAACCGCACAGGCTGGTTTAAATCAAGCAGGGGTGTACGGCAGGGCTGCATCCTTGCCCCCATGCTGTTCACTCTTTACATAAACTCATTGGAGAAAAACCTCTTAACTGCTACCTTGGATACACCGCGTGCAGGGGATACTCGCATTCCCGTTCTCCTGTACGCAGACGATGCTGCATTAATCGCGCGGACACATTTGGGCCTGCAGAGACTTTTAAACGCATTTAGCGAGTTTATGTCCTCACTTGACTTAGTGGTAAACAATTCTAAATCCCATGGTATGGCTTTTGGGGCTGCTAAAAACAATACCAAATCGTTTTATTGTAATGGTGAAGTGATCACTAATGTCAAAATTTTTACTTATCTTGGTGTGATTTTTGATATAAAGGGCAGTTGGTTACCTCAAATTACAGCCAAGACTAAAGCGGTGAGGAGCTCGACAAATGCTATTTTAAGTTTTTCTAGGAGACTTGGAGGGAAGCCGAGCGGTGCTTTACTAAGCTTGTATAGGGCAAAAACTCTGGCAATAGCCAGGTATGGTTCAGGTCTGTGGGGCTATGTGAATACAGAAATGATCCAAAGGGAGGAAAATAAGTTCCTTCGGGCCATACTAGGACTCCCCCAATCGACAGCCACATTCTCAGTTCACCAGGAGTTAGGTTTAGGGTATATCACCGATATCCTTTCAATGGCACCTATTCTCCTATGGATTAGGACTTGGACCAATAATAACTTAGGTCTAAACCATAAAATACTGTGTGACTGCTTAAAACTGGAAAAATCCAAAAACATTGCTTGGCTGTCATATATCCATAGGTGCTCTCTGGAATTAGGACGCCCTGAGATATTTACTGCCCCCTTGGGTCTGAAGAAATCTGACTTAGATTGGGTCAAGCTCAATTTCCCCAAATTGAAGACCCTGGAGAGAGAGGATCAGCAACTTATTAAGCCTACGGTTAGAGCCCATTACATGACTATTACTTGCTTAGATATTCAGCCGTACCTTGCTACAGTGAATATCCCTTTTCATAGATGGCTTCTAGTAAAATTCCGGTTCAACCAGATCTATATGGTTCTGAGTGATAGCCAGGGTTGGTATAAGCAGGAGGATGCACCTGTGTGCAATTGTGATAATTTTTCACTGCAGGATAACATGCACCTAATGCTGTTTTGCTATTTTTATAACATGCCCAGACAGAAGTATTTGGTACCCTTATTAAAGGATAAAGCTTTTCTTCAGGCAAAACAAACTCTGTTGTATCTCCAACTGTTGGACTCACCTTTGGTCATGTTCAGCGTGGCAAACTATCTTGTTGCTGCGGTTAGGATTAGGAGGAGGCGATTGAAAATATAATATGGGGGTACTCCTTGGAAATGTGTTCTTTGTATCTGTAATTTTGGCTAACAATTACCTTCTCTCTTTTAGCTGTTTTTAAATTGTTTTTAAATTGTGTTTTAAATGATATTTTTGTATGTAACTTCTATGATATCAAATTGCCCTTTTTTATTGACTGTAGTATGCTTTTATGATTTTTAACTAAATCGAATAAAGTGGTTTTTGACTTGACTTGACTTGTCCGTATGTGTGCAGCATTGTAACGCCGTTGCTGGGGTGTGGCAGGGTTGAAGTAAGGGGTCAGGAGGTATTCACGGAGGGCGTAGCCACTGTCACCTGAATGAGAGGAGCAGATGGTGATTGGCTGTGCTGCACAGTTACTTCATAGCAATGTGACATTGTTGACAAAGTGCACTTACCAAGTAGGTGTCCTTCACCGAACTCTCCCCTGACCAGTCGTGAGTGGAGGCCGCTGTGCCGGAATATGAAGGAGTCATGGGTACTCCCTGGGTACTGGGCCACAATGTCAGTGATGTATGACTTAGCATTGCACACCATCTGTATGTTCAGGGAGTGGTAAGACTTTCTATTGCGGAACATATACTCTGTGGCAACTGGTGGGCAGATGGCGACGTGGGTACAGTCTATACATCCAAGTACATGGGGAAAATGGGCTACATTGTAGAATTGTAGCTTGGTCAAGTCCAATTCCTGTTGGCTCGTGGGAAATTTGATGTGACGCTGTAGCTGGGTGAGCATGGCGTCAACGAAAGTGTGGAGGCAGCGTGACATGGTGGGCTGGGATATCCCCCCAGCAGCCGCTACTATCCCCTGGAAACTCCCGGAGGCCAGGAGGTGCAGGCTACACAATACCTGCACATGTGTAGGCACCGCATTGGTACGGCTTGTTGGGTGCTGCATCAGGGGGTCAAGGTCATGTATTAGCTGCATTATCATTTCCCCATTCAGCCTATATTTTGCATATATCTGCTCTCTGGTTTGGCCCAGCAAGGTGACCCGCTGGAGGAAAATTCTGTCCTGGGTCCTGCGTCTCCTCTGTGCTGCTCGCTGTAGCCTTCGAAGCCTCACCACCATGTACATTCCTGGCATTGTGGCACTCCAAATGCTGTTGCTGAATGTCCTTATGTGTGATTGGTCAGGCCTGAACCTGTTGCTGATTGGCCAACGGATTTTCAAATGTAATTTTTTCATGGCTTTTATGGTTACCACCTGGTTTGAGTTCTCCTTAATTTGCGCCGCGCAAACAGCGATTTTTGGGTTTTTCGCTATTAGCGATTTTTTATGAATGGCGATTGCGATTATTTAGCGAATTCGCAATTTATTTAGCAGAATCCGTGGTTTGTCGCATTTTCCGATTTGCTAATGATCGGCTACCGGGATTCTGCGATTTTTATAGCGAATTCGCTATTATGTGTTAGCGAATTCGCTATTTTGATGTTGAATGCCGATTACGTCAATTGCGCCCGCAATTGCATTTTCGCAGCGATTGCGGGCGCAATTTCACTTCATGAATATGGCTGATAGTGCCTTAAAAGAAAAGGAGAGGATAAGTCCCCACCCCACGAAAACAATGTTCCCCATAGCCCTTGAAATTACTCAGTTGGAAGTGGAACGTGCCTTAATGGCTAACAAAGGGGGAAACGCGCCTGGCCCCAATGGAGTCCCAATAGACCTTTTTAAATGTAATGTGGACCTGTGGACCCCAATACTGACCAGGGTCCTGGAAGCCTCTTGTACAGTGGGGCTTGTAGAATCGTGGCCAGATTCAATCCTGGTCCCGATATTTAAGAAGGGGGATCGCCAGTGCCCCTCGTGCTACCATCCCATATCCCTGTTAGATTCTTTGGGTAAAGTAGCGGGACATATTATCCTTGAACATTTACAGCATTGGGCAGAGGATAAAAAGAAACTGTCAAACCTCCAATTCGGGTTCAGAAAGGGTCTGGGCACCATGGAACAAGCTGAAGCAGAGTGGCTCACACATTTCTCTAATATCTATGGGTCTAATGAAATGGTTGAGACATTTGTTACGTCTTGTTTTTCAACTTCCCTCACTAAGCTAAATTTCACCAAAACTGAAGTGGAGGTTGCTATAAAAGGTTCAGCTGCAAATAAAGCCCCCGGTCCAGATGGGGTTCCTCTGGATCTCTATAAGTTAAACCCAGGGATGTGGGCAGAGATATTAGCCAATGTTTTTAACTGTGTACTTGAGGAGGGTTTGCTAAAAACTTGGGCTTGTTCAATCATTGTCCCTATTTTTAAAAAAGGTCAAAGAAGCAATCCCAAATGTTACCGACCTATATCCTTGTTGGATTCTTCTATGAAGGTCTTGGGCAAAGTTTTACTGGCAAGAATCAACAATTGGTCTTTGAAAAATGACATTTTATCGGATGCCCAGTATGGGTTTCGTTCAGGAAGAGGTACAGAGGACCAGTGTTTAAATCTTCATCTGATAATTTCTAAATATTCAACGGTATCAAAGGGGTCAATTTTTGTCGCATTTATGGACCTGTCCACGGCCTTTGATTTAGTCAACAGAGCTCGGCTGTGGACCATGCTGCTGAAATTGGGTCTTGATCCTCCTCTTGTGCACTTTCTGGCTGAACTTCATAAAGACTTAAAGGCATCGATTAGAATGGACCAAGAAGGTAACCGCACAGGCTGGTTTAAATCAAGCAGGGGTGTACGGCAGGGCTGCATCCTTGCCCCCATGCTGTTCACTCTTTACATAAACTCATTGGAGAAAAACCTCTTAACTGCTACCTTGGATACACCGCGTGCAGGGGATACTCGCATTCCCGTTCTCCTGTACGCAGACGATGCTGCATTAATCGCGCGGACACATTTGGGCCTGCAGAGACTTTTAAACGCATTTAGCGAGTTTATGTCCTCACTTGACTTAGTGGTAAACAATTCTAAATCCCATGGTATGGCTTTTGGGGCTGCTAAAAACAATACCAAATCGTTTTATTGTAATGGTGAAGTGATCACTAATGTCAAAATTTTTACTTATCTTGGTGTGATTTTTGATATAAAGGGCAGTTGGTTACCTCAAATTACAGCCAAGACTAAAGCGGTGAGGAGCTCGACAAATGCTATTTTAAGTTTTTCTAGGAGACTTGGAGGGAAGCCGAGCGGTGCTTTACTAAGCTTGTATAGGGCAAAAACTCTGGCAATAGCCAGGTATGGTTCAGGTCTGTGGGGCTATGTGAATACAGAAATGATCCAAAGGGAGGAAAATAAGTTCCTTCGGGCCATACTAGGACTCCCCCAATCGACAGCCACATTCTCAGTTCACCAGGAGTTAGGTTTAGGGTATATCACCGATATCCTTTCAATGGCACCTATTCTCCTATGGATTAGGACTTGGACCAATAATAACTTAGGTCTAAACCATAAAATACTGTGTGACTGCTTAAAACTGGAAAAATCCAAAAACATTGCTTGGCTGTCATATATCCATAGGTGCTCTCTGGAATTAGGACGCCCTGAGATATTTACTGCCCCCTTGGGTCTGAAGAAATCTGACTTAGATTGGGTCAAGCTCAATTTCCCCAAATTGAAGACCCTGGAGAGAGAGGATCAGCAACTTATTAAGCCTACGGTTAGAGCCCATTACATGACTATTACTTGCTTAGATATTCAGCCGTACCTTGCTACAGTGAATATCCCTTTTCATAGATGGCTTCTAGTAAAATTCCGGTTCAACCAGATCTATATGGTTCTGAGTGATAGCCAGGGTTGGTATAAGCAGGAGGATGCACCTGTGTGCAATTGTGATAATTTTTCACTGCAGGATAACATGCACCTAATGCTGTTTTGCTATTTTTATAACATGCCCAGACAGAAGTATTTGGTACCCTTATTAAAGGATAAAGCTTTTCTTCAGGCAAAACCAACTCTGTTGTATCTCCAACTGTTGGACTCACCTTTGGTCATGTTCAGCGTGGCAAACTATCTTGTTGCTGCGGTTAGGATTAGGAGGAGGCGATTGAAAATATAATATGGGGGTACTCCTTGGAAATGTGTTCTTTGTATCTGTAATTTTGGCTAACAATTACCTTCTCTCTTTTAGCTGTTTTTAAATTGTTTTTAAATTGTGTTTTAAATGATATTTTTGTATGTAACTTCTATGATATCAAATTGCCCTTTTTTATTGACTGTAGTATGCTTTTATGATTTTTAACTAAATCGAATAAAGTGGTTTTTGACTCGACTTGTCCGTATGTGTGCAGCATTGTAACGCCGTTGCTGGGGTGTGGCAGGGTTGAAGTAAGGGGTCAGGAGGTATTCACGGAGGGCGTAGCCACTGTCACCTGAATGAGAGGAGCAGATGGTGATTGGCTGTGCTGCACAGTTACTTCATAGCAATGTGACATTGTTGACAAAGTGCACTTACCAAGTAGGTGTCCTTCACCGAACTCTCCCCTGACCAGTCGTGAGTGGAGGCCGCTGTGCCGGAATATGAAGGAGTCATGGGTACTCCCTGGGTACTGGGCCACAATGTCAGTGATGTATGACTTAGCATTGCACACCATCTGTATGTTCAGGGAGTGGTAAGACTTTCTATTGCGGAACATATACTCTGTGGCAACTGGTGGGCAGATGGCGACGTGGGTACAGTCTATACATCCAAGTACATGGGGAAAATGGGCTACATTGTAGAATTGTAGCTTGGTCAAGTCCAATTCCTGTTGGCTCGTGGGAAATTTGATGTGACGCTGTAGCTGGGTGAGCATGGCGTCAACGAAAGTGTGGAGGTAGCGTGACATGGTGGGCTGGGATATCCCCCCAGCAGCCGCTACTATCCCCTGGAAACTCCCGGAGGCCAGGAGGTGCAGGCTACACAATACCTGCACATGTGTAGGCACCGCATTGGTACGGCTTGTTGGGTGCTGCATCAGGGGGTCAAGGTCATGTATTAGCTGCATTATCATTTCCCCATTCAGCCTATATTTTGCATATATCTGCTCTCTGGTTTGGCCCAGCAAGGTGACCCGCTGGAGGAAAATTCTGTCCTGGGTCCTGCGTCTCCTCTGTGCTGCTCGCTGTAGCCTTCGAAGCCTCACCACCATGTACATTCCTGGCATTGTGGCACTCCAAATGCTGTTGCTGAATGTCCTTATGTGTGATTGGTCAGGCCTGAACCTGTTGCTGATTGGCCAACGGATTTTCAAATGTAATTTTTTCATGGCTTTTATGGTTACCACCTGGTTTGAGTTCTCCTTAATTTGCGCCGCGCAAACAGCGATTTTTGGGTTTTTCGCTATTAGCGATTTTTTATGAATGGCGATTGCGATTATTTAGCGAATTCGCAATTTATTTAGCAGAATCCGTGGTTTGTCGCATTTTCCGATTTGCTAATGATCGGCTACCGGGATTCTGCGATTTTTATAGCGAATTCGCTATTATGTGTTAGCGAATTCGCTATTTTGATGTTGAATGCCGATTACGTCAATTGCGCCCGCAATTGCATTTTCGCAGCGATTGCGGGCGCAATTTCACTTCATGAATATGGCTGATAGTGCCTTAAAAGAAAAGGAGAGGATAAGTCCCCACCCCACGAAAACAATGTTCCCCATAGCCCTTGAAATTACTCAGTTGGAAGTGGAACGTGCCTTAATGGCTAACAAAGGGGGAAACGCGCCTGGCCCCAATGGAGTCCCAATAGACCTTTTTAAATGTAATGTGGACCTGTGGACCCCAATACTGACCAGGGTCCTGGAAGCCTCTTGTACAGTGGGGCTTGTAGAATCGTGGTCAGATTCAATCCTGGTCCCGATATTTAAGAAGGGGGATCGCCAGTGCCCCTCGTGCTACCATCCCATATCCCTGTTAGATTCTTTGGGTAAAGTAGCGGGACATATTATCCTTGAACATTTACAGCATTGGGCAGAGGATAAAAAGAAACTGTCAAACCTCCAATTCGGGTTCAGAAAGGGTCTGGGCACCATGGAACAAGCCCTTTTTTTGTCCCTCTTAATGTTTAAATACGTAAATGTAAAGGGTGGGAATTTGTATATGGCTTACGTAGATTTAACAGCAGCCTTTGACTGCGTAAGCCATTCTAAACTATGGACTATTTTAACAGAGATGGGGTAGAGCTTTCCTTGGTATTTTTTTTACGGGAACTGTATTCAAATGCTACGGCTGGGGTGAGGTTCGGCTTAGGAGGGGAACTTACGGCTTCAATCGGAGTGGAGAGGGTGTAAGGAAGGGCTGTGACCTGGTGCCCTTCCTTTTCGCATTCTATTCAAATGGCTTGGAACATGCCATGTTGGAAGGGTGCCAGGACCTACCCCTCATGAAAAAACTCCCAATACCTGCCCTACTCTACGCCGATGACGCCGTGATTATATCCCGAACCCCCTTAGAACTTCAATGTGCTCTTAATAGGTACCATAGTTATATGGCCAATTTAGACTTAAGAATCAATATTAAAAACCTTTGTAATGTCCTCAGGACCTAGACATAAGAAAATGAGGGACATTTTCATTGAAAACACTAAATTGGAGAACACGAACACGTACCCCAAACTAGGAATTTTAATTGATGACAAGTGCTCATGGAGGCAGGCAATAGAGGCTAGATAATTGCTTTTTATGAGGACCACAACTGCACTAGTCAATTTCGCACAGACGCTAGGAAAAAGGTCACTGGCGAAAATTATTCAAATTTATCAAGCAAGATGTATAAGCATCGAACCCTACGGGGCTGGGGTGTGGGGTTATGGAAAGGTGGATGCCCTTCAAAAAGTAGAGAAAGTTTTTTGAGATTTCTCCTCACTGTTGCTGCGAGGCTCTTTGACCTTTAGTTCTCACTTGGGATTGGGTTTGTCATACGTTACGACATAGTGAAACTTCAACCGATTCTTTTGGGGCATCGTCACTGGTCCTCTACTAAAACCGTTTTTATTCAAGGGCTCCTGAATGATTGTCTTTCTCTCGAAAATGCGCATAAGATTGGCTGGCTTTCATACATTAAAAATTTCTTGTATGATTTGGATTTTACCACAGCCCCACAACGATTTCAGAAATATCTAGAAAAGGGCTAAAAAAATTATGCTTGACACATTTGGAACAATTGCGATTGGCTACTGAGGCAAGTAAAAGTTCAGTTAAACACACCTTATCAATTCAAACCACTTTGGCCATACAGCCCTATTTAACTTTTAATTTGAGTGGTTATTGTTGACACGATTTAGAATGAACATATTCCATCGCCTGGTAACTTTTCCTAAAACAAATGATTGGTCAAAGAAGTTATCAATTTGCCCCTGTGACGAAGTATCCACTCAATCATTAATTCATGAGGTCTTATTTTGCAAATTTTATAAAGAAACAAGGAAGCACTGGGTAATTCCGATATTAAAAATCTTGGGTTTTCGACAATGCTGCCCAGCTTTCCTTGTTTTGTAATTTTGGGAGGAAGAGTGCATTGCAAAAAACATTGCACAATTTTTGAAGTCCTGTGTCAGACACAGGTCAAATTTAGAGTAGGATTTGTACTGTATAGATTGTGTAAGAACCTAGCTGTTTTCTTCTTGCTTGCCCTCCAATGTAGTTTTTGAATATCTTTTAATATTTAGTCTGCACTTTAGCACTTTATATTGTTGGTATGCTTGTCATTGATCAAATGTTTAAAATTTTTGAAAGATGAATTTGTAATCTTTTGTTTTAATGTAAATTTTAATAATGAACTTTTATGGTTTTTCTAACTTTGAAAACCGAATAAAGAATTTTGAATGAATTGAATGAATGGTTTTATGTAAGTAGGTGTGCGAACCGCGCACTGACAACATCTTTTATTATATAAAATAAAAATGGGCCATTTGCCACCTTTCCAAATGAAAAACACCTACACTTTACCACCATGTACCCACACCTCCTAGATTTACTTATACTTTTGTTGGTCCCATTGAATCTAGCATTGGTATAAAAAATGTATCTACTGTCCATGTGGTGTTTTTCCGTGAGCAAGTCAAATATGGATGTCTGAACAGCCATAGTGCATGCCACAACTTTGAACAGACTTATTTTGAGCAAAGGTCAAATCTTTCACCACAATCCAGAGTTGCTGAATCTGGCGGTGTCGCCCCTCAGGTCCTAAAATTTTAATACATACATCTGCTTGCAGAACGAATGAACTTTCTCAATGAATGGTCATTCTTTCTGCTAGCAGGCACTTAAGTAGCATTTCGTTCAGCCACAAGTGATTGCTATGCTGCTATTGGAATGTTTTTGTCCATCATTGTGCTTGTTTCTCGGTGGATCCTTTACATGTTACACCTTCAGGCATATGTACAATATCTAGTAGGTCTGCAAAAGGCAGCTTTGGCTTAACCCTCTAGCAATGTCAATTTGTCTGCAGTATCTGCATACTTAAACAAGGGGGTTGGTGTGAGAGGCTGCCCCCTTGTCCTTGCAATAACAAAGTTAGTCAAAGTACTATGCATGTTGTGCTCTTTTGTCCCTTATATAAGGATCCGAGAACTAGGTTTATTAAGCCTATTTTAAAGGGGAAGCAACCATGTAACTATAAAGAAGGTTATGACTACTTGTTATCTTTGTCATCTTCTGGAGTGTGTTGTGCTATGTTAAATTTCATACAAGTGTCTCTCCTGATTAGGAAACGATATGGTTAATTTGGCCTTAAGAACATTTTTGTTCATGCAGAATGTTGTATTGTGATTCTTATCTTTTTTGCTCCTTCTGATGGCCATTCTAGTATGAATATTTTATGAAATAACACCTGTTGATTTAAAGTAAACGGTATGGGCCTTATTTTCTGTACGTTTTGCCATGCTTTTCTACCTGTGAACATATTAATTAATGTTTTCTTACCAGTTCAATGTGTAATTTTAAGACTGCTTTCTTTTAAAATATTTCTAAATCATGTTTTGTAAAATGTTTTACTTTTATGATTCTTTTCTGAATCGAATAAAGTTTTTGAACTGAACCGCATACTTGAAAAGCAGACGCATCCTTAACATTTGGCAAAAAAACGGTCATTACAGAAGAAAGCCTATACACAGGAGCAAACTGTTATTTGCTTTCTTTGCCAATGCACTTCTGACTTCCTATATATAAAGAGATGTCGCAGGTGGATTGTATATCGAGATTTCCTATGCATGTGGAAATACTGTGCTCACTGACTTGATGCAGGTTCGTTACACTTGAAAGAAGGAAGCTAATGGGCCCTGCCTTAGTCATATTTTAGGCATATTTACAAAGCACTTTCTTGGTCATCTGAAGTCACTTTTCACAAAGCACTACTTCTCTGCAAGAGTGGCCTATGGCCTACAGTTGGCCCAGTAGCCAATATGGGACAAGCAGGAGGTGGTAATTCAGATGTGGCTACGTATCCATTTTCCACAAAAACATTCAATGCTTTGCCAAAAGGTTCTAAAGCTCTAGGCGTAAATTTAGATGTTGCTTGCTAGAGACCCTCTCTAGCAGCTGAAACTGACAAACTTTCCTTGCTAAGTCCATCCAGGAGAGGATGAGGTTACTGTATGGTCAAGGAGTGTTCTGCTGTCTGTAAAAAAATATATATATATATATATATATATATATATATATATATATATATATATATATATTATATAATATATGTGCTGCTTGCGCCACACACCAAAGTATCCTTTGAAACCTGTCTCAGGCCTCTGCTATTGCAGGGCCTGCGAGCGCAGTTTACTGCCGCTGTAACGTGGCACATAAAGTGGTTGCCACGTCTGTGACTCACCTTTTACTACATATCAGTCACCTCTAAGGTAGGCCCTAGCTATCACCATAGGCAAGGTAATACCAGAACCCCAGATTTTGCACTGAGATGTGTTTATCTCAATGCAAGATCCCTCCCAAAACATGCAATCGAAATCTGGGATATTCTGAATTCTGATAAACCGGATCTAGCCTTCATTACTGAGACATGGCTTGATAATCACAGCACCCCGGACATTGCAACGGCCCTCCCAGCTGATTATAAAATTCTCAATCTAAACAGGGAGAAAAAAAGAGAGGTGGGGTAGTTTTGTTGTTTAAAGACTCCTTCACTTGCAGACAAGAGGGGATCACACAGCCTAGCAGCCATGAAGCTATGGCATTCTCAGTGTCCATAAATACCAATATTCTTTTCGGTGGTGTTATCTATAATCCACCAGGCTGCACGTCTGACTTCAGTACTCAGCTTTTTGCGCAAATCTTGCCGGTCTGTCTGCATAACAAAAATATTTTGCTCCTGGGGGATTTTAACATTCACTATGATAATAGTAATATTCCCCTAGAAAAACAGTTAGTAGAGAATATGGACATTTTACAGCTGTCCCAGAGAATCGAACAACCAACACACAAGGCTGGACACATCTTAGATCTGATGTTCTCCAATATAAGTTCAATTCTCATCAAAGGGATAAAATCATTGACTTGGACAGATCACTCCATGATTGAGTTCAACATTCATCTACCGGTCAAAAACACCAGACTTCCTAACCCGGCAGCGACACAAAATAGGAGTTGGAAATTTTTTACAGTAGAAGCTTTTCAGCAACATTTCACCTACTCCCATTGAGTAAAAACTAACATCAACGAAGAAATAGACCATCTCCAGAACCATATCATGAATGCATTGGAACATTGTTCAATGCCTCTCTCTAATATCAAACCCAGGCGTACTACGTCAGAAAATTGGTATGGGCCAAAATTAAAGACATTAAAAAGGAAATGCACATCGCTTGAACACAAATGGAAATTAATAAGAACTCAAGACACCAGACTGGCATACAAGAAAGAACTGATACTATACACCAAAGCCATTAGGAAAGCAAAGATGGAATACTTTTCTCGCAGAATAACAGAAAATAAAAACTCGTCTAAAGAACTTTTCAAATTAGTTAAAGAACTATGCAGTCCCACCAGCCTCTCACCAAATTTGACTCTCACAAGTAGGCTGCGATAAAATGAATGACTTTTTCTGTGAGAAAATAGACACAATTTATTCGTCATTTTCCAACTTTAAACCGGATGGTTTAGAGGCCCATGAGTTACCCATCTCTCAGATCAGTTGTTCCAGCTTTGGCCCATTCTCAGAAAAAGAAGTGGGTAAAGTTATGCTAGAAATTAAATCAGGCTCCCTATTGGACCCATGTCCCCACCATATTTTTTCGCAACGCGCCCCTATAATCTGCCCAGCAGTAGCTCAAGTGCTGAACCACTCGCTAGAAGCTGCGGAATTACCAACCAGCTGGAAAAATGCCATAGTCACCCCTCTTCTAAAAAAAGCAGGCTTAGACATCAATAATCCTGCCAATTAGAGACCCATATCTCAGCTACCCTATCTATCTAAAGTTCTAGAAAAACTGGTTAACAGGCAATTATCCAGTTTTCTAGAAACCAATAACTTATTAGGTATCTCACAAATAGGTTTCAGGGCTCACAACAGCACGGAGACCACACTCTTGTCCGTGCTGGATAATATCAGAATGCAGGTAGATCAGGGGAAAACAGTTGCCTTGATATTATTGGATCTCTCGGCCGTGTTTGATACCGTTCCACACAATCTGCTTCTAAGAACTTTGGCAGCAAAAGGTATCCGGGACAGAGCATTGGGGTGGTTGCAATCATTCCTGTCGGACAGAACCCAATCAGTGCGCATGGGTAACTTTTCATCCCCGCACCGGAACATCAAATATGGGGTCCCACAGGGGGCCTCATTGAGCCCAACGTTGTTTATCGTTTTTGTGTCTTCCCTGGCAGCGATAGGAAGAAAGTGGGGTGTCAAAATCTGTTCCTACGCAGACGACACCCAACTAACTGTAATCCTGGATGATAAGAACGACCCCAAGGATAGGCTGATAAATTGTCTCACCGAACTGTCTGACTGGATGTAGAGCCATTGTCTAAAACTGAACGCAGACAAATCAGAGATATTGCTGTTCGGTGGACACACTCAACTGTGGAACAACAGCTGGTGGCCAGTATCCCTGGGTACCCCCCCAATTCTGACACTAACAGCAAGGAATTTGGGAGTAATAATCGACACCACACTGTCTATGAAATCTCACGTAGCTACAATATGCGGCAAAGGTTTTGCCATGTTAAAGATGCTCAGAAGAGTCTTCCCCTGGATTCCCATAGAATGTAGAAGGATCCTGGTTCAGTCATTACTGATGAGCAGGCTGGACTACGGAAACTCCTTGTTTGTAGGCATGGCAGATTATCTCTTCACCAAATTACAATTAGTGCAGAACGCGGCGGGCAAGGGCCATATGCAAGAAAAGAAAGTTTGACTCAGCCAAGAGCTGCCTACGAGAGCTCCACTGGCTGCCAATGAGGCAGAGAGCAACTTTCAAAATGATGTGTATAACACACAGAGCACTGCACAACACAGGCCCACTTATCCTTGGAAATAGGATTCAGTTCTATGCACCAACTAGAAAACTCCGCTCTTAATTCGCGGCTAGAGCAGAAACTACTCGAGTGAAGAGAGCCAGGATGGGAGAGCGAGCTTTCTCCCACATAGCTGCAACCAAATGGAACGAATTGCCCATGGCTCTCAGACTTATGGAAGGCCACCTGGCGTTTAGGAAACATCTGAAAACCTACCTGTTCCCGAAACCAGACTAAAATGATATTACCAATGATAAACCATCACTCATTATAGCTGCTACAGCGCTGTGATATCCAACCCAGGATGATTGTTAGTGCTTTATAAGAAAATAATAACATAACATAACAAGGTGCGCTTTAGGTAAAAGGTAGGACATGTGCCTTAACTGTGCGGCATGTCCTGGTAGTGAAAAATGAGCCATTTTGGTTTCTCACTACTGTGAGGCTGCCCTCTCATAGGAATGCATTGGGGATTCCTTGATATGTGTTTCAGTTGTAATCCCTGACATGAGAGAAGTAGTGTGATCAAATTTGGCATGTTTAAAATAGTGGAAATAAATGCAGTGTAATGATGTTTGCAGATTTATTATCACTATTTTAGATATGCCACTTTTAAAAGTGGGCATTTCTGTCTGCTATGTGTCTTTGTGCCTGTCTGTTGTGTATTGCATGTCTGGCTCTGGAGTGACAGGGGCTGGGAAGGTACAGTGGCTCCAGAGAGGTTGGGTGAGTCATCACTAGGCTGAATAGGCCGATCTGCATTTGGAGTGGTGGGAGGAGTAGCACCTGGGCCTGAATAGGACTGTGCCTGCCTTCCACAATGCTGGCTCTGCCCCCCTGTGGTGTGTCTGGGGCCAGAGCCCACAGTAACAAATCAGAATGTTGGGCACTGTAAATAAAATATTAAGTGCCCCGCAGAACTGGTTTAGGCCGGGCACAGAGCCCTGTGTCATGGGGAGAACAAAGAACATGGGGTGTATAAATATTCGGTCTGTGACCCCATGTAAGTGTGCTGGAGAAACTTTTGGTTACCTGCTGGAGCCGAAGGACTGCTGGGTTGAAGGAACTGTCGTGGGACCCAGCTGCTTTCTCCTGGGTGTCCCTACGTACTGGCCTGTCTGTGTCCACCTCTGCCCCTCTGAACTAGGGACCTAGCGCCTCGTGAGTGATGCATTCTTTATTGTCCCTAGGAGCCCGAAAAGGGGTTCGACTTTGCAACTGGTAGGGCACTGTCACACCTTGGCAGAAGAGCCACAGACCAGGAAGAAAGGCGGCTGTTGCCTGGCTGTGGGCGAGGCTCCTGTGGTGATGAGAGCCCTGCATGCTTCTAAGAACCTGAGGAGGGGACTTCAACTTTGCCCAGGAAGAGTGCGAGACGAGCACTCTGTGGTTACCTTTTCCTGAGCCCAAGAAGAGGGCTCCAGCTCTGCTCATTCTGAGCGATTAGAATGGAAGTCAGGCGAAGAGAGCCTGACCTGGGGCATGGCTAGCAGCCGGAAAGCAGAGCATGGAGACCCGGTGGAAGCCAGGCAAGGATTGAGCCTGGTTGTGGGCATGGCCCACACATGAAGGAGAGACTCAGTCGAGCCTGATTTCAAGCGGGAGCCTACCTCGCTTTCGTGGGTGCAAAAGGAGGGGACCGGAGCCTCGCCGGCTCCCTGCTGAAGTTCTCGATTTCCCGGTTACCTGAGAAGCCCAGGTGAGTGGGGCCTGTACAAGCGCACTGTGGTGCCCAGGGTATGCTTACAGCTACACCGCCAGATCGCGGGTAGCTGCAAACGAGGAGGAGAAGCCCCGGTGAGGGTGGCTCACAAAGGCACACTGTTGGTGCAGGCTTGTTTCACAACTGCGCCGCCGGATTGTAGGCAGCTGCATTATGGGGGGCATTTAGTTTCTGTGGAGAGAGACTGGTGAGTTGCACCTCACCCCCATTTCGGTACAGGCCTGTTGGGGGCAGTACTCTGCTGCATCGGCAGTCTGGTGGCCAGTCCAAAGGCCACATGCTAGTAGACCCCTGACTTTAGGACAGAGGGCATTACGGGGAAGCCCAAGACAGGCCCCTGAGGAAGGCCAGTCGGTTTGGGGTTCATCCTGTGTTTTGGAGGAGCGTAAGGCCCTGAGGTTATGTGTACACCTTACTAGTGTTACTGTGGTGCACTGGTAATTTTGGATGTATGCCTGATATGTTTTATGCATAATGTGTTTATGCCAAGTACAGTGTTTACTAGTAGTTACTGGTTATGTTCCAACTTGCATGTTCCAATGGTTATGGCAGTGGCCCGATTGGCCCTGTAATGTATATAATCCCCTGTAAAGAAATACCTAGTGCCACAGTGTATATATGTGATTATGCTCTAATGTGTTTTATGAGTAATACAAAGGCTATTTTTATATAACCTTGTGTGGAGTTTCTTTTATGGTGTGCCTAATGTGTTCCTGCTGTGTGTGTGTTGCGCAAACGCTTTACACATTGCCTCTGGGATAGGCCTGACTGCTCGTGCCAAGCTACAAAGAGGTGAGCAGGGGTTATCTTTAGCATTTATCTCCCTTGCCCTACTAGAGTGGTGGTTTCTGCCTGGCCTCGGTGCATGCCCTAGCCAACTAGAAATCCCATTTCTAACAGTTACTAAAAGACGTGTCTGGTTAGTTTCTGTATCCCTTACCTCAATTTGTCTATAGCAGCTCTGTACTACCGGTCCAGTACGGAGGAATGAAGAGGATTCCTTTTCCCCTTCCCAACCATTATGTTTTGCCATTCCTGATTATGTTGCCTTGGTGCATGTTGCCAGAAAATAAATATGGGCTAGAAAGCAGTTGGCAGGCCTAGTCATGTCTTCTATTGCTCATTTAACCTCTAAAGAAATTCTTGCAGACAGCTCACCTAGCCAAGGGACACCTCTCATTAACTGATTTATGTGTGGCTCTAATTTGATGGTTAATTATATGCATTCGTCCTGCCTTAAGAGATACAGTTTCACAGACGGGTGGGGATTCACTTATGGCTTTTCATGCACTGATATATTGATTTGATGAACTCCTGTGACACAACCCCCCTGGATTGAAAGATTGTGTTAAATAGCCGTCTCTAAGATTAGCACCTTCAGCCCTTGTCTTATAAAATGTCAACTCTTCTTACACAAGGACATTGTGACCATACGAGCTCTATCGTTCATTCCAAAAAAAGACTCAGAATCCCATCTAAATTAGAAATGGTTCTCCAAAGTTAACCTCCTACATCCTGTTTTGGGGACAGGTTACAGAATGTACCTGTTTCCTGATCACATATTAAATTTTCTAAGAATCCTTCCAGAGTTTTTGATTATTTTCCTTCTGTAGACTTCCTTCGTCCCTCCAAGCAAAAAAAGGAGGAGGAAACCGCCATCTTAAAGTGCCAAACTCCTTGTGTTTGAAAGGGTCCCTAGGTTCAAGCAGTTAATATTCTTCGGCCAACTAGTATTCAACCCACCACTGCAAAAATAGTATTGGCTTTTCTATGACATACTCATTGGCGTCACATAATATGGCAACTTGGGCTGCTGAAATTCAAAATATTGATGATGTGAATCGCTCCATCTAGGTGGGCCCCACTGGAAATAACTTGCAGAAATTTCACTGATCAAAGTTTTTTTTCAATCGAAAAGAGCCTTTCATTATCAAATTAAAATTTCTCAAAGCTATGACTTAGTTTCCAATAAAGGTAAACTACTTCAAGTAGAGACGATTCAATATGAATTAATTTTGCATTTCAAGAAAATATTCGTATCATCCCAAATGGCTTTCGGCCTTGCATTCTTCTGCGGATATAACTCACAACTGAAAACTGAACACAAAAAATACAGCTCCTAAGAGTTAAAGAAATGTGCATAAAAACAGCGGAACATTATTAGTTTTGTACACAACCCATAAAAATACAGACCAGCTAATTACCACGAGTAATATGCTTAAAATGAACAAGTCATCACAAAACTGAGTCAATCGTTATCATGCATGTACATCAAATGCAGACCAGATTGAATAAAAAAGTCAGCGATATTTCACGAATAAGAAAGTCGGTCATTGTGCATGTGTTGCGTGTGTTTAATCTTGCTGAACTAATTTATCTTATTGCTTACTGGTATATCATGTGTAAGGCTCCCAGTTTTTCGTTTTTACAGATTTTATAGATACAATGCAGACACAAAACAATCTATTTTCTGTCTGTATTTATTTTTAAAAGCGATAAGGTACAGAAAATTGTCCTTGTAATACTCCTTGTCAAGCAGTTGGAAAACGTGGATTTTAAAACAGGATGCGATTCACTTAAATACAGGCATATGTTAACATATATTTGTGTATAATACTAATAATTTACCTGTTGGTGTAATGTTTTGTGGTATTTGGCTGCTTAATTTGCATCAATGACGGGCATCAAAGTATGAGTGCATGTTTACCTGCTAAATGAAGGAGGAAATATACAATTTTACTACTCCATCAATTCTCCAAACATAAAATAAATATGGATAAATATCAATAAAATGGTCAAACAATAAAAATGGATAAACACGGACAGAAATGTTAAGAAAATAAATACCATAAATGCGGGAGCCATAATCATGTGTTAAAGGGAGCAGCTGTTCTCTTGTTGTTCAGAAACACTTCAATAACTTACCCCCACTACTGACAGAACCTAGAAACCTTTGCACCATCTTTTAATATTCTCGTTCACAATGCACGCAGAGAATTGTAAATGTGGGGAGATTAAGTGATTTACCAAGAATGCTGAGCGGAGTCCAGGACTTGAACCTGGTTCCCCAGTCAACAGCTCTGGCTGATAAGCCACATCTACTGTTAACCTAGCCTCCTTACAATTTAATAGATTGCGTGTTAAAAGCACCTCTAACGTTTTAAATCTAATGAGGTGGGTGGCCAGGTGACTTTGTTGGGTACTGTACACACTATTTATGGCGGGACCTAAGACCAGGCAGGCCAATTTTAGGGTTTGTGGGCCACGGGCAGCACAGAAACAGGGTTAATAAGTAGAAATCAAGATGAGGGTAGCTCTGGTAAGACCTTGCAGAAACTAAGCAGCTAGATCTCATGTGTGCCAAGGTGTACAGGTCCTGGCAAGTTCCTATTGTGGGGCAATGCAGCAGGGTTAAAGTCCATGAGTACAAATATATTCATACATTGACAAATACCATAATTTCTCTCAAAAAGAGAAAAAAGGAAAAGAAAACAAAAGAGAGGGAGAAGATAAAATAATAAAAAGAAATAAAGGAAAAAAAGAAAACAGTGTTACATATCCAGATTACACATTAGTCCCAGATACCAGTAGCCAATAGTTGCAGAAGACTAATCCCAACTAATCTTGATATAGCTTCTTCTGTTTAGCGAATAGGAATGTAATCGTTGTGACTATAAAATAATAATATATTAGAATAACACAGACAGAAGGGTACAATTTCATATCTCCATATAATTCATAACTGCCCCCCATATCTGGGAACCTAATTTCCTTTTCCGTCTGCCTTTCACAGCATAGAGGCTATATTCTAAATTAAAAGTTGATCGAAACATTACCGGCCATAACTCAAAAGATGGGGGGTCCTTTTGTAGCCACATTGATGCGATACAAAGCCTTGCAACAGCAGTAGCCAGAAATATCAGATATACAAAATGTGTGGGTAAGATATCAGCTGTCGATCCCTTTTCAACTCCCAACAGAACCTGGGTGGCAGATAATCATATAGGCATCCCCAGAATCTCAGCCAAAAATTTCTCAATGTGCCCAATAAACGTGGATAAGTGCCTACATAAATAAAATACATGTACAATATCAGCAGCTTGAGTCCCACAGCGAAAACACTTAGCCCCAGCCACACAGCCCCAATCAGACAATTTGGCTGGTGTGTAATATAAATTGAACAGTTTTAAAATGTTGGGTGTGTAAATTTGCTGACATAAATAGTCGCCCAGCTAATTCTACGGAAGTCTCTAATTGAATGCCCTGACACCCCAATCGGTTGTCCCATTTAAGATTTTGAGCTTCCAAATCATTATCTAATGTATCCAACTTTAGAGCATATAATGTACTCAAGTCAATCAAGTGAGCTCACCTGCCCCGGGAACATCGATGCCAGTAAGTGAAATTGCTAGCACTTTATCAAGTACTATATTAAGCAATATTGAGGGGTCATCTACTGCACACAATGTAGAGACTACTACCTTAGAAGAGTTGGATATGGGTAAGTGCGTGCAAGAAAAGATGAGCGATATAGATGGAGACTCGGCAGGTTCAGGTGGAAAATTTTATTCCATGTCGGACCTTTCAACTGTCTCGGAAAATGTTTCAGAGAATGACAACGAGGATAATGGCAATGACAGTCTGAGTGTAACTGGGGACTGGGGGGACGAGATGGATTCGGGTTTAGGTGCGGATGATTTCCACTTGGAGCAATTTCCAAACCAAGAGACCGTGAGGAAGCTACAAGAACATGGGGAGCATGATACGAGGACACCACTGGTCCAGCCTATATGGGATAGCGCACCTGGTACACATTCTGCCCAGCTAGGAGTAGCTGTTGGTAACCCTTGTAGTGAGATAACGCTGAATACAATTTATGAAATTATAATGGCCTATAGGGAAGAGACAAAGGCAGAAAACTTACGTACACAGGGGGCAGTGCGTAAACTGCAAAACACTCCGTCGTATCGTAAAGTCTTGGGCTGAGATAACTACAAGGGTCGTGGAGGCTGAGGAACGTATTTCTGGGATAGAAGACTCATTGGTAAAACAGCAGGCGGCCATTACGGAGCTACAAAAGACTAAAGTGGACATTGATTGGAATATTACATATATGGAAAATAGATCAAGACGTAATAACCTCTGTATCTTGAGTGTACCTGAAAAGCGGGAGGGTGATGATGTCAGACAATTTGTAGTGGAAATGTTTAAGGAGGCCTTCCCTGATCTAAAAGACTGGAATTGGGAGACGGAAGTTATTCGGGCGCATAGATTCCTCTTTACTATACGTCCAAGAGGGGGTGGGTCTGACGGAAAAGTACACCCTCGTGCAATTCTAATATGTTTAAACAACTATTTGCTATCTGAAGCACTATACGATCTTGCAAGACCTGACAAGCGGCGGTCAGGCAAGGGATGTGAATTTTTTGTGCGTCCCGATTTTTGTCCTGCTACAGTGCAGCAAAGGTGGAGGCTGCGGCAACTAATAACAGCTTTTCAGGGTAAAGGAGGGCAGGGCTTTCTACTAAATCCAGCCAAGTTAAAAGTTATCTTTAAGGGAACCACTAAGTATTTTACTTCAGAGATAGCCGCACAAGATCATTTGAAGGCAATAACAAATGATTAAGTGACAGCAAAGGATTAGTTAGTTCATCCCTTGTGATGAGCCAGCAGGATAGTTGTAAAAGGTGTGAATACCAGGGATGTAGTATTGAAGGGTTGTGCAACGGGTTTTGCGACGGGTGGCCGCGGTGAGGGTTGCGGGGGGGCAGCTCACAAACACTCCCCATCACCGAGGACATGGTCCTTACGCCTTTTTTTTGGGTTGGGGGGTTGTCTGGGTTTGGGTAGGGGTGGGGGGTCTGGGGTGGGTGGAGGGGGGAGGGTGGGAGGGTCTCGGTGAGAAAAAGGAAAATAAGTCATGAGTACATTTTTTTGAATAAACAACAGGTGAATGTGGCACAGGGACAAAATGTATGGAGAAGAGATGTCGGATAAAGGGATTAGACTGGGCTCTCTGAATGTTAGGGGCCTAAATCACCACAATAAAAGTCAACGGGTGGCAAGTGAATTACAGATGCTTCAGTGCGATTTAATGTGTCTCCAGGAGACCCCTATTACATGGGCCAAGAGAAAAGTGTTAGCAGAGCTGGGGTATAAGGTCTTGATATGTACTGAACAATCGATTACATCAAAGGGGTAGCTATTTTGGCAAAAACACAGATTGTCACCTCTGGTAGAACATTAGCCAACAAGTATGGAAGATGGTATGTAGCCGAGTGTGTTTTGGGAACATTTAACTTTACAATATGTTCTATTTATGGCTCAAATAGTGATGACAGAGGTCTTAGATTTACTTAATGTTGAGCTGGCGCAAAGGCCAACACTGCTAATAATGTGTGGCGATCTTAATATTCATCTTGCTGCTAACTGTGTTGGCAATTCAAATAATAGATATAAAGGTAGAAAGCCAAAAGTATACAAGGATCTTCAATCATTTGTTGAAGCACGTGGCCTGGTTGATGCCTGGGCTTTTTTAAGGGGAGAAAGCCCAGGGTATACTTTTTATTCATGCCCGCATCAAAAACTGGTGAGGCTGGATTATTTTTTTGCTTCATCCCATCTCTTGAAGGTTGCGAAGATACAAGTTTTTCCGAGGGTTACTTCAGACCATGGCCCCCTTGTACTGACTCTGGCTAGTGTTTGAATACCCTACAGACCGCGTTGTTTTTCATTTGATAGGAAATTACTATTAGAAGAAAAGTTCATTATCTATATGAATAAATGGATTGAGGATTTTTTTCGGATTAACTGTGGGAGTGCATCTGTAGGATATGTGTGGGACGCTTTTAAAGCGGCCTTTAGGGGTGAAGGTATTAGCTATGGTCTGTATAGGCAAAAACAACTTGGGTGTATCTTGCAGGCACTGTACCACGCACTGAGGTACGCAGAAGAAAAGCTCATGCTGGCTATACATGATGGGGTAAATATTGGAGATTTTGCAGAAGAAGTTGCTAGGTGCAAGGCCAAAGTAAATTTGCACTGGAGTCAGGAGGCAGCTACAAAGCACCTAGTGAATCAACAAATGAATTATGAATACGGAGAGGCAAGTGGCCGATGTTTGGCACAAAAGGTGATAGTTAAGGAGCAGCTCAGAGAATTAGGGTAGTTTCTGATTTGAGGGGGAATCGGGTAGATACTGAAGTGGGGATATTAGAGGTTTTTAACGATTATTATGAAGTGCTGTATTCTGGAGTAGTATACGATCCGCAAAAGGCTGAGCCTCTGCTACAACGTTTTTGTGAGTGGAATTTAGATGAGAGTGAGGCGGAGAAGCTCGAGGCACCTATAACTCGGGATGAACTAGAAAAGGCTATAAATGAATTAGCAAATGGGAAGGCAGCAGGGCCTGATAAAATACCGTTGGAGGTGTACAAAACTTTCTTTGGTGTCCTGCAGGGGTATCTGTTAGAAGTATGTAGAGAGGCTCAGGCTGGCTCATCTCCGTCAACCTGGGACGAGGCAAACATTATTGTCTTTGTGAAAAAAGATAAACCTCCAGAAATTCCTACTTCATACCGACATATATCTCTGCTGAATGCAAATGGCAAAATATATTTGAAATTACTAGTGATTAGACTTGCAGGGGTAGTAACAAAACTGGTATCAATTCGACAACATGGTTTTATACCTAAGCGGGGAACAACAAATCATGTTACTAAAGTAATAACACTTTTGGGTTATGCAAATTGTAGAGGGGAACCATTTAGACTTATTTTATTAGATGCCGAGAAGGCTTTTGATCGTGTTGCTTGGGGGTTTCTGTGGGCGGTGATGTGTCGACGAGGGTTTAAACAGCTTTTTCTTTCTGCTATACAAACACTTTACCGCTAGCCAGTTACTAGGATTTGTATAATGGGTCTTGAGTCTAAGCCATTTTTAATTTCGCGTGGCACAAGACAAGGATGTCCTTGTTCCCCTTTATTATTTTCTCTTTATATTGATCAATTGGCGGTACAGTATGGGGCAGCTTCCGGCTATAAATTAAACTCCACAAAGACACAAATCTTATGCACTAATATACAAGCATTTCTGGATCCAAGGGTAGTGGAGGAAGTGGTATGTTTGGGGATCAGGATTCGGGTCTGTTTAAGGGCATTGGTCGAATCTAATTGGGGCGGTTGGTATCAGAGAATTGGAAACAGTTGGATCGCTGTGAGTGCCTCCATCTGACAATGGTTGAATGACGCAATGTTCTAAAAATGCTGATCTTGCCGAGAATATTATATTTCTTTAGGACAGTCCCCTTAGAGATCTAGCAAAGCAGCCTTGCTTTGTTACAAATGTTCTGTGCCAGATTTGGGCGCAGGGCAACGCGCATAGAGCAATGCGGTATATGGTTCTACCCAGGGAACAGGGGGGTTGGGAAGTTCCCGATTTCACGCTGTATTACTTCGCATGTATGATGCAACACATGAATATACTTTTGACTGGGGTTGAACCAGCAACAAGGGCGGAATCCCCTTCGATCTATCAAATGTTAGGTAGTGATGCCAAAAATTGATTGTTTATCAATGTGGGTGGAAGCTACTACAAGCGCACTCGATTTAAGGTCATCATTGCTGCTTACAAAGTATGGACAGTGGTTAAAAAAAGTACGGGGTGGAGAAGATATCATGGTATATGCCATTAACTATAACCACCCTTTTTCCATCGGTCTTTTGTGACCGGATGATGTTGAAATGCAGGGATAAAGGGGTGTGTACAGTTAGTGATTTATTTTTGGTAAATGACTTGAAATCATTTGACCAATTAAGTGACCAATTTCATTTACCTCGGGCTGACTCCTTTAAATATTTACAAATTTGAGATTATTTTGTTAAAACCCGATGGAAAATTCAAACAAATCCCCTCGTAGAGACAGTTATGCAGCAGGGTTATATTGCATCTTGATAAGACTATACTTTGGGTGACCCTCCTCATGGAGATTACTGTCTCACTCACTGTTCCCATTGTCTTGTAGAAGAGTCCAAGCTAGTTGCCAGGAGCTTACATGGTAGTGGTGTCTGAGTTGAAGTGCAAACAATAAGTACGTTTCTTAACCTGTTAAAAATGAATGTATGCTACAGGATGGAGTTAGCAGAAGTGTCTTATTTACATGTTTCTGCGTAGAGTAAAAGGCATTGGTATTCCTTGGATCCCAATGGCCCTAGCATTCCAAATATTTACAAAAGCCTTCACGCTTTCTATCCTATGCTAATATGGCTCCATTAAAAATAATACAATTTCTTGGAGAGATAGTTTTAGTTCCTCTAGGGAATGGTCAATGATGCCACCCAGAGCCAAGAGTGACGAGGATTCTTTGCCAGATATCCCTCACAGAGACAAGGATGTGCATTAACACGAAATGTGACAAAAAACCATTGTTTATGGCATGGGTTCACTTTTGCTGTAATATTGTCTGCAACCAGTCTGAATGCACCAGATCCTACAGCGGGGATCTGTTCCCGCAAATTTGCTCGAGAAAGCTTGACTCTCCCAAGAGCTACTCAAATGTATGCAAGATTTCTACCTGGGGTCCGATTCTGATCCTGGAAAAAAAACGTCCGTACGATTTTTATCCGAAGCCATCGCCGTACGATTCGTACCCGTCCATCCGAGTCGCGTAGTACGATCCGTATTTCGTCAATCCGTTTGAATTGTCGTGATCGGTACGTATTGCAGGGCTGAAACAGTGAACCGTACGACTCGTACACCTGCCGTACGACCCGACGAGTACGATCCGGACCGGGGAATCAGGACGCGATTCGTACGGTCCATGTCTTGTAAGGGCGATTCGTACGGAAATGCGCACAGCGAACATGGGGTACGGTGCGTACACCCCAAAATCGCGAGGTACGGCGCTTATCACCCATGATCACAGGGGTACGCGCCGTACCCCAGCGATCATGGGGGGTATGCGCCGTACCCGGGGGGGCCGTTCCGTCCCTGTTTGGGGGCGAACTCTGCTTTTAGGGCTGTTTTCAGCTATCGTAGGAAAAGGGTCCCGAGACGAATCGTACTTGCTGGGTCGGAAAAAGCAGCCACAAACTGTACAGATGTCGCGTACAGCGGGTTCCGAGGGAGATTCGTGCAGAGATTCAAGTTGTACGGTCTTTGTACAATTCGTACGGAGTTCTGCTCCTGGTACGAATCGTACTTTGTCGTACGTTCGGGGGACGTTGCAGGGTACGATTTGTACGGGAAAAATGCTCTGAACGGCTATTCGGGGCAGTTTATCCAGAATCGGAATCGACCCCCTGGTGTATTCCAAACCGATAATGCACCCAATGAAACACTTCTTCGTTGCTGTGCAAAGGTTTCTATCCCTGATGATGAAACACCGGCAATGCACGGGGTTCCAGCGCTGGCAGTGCTTCCCACTTCTGTGTTAGAGAAGTTGGGTAAGCCTGCTGTACGACCAAGCAGCGGTAAAGTATTGCCCCATAAAATGCTGGGTAAAAATTGGAGTGACTTTGTATGTATTTGTAGCAAAACTGCTAGCTACAGAAGTCTTTTTTTGCTGTTTTTATATGGCGCAAACTTGGTCCAGGGGCATTAGAGCGTTTTACATGAGCACCAGATTACATTACACAAGGTCATATTCCTTTTCTTTTTTTTTTGCTGTGGGGAGATTAAGTGATTTACCAAGAATGCTGAGCGGAGTCCAGGACTTGAACCTGATTCCCCAGTCAACAGCTCTGGCTGATAAGCCACATCTACTGTTAACCTAGCCTCCTTACAATTTAATAGATTGCGTGTTAAAAGTACCTCTAACGTTTTAAATCTAATGAGGTGGGTGGCCAGGTGACTTTGTTGGGTACTGTACACACTATTTATGGCGGGACCTAAGACCAGGCAGGCCAATTTTAGGGTTTGTGGGCCACGGGCAGCACAGAAACAGGGTTAATAAGTAGAAATCAAGATGAGGGTAGCTCTGGTAAGACCTTGCAGAAACTAAGCAGCTAGATCTCATGTGTGCCAAGGTGTACAGGTCCTGGCAAGTTCCTATTGTGGGGCAATGCAGCAGGGTTAAAGTCCATAAGTACAAATATATTCATACATTGACAAATACCATAATTTCTCTCAAAAAGAGAAAAAAGGAGAAAAAAAAAGAGAGAGAGAAGATAAAATAATAAAAAGAAAAAAAGGAAAAAAAGAAAAAGAAAACAGTGTTACATATCCAGATTACACATTAGTCCCAGATACCAGTAGCCAATAGTTGCAGACAACTAATCCCAACTAATCTTGTTATAGCTTCTTCTGTTTAGCGAACAGGAATGTAATTGTTGTGACTATAAAAGAATAATATATTAGAATAACACAGACAGAAGGGTACAATTTCATATCTCCATATAATTCATAACTGCCCCCCATATCTGGGAACCTAATTTTCTTTTCCGTCTGCCTTTCACAGCATAGAGGCTATATTCTAAATTAAAAGTTGATCGAAACATTACCGGCCATAACTCAAAAGATGGGGGGTCCTTTTGTAGCCACATTGATGCGATACAAAGCCTTGCAACAGCAGTAGCCAGAAATATCAGATATACAAAATGTGTGGGTCAGATATCAGCTGTCGATCCCTTTTCAACTCCCAACAGAACCTGGGTGGCAGATAATCATATAAGCATCCCCAGAATCTCAGCCAAAAATTTCTCAATGTGCCCAATAAACGTGGATAAGTGCCTACATAAAGAAAATACATGTACAATATCAGCAGCTTGAGTCCCACAGCGAAAACACTTAGCCCCAGCCACACAGCCCCAATCAGACAATTTGGCTGGTGTGTAATATAAATTGAACACTGTTTTAAAATGTTGGGCGTGTAAATTTGCTGACATAAATAGTCGCCCAGCTAATTCTAAGGAAGTCTCCAATTGAATGCCCTAACACCCCAATCGGTTGTCCCATTTAAGATTTTGAGCTTCCAAATCATTATCTGATGTATCCAACATTAGAGCATATAATGTACTCAAGTCAATCAAGTGAGCTCTCCTGCCCCGGGAACATCGATGCCAGTAAGTGAAATTGCTAGCACTTTATCAAGTACTGTATTAAGCAATATTGAGGGGTCATCTACTGCACACAATGTAGAGACTACTACCTTGGAAGAGTTGAATATGGGTAAGTGCGTGCAGGAAAAGATGAGCGATATAGATGGAGACTCTGCAGGTTCAGGTGGAAAATTTTATTCCATGTCGGACCTTTCAACTGTCTCGGAAAATGCTTCAGAGAATGACAACGTGGATAATGGCAATGACAGTCTGAGTGTAACTGGGGACTGGGGGAACGAGATGGATTTGCGTTTAGGTGCGGATGATTTCCCCTTGGAGCAATTTCCAAACCTAGAGACAGTGAGGAAGCTACAAGAACATGGGGAGCATGATACGAGGACACCTCTGGTCCAGCCTATATGGGATAGCACACCCGGTACACATTCTGCCCAGCTAGGAGCAGGTGTTGGTAACCCATGTTGTGAGATCACGCTGAATACAATTTATGAAATTATAATGGCCCATCGGGAAGAGACAAAGGCAGAAAACTTACCTACACAGGGGGCAGTGCGTAAACTGCAAAACACAGTCCGTCGTATCGTAAAGTCTTGGGCTGAGATAACTACAAGGGTCGTGGAGGCTGAGGAACGTATTTCTGGGATAGAAAACTCATTAGTAAAACAGCAGTCGGCCATTACGGAGCTACAAAAGACTAAAGTGGACATTGATTGGAAGATTACAGATATGCAAAATAGATCAAGACGTAATAACCTCCGTATCTTGGGTGTACCTGAAAAGCGGGAGGGTGATGATGTCAGACAATTTGTAGTGGAAATGTTTAAGGAGGCCTTCCCTGATCTAAAAGACTGGAATTGGGAGACGGAAGTTATTCGGGCGCATAGATTCCTCTTTACTATACGTCCAAGAGGGGGTGGGTCTGCCGGAAAAGTACACTCTCATGCAATTCTCGGGGAGAAAAAGGAAAATAAGTCATGAGTACATTTTTTTGAATAAACAACAGGTGAATGTGGCACAGGGACAAAATATATGGAGAAGAGATGTCGGATAAAGGGATTAGACTGGGCTCTCTGAATGTTAGGGGCCTAAATCACCTCAATAAAAGGCAACGGGTGGCAAGTGAATTACAGATGCTTCAGTGCGATTTAATGTGTCTCCAGGAGACCCATATTGCATGGGCCAAGAGAAAAGTGTTAGAAGAGCTGGGGTATAAGGTCTTGATATGTACTGAACAATCGATTACATCAAGGGGGTAGCTATTTTGGCAAAAACACAGATTGTCACCTCTGGTAGAACATTAGCTGACAAGTATGGAAGATGGTATGTAGCCGAGTGTGTTTTGGGAACATTTAACTTTACAATATGTTCTATTTATGGCTCAAATTGTGATGACAGCGGTCTTAGATTTACTTAATGTTGAGCTGGCGCAAAGGCCAACACCGCTCATAATGTGTGGAGATCTTAATATTCATCTTGCTCCTAACTGTGTTGGCAATTCAAATGATAGATATAATGGTAGAAAGCCAAAAGTATGCAAGGATCTTCAATCATTTGTTGAAGCACGTGGCCTGGTTGATGCCTGGGCTTTTTTAAGGGGAGAAAGGCCAGGGTATACTTTTTATTCATGCCCGCATCAAAAACTGGTGAGGCTGGATTATCTTTTTGCTTCATCCCATCTCTTGAAGGAAGCTAAGATACAAGTTTTTCCGAGAGTTACTTCAGACCATGGCCCCCTTGCACTGACTCTGGCTAGTGTTTGAATACCCTACAGACCGCGTTGTTTTTCATTTGATGGGAAATTACTATTAGAAGAAAAGTTCATTATCTATATGAACAAATGGATTGAGGATTTATTTTCGGATTATCTGTGGGAGTGCATCTGTAGGATATGTGTGGGACGCTTTTAAAGCGGCCTTTAGGGGTGAAGGTATTAGCTATGGTCTGTATAGGCAAAAACAACTTGGGTGTATCTTGCAGGCACTGTACCACGCACTGAGGTACGCAGAAGAAAAGCTCATGCTGGCTATACATGATGGGGTAAATATTGGAGATTTTGCAGAAGAAGTTGCTAGGTGCAAGGCCAAAGTAAATTTGCACTGGAGTCAGGAGGCAGCTACAAAGCACCTAGTGAATCAACAAATGAATTATGAATACGGAGAGGCAAGTGGCCGATGTTTGGCACAAAAGGTGATAGTTAAGGAGCAGCTCAGAGAATTAGGGTAGTTTCTGATTTGAGGGGGAATCGGGTAGATACTGAAGTGGGGATATTAGAGGTTTTTAACGATTATTATGAAGTGCTGTATTCTGGAGTAGTATACGATCAGCAAAAGGCTGAGCCTCTGCTACAACGTTTTTGTGAGTGGAATTTAGATGAGAGTGAGGCGGAGAAGCTCGAGGCACCTATAACTCGGGATGAACTAGAAAAGGCTATAAATGAATTAGCAAATGGGAAGGCAGCAGGGCCTGATAAAATACCGTTGGAGGTGTACAAAACTTTCTTTGGTGTCCTGCAGGGGTATCTGTTAGAAGTATGTAGAGAGGATCAGGCTGGCTCATCTCCGTCAACCTGGGACGAGGCAAACATTATTGTCTTTGTGAAAAAAGATAAACCTCCAGAAATTCCTACTTCTTACCGACATATATCTCTGCTGAATGCAAATGGCAAAATATATTCGAAATTACTAGTGATTAGACTTGCAGGGGTAGTAACAAAACTGGTATCAATTCGACAACATGGTTTTATACCTAAGCGGGGAACAACAAATCATGTTACTAAAGTAATAACACTTTTGGGTTATGCAAATTGTAGAGGGGAACCATTTAGACTTATTTTATTAGATGCCGAGAAGGCTTTTGATCGTGTTGCTTGGGGGTTTCTGTGGGCGGTGATGTGTCGACGAGGGTTTAAACAGCTTTTTCTTTCTGCTATACAAACACTTTACGGCTAGCCAGTTACTAGGATTTGTATAATGGGTCTTGAGTCTAAGCCATTTTTAATTTCGCGTAGCACAAGACAAGGATGTCCTTGTTCCCCTTTATTATTTTCTCTTTATATTGATCAATTGGCGGTACAGTATGGGGCAGCTTCCGGCTATAAATTAAACTCCACAAAGACACAAATCTTATGCACTAATATACAAGCATTTGTGGATCCAAGGGTAGTGGAGGAAGTGGTATGTTTGGGGATCAGGATTCGGGTCTGTTTAAGGGCATTGGTCGAATCTAATTGGGGCGGTTGGTATCAGAGAATTGGAAACAGTTGGATCGCTGTGAGTGCCTCCATCTGACAATGGTTGAATGACGCAATGTTCTAAAAATGCTGATCTTGCCGAGAATATTATATTTCTTTAGGACAGTCCCCTTAGAGATCTAGCAAAGCAGCCTTGCTTTGTTACAAATGTTCTGTGCCAGATTTATATGGGCGCAGGGCAACGCGCATAGAGCAATGCGGTATATGGTTCTACCCAGGGAACAGGGGGGTTGGGAAGTTCCCGATTTCACGCTGTATTACTTCGCGTGTATGATGCAACACATGAATATACTTTTGACTGGGGTTGAACCAGCAACAAGGGCGGAATCCCCTTCGATCTATCAAATGTTAGGTAGTGATGCCAAAAATTGATTGTTTATCAATGTGGGTGGAAGCTACTACAAGCGCACTCGATTTAAGGTCATCATTGCTGCTTACAAAGTATGGACAGTGGTTAAAAAAAGTACGGGGTGGAGAAGATATCGTGGTATATGCCATTAACTATAACCACCCTTTTTCCATCGGTCTTTTGTGACCGGATGATGTTGAAATGCAGGGATAAAGGGGTGTGTACAGTTAGTGATTTATTTTTGGTAAATGACTTGAAATCATTTGACCAATTAAGTGACCAATTTCATTTACCTCGGGCTGACTCCTTTAAATATTTACAAATTTGAGATTATTTTGTTAAAACCCGATGGAAAATTCAAACAAATCCCCTCATAGAGACAGTTATGCAGCAGGGTTATATTGCGTCTTGATAAGACTATACTTTGGGTGACCCTCCTCATGGAGATTACTGTCTCACTCACTGTTCCCATTGTCTTGTAGAAGAGTCCAAGCTAGTTGCCAGGAGCTTACATGGTAGTGGTGTCTGAGTTGAAGTGCAAACAATAAGTACGTTTCTTAACCTGTTAAAAATGAATGTATGCTACAGGATGGAGTTAGCAGAAGTGTCTTATTTACATGTTTCTGCGTAGAGTAAAAGGCATTGGTATTCCTTGGATCCCAATGGCCCTAGCATTCCAAATATTTACAAAAGCCTTCACGCTTTCTATCCTATGCTAATATGGCTCCATTAAAAATAATACAATTTCTTGGAGAGATAGTTTTAGTTCCTCTAGGGAATGGTCAATGATGCCACCCAGAGCCAAGAGTGACGAGGATTCTTTGCCAGATATCCCTCACAGAGACAAGGATGTGCATTAACACGAAATGTGACAAAAAACCATTGTTTATGGCATGGGTTCACTTTTGCTGTAATATTGTCTGCAACCAGTCTGAATGCACCAGATCCTACAGCGGGGATCTGTTCCCGCAAATTTGCTCGAGAAAGCTTGACTCTCCCAAGAGCTACTCAAATGTATGCAAGATTTCTACCTGGGGTCCGATTCTGATCCTGGAAAAAAAACGTCCGTACGATTTTTATCCGAAGCCATCGCCGTACGATTTGTACCCGTCCATCCGAGTCGCGTAGTACGATCCGTATTTCGTCAATCCGTTTGAATTGTCGTGATCGGTACGTATTGCAGGGCTGAAACAGTGAACCGTACGACTCGTACACCTGCCGTACGACCCGACGAGTACGATCCGGACCGGGGAATCAGGACGCGATTCGTACGGTCCATGTCTTGTAAGGGCGATTTGTACGGAAATGCGCACAGCGAACATGGGGTACGGTGTGTACACCCCAAAATCGCGAGGTACGGCGCTTATCACCCATGATCACAGGGGTACGCGCCGTACCCCAGCGATCATGGGGGGTATGCGCCATACCCGGGGGGGCCGTTCCGTCCCTGTTTGGGGGCGAACTCTGCTTTTAGGGCTGTTTTCAGCTATCGTAGGAAAAGGGTCCCGAGACGAATCGTACTTGCTGGGTCGGAAAAAGCAGCCACAAACTGTACAGATGTCGCGTACAGCGGGTTCCGAGGGAGATTCGTGCAGAGATTCAAGTTGTACGGTCTTTGTACAATTCGTACGGAGTTCTGCTCCTGGTACGAATCGTACTTTGTCGTACGTACGGGGGACGTTGCAGGGTACGATTTGTACGGGAAAAACGTTCTGAACGGCTATTCGGGGCAGTTTATCCAGAATCGGAATCGACCCCCTGGTGTATTACAAACCGATAATGCACCCAATGAAACACTTCTCCGTAGCGGTGCAAAGGTTTCTATCCCTGATGATGAAACACCGGCAATGCACGGGGTTCCAGCGCTGGCAGTGCTTCCCACTTCTGTGTTAGAGAAGTTGGGTAAGCCTGCTGTACGACCAAGCAGCGGTAAAGTATTGCCCCATAAGATGCTGGGTAAAAATTGGAGTGACTTTGTATGTATTTGTAGCAAAACTGCTAGCTACAGAAGTCTTTTTTTGCTGTTTTTATATGGCGCAAACTTGGTCCAGGGGCATTAGAGCGTTTTACATGAGCACCAGATTACATTACACAAGGTCATATTCCTTTTCTTTTTTTTGCTGTGGGGAGATTAAGTGATTTACCAAGAATGCTGAGCGGAGTCCAGGACTTGAACCTGATTCCCCAGTCAACAGCTCTGGCTGATAAGCCACATCTACTGTTAACCTAGCCTCCTTACAATTTAATAGATTGCGTGTTAAAAGTACCTCTAACGTTTTAAATCTAATGAGGTGGGTGGCCAGGTGACTTTGTTGGGTACTGTACACACTATTTATGGCGGGACCTAAGACCAGGCAGGCCAATTTTAGGGTTTGTGGGCCACGGGCAGCACAGAAACAGGGTTAATAAGTAGAAATCAAGATGAGGGTAGCTCTGGTAAGACCTTGCAGAAACTAAGCAGCTAGATCTCATGTGTGCCAAGGTGTACAGGTCCTGGCAAGTTCCTATTGTGGGGCAATGCAGCAGGGTTAAAGTCCATGAGTACAAATATATTCATACATTGACAAATACCATAATTTCTCTCAAAAAGAGAAAAAAGGAAAACAAAAAAAGAGAGAGAGAAGATAAAATAATAAAAAGAAAAAAAGGAAAAAAAGAAAAAGAAAACAGTGTTACATATCCAGATTACACATTAGTCCCAGATACCAGTAGCAAATAGTTGCAGACAACTAATCCCAACTAATCTTGTTATAGCTTCTTCTGTTTAGCGAACAGGAATGTAATTGTTGTGACTATAAAAGAATAATATATTAGAATAACACAGACAGAAGGGTACAATTTCATATCTCCATATAATTCATAACTGCCCCCCATATCTGGGAACCTAATTTCCTTTTCCGTCTGCCTTTCACAGCATAGAGGCTATATTCTAAATTAAAAGTTGATCGAAACATTACCGGCCATAACTCAAAAGATGGGGGGTCCTTTTGTAGCCACATTGATGCGATACAAAGCCTTGCAACAGCAGTAGCCAGAAATATCAGATATACAAAATGTGTGGGTCAGATATCAGCTGTCGATCCCTTTTCAACTCCCAACAGAACCTGGGTGGCAGATAATCATATAAGCATCCCCAGAATCTCAGCCAAAAATTTCTCAATGTGCCCAATAAACGTGGATAAGTGCCTACATAAAGAAAATACATGTACAATATCAGCAGCTTGAGTCCCACAGCGAAAACACTTAGCCCCAGCCACACAGCCCCAATCAGACAATTTGGCTGGTGTGTAATATAAATTGAACACTGTTTTAAAATGTTGGGCGTGTAAATTTGCTGACATAAATAGTCGCCCAGCTAATTCTAAGGAAGTCTCCAATTGAATGCCCTAACACCCCAATCGGTTGTCCCATTTAAGATTTTGAGCTTCCAAATCATTATCTGATGTATCCAACATTAGAGCATATAATGTACTCAAGTCAATCAAGTGAGCTCACCTGCCCCGGGAACATCGATGCCAGTAAGTGAAATTGCTAGCACTTTATCAAGTACTGTATTAAGCAATATTGAGGGGTCATCTACTGCACACAATGTAGAGACTACTACCTTGGAAGAGTTGAATATGGGTAAGTGCGTGCAGGAAAAGATGAGCGATATAGATGGAGACTCTGCAGGTTCAGGTGGAAAATTTTATTCCATGTCGGACCTTTCAACTGTCTCGGAAAATGCTTCAGAGAATGACAACGTGGATAATGGCAATGACAGTCTGAGTGTAACTGGGGACTGGGGGGACGAGATGGATTTGCGTTTAGGTGCGGATGATTTCCCCTTGGAGCAATTTCCAAACCTAGAGACAGTGAGGAAGCTACAAGAACATGGGGAGCATGATACGAGGACACCTCTGGTCCAGCCTATATGGGATAGCACACCCGGTACACATTCTGCCCAGCTAGGAGCAGGTGTTGGTAACCCATGCTGTGAGATCACGCTGAATACAATTTATGAAATTATAATGGCCCATCGGGAAGAGACAAAGGCAGAAAACTTACCTACACAGGGGGCAGTGCGTAAACTGCAAAACACAGTCCGTCGTATCGTAAAGTCTTGGGCTGAGATAACTACAAGGGTCGTGGAGGCTGAGGAACGTATTTCTGGGATAGAAAACTCATTAGTAAAACAGCAGTCGGCCATTACGGAGCTACAAAAGACTAAAGTGGACATTGATTGGAAGATTACAGATATGCAAAATAGATCAAGACGTAATAACCTCCGTATCTTGGGTGTACCTGAAAAGCGGGAGGGTGATGATGTCAGACAATTTGTAGTGGAAATGTTTAAGGAGGCCTTCCCTGATCTAAAAGACTGGAATTGGGAGACGGAAGTTATTCGGGCGCATAGATTCCTCTTTACTATACGTCCAAGAGGGGGTGGGTCTGCCGGAAAAGTACACTCTCATGCAATTCTCGGGGAGAAAAAGGAAAATAAGTCATGAGTACATTTTTTTGAATAAACAACAGGTGAATGTGGCACAGGGACAAAATATATGGAGAAGAGATGTCGGATAAAGGGATTAGACTGGGCTCTCTGAATGTTAGGGGCCTAAATCACCTCAATAAAAGGCAACGGGTGGCAAGTGAATTACAGATGCTTCAGTGCGATTTAATGTGTCTCCAGGAGACCCATATTGCATGGGCCAAGAGAAAAGTGTTAGAAGAGCTGGGGTATAAGGTCTTGATATGTACTGAACAATCGATTACATCAAGGGGGTAGCTATTTTGGCAAAAACACAGATTGTCACCTCTGGTAGAACATTAGCTGACAAGTATGGAAGATGGTATGTAGCCGAGTGTGTTTTGGGAACATTTAACTTTACAATATGTTCTATTTATGGCTCAAATTGTGATGACAGCGGTCTTAGATTTACTTAATGTTGAGCTGGCGCAAAGGCCAACACCGCTCATAATGTGTGGAGATCTTAATATTCATCTTGCTCCTAACTGTGTTGGCAATTCAAATGATAGATATAATGGTAGAAAGCCAAAAGTATACAAGGATCTTCAATCATTTGTTGAAGCACGTGGCCTGGTTGATGCCTGGGCTTTTTTAAGGGGAGAAAGCCCAGGGTATACTTTTTATTCATGCCCGCATCAAAAACTGGTGAGGCTGGATTATCTTTTTGCTTCATCCCATCTCTTGAAGGAAGCTAAGATACAAGTTTTTCCGAGAGTTACTTCAGACCATGGCCCCCTTGTACTGACTCTGGCTAGTGTTTGAATACCCTACAGACCGCATTGTTTTTCATTTGATGGGAAATTACTATTAGAAGAAAAGTTTATTATCTATATGAACAAATGGATTGAGGATTTATTTTCGGATTAACTGTGGGAGTGCATCTGTAGGATATGTGTGGGACGCTTTTAAAGCGGCCTTTAGGGGTGAAGTTATTAGCTATGGTCTGTATAGGCAAAAACAACTTAGGTGTATCTTGCAGGCACTGTACCACGCACTGAGGTACGCAGAAGAAAAGCTCATGCTGGCTATACATGATGGGGTAAATATTGGAGATTTTGCAGCAGAAGTTGCTAGGTGCAAGGCCAAAGTAAATTTGCACTGGAGTCAGGAGGCAGCTACAAAGCACCTAGTGAATCAACAATTGAATTATGAATACGGAGAGGCAAGTGGCCGATGTTTGGCACAAAAGGTGAGAGTTAAGGGAGCAGCTCAGAGAATTAGGGTAGTTTCTGATTTGAGGGGGAATCGGGTAGATACTGAAGTGGGGATATTAGAGATTTTTAAAGATTATTATGAAGTGCTGTATTCTGGAGTAGGATACGATCAGCAAAAGGCTGAGCCTCTGCTACAACGTTTTTGTGAGCGGAATTTAGATGAGAGTGAGGCGGAGAAGCTCGAGGCACCATTAACTCGCGATGAACTAGAAAAGGCAATAAATTAATTAGCAAATGGGAAGGCAGCAGGGCCTGATAAAATACTGTTGGAGGTGTACAAAACTTTCTTTGGTGTCCTGCAGGGGTATCTGCTAGAAGTATGTAGAGAGGCTCAGGCTGGCTCATCTCCGTCAACCTGGGACGAGGCAACCATTATTGTCTTTGTGAAAAAAGATAAACCTCCAGAAATTCCTACTTCATACCGACCTATATCTCTGCTGAATGCAAATGCCAAAATATATTCAAAATTACTAATGACTAGACTTGCAGGGGTAGTAACAAAACTGGTATCAATTCGACAACATGGTTTTATACCTAAGCGTGGAACAACAAATCATGTTACTAAAGTAATAACACTTTTGGATTATGCAAATTGTAGAGGGGAACCATTTAGCCTTATTTTATTAGATGCTGAGAAGGCTTTTGATCGTGTTGCTTGGGGGTTTCTGTGGGCAGTGATGTGTCGACGAGGGTTTAAACAGCTTTTTCTTTCTGCTATATAAACACTTTACCGCTAGCCAGTTACTAGGATTTGTATAATGGGTCTTGAGTCTAAGCCATTTTTAATTTCACGTGGCACAAGACAAGGATGTCCTTGTTCCCCTTTATTATTTTCTCTTTATATTGATCCTTTTTTAAAAATGCTAGAAGATAGCCCCAGGATAACTTCAGTCAGATTACAGCGAGATCAATTCCGCGTCTTCGACTATGCTGATGACATAGCAGTAGTAACAACAAACCCAGTAATGGCTATGCCTGAAATAGAGCAATTGGCGGTACAGTATGGGGCAGCTTCCGGCTATAAATTAAACTCCACAAAGACACAAATCTTATGCACTAATATACAAGCATTTGTGGATCCAAGGGTAGTGGAGGAAGTGGTATGTTTGGGGATCAGGATTCGGGTCTGTTTAAGGGCATTGGTCGAATCTAATTGGGGGCGGTTGGTATCAGAGACTCGGAAACAGTTGGATCCCTGTGAGTGACTCCATCTGACAATGGTGGGAAGACGCAATGTTCTAAAAATGCTGATCTTGCCGAGAATATTATATTTCTTTAGGGCAGTCCCCTTAGAGATCTAGCGAAGCAGCCTTGCTTTGTTACAATCGATCTGTGCCAGATTTATATGGGCGCAGGGCAAAGCACGTAGAGCAATGCGGTATATGGTTCTACCCAGGGAACAGGGGGGTTGGGAAGTTCCCAATTTCACTCTGTATTACTACGCATGTATGATGCAACACATGAATATACTTTTGACTGGGGTTGAACCAGCAACAAGGGCGGAATGCCCTTCGATCTATCAAATGTTAGGCAGTGATTCCAAAAATCGATTGTTTATCAATGTGGATGGGAGCTACTACAAGCGCACTCGATTCAAGGTCATCATTGCTGCTTACAAAGTATGGACAGTGGTTAAAAAAAGTACGGGGTGGAGAAGATATCGTGGTATACGCCATTAACTATAACCACCCTTTTTCCATCGATCTTTTGTGACCGGATGATGTTAAATGCAGGGATAAAGGGGTGTGTACAGTTAGTGATTTATTTTTGGTAATTGACTTGAAATCATTTGACCAATTAAGTGAAGATTTCATTTACCTCGGGCTGACTCCTTTAAATATTTACAAATTTGAGATTATTTTGTTAAAGCCCGATGGGAAATTCAAGCAAATAACCCTCGTAGAGGCAGTTATGCAGCAGGGTTATATTGCTTCTTGATAAGACTATACTTTGGGTGACCCTCCTCAATGAGATTGCTGTCTCACTCACTGTTCCCATTGTCTTGTAGAAGAGTCCAAGCTAGTTGCCAGGAGCTTACATGGTAGTGGTGTCTGAGTTGAAGTGCAAACAATAAGTACGTTTCTTAACCTGTTAAAAATGAATGTATGCTACAGGATGGAGTTAGCAGAAGTGTCTTATTTACATGTTTCTGTGTAGAGTAAAAGGCATTGGTATTCCTTGGATCCCAATGGCCCTACCATTCCAAATATTTACAATAGCCTTCACGCTTTCTATCCTATGCTAATATGGCTCCATTACAAATAATACAATTTCTTGGAGAGATAGTTTTAGTTCCTCTAGGGAATGGTCAATGATGCCACCCAGAGCCAAGAGTGACGAGGATTCTTCGAGAGAGAACACCATGATTTTTTATTCCGGGAGGTGAATAAAAAGGCTAATCAGCACGTTTTATAGAGTGACTGCCAGTAGTAATCCGAAAGATAGCAAGTCGAATTTCAGAACATATGCACCCAAAACTTCTTAAAGATTAAAGAGCGTCCTAGGTTGAAGGGTGCACTGTGCCAGATATCCCTCACAGAGACAAGGATATGCATTAACGCGAAATGTGACAAAAACCCATTGTTAATGGCATGGGTTCACTTTTGCTGTAATATTGTCTGGAACCAGTCTAAATGCACCAGGTCCTACAGCGGGGATCTGTTCCCGCAAATTTGCTCGAGAAAGTTTGACTCTCCCAAGAGCTACTCAAATGTATATGAGCAA
Source organism: Lissotriton vulgaris (assembly GCF_964263255.1). Taxonomy (NCBI): domain Eukaryota; kingdom Metazoa; phylum Chordata; class Amphibia; order Caudata; family Salamandridae; genus Lissotriton; species Lissotriton vulgaris. The sequence goes on from NC_141688.1 coordinate 35,303,125, forward strand.
AAATGGTCTAGAGAGCACAATCCTATGATGTCAGAATATACAAGACTGATGCGATGAAAAGTCTAAACAACAGTCAAACCAAACAAAGTCCACAAATAATCGTAATGTGCAGGACAAAATGATGGATAAAGTTCATGTTTTACGTCATCTTTTCCTTTTATTAGTTCTTAGAAGTGGTAATCCAAATGATAAAATGACAGCCGACACGTGTTTCGTCCGTACTATGAATTAGTACTGGGACTTTTTGAAGGCCGATGAAATAGAATCTTGTAGCATGAATTCTGTCGAATCGCGTCAATGTAGCTGCAGAATTAAGGTTCGGGCAGATCCAATATCCATGTGGCACAATAGAGTGAAAATGAAGATGCACGGCTTGAGGAGAATCAGAAGATGTAAATCAGCAATGGTTCAAGGATACAAGTATTGTGAAGATATCTTGCTGAGAACTGCTAATAATTGAAACCACAAGATATATGAACGGAAGTCGTATCAAGGAGAATCAACGGTAAAAAATGGTGTCTACAGCCGGGCAAAATGGGGTATGGATGGAGCAGAGTAAACTGCCACAAACGTCCTGTTCAGTAAGTATGAGACGTAATAGTAGCACCAATCAAAAGTCACGATGGTGTCTCTGCGGTGTATATTAACACCAACACGCTCTAGCTACAGAAATACATGAAGCGTGTTCTACGGTCTGGTACCACTTGATACTGGTACGCTACTCAAATGTATGCAGGATTTCTACCTGGGGGCCGATTCCGATCCTGGAAAAAAAACGTCCGTACGATTTTCATCCGGAGCCATCGCCGTACGATTCGTACCCATCCGTCCTAGTCGCGTAGTACGATCCGTATTCCGTCAATCCGTCTGAATCGTCGTGATCCGTACGTATTGCAGTGAACCGTACGACTCGTACACATGCCGTACGACCTGACGAGTACGATCCGGACCGGGGAATCAGGATACGATTCGTACGGTCCACGTCTGGTAAGGGTGATTCATACGGAAAAGCGCACAGCGAACATGGGGTACGGCGCTTATCCCCCATGATCGCAGGGGTACGCGCTGTACCCGGGGGGGCGTTCCGTACCTGTTTTGGGGCGAACTCTGCTTTTACGGGTGTTTTCAGCTCCCGTAGGAAAAGGGTCTTACGGTGCGTACCCGAGATGAATCGTACTTGCTGGGTCGGAAAAAGCAGCCGCAAACCGTATATATGTTGCGTACAGCGGGTTCCGAGGGAGATTCGTGCGGAGATTCAAATCGTACGGTCTTTGTACGATTCGTACGGAGTCCTGCTCCTGGTACGAATCGTACTTCGTCGTATGTACGGGGGACGTTGCAGGGTACGATTCGTACAGGAAAAATGCTCCGAACGGCTATTCGGGGCAGTTTTTCCAGAATCAGAATTGACCCCCTGTTGTACTCCAAACCGATAATGCACCCAATGAAACACTTCTCCGTAGCGGTGCAAAGATTTCTATCCCTGATGATGAAACACCGGCAATGCACGGGGTTCCAGCGCTGGCAGTGCTTCCCACTTCTGTGTTAGGGAAGTTGGGTAAGCCTGCTGTACTACCAAGCAGCGGTAAAGTATTGCCCCATAAGATGCTGGGTAAAAATTGGAGTGACTTTGTATGTATTTGTAGCAAAACTGCTAGCTACAGAAGTCTTTTTTTGCTGTTTTTATATGGCGCAAACTTGGTCCAGGGGCATTGGAGCGTTTTACATGAGCACCAGATTATATTACACAAGGTCATATTCCTTTTCTATTTTTTTGCTGTGGGGAGATTAAGGGATTTACCAAGAATGCTGAGCGGAGTCCAGGACTTGAACCTGGTTCCCCAGTCAATAGCTCTGGCTGATAAGCCACATCTACTGTTAACCTAGCCTCCTTACAATTTAATAGATTGCGTGTTAAAAGCACCTCTAACGTATTAAATCTAATGAGGTGGGTGGCCAGGTGACTCTGTTGGGTACTGTACACACTATTTATGGCGGGACCTAAGACCAGGCAGGCCAATTTTAGGGTTTGTGGGCCACGGGCAGCACAGAAACAGGATTAAAAAGTAGAAATCAAGATGAGGGTAGCTCTGGTAAGACCTTGCAGAGACTTCTTCAAAAACATTAGCAGAAATATCTTTGAGTAGATGGAACTCTGACATACTTTTGGTATAACGGATGGGTGAATCCAGAGAACCATTCTGTCAGGATGGAACACCGTGAACGTTCTAAGGCGCAGAGGGCTTGCATCACTAATACTCACATTATCCTCTGCTATTGACACTAAGAAAACGATCTTGCAGGAGGCCATTACTTCAAAATGCTAGAACCAAATCCAGGTTTCACTGTAGAGCTGGGACGCCTTACCCTGGGGTACAGGTGGGCTAAGCCCATAAGATATCTCACAAAGTGTTGTGGAGATGGACTCTCCTGGCCTTTTCTGATAGGTCTTTTGAGCTCAAATGGCACTATGCTGCCTTTTGGGTAGGGTTGTGCTATAAAAAGACCACATAGTCTTCCCGCACCTCTCTTTCAGATAGCATCTCATTGGCCACTGAACATTAGCAGGATGATCTCTCATTGTTCGCATTAGCAGAGTCTAAGTCATTTGATTTTAGACTGAGTTCTGGTGGGGCTTTTTGGCCTCTGCTTGGACTGCCAAAACTCTGAGGAGATGCATAGATGGTTAAAAGTCAGATTCCCAGGAACCAAACGCTTAAGGAGAGCTTTAATAAGAAATGTTCCTGCAATGTCAAACCCGTTCTCCCCAAATACTCTAGGATTTAGTGGTGAATGTGACCCAGAGATGTTTTAAGGCATGGTCAAAGTGGGCATTTGCTCGGGTCGCCTACTGTCCAAGGCCCCCCCATTCCCCTCTGTCTCTATCCAATACCATCTTGAGGATTTTTCGGGTCTTGGGCAAGACATTTCTACTATTGTTTTGTGACCCAGTTAATGTTTAACATGTAATCTGGAACGGTTTGGCTTCATGCATGCTTGAATTAGTAGGAAATGGGTGAAAACAATAATTTATTCTGCCCCGAGGCCCCCAAAATATGTATTGTCCAGGCCCCCCCCGCCCCAATCTTAAAATGACACTGCCTGACTTCTAGACAAAAATGGTATCCCACCAAGAAGTAGAAGCATGTGCCCCTCATTATGGTGATAGACGGATGGATGAACAGACTGGAATGAGCTTTAACTGGTTGTCAAGCAGCTGGTCCTAATGCTGTGCTGGACAAAAGTTCAAAAGATAACATTTGGTGCTTGGCAGGAGGTACCAACCCTATGTTGTCCCAGAAGTCACTGAAACCACCAGGCTTTCACCGGATTATTGGCAATTAAGTGATCCACTGCTTGAAAAATAACCATTACCGAGGGCCACTGGAATTATGCGATGCGAAAGGACCAAATTATGTGGCAGTTGTGACTAAATTATGCAGAAAGAAAACACACATTTTGCAGCATAATGCAGTGCATTTGTTATGGTATTACTTTATTTTTTTTAAACCATTTTTACACATGTTAACACTGTCTGGGCAAGTATTTTACTTCATTAGTACCTGTGTAACACTCCAATACAGCTATAAGCAACTGAAAGGTGACCAGTCTACCTTTTCGAAGGGCATGCCTCTGTGCAGCAACTCATGTCGGCACATTTCTAGCAACTGTGCTTTTTATCCATTTGAGCTATAAACATGTTTTTAATATTTGCAAATTATGCAGCAAATGGAGATTATGTGGCAAATGCAGCACATCCACAGTTATGTGGAAAATGATGCAGCTATAGAATTGCATAATTCCAGCGGCCCTGTCTTTATCCCATCCGGAGGAGGAAAACTTGTAAGACTGTATTCAGGAATCAGCCTTATGAACTAAATGCTGTTTGATGCAACCAAGGATCCTTTTGACTTAGAACTCAAGTTTGTATTGCTAAACCGCTGGTCACCTTGTTCACGTGCAGGCTGCCACTTTATCCATCTGTTATGGCTGGATTTTCTGAGTAGGTGGGATCAGCCCCTAGGGGCCCCTCCAACCCAGCCAGAACGTAATCACATCCCTCCTCAGGACCAACTATCCAGGCACCTGGGCACCCACCTGAAGATGGGGAACTCGCAATATACAAGCTCATATTATTAAAAACACCACTAAATCTATAGGGATACTAAGAATACTCACTGATTACTAGGGATATCCATACCCTACACCACACTTATATTCACATCAGTTGGTCTCGCGGCCACTCAGACCCAGACCGGTCTACCCTAGGGCAGATATGACACACAATCCGGTGCGTCTACACATGGGCCTGCAGAACCCAATGCTCCCTTTTCCAAACTGTTTGCAATCCTGCAAAACTACACGCCAGTCTCCTTCCTGGCGCTCTCACTTATTCAAGCCACAATCCTGTGGGTATACACACTGGTCTCCTACCCAGTGTTCTCACTAACGCCGCATATCAACGACGACCACATTCCTATGAACACCTTTATATATATATATATATATTGGGAAGTCTCTTCACTAAGGGTCTGCTACTACAATATTAGGAGTTAGCCAATTAATATCGTGTGTCTCCTATTCTTGGCATCATAGGTCCACTCACTCCCTATTTATGTGATCACCACTTACCTGATTGGGATTACTCATCCATTCATGTACCTAGTAAATACCTAGGAGCTTTGTTTACCTGGATTGAACAAAAGTAGGAGATACACGCCAGTTTGTTACAAACTGGGGGGTTATTTTATTACAACAATATAAACATTTACACAGATCTGTGACTGACAAAGACTATAGGTAGAACACACCGCTGAAAGAGAAAAGATTAAACATAACAGGAACACTCCGCTGAAAGAGAAAGATTTAAACATACAATGGCTTAGGGAATAAGGACAAGATTACGGAAGGATTTCACCTTATTAGTGTGTAGTCTTGTTCTAGCTGTCATCTGGGTTCCTCTCGTCTGTGCCTTGGCTCATCTCAGACTCTCTCTCTCTCCTGCACTCTTGGGTACACCTCTGCGCGGATCACTTTGCACTGGACTCCTCTCCCCCACGGACTGTCTCCACCTTCCAGCTTCAATCTTAATGGTTCCTGCCGCTCTGATCACCGTTCATTCCACTAGCTTATTCACTCTGTCTCTGCGCCAATGTCGAATTAACTCCATCTGCTCCCATAGGTTAGTCCACGATCTCTCCTCCGTCTCTTCTAAAAGGCATTACTTCAGACTCCAGCTATTCACACCTCCTCCTGATAAGTAACTGCTTCTGACTGCTTCCTTCAGTTCCAGCTCACTATTCAACTCAGCTCTTCTCCAGCTTGAACCCTCTCTCTCTGCCAACTCCACTCCACTGCTTTCCACTCCTCCACCTTAACACGACTCTCTGGCACCGCCACCTTCACTCGACTGCAACTCTACTCGACTCCTCGACTCCGCCTCTGCACTTCACTGATATAGAATGCTGTTTCCTCATGGAAAGTTCCAGCCATCAGCCTGCCGCCCACCAGGTCTCTGCATCACCTCGCATCAAGGACACACACCCAGCCGGCCGGCCTTTTGTTGTGTCTTCTACACAGAGAATAATACAGCCTACCGATAAGGGCTGGCCCAGACCGGTTCTCTCCAAGTGAAAAACAGCCTTAACTATAAACTTTGCCTTTGCCCTGAAAAGCCTCTCAGCTTCCTCAAGATGGAGTCGCTCTAGTTCTAGGCCTGTAGGCCTGAAAGGGATAAATGCCCCTTAGCTCTGTCAGAATACCTACATAAACCATACCAATGTGTCTAATATGTTAAAGCCAATAGGCAATAGACAGGTTAAAGTCAAGAATAAAGGCATATTAAGCAGCTATCCTCTTCTAGGTCTGGAAAAAAGGGCTTAAAAGGGCCAACACAGGCTAAGAATACCTATACTAGATGTGAGCAAGATTAAGGTCTATATCACTGCTAAATAAAGCCAAAAACTCTGCCATTACACCATCTGAGAAGTTGCTGTCACCAGCTAGGACACAAACAAGGAAATGCTCTTGGGGGAGGAGGTGGGGAATTGGGGCGAAGGTGGTGGCCGTCCAAGGGCAGACAACTTGCTGAGAGTAGCAGTTCTTTTTAATCTCCAGTCTGCTTAAGAACCTGATACTCTATGGCCAGAGCTAGCTTTGGTGGGGGAGCTGGTAGAGCCACCAAACCATAGATGCCCATATTCCCCAATAGGGGCCCTAGAATCTCAATAGACATCATGGCAGCGCCTGGTACCAGTCTTTGAAGCAGTCTTGGTTAGTTTCTAGTTCTCCACAGGTGAGCCCTCTTGCATAAAGGGAGCATGTTGAGATGGATCTCTAGTAAAATCATTATGTCACTGGTGACTCGGCTGCAGCAGCCAGGAACAACTGCACAGAATGGGAGCTGGACTCACTCGCTGGGCACAGTAGGCACATGGAAATAGGCCTACCTCATTATGCTGAGACTGTTAATGACACTGCCTAAAGGAGGAGTGGAGCGGATTCCCCCATTGATCCACGCCAAGACCGGGAGGATAAATGGACTCTAGACTAGACTGGCTGCACTGTGCTCACCCCAAAGAACAGCAACAGCTTGGGACCTTCACACCCAACAAAATGCTGGAGTCATTTCTGTTGTTTATGATACTCAAAAATGTCTCTGCTACCTTAATCACTCTTCATTATGGTCGCATTTTAAATTGTGGGCACTAGATTAGGGTTTTAGTTTTGAAAATAAATATTTTAAATCGTATGTCTTGATTTCTAGTGATCCTGGAGTGTTATAAATTTTTGAAAAAGGATTAGTTTGTCAACTAACTGTCCCTGTCATGTCTCATAGGACTGATTGCTACCTGAAACACATCTTAGATAAACATTGCTCAGTGGCTTGCTATGGAACTGTTTTTCTGATTTGGAGTCTTCAGTGCCAGGTGGTTTAGAAAACAGAACTCTGCAGCTCTAGAAAATCTAGAGAACGTATTAGTCCTACATACACACCTGTCAAAGCTCGCAAAGAGCCCTGGATAACAGCTTCTCAATGGATGAGATACAGACGTTCTACAGATCAAATTCTGTAGTGACACAACACACGTGGTTTATAGTAGAAGGATTGCATTATTTAATCTGAAGTAAGAGGATAGAGGTAATAAAAAACTACATAATATAGAAGTGTGATTCCAAAAAGACATAAAATAACTGGGATTAAGCACTGCATAAGAAAATCACCCACCATGGGAGAAGCAGGTCCTGGGGCACTCTGAAAAGTGGGGAAAATATGGAACTGGAAAGGGCGTAGCATATGCACAGGGATGGAAGCATGCTGCTTGCTATATCTATTTATGCACAATACTGGCACTCAAAGCTCTTTATTAATAGCAGTTTACTGGGACAAATGTCAGTGGCGGGGACACCAACAACTTGAGAACGGGTACAAGCTAGACCTATCAGCAGCATGTGATCCAGCGGGCTACCAACCTGCGAAAATCTATCACTATACATTCATCTGGACCCATATACACATTCACTCGTATAGGCTGTTTAACACCGCTGGGGGTCAATGTTTATATATGCTTTAATTTAGATTAATTACCTATCATTTCTCTAATCTTTCACTGATCATAAAGGCTTTCTTTAAGTCAATGGACTGATTTAGTTGAATAGAAATTGATTACATGACATAGGTTCATTTATCTTTACCCTATTAAAATAACCACAGACTCGGGAAAGTTTTAAATGTTTATCTAATTATCATATAAGCAAAACAAATCACAGTGCTAACTCCATCTTTTCGAGGAAGTAAGGTCTTTACCGAAATGTAGTATTCTATTTCAATGAGTCCTCATGTAATGCAACTGGTGCTATGTAAAGAGTTCTGGTACCCGATTCGGGTCTAGTTCGCGCTGTATAAAACTCTGTAAAATAAAAAAATTAAATAAAATGAGATTATTCCAACAACAGTACCTCTGGAAAAAGAGGATAGAGAGAGAGAAGTACATTGACACAATACACAGAGATACATTTACCTAGGATGGTGTGAAAAACAGACCCCTCTGGCAGATAGTTTAATGGGAAAGAACGGGTGACAGGGAATTCAAGACAGGATTCAGGACAGGATAGATGACCTCTTCTGGATTCAACGCCTGTGTCTCACCCCTCTCCCTGCTTTAACTTCCTCTTCGATTCTTCCGCGATCTTCTTCCAATTATTCTATCGCCTCCTCGAGTCTTCCGTGATCTTCTTCTAATTATATTGCTCTAAAATTCTAAGTCTGCTTCTTCAGGTATTCAATCAGCATTTGGACAGCATCTTGGTCTCTCAGCATTCTTGATACGACTGCCATACTTCTCTAACTAAACTACTTAATTTATACTTTCCTAATGGCATGTATCACCCCTAAATGTTTCAACTTTATGAAACCCCTACTTCTGATTGGACAAGCTAAGAGGATGATCATCACACCATGCTAAGTTTTAATAATTTTCTTTAATTCACTGTTTTAAGTTCTCGCCCATTAATTTGTTGTCCCAAGCTTTATTTCCCACCCATATTTGTCAACTTTATCAACAACAATGTATACATTTCACAGTTGTCCATTGAATCTTGAGGATGTTCAGCTGGTTCCCAGGACATGTACTGAGAACGTTCTTGGACGAGTTTAAAGCTTTGACATCACTGTTTCTGACTTTTCATCTTTGTACACGCGTGAAGAACCATGTGGGATGCAGGTTTTTAGCATCACTCAGAGGCCCAAATTCGAACTAATAGAGAGGTCAAAAGAATAAGTATTAATTTAAAAATAAAATGATTTCTCTTTATACCACTTCTCTCTACTCTAATCTCATTTACTTATAAAGACTCTTCAAGCATTAACATTTAGTATATAACTCATTTTAGTTTCAAGAAGATGCTTAGCATGTGAGTTTCCAAGCGGCCATTTTAGATGCATTTGCGCAGAAGCAGAATTTTCCCTCCAAGCGTAAAGACGTCATTCAGTTAACGCATGTGCAATACATTTTTCTGCGTTAACAGCCATTTTAAGTCATACTCTGGTTACTTGCTAGTAAAAAACATAGGCAAGCTTCCCCTAGTTATAAAATAGATGAAATGTGGTGCTTATTAGTATCATAATACATTATTGATACTTAGTTACGGGTATATATGAGAGGATTGCGTCCGAGCTAGTCTCTTTTAGATGAGTCCTTGCTCCATCAATCCCCTCTCTGATGGCATTTATGCCATCATAAACTACTTATACCTAACCAAATGCCAACTTTAGCACATCTCAAATCCCTTCCCTGTCTTTTCTATTTCCAGTTTATCTTTATCTTTCAGGTTTTTCATCATTTTGTATAATTCTCCCTTTATTTCTTCAAGTTTGATTTCTTCATATATCCTTTCCTTTCTCTGTTTATTTACTTCGTGCTTTCTTCTTCTGCAACATTTACAATATCATTATTACTAGAGCTATAATTGTTATTCCAAGTATAGGTAGAATTATTTGAGCTACAACACCTTTACCTAGGTTAGCAAACCATTACCCTATTGATGTTAGGCTATTTGTTAATTTCTTCCATACATTATCAGCTTCCAATGGTTTCAAATCTTCTTCCAAATTTGTAATATTTTTAACGTACCCTCCAATTCCACACTTTTATCCGGAAAATAAGTGCAACAATGTTGTTTCAGCATTTTACAGACTCCACCCTCCTTAATATATCAAGGGCAAGTTTTTTTTTTTTAAACTTGTTTTTATTGAGATTTTCAAACAATACAGCTCACATAACTGTACATACAGATATTACCAAATTATTTTAACATGAGCTTCAGGTCATAGGATCAGCGAATTGTAATACTACCAAAAAAACTAGGTCCGGTCCAGACCACCATACCATCCGTCACAGTAAGAAAAGAAAAAAGAAATTACAAAGAAATAGAACACGATATATCAAAGGGCACACATCTTGATCGACATAGCAGTTATCAGCAAATTAAATAATCAATGCATCAGCAGCAGCAAGGGTATCATATTTTAGGACATTTTGCTCTCTCGGGGAGTGGTAACACAGCCAAATCTCATATCATGAAAGATACCGATCAAGTGTCGCATATACAGTGTATAAGCACAATTGGAGTACAGTCACATCGTGTTGGTTCACCGATTTGAACATCCCCCAGAGTCAAACAACATATCTATACAGTGTTTATGTTGATCCCATAGAGCCCTCAATATCAGGTGAGTCCACCCTGGCTCTAGCCCAAGATAGAAACGGCTCCCAAATGTCCCTGGGTCTGGAGGTAGACTGGCATTAGTTCCCAGTATGTTTCCAGTTGAACCTGACCATACGTCACATCCGCCAGCCACGCTTTAAATGTAGGAGCCTTCTTCCCCCAACTCAGAGTGACCTGTCTTTTAGCATATAATAGCAGGAGTGCATGTAGCTTCCTCACATTGGGTGCAGTTTCCCCCACAATCCCTAGTAGCCCCTGCTGCGGGGCGGGGGGTCCGTTCTGCCCAATATCTGATTTACAGCAGCAAAAATCGCATGCCAGTACTCCTGTAGCTAGGGCAGTTCCATGCCATGTGTATAAAATTTGTAACCAAGTAATGTACAAAGTTCACCAAGGAGTAATGTTCGTATGGCGGAGTAATCTCTCTCTCTCTAAGTGAATGTATGGAGGATTGTTAGGGAATCAAGGTAATCCCTTATCGGAACTTAGGATGCCTCACACAACTATTTAGCAGCTGTCGTCAAGCTAAATAGTTGTGTGAGGCATCCTAAGTTCCGATAAGGGATTACCTTGATTGTCCAGTTGATGGACACACCCGACAGTCCTCCGAATTTAATGAATTCCCTGAGGACAGGGTCAAGGTTTTCAGAGGGGTTTGAAATAAACAAAATGACATCATCAGCATACATTGAAATGAGTAAACTTCTGGAGCTGAATCCTATACCTCTAGCATTGTGGTGTTGGCGAATCCTGGCAGCCAGTGGTTTCATGGCAATGTCAAATAGTAGGGGCAAGAGTGGGCGCCCCTGTCTTGTGCACCAGGAATAGATAGGGCCATTCAAGGGTGTCCAAGGCTTTTGTTGTATCAAGAAAAATGGCGGCAGCTTTTACACTAGGGTGGAGATAATGCAGGACTGCAAAGATCGTTCTAATGTTATGCGTCGTACATCTACCAGGTATAAACCCTGACTGGTCCGGCAGGGCCACCATAGGGAGAAGCGGTTGTAATCTATTTGCTACCATAAGTGACAGAGGACGATAAGAGTCTAATAACACCTCGTCCTTGTCGGGCTTCAGTAGAGTGATTATTAGGGCTTCTCTCATGGAGTCTGGAAGTACACCGGCTTCTAGCGCCTCACCATATACTTCGTGCAACCTAGGTGCCAGCTCCTCAGCATATGCTTTGTAGAACGCAGTGGTGCCTTACTCAGTGGGAGGCACTTTATGACCTGTTTTATGTCATCAATTGAAACAGAGAGGTCCATATATCTACGGTGCTCATCGTTGAACCACACCAGTGCAAGCGAGTCCAAGAAGGCCTGAAGACCCTCAGGGTTCCCAGTGTGCTTGGCTGTACATAGTTTAGCATAAAAGTCACGAAATTCATTCAGAACTTCAGCTTGGCCTATTACTGCATCTCCATCCTGATTATTGATCATGTGTATGAAAGGTGGCGATGAAGCCTTGCGAATCCTGTTTGCTAGCGTTTTTCCCGGCCTATCTCCTTCACCATATCTCCTGGCCTCAGCATGCTTCCCCAAGAATTTTACCTCACGGTGGGCTTCCTCCGAATATTCTATAAGTTTGTCTTTCAATTCAGCCGCAACCCGGGGGGTCTGTTCGACACAGAACTGCCTCTCTAGTTCTTGAATCTGACCTTCAATGCAGGCTAACGTACCTCTCACCGCCTTCAACACTCCGGCCTGTCTAGCTATGCATTTACCCCGGATTACCACATTAAAGGCATCCCACAAAGTGGCCTCAGTAGATACCGACCCAGCATTAAGGGCAAAATAGTCCAAAGTGTCAGTACGAATTTCTTCTTTGAATGCCTCATCAAGTAAGGCATGTGGTGGAAGCCTCCAGCTAAAGGCCCGGGTGGGTGAGTCAGGAAGAGAGACAACTAACAGAGCGGGAGCATGATCTGACAGGGACCGGGCCAGATGGCATACCTCCAGCGTCCATGCAGCAATGGTCGAGAAGACAAGCCAAAAATCTAATCTAGACCAGGCAGCATGCGCATTTGATATACACGTCCCCTCCAGCAAACCAGGGTGTCGAACACGCCAAATATCTAACAGGGCATCTCTGTCATTAGGTCATGTAATGCTGCACCAGAGCGTGGGTGTAACAGTCTAGCAGTCCCTTTCCTGTCTACTGCATCGTTCAGCACAGCGTTGAAGTCCCCACCCCATATGATATTATCACAGTTCATTATCGCAATCTTCGCCCATACCTCGCGGAAGAACTCCGGGGAGTCAACATTCGGGCGCATATATGGCCGCCAGAACCACTTTTTTGCCTCCCAATGTCCCCTGTAAGATAACATAGCGACCTTCAGGATCTAAGTGTATCTCGTGTTCTTTCCAATCCAATCCTCTACGCAGCAGTATAGCAACTCCGCATGCATAACTGGAGTATATCGCTGAGTAAACATGTGCCCATCTACTGTGTTTAAGTTTTGGGGAGGGGGTCGTATTTAGGTGTGTTTCCTTAAGAAAGCAAATGTCAATGTTGTGCCTCGTTAAGTATGCATGCACTAAGCGCACCTTTCTACAGTCGTTCAGCCTGTCGGCATGGGGAGGTTCAGTGTGGTTTGCAATGGATACCCAGAATGAACTATAGATCAATAGTGGTAACCCAAGTATACACCATGGTGCGTTAGTACAATAGTGGAGACCGACCCAATAAAACCAAACATACCCCTCCCGCCCAACCCCCACCCGCTCCAACCCCCGAATTGGGCGGAGACATACCCTCACGAAAACCACTCCAGAGTGGCGGAACCAAAACATATGGGACTTCCCCTTGGAGGCGTGGGAGCTCCAGCATACACCCCTGTATTTACAGGGTGGCTGGGAACAGTGTACTGGACCCATCTCAGGAACCATGTAATAATGAAAGAAATGGAAAAGTACACTGGTATGACAGACGTCCAATCATCCACCTGTGTCAACTAATGGAGAAATGAAGTAAAATCGTGTCTGGCCAGGTTTAAGCGACAGCATACATTACAGCAATCGGCATTATCAGCAATAGAATTGAGCATATGTTCACCACAGTCTTATCCATAAGAATAGCCGTAAGCGGCGCAGCAGCCAGAGGAATACACATGCACATTTCCGGTGCAACACTTAAGAGGTTATATATTTTATGTGTGTGTGCAGTTATTTCTTAAAGAAATGTCCTAATCTTTGTAAATTGTTCTTTTTCTCCCTCATATTTTCTTGTTTTGTTATGATAATATATGGTTTGGCAATTGTTGTCTTGAGTAGGGGTTGAGAAAGTTAATTGTGACTTTTTACAACTTTATAATAGTAGAAAGCATATATTTAATGTCCTGAGGATGAACCTTTATTAATTCAGAGGTTCGAAATGTTGTCGACCGTGTCACACTATATGTATATGAAATGTATTATTTGATGCCAGCAATAGTGTGCAATTACTATCGTCTGATTGTGAATTGACTACACAGACTGTTGAGCTGCCTTGTTTGTCTTTTTCTTTAGTGTCAGTTTGACATCGGCTGGTGTCCTGCTGCTATTACCTTTTAAAGTTTTTGCAAATTGCTTACTAGAAAATAAATCTGTCCGGCTGGACAAAGAGTATAGTGTCTATTTAGCCTATATTTATTTATTCAATAACCTTCCCTTGTCTAGGGACCACTGTCCTGTTTAAAGATATAATTGCTTTGGTATAGTGGCATCAGCCCAGGTAAGGTGTGTGCAACTTGGAGCGGGGCAGCAATGGGCGAATGACCCTCGGGTAAGCACAGTCAGAGCGTACCAGCCAGTCTTATCTGCCAGGAGCTGGAAGGGGATGTTCCGCCGCTTAAAATGGCACCCGATAGTGCCTCGTCTACTTACAGGAGCGGGCCAATCTTGGCAGGCAGCCCAAAGAGGGGGGTCGGCGGCAGGTATCTCACAGCCGTCTGCGGATCTTTTGGGGTCTATGCAGCTTCCACTTGGATCTCCGTATGTACCTCTTCAAGGCAGAGACCGCCCGCAACCGAGGCGCAGCGTGCAGCCCAGGAGGGCACAGGCCGCGCCACAGCTCATAAAATGGACCTTCTTAACTCAGTGACCCAGTCCTCGCCAAGGCCTGAGTCCCAGCCCTCCGGCCCCGCACCACCTCATCCAGATGTCACAGCTGCGTCCCCCGTTGCCCCCACCCCCACAGGGCCACCACACCGCCAGGCCCGTAATGTGCGATCAACGTTCTAGGGCAGGGCCCGGTCTAGATCTCCTGCAGCATGGAATGTTTCCCTGTCTTCAAATACGTGAAGGGATGCAGGCAATACTGCTCTGTCTCACCCGCTGTGTTCGCCCGGCTACAGCCATGTGTCTTCGTCGCGAATTCTGCCTCCCGTCGCCGGCTGCCGCTAGCGCGTCCCTCCGCGCTGTCACCTCCGCCTTGCGGTCGAGGCCACCACCACAGCCAGCAGCAGCTCTTACCCCAGCTCAGGCCCCTGCCGCTGTACCTCCGAGTATTCCCAAGCACAGGCTATTTAGATCCAGCGGCGATTCCTCAAGTGGGCTCTCCGGACACGAGCGGGCCTCATATCCCCGCTCTGGAGTTAGGATCGCAGCCGGCCTCGACAATCACAGGGGCGGTCACCCGCTTCAGCAAGGCCCGGTCAACTCTGTATCCAGCAGCAGGGCTCCGCAGCAGCAGTTCCAGCCGTTGAAAATGGGCCTGCAGGTGCCACAGTTCAAGTGCACCACGGGGCGGTCACTTTGGTGCCCTGAGGTCCGTCCGAAGCAAGATTAGTGTAGGATTAATGCCACAGCCGGCGGAGCTCGCTCACAGAGCGACCATCTCACTGCCTGGCTAGCCTCAGCCCCCCATCAAGGGCAAGTTGATTTTGTAAAACCATTGATCTGATCGCAACCATTTCAGTATTGATCATGAGAAACCCTCCTGCAGTATCAGTCGATAAGCGATCAACTACTGTTGACAACTGACAAATTCATCGTGAATTCAGAATTACTCCCACTGAAGGTATCAATGCTCTAAATATGTCACCTACTATTTCAGAAACAGTGGCTCTCTTATTATGGATTAGTTCTTTATTATTTTCATTGCTTCCAGTGATTCTTTTCACATGATAAACCTTCGGGAATACTATTCCAAAATAGCAACTCCCATACCATCTTGCAGGTAGCTTGAAATAAGCTTTATTCCCACATACATAATAAATTCCAGGAAATACTGGATCAGTTCCCCCTTTTAGTCCTCAACCTCCAAGAATCAGAAAGTTATGTTCACATTCACTGGAACCAATAAATAAATTGTTATAGTGAGTCTTTAATCTATGGAGACAGATCTTCCCTTTCTTTTCGAAATCTAGAGACATTGTAGACATCTGGAGACATGCCAGTTGTATAAATCCCTTTTTTCTCAGCCCATGGTGGAATATGACTTTTCTGTTCAATTGCTTTCTTCTGAAAATCCTATCTCCTTTCTTCAACTAAATTCAAAAATATATTTTCTTCTTTTAGTGTGCAAGTTAAATTATTCTTATGAGCTTCTGCTATATCTGTTGTCTTTTATGTTAGGAACAATTCACCCATAAACTGTCCAGCTTGATTACTAAGTACTGGATTCATACTCTTTCGACTCGGAACCTCTGGAAATATCACATCTAAATTTGAATAATTATATTTCACAGTGGCTTAACGAAACTTAAGGGGGCCCCTCTGCAAAGCACAATGAGGGGGCCCCCCAACGGCCCACCCCACCACCTACTACTTTGCCCCACCGACAAAAATAAGCAGTCACCTACAGCCGTATTTTCAGCACTTATCTATGCATACTTAGAACAGCGAATGGAAATAGGATGCTCTTTAATTGCGTTCTAGGGCTGCCTGAATGATCCATGACTGATAATTAAAGGGAACAAAGACAGAAAAGTCACATTACAAATGAATACGTACATTTTTATTTATAACACTATTTAGTGTCAAGACGAGGTCTTTCAGGGTCTTTGAACAACATATGGCTGGCATTTTTCTTTTGGCAACCATACTTTATATTCCTTTTCATGAAATGCACTCTCACACTACAGCAGTAAATGTAAATATCAACTGTAAGGAATAGGCAGAGTGGGGGCCCTCTTTTTTTGGTCACAGCATGCCTAGGCTTTCGGGTGTCAACCTGCCTCAGGCCCATGGTTTGTGCTGCTTGCATTCTCTAGTTATGCCTTACTGGCCCATGTTCTCCGATTTCCACCTACCTGCTCTCGTTGGGGCTACCCTGGTTGTACAGATACTGTGTCTTTCATGTTCCTCCACAGCATTACCATGCATATGTCTCAGAAATCAACATGTCTATCTCTCTTTATCTCTCACCCCCTTCTCTTTCTCTCCCCCCTCCCTCTCTCTCTGTCTCTAACCCCCTCTCTCTGCTCCTCCTATCATGGTAACACCTTGCATGTGTTACCCCATCTTACTCTGTATTGCTCGCTGGCCTGAATGGCTGCATGTAGAGGCCCCCCGTTCTCACCACAGTAAATGCCGTCCTTACCAATGGTATGCGGAGTCTTACAGTCTCCCAAAGTGACTTCCTGTACTTTACTGCCTCCGGTTATAAAGGTACATATTGTCTCAGCGACTCCTGTTGTCATCCAGTGTGCCCTTAAGTGTTCATAGATTGGCGACTCACTGGGACAGAAAGTAAGCCTGGCACCAAAATAAAAGTGGTCCTCATTAACAAATCAGACAGCTAAAAGCGCTGCCCATTTGCAAATAGGGGTAATTTTTATCTTATCAAGACATGCTTTTTATATGTGATTTTAAGGTATGGTAGACTGCATGAATTTATGCTTGCTGCAGTGGTAATAAATTGGATATCAACAGTAAAACCCATCATACCAGATTCAACAGGCCGACAAACAGCCTACAAATCAGCCCACTCTCTGAGGTGTCATGTCTACTCTTTTGGGGCAGTACTAGCAGTGGGAGAGGCAAGGAAAAAGAAAGCTCTTAGCTGAAGGCTGCCACTTCACATGCTGTAGGTGTTTAGCAAGGAATGTGCGACTGCGTTTATTTAAGGATACTTCAAGCAAGGTTTGTGGTATTATCCAAAAATCACCAGTAAAACCCAGAGCACCAGACAATACAGGCTGAGATAAGTCACTTGACAAACTGACCTGCAAAGCTACCCCACAGGACTATATGCACAAGTGGCAGGCCGGCAATGAAAAAGGAAACTACCACTCATAAGCTCTATATTAGGCCTGGGTGGTAAATTCCATTCCGCTCGCGGAATTTGGGTAATTTAGCGTTCCGCGGAAAACGGGAAATTGCCCAAAATTCTGCGTTCCTCGACTTTGCAAATTTTTTTGCTTGTTCGCATTCACAAAATGCGTGTTTGCAAGATATTTTCCCCCAAGCACGCAAATAGTAATTGCGAACATGAAAAAAGCATCGCGAACAAGCAATTCTGCGTGTTTGCGGTGATTTTTTACCGTTTTGCGGAGATTTACGTAACGCGATTACGCAAATTCCACCCACCCCTACTCTATATATGTTTTATAGCTTAGGTATGAGAGATGTTGACTCTGCATTTAAGCTTACTCTGGCAAGGTTTATATAGCATAGAAATAAGCAAGAAAACACAATGTACAAGTTCCTACATGCCCACAAACAGCCAAAACAAATCATCCCACACTGTGACCTGTCGCACATAGCCTTTGGGAACAGACATTATCAGCTGTGGGTGAGGCAAGAAAATAAGATAGCTGCCTTCTACCACTTCATACACGTTATAGGTGTTTTCACTATTCAGTAATCACGCCATGCATTTGAGCTTGCTTCAGGCTTTGCAGTAAGATCGGGGAAATCATCATTAAAACTCAGAACAAAAGACCCATTTCGCCTACATACTGCCATAATGAACCAGCCGGCACACTGACCTCCATAGCTACCCTTCAGGACTATAATGCACGGGCCGTGGGTGCGGCAATGAAAAGGGAAGTTGCTGTCCACTAGCTCAATAAAAGGGACCAGTCAACACACTGCATAAATGTAGCTATGTTTTTCACCACACAAGGCGCGGATAGGCTTGGTGGTATGCTTGAGGGAGAAGCCAGACACGGCTTGTTTAAATCCAAGGGTTAGGGTCAGCGATCTCCGCCAGTAACTATAAAGTCAGTGCATTGGCCGGTCAGATGTAAGTAAAGGCCAAAGTATCTTTGAGACAGCAGACTGGCAGACCGCACAGAGTGGACTCATTAGCACCATCACGTCCCTGCTGCTTCAGAAGCAGAGGGCTATAAGTCATCAAGAGAAGATGGGAAAGGAGAAGGAATAATGAAAACAATTGTCTGTTCAAGTCTGGGGATCTTTTTAAATTATGTGGTGTTTAATCTGTTTCTCTTAAGAAAATATTTTGTTTTAACTTTTGCGCTAGTGATGGGTAGCCAGCGTTTTTGAATCATGAAGGCTCATAATTTATAAGGAATAACATAAGATCATAGTAAATCCTGGAGGCAGCAATCATTCAGTGTTGTTGGGGCTTTTTTCACACACAAAAATGTCGTATACGTGTGGGCAATGATTGCACAAGGCACAGTTATGATGAAAGTGGATTTATGGTAATGTCATGTGCCCTTTGGTAAGGCTCCTATTCCTCCTGTGGAGTTCCCCACAGTGGAGAAGCATGCATGGCTGAAATGGAGCCTCCTTGAAAATGTACACGTTTCTTTTTTTGGGCTGTGGGGGAAAACGTTGTCATGTGGAGAAACTTCTAACCCTGCACCCCCACGAATTTGGGTGCTCATCGCTTCATCCTCCAATATTGGATGGAGAGATAAGGAAGCCCTTGGCTGGGGTATATCTGTGACTGTTGCTAGTATGGAAAAAGATCTGAGAAGAGTTTAGAAATGCTACAAGTATATATGTTGATGGGTGGTACCAGGAATTCTGCAGTACTAAATATATTTACACCCTCCAGAAATCGCTACCAGGATATCTGGCAACAGTAGTAAAATGACATTTGGTATAATGCAGCGCAGCACTGCCAGAGTCTGGGATCACCCTTTAATGCTTCTCACACCCGTGGCATCTTCAGACTCCTTGCCACAGAATTAGTTCATATCTGCAGCGTCAACATGCGCACTTCCGCCTCAGCATGTGGTGTGTGAGGAGGACTATAGTGCATGTTTCATTTCAGAGTTCTATCTCTATGGCATGCTTCATTTCATACATACATGTAACCAAAGGAGCTCTGTGACAAAGGAGCTCTGTGACAAAATGCAGCAACTCACTGAGATAGCCTCATAAAATGCAGTTCAGTGAACTGCATGGTACACGTTCTTTGCAGCAGGCACATTAACCCTCTGCACTACTTCATGATCAGTGAGCCCTGCCACTAGACAAAACGCTGTTCTCCTTCCAGAACGAACATAATTTGCTTGTGTTATATTGACATTTTAACTGTTTCGTGAAAACATCTGGGCACACAAGGAAAAATTAACATCAGCGCTACTTGTCATGCTGGTGATTCAAAACTGCCAGTAGAGAAGAAAACTAGGCCCTGTCAGCAGGAACATTATCAGCGGTGCGTTATTTAGCTCACCTGTGTGCCTCAGAATCTTACAACTCTGTGCTGCTGCAGCCTGCCACCTTAAGTGTCCATGAGCTACACGGACAGTTATCACTGTCTCCCAGTGCTGTGTTGAATTCAACGGGTGTACTTACTGAAGGTACTGTGTTCTTGTGCATGTGTATTCAGAGGATTAGAAGAAACCAGGTTCCTGTGCTGATTTCGAGGTGAATGGACTGTGAACCACCTTGTTTGACAGGATTGTACAAGAACCACTGCTCCCACCACTATGACGAGGAAGTAATCTGTGCCTCTGGAGAGAACCTAGCAGGTGTGACCAGCCTTATCCCCGAGCGAAGGGACTTTAGAAGAACAAAGCCGTGGAAGGACTTTACCTCACCCGGTGACTGTTTTGGTTTTGTGGAGTAAGGTGTACACAAGTAAAGTGTGTGTGAAGAGAGGAGGGTGCAAGAAGTACCACCCCACTTTACTTTCTAGAGTCAAAAAGAGTTCCAGTGCCCTGGTACTGGTCTGCCTGAAGAGGAAAGGTGCACAGACAGATTAATGTTGGAGGACCGCCTTGTACAAGACCCCGAGCGCTGTCCCAGTGCTGGGTTTACGGAACTACTGTTGGACAGAATCAACAATCCCAGACTGTACTGAATTGTAGATAAAGGTGTGCGCCATACACACAATCCTAGTACTGTGCCGCAGCTGAGTACAAAGCGCCACACAGGTCTAGAGGCCCACTGGTGAACTGTATTGCATCTGGAGGGAAAGGACAACCCACGGGATACTGCCCTACTCTTGCAGGCAGAGCTCTGTTGCATCAGAGGGAAAAACCACACTCCGTGACCCTGTGCTACTCGCTGGGGGATTTGGACTGCACTTTCTCGCTGCTCACATGCCAGAGTCCCGTCTCTGGCTGATGCAGTGGCTGCCCACCTGGGCTCTGGTGGCAGTGGTCAGCCCGGATGGGCCCGGTGGCTTCCACCCTGTTAACCAATAACTAGTCTCACCGAATAATTTGGGGCAGTATATATTTAAAACGGGGTTGTGGAATACTTATGAAACGCTGTGAAACTTATGAAAACTCAGCTATAATATAACAGCACCACATATGTACTGATTTCAAAATGTCTGTCCCCTTAATGTAGTTTCAGGTCATTGTAAGGTGATTCTATCAAACTTAACACTAACGTATGTCCTCGTGTGTGGTTATCACACACACACGGTGTAAGTAGGTTGAGAACTCTTTAATTTTAGAACAATTGTGAAGTCTCGCTTGAGTAGTTTACAGTGATATTTTTATACTTTACCTGCATTCTCCCCTGGTTCTTTTTTCTATCTTCGTCCAATCACAAGGAAGTGCTTATAGAATGGCATAAGGCGCTACACCGATGACATACATGACATATCCTGTATGAATGCGCAAGGGGAGGGTAGCAACTTTCAAACACCAACTAAAAACGAGAAGTGGGCGCTCTTTTTTATCTTTATCAAATGTGTTCCTCAGATGATAAGCTGGTGCTGCAAAGCACATATTAATTGCAATATAGCACTTTGTGAATCTCCGTAATCTTATAGTGGTATTCTGTGGCTGCTACACCCATGGTTGCAGTAGTTTATGCTACATGAAATTGATGACACTTTATGCCAGATGTCATCATATTGATGATAATGTGTACCTGCTTTCAGATCGATGGTGGTGTTTTGTGCCTTGAATCGAAGCCAAGAAAATTTTTGGTAGAACCTGCATTCTATGGCTCTTGTTTATGTTTCCTTTGTCAGTGAGTACCTCATGGTCCTTACTCTGTTTTCTTATTCGGTATCATCAGAAACGTCATATTTGGGCTACATCGTGTCAAGTGTTGTGATATTGGCTGTGGTCGAAGTGGGGGAAAAAGTAGGGGAACTGTGGGCGGAGACTCTGAGGGTGGGGCTAACCCAAGGATTGGATCAGTGGGCGGAGTCAGAGGTGTGGCCAGAATGTGCCAAAAATCCCAATTTTTACTATTTGGCATTTCACCGACCAGTTACAGCTTATTGCGTTATTTAATTCAACCAATGTATACACTCTTCCTATTTAAAGTTTAATAGGAGTAATTGGCATTTAAATACATTCACAAAGTGGGTTATATTTCCAATCACACAATGTCCCAAGTATGCTATGTCACAAGCCATTTGTCTCCAAGCCATGCAGTTTCTCTCATTA
Source organism: Lissotriton vulgaris (assembly GCF_964263255.1). NCBI lineage: Eukaryota > Metazoa > Chordata > Amphibia > Caudata > Salamandridae > Lissotriton > Lissotriton vulgaris. The sequence continues at coordinate 35,325,113 of NC_141688.1, forward strand.
GCACTTCACCTCCCTTCTTCCACAAGAGCATATATGGCAAAATATCCTAGTTTGCAAATATTTTCCATGTAAGTTTGGCTCTGCGTATTTGCCACATAATACATCATCTACTGCATAATCTGACAGTTTTAATAATAATTTTTGTAGGTCAATTGGATAAAAAGTTACAAAAAAATGTGACTTAAGTTGCTGCAAAGTGGACAGCCCTTTGCAAAGGTTGACTGATCACCTTTCTCACTGTTGCATTTGTATGTTATACTGGTACTAATGAGGCAGAATCTTTGCAGAGACTTAACATGTGTAAAAATGTCTAAATAATAAAGTATAAGAAAATATATTGCATTACGCTGCAGCCTTTTTATTGTTGCATAATTTAGTCAACACTGCAGCATCATTTTGTCCTCCATTGCTACATAATTCCAGTGGCTCCAGAGCAGGTAGCACATGTTAAAAGTGTTTATGCATGAAGCAGAGAGACTGGGAAGTTTGCAAACTTAGTTTGGTGGGCCTGCAAATCCTGCATTGCCTATCCTTGGTGAGTTGCAGCTACTACTGCTGAAACAAGGCCAATGGAGGTACCAATGGGTGAGGCGGACTGGCCTCGATGGCAGGGCCGGCTTTAGTGCTGGTGGAGCCCTGTGCAACAATGTTTGTTGGTGTCCCCAATGATCACCTACGCCTCGGACTTCCTCACTACCACCCTTTAACTATCCCCCTAAAGTCACCATAACCACATTCTTTCTCAGATGCATTTAATTTGATTTACAGCGCCACTCATACCAGTATATGTTGTCAGAGCACTTTACATCACACACTACACAGAGACAATTATTTATATGTGTGTAAATCACTGTATAGGAAATATTACATACGACAAAGGACCACAAGGTGTAGAAGCCACATGACAACCATACTAGTAGGCAGTATAGTTTAATAGCTCACTGTTCTATGTTAGGATTTTGACTTATAAACTGCAAGTAACAAAAGGATCTCTCTGACAAAAGAAGTAACCTACTAACCTAGTTAACATTATGTGCACTTTGTGATCTGCATGGTACATGTTCTTTGCAGCAGGCACATTAACCCTCTGTGCTACCTTTCCAGGAGTCAAACCTTCCACTAGACAAAACTCCGATCTTTCTCTAGGAAGAACATTAATCACCAAAGTTATCATGACATTTTTATTGTTGCTGAAAATTGCTGGAGGCCAGCAGTTTTTTTTAAACCATAATAAACTTGCATACACTACGCACCCACCCGAAATAGGTACCCAGTGTGGTCACACCGTTCGCAGTGCCCTAACCTGCTCAAAGTTCATTTGACCTCAGTGACAGAGTCACAGTGACTGGATCACTGCTGCTCTAGGGTGTTATGTTATGTTATGGAATATTTATATAGCGCCTATCACCGCCGGTCTCTAAGCGCTTAACAGAAGAACATAACACACTGGTACCCATAGAACCCTCAGCTGTTCCACCGCCTAAACTGTCATGAAAGCCTTTCTGAAAAGATGGGTTTTCAGTTTCTTTCTGAAGGGTAGTAGCTGTGATTCCTCCTTCAAGGTGGGCGGGAGCTCATTCCACAGTTGCGGGAGAAGCACAGACAGGGCCCTGCCTCCTTTGGTTTTTAGTTTGAACCTAGGTTGAATCAGATTGGAGGTTGTTCCTGAGCGCAAGGGTCTCCCGGGAACATACCTCTTCAAACGTTGCTTGATGTACTCTGGGGCTTTCCCAAAGAGTGCCTTATGGGCTACACAGAGACATTTAAACTGGACTCGAAATTTCACTGGAAGCCAGTGCAACTTCTGAAGCAGGGCGGTTGCGTGCGAGTTTCTAGACAGGGAGTGGATCAGCCTAGCTGCATCGTTCTGTACTACCTGCAGCTTCCTCAACAGCTTCTGTGGCAGGCCAAGATATAAGGCGTTGCCATAGTCAAGTCTCGAGATGACTGTGGCGGATACGATCGATTGCAGGGTGAAGGCAGATAAGATGGGGACTAGCTTTCGTTGCCTCAACACACCTATGCAAGATCCGACGACAGCAGAAACTTGAGGGGCCATTGAAAGATCTGCGTCGATCCTTAGCCCTAAGCTTTTTACTACAGCACCAGGAGACGGGGTAATTCCCAACTCAGGGGGCCAGTACAGGTCACTCCAGGGATCCTCTTTGTTGCTGATCACCAGCACCTCCGTTTTGTCAGCATTCACTTTCAACAGATTGTTAGTCATCCAGTTGACCATGAAGCTGAGCAGATTCCTCACTGATTCCTGGGCCTCTTTGGTGTCGTCCAGCTGGACCAATAGCTGGGTATCATCTGCGTAATTGAAAATTTCGCAGTTCATACGCATAAGCTCCTCCACCAATGGTTGTAAATAGATATTAAAAAGCAGGGGGGATAGAGCCGACCCCTGGGGCACCCCCCAAGTCACCTCACTGATCCCAGACAGTTGGTCTCCTAGCTGCACTCTCTGGGTTCGACCTGACAAGAAGGATTCTAGCCACTTTAGCACCTGGCCTGTGATCCCCAATTTCGCAATACGGTCCAGCAAGATGGTGTGGCTGACCGTATCAAAAGCCGCCGATAGGTCTAAGAGAATCAGGGCGCATGGCTGTTTATTATCTGCCCTGACTCTCAGCTCATCGGCGACCGAGGCCATGACTAGTTCTGTGCTATGTTGGGGCTGGAACCCAGCCTGCCTGGCATGAAGGAGATGGTGTTCCTCCAGGTGGCCGGCTAGAGTGCTGAGGGCGTGCTTTTCTAGGATCTTGCTTAGAAAAGGTAACTGCGAAATGGGCCTGTAGTTTTTTAAGGCTTTCGTGTCCGTTCCTGCTTTCTTTAGAAGTGGGGAGACCCTGGCTTCTTTCATCTGAGTTGGCAGATAACCTGTTTTCAGTGAGTTATTCAGTAAACTCAGTACCTGGGGCAGGATGCCTGGCAGGGCCATTTTAAACATTTTAGGGGGACATGGATCTATATTTGAGCCTGACTTGATCTGGCCGACCAGTTCCGCTAGGCACTTGTCATCGATGGGGGGGGGAAACTATTCAAAGTCATAGATGGCACCTGAGCAATCTGACTAGGCAGCATGGTTGTAGCTGGCCGTGCATTGATGTCAGTGATGATATCCTGTACCTTCCGAAGAAAGAAAGTTTGGAAGGAGTCACAGTCTGGTTGATCGCACGTAGAGATTTTCCCTTCTCGTTGTGTGAGTTCCCTTAGTATCGTAAAGGTCTCTCGCTGTATGTTTATCGCCTCCCTAATTCTTCCCTCATAGAAAGCAGCCTTTCTTTCCAGGATGTCTGCCTTATATTTTTAAAGCAAGGTTTTAAAAGTTTCAGCCTCTGTTTGACAGTAATGGAGTCTCCACCTTCTCTCTGCCTAACGAAGGGCTTGCTTCTTCTGTTTCAAGGAGGCGTCAAACCATGGCGCTCCTTTCCCCTTGGTTCTAGTACTCTCCATATGCTCAGGGACAAGTTTATCCAGAGCGGCGAGCACCCAGGCCTTTAGCAACCTAGCATCATGGTCCAGATCTGTACCACTCATTTTAGGGGGGGTAGAGGAGAGCAGGGTCGTGATTAGAAGGTCGGCTTCCACCTTGTTCCAAGGTCGAATTTTCCTCCGTGATATATTTGGGGCAGCCCGCACAGGGTCACCTGGAACCCAGCACTTTATCATGAAGTGGTCCGACCAAATGCAGGGACTAACCTCCGTTATTTCTGTGCTAGGCAAGGAGGACCAAACAAGGTCCAGTGTATGGCCTTTCACGTGAGTCGGGCCCACCACTAACTGTTGCAGGTTGAGCACCGAGAGATTGGCTTCGAACTCAGTCTCCGTGGGGTCTCTGGGTATTTTGTCCCAGTGGTAGTTGAAATCGCCTACCACTAGAAGGGACTTGTATCTGGTGGCCAAGTCCGTCAGAAGTTCGAAAAGGATATCATTGAAATCCGGAGAGCTTTGCGGCGGGCGATAAACTACCAGTATTACGATGCAGGTGGATTTAAATGAGACTTTAATCCCTAACAGCTCCGCACAGGCACAGTTTTGTGCTATAATCTCTTTCACTACGAGACATTTTTTTTAATGAAAAAGGCCACCCCCCCCCCCCCCCCCTTTACAGTGTGCTGCTTCGTGGGCCTGCCCGCAAGATTAGAGATGAACTTCAGTATGGATTGTTTTGGACAGGCCTTCAAGGTTAGCCCACAATTGACACCACTAGGGTACACCTGCTTGTGCTAAGACATCAGGCCTTCTAAGGTCTAGTGGTGCCTACTAAGGTCTAGCATGGGAATATGCTCCCTCAGTAGAGTGGTCTGGTGTACTGGTCATGAAGGCTGAACCCGGTTCCCCAGTTCTAGATTCGACAGCTCTGGCCATAGTGACACATCATCTCCCCCACTGAACACCATACTGCCCCACTGAGAGAAACTCACACTGCCTTCAGCTACAACCTAACTGTGCCCGCTATAAACACTTGGATGTGGCTCAATTCAAATTAATGCACTTGATAAGAGTAATATGCTACCTAAATTTTAAAAAAAAGTAATAGCAAACACTCATAGGGAATGCAAGATTAAGTAAAACATGTGAAATGTAAACAGAAACAAAATGGTTACCTTAACGATCTCTCACTTACTATTCAGAAATGTGTGAGTGGTTTTACCTGAAAAGTTAAGGACATGACTACAGGACCCTGAAGGGAACCGTTTCAATGTCCATTGCTTATATCCTTACAAAACGTAAGCAGTATGGTTTTAAAAGACAAAGGGCCAGATGTAGGAGCCCTAATACCGGTATTAGGGCTTTCTAATGTAGGGGGCCTATATTTTACCGATTCGGTAAATTTACCGAATCAGTAAATTTACTGAATCAGTATATTTACCGATTCGGTAAATCCAGATGTAGCTGGCACTTCAAAGAGTGCCACAGGCCCTTTAGGAGTCGGTATTTACCACCCAATCCTATACCGAATACCGAATTTAGGTGTACATGCACATCTGTGCATGTACACCTGTGCCATGTGACACACAGGGCATGTATGTGTGCCACATGGCACACAAGCCTGGAATTGGGGTGCTACAGGGTGTCAAAGTGACACCCCGTTCCCCCTTGCAGGATGGTAAATACTGAATCGGTATTTCCAAGCCCATAGGAATCAATGGGAAATACAGATTCGGTATTTACCGAATCGGTAAATTCCGAATCTTACAGATTCGGTAATTGTAAAATTAAAATTACCTACATCTGCCTCCTTCCTATTTACCTACTCTTAAATACCGAATCAGTAAAATGTTGTATTTAAGAGTAGGTAAATCGGAATTACCTACATCTAGCCCCACATGCATAAACACAGAGCCATGGTACACATTTTGTTTTCCAATCCACCCATCAACCAGGTATTGCAATACATCCAGGAATGGTGCACTTCCCCACCTGGGGACAACAATGCTGTTCAAAGAAAGACGAGAAAACAAAAATAGCTCTTCACTGCAAAGTCTGTAAAGTGAGGCTGATTTGTTTGGATGTGAATACAACCAATCTGGCCACTTTGCAACTACTCTGTCTTGCTTTATTTGGTTATGAATTTATTTTTCATATTTTAAACCTTTTATTTCTCTCCATCCCGAGGCTGCACTTTGGAACAGAGAAAAATGTCAGAAAAAGGACATTTCCTGCAAGAGTGTTTTTCTTTTTTGGATCCATTTCACAAGGAAGCAACTAAATGAAAGACGGAAAGAGAGGTTGCGGGGGCCCCTGATATTGTATCTTTCCTGTTCTATAAAACAGACTAGTTAATACACTACATGATATGCCATATGTTAGCGGTAAATGGTGATATGTAACACCTTCTGCTACTGAAGCTGGTAATTTCATACAGACAAAACAATCACTAATTTCCATAGTGTCCATACTGAAACAATAACTTGGTGAATACATTTAAAGCAGTGTTATTATCTGTTACTGTGTGATGAATCTCTGACTCATCTGATGTTTCTAATTCTACTCTATCTCCTTTTATGTTAGCTAACTTTCGATTAGTGTCTATTATTTTTCTTTTCTACGTTAATCAAATAAGGTACTGCTATGGTTAAAATTAACCATACTACAATCACTAATACTATGCTACATATACACTTCTTTAAGCAATTTTGTTTCGGTCTTTCAGCAACTCTATCTCTAGCCATTTTAAGAATATTTCTCTTCTTTCTTTTACTTTATTTTTCTAATTTAATTTTCTTTTATTAGTTCAAGAGGGTCTCACTTCTCCTTTGTCAATCTATTCAGCAATTATTTCTTCATCAATTTCTTCATTTAAATCTAAATTTTGAAGTTCTTCAAGAATCACATAGGTCCATTCAGGGCCTTTGAAATTAATATTCAGTATTTTTAGTCTTTGACTTCTTCTCCGGTCTTTCTCAATTGATTGTCCTGACCGACTAGTAACTTCATTCACTTATTCAGGTTCTTCATCTATTGTCTTTAGGTGATATCTTAATCTTTTGATATAACTATGCCAGTTATCACCCTTTTACCTTGCACTGTACTTTCACTGTCCTCGTCTCTCTCAAGAGTCCTTTAATTTTTGTTAATTTGTGGCACAATTTGATTTTCTTCATCTTCTAAATCCCTCTCTATCTGTCCTGGTTCAGGGCTTATTTTTGTGGCACAATTCGCCTGAACGTGTTCCTCTTCTTCTATCTGATCCTGTTCAGGTTTTGCTTCAACCCTTTCTTCTTCTTCCTGAACTTGTTCTTCTTTTACTAACTGGTCCTAATCAGGTCTTACTGCACTTTGCTTGTTTGCAGCTGGACTGTATTATTCTAATCCGATCTGTCCCTCCTCATATTTGTGAATATTTTGGTTCACCTCTGTCTGAGTATATTTATCTTTCCTTATCTGTTCTTGCTAAGGGTCTCCAACAATCTTAAATTCAATTTTCTGAGCTTGTTCTTCTATACCTGTCTGGTCCTCTCTAGCTTCTTGTTTTTCTAATCTGGTTCTATTTCTTGTTTTGATATTCACCTCATGTACGTCAACCACTGGTATACAATCCTCCTGACTTGTGCTTGGTTGTAATTGATCAGCTACTTCAGAGTCTGTTATTCTAGACTCTTCAGCTGCACAACCTTCAGCACCCTCAACTGCTGGTATCAGTTTCCTCAGGAGCTGGTACTTTCTTGGTATGACTGGCATGTATTCAGTTAGGCAAACCTGCACATTTCACTGCTGTTGTTGTAACCAGTATGACCTTTTTTGGCATAACCCACCTGAGTGCTAGGCACGTCTCTCGGGTGTAATTCTTCACCACCACCCAGTCTCCAGGATTGAGATCATGTGCTTGATGCGGCTGCCTGGCAACTGTGTGTTCTCCAACCTGATGAGATAATGCACCAGGTCAGCCAATCTTTTACAATAGTCTAATACCAGATCATCAGTTATACTTAACAGTTTATGTCCTGGTATAAAGGCTAATCTCATTGTTCTTCCCATGAGTATTTCATGGGGACTCAATCCTGTGTTTCTGTCAGGATTGTTTCTGAGTCCCATCAGAATAAGAGGTAGTGCAGCTGGCCAACACAGTGATGTAGATGCGCACACCTTTGCCAATCTTGATTTTATTATGCCATCCAATTGTTCTACCACTCCAGAAGCCTCTGGACGGTAAGCACAGTGCAATTTTTGTTCATTTTTAAATGCTTCACAGATTAAACAAATTATTTCATTACTAAAGTGAGATCCTCTATCTGATTCCACAGTTACTGGAAAACTAAAACATGGAATCAGTTTTCTCAATAGTAATTTGGCAACTGTTATGCTGTCATTTCTTCTAGTAGGATATGCCTTCACCCATCGTGAGAACAAACATACTATGACAAGAATGTACTTCAATCCTCTAAATGGTGGTAACTGAATAAAATCAATCTGCAACCTCACAAATGGTTCCTCTTCCTTTCTAATTTTTCCCCAACTGACCACTGTTTTCCTGCCTGGGTTATTCTGTTTACAAATTAAACATCTCTGGCAAAGACTCTCTGTGACGGTCCTAATCTTTGGATTATACCAATTTTGTCTAAAGAGTCTGATCATGGCATCTCTACCTATGTGTGTATCTCCATGGTACATCCTGGCCATTTGTGAGATTAAGCAGTCTGGCATGACCGGTCTACCATCTGGATAAATCCAGACATCATCTTCAGCTCTGCTGTGACACCCTGTTTTAATCCAACCTTCCTTTTCACTCACATCCCCCTCACCATGTAAATGTCTTACTTCATCCCGCATTTCTAAAGCTGAGATTAGCATAAATTGGCATCTGATTCCACTTGTTTCAATTTTCTAGTTTACTGCCATTTTGGTTTTGGCACAGTATTGTGCAACTTGGTCAGCATATCGATTACCAGCAGTCACATAGTCATCTCCAGACTGATGTGCAGCACACTTGACCACTGCCACTTCTTTTAGCAATTGTATTGCTTCTAAAAGCTCTTTCACAAATTTTCCATTGTTAATAGGGGTTCCAGAAGAAGTCATGAAATCCCTTTGCATCCAGAGTTGGCCAAAGTCATGCACAACCCCGTAACCATACTGACTATCTAGGGGTGTGGTGCTTGCTCGCGACCAAGATTGCCGCTTGAGTCCTTCACTCCATGACATAGTCATAAAATCCGGCATTTACCCGTTAGTAAGTGCTCTCTACTCATCATTCTGTGGAGGCTTGCACACCAGAACACGTTGGGATTACAAGGGTCGCACTCCGGTTCCCCCACGATCGGGACCAGTGAAGATACGGAGCCCTGACGACCTCCGCCTAGCTGGGCCTGGATCCCCGTATTGGATATGGGTGGAGCGTTGGACTTGGCCGAGGGACGTACAGTGAGGCAGCCGGAGGAGCGCGGGATGCCTCTGCAGACCGGGAAACCTGTCGCGACTGCTGCTCTTGCGTGTAGCAGCTCGCTGAATCGTGCTTTGGGGCGGTTTGTGTCTCGAGTGCTCTAAGACTGGAAGAGCAGGGGCCCGCGGTACTCTGGTGTTGGTGGCGTAACTCTGAGCGAGCGGTAGACCTGATTCGAGCACACGCACCTCCTCATCTACAGGTACCACCCTGAACTTGACCAGCGAGAGGGAGCCACAGGGAGCTTAGCCTGCGGCGTGTGCCCCCTGTTAGTAGACGCTCTTTGGGGGATTTTTTTAGCGTCTGTGAAGTGCGTTGCACACGTGACCTGCCATTTTAATTTCTGTCACACATATGTGCGCTGCCTGTCCCAGCGAGGAGACCCAACGGACGGGGCAGGTACTTGAAGTGCTAATAGAGGAGGTGACTGGGGCTGCGGATGGTGCAGGACCCCCCTTGGATTATGGTGTGCCCCCACCCCGGCGTGGCCCTTGCATAGGAGGCGTATTTGGTGAGAAGAAACGCTCTTCCACCAGAAAAGGACCAACAGCAACCCCATTACTCAGTCCTCAGTGGCAGTGCCCTTGCGTTGGGGGTGACTCAGTGAGGGGTGAAGAGCGCAGTTCCTGCGGAGCGGCATGGGGCTAGATGGTGCACTCGGTGAAGCTTGAACGACGACGGTGGGTCACTCTGCTGGCGTTTGATGCTGGGCTTGACCGGACAAAACACATCAGCGCAATACCCTGCACTCGGGTGAGTAGACCAGCTGACTGGTGATAACATTTGGGGACGCACCAGCAACACCACTCAACTAAGGGTGTGGAACTGCAGGTGGACTACAGGTCAATAGCAACTGGAATCGCCTGGAACATCTCACAGCCTCTCCTGCTGTGTTGTGTATTAAGAACTGGGGCAGTGGAGTGAAAGAGCTCTGCCTAGCGGGTCCCTGTGTGTGCAAAAATGGGAAGAGTGGACTGAGCGCAGCCCAAACTCTCCTTCGAGCAGAATCGTTCAAAGTCTCATGATGCTACTACGGATGAGGCAGCCAGGATGGAGACGCTCCGAACTGAAGATGCTAGCCCAGATATACGGAGTATGCTCATGGAGATGGAGAAAAGCTTGCAAAGTGGTATAACCTTCCTCAGTATAAAAATGGACGCTCTCTCCTATTGGATGGACAGGATGGTGGAACGATTAGACAAGCATGCCAAAAGGTTGGACATGTCGAAACGGAGGATTACGGAGGTGGAGGAAGCACACACCACGCTCGACACTGAACATAAACAACTTGGGAAAGTTATGTGTGTCCTTTAAGACAAGACGGAGGACCTGGAAGCCCGTTCTCGTTGATGTAACCTCAGAATCACTGGCCTTCCGGAATCCACCCCGACTGGTAACATGGAACAGTTTATTGAGGGACTGCTGGGAATATGGATCTTCTCCACTATGTTTGTGGTGGAGAGAGCACATCGTTCCCTGGGGCCTCGCCCACCCCCAGGGCACCACAAGGACCGATCATCGCAAAACTGCTTGATTACCGAGACAGGGACACCGCCTTGAGGCTGGCACGGGAAAAGCAGTCACTGGCCTACGAAGGTTCGAAGATATCATTATTCTCAGACTTCACTATTCGTGTACAGGAAGCTCGCAGACAGTTTATGTCAGGATTGCCCCTCGGTAGCTCGCCAGCATGTGAACTACATTTCCCATGAGCATTAGGGGTTATCAGGAAGTGACTTAAACGGAAATGATTCCATGTTCCTTGCGCGTAATTCGGAATTGTTTGGGACCTTCGGCTGCTCCCGGAGGTGTTCTGCTGGAGGGTGGACGTCTGGATTCTGGAAGGTGTTGCCTTCGAACGTTCGCCGCAATTGTGAGTAAGAACAGCTGCGCTGTTCGGCACCAGCTGGTGTCCTGTTTCTGTGTGCTGCTATCGCGGAGAACTGGCGAGAAGGTCCGACTTTAGAAAGGCGGTTGTGCTGCCTTGCCTAGCAGCGGATGTTTGTCAGTGAACTCCTTCGTAGTCTACGGGCATACCGGGTCAGGGTGCGGCTGCCTCTGTCTCCGGTTGTAATCTGGTCGTGTTATGCCCACAGAACATTACAGCGGGTTACTGTGAGCGGGTGCCACGTAACGCCGGCTGTGTGGGGAAAGTGCTCCTCAGGTACAAGACTTTACAGCGGGTTACAGCGTGCTTGGAGGCAGCGTAACACCGTCTGTGTTTGGATTTGGGTTATTTGCACAGACTTTACAGCGGGTTACAGCGAGCCAGGAGGCAGCGTAACACCGGCTGTTATTGGGATCCATTGTTTCTGTCCACCAAGAAGGAGCGGAGCCTTGCGGTGGACGCAACCGCAGGTTACCGTGTCTGGGAGTCTGCATTTGCAGTGCGGAAGGTGCTGTGATGATAACAGCATTTGTTTTGCTTTGTTGAGATACTTATAGAACTTTCCATACTAGGTAGGGGTGAACTCACCTTACAGGTCCTCAATTCGGGCCCTGGTTTCATGTCGACATCCTTGTATGAGATGAGAATAATCTTCTACATGTCTGATATGTACAAGCATTGAAAGAAGGGTGCTCTGTCCTGTGAAGTGATCAAGTTGCATAACAGGGTATGGTGTGTGATAATGCTTCTTCATATTAGTGCGCAAACATGACATACAGACTCTGACCTATTATTTTGCTTTCTTCTTCAGATGGTGTCATATGGGGGTCTTTGTTGATGTTAGTTTAATACGTGTACCAAGGACACACAGGTATTCTTGACCTTTATGACTTGGCGAGAATTGAAGAGAGTAGAATTGTTTAACATTGTCTTATTCTTGTGTTTATGTTTTTCAGAGCCTTTGTCCCTGCTGACCCCTCCCCTACCTGGTGTCCCTCGCTTGATAACTCGAAGACCCTGGGGGGTAACCCCATGTCAGGGTACTTGGGGATGTCAGGAGATGGTCCTTTATTCTTCTGCTGCTGAACCCTGCGGAGCCAGTCCTGACAGTTTATCCCCATGAAACAACAGTTGCAAGACCTGGGTATAGACTACGCTATGTTGTATCCTGCAAACATTTGGGTCAATAGACAGGGCCGTTCTCACATCTTTACAAACCCAAAGACATTACAGAAGGTCCTCAAAGATTTGTCCAAGGAGCGTCGCCAAAACTCGGAATGACATCAGCTTGATGAGGCGGCAGGGGGATCCCTGGAGGAACAGGACTGACGATGGCAAATTGGAGTTAGCTGATAAGTATAGTTTCGGGGACTGAAAGAGGGGGTGGGCCGGGTATTGCCTCTGGCGGACTGCTACAGCTTATCCACTATTGATATGAGAGGGGGAGTTATTGTTTCCACTCAAGGGTCATTTTATATATTGGATGAAAGCCATCCGATATACAGTTTCAAATCGACTGGTGGGGCAGCTAGGAATGGTACACGTAGTTATTCAACAGGAGCTATCGTAGGACATGGACACTGATTCTGGGGGTATTAGGTCCAGGACCTGGAGAGTAAGCCACATAATTTTTGACCTGTATAATCGCTGTGGCCTAGAAGGGAAAGGTGTGCTGGGGCTGTTAAATATTTGTATTGTTCCCCTTGGGAAGACGAGCAACATCTGCCCACGAGTGAAACACACACAGGAGGGGACAATTTGGTTTTTTTGAGGCGGTTGTAGGATGTTGATTGGGGGTAATTTTGGGGGATGATATGCTGCAGGCGTGGGCGGGGGGAGGGTTGGTGAAGGGCACAGTTTGGTTGTTTTGGTGGTTTGAAGCGATAAGTTGGTCTTTGCATGGTGTACTTAGCAACGATTTGCTGCATAGGTCAGGATGCAATATGTACTTTACCACATATGATAGTGGGACCCAGTGATGATAACGTTCCAAAGATGCTGGATTCCCTCCGCACCCTCACGTGGAATGTTCTGGGGCTTAATGACCATCACAAGTTACGAAAAGTGTTAAACTATCTATATAGGCAGAATGTAGATGTGGAACTAATTCAGGAAATTCCCCTCCCACTTAATAGTGCAGTATTGCGCAGTAGGGGCCTATTAGATAATATTAATGTCTCAGGTTTCACTACACATACCCTAGGGGTGCTGACCTGGGTTAACCCTAAGTAGGCCTACACACTGGTGCAATTAGACTCAGACAGGGATGGTGGCTTTGTGATCTCCAGATGTCACAGGAAGGGCATTGATCTAATACTTGTAAATGTCTATGGCCCCAACTATGATTGCCCGAAATTTTATACAACTCTTGCAGGCGCTGTTCATAGGTATCCAAGCACATATTTTCTTTGTTGTGGAGAGTTTAACCTGGTTAGAGACCGAAATTTGAATAGGTCAGGGGGGCAGAAGAGATGTCCCTCTGCAGCGGCCAGAGCGCTTGAGAGCGCTATGGTGAGCATGGATATTTGCGATGTATGGCAAACGCGTCATTCGGACAGGGGAGGATACACACATTATTCTGCTTATCATAACTTACATAGATTATTGGCTGGCAGCTTCGCCGCTCATGGAGCGCACCCGGGAGTGCTTGGTTTTGCTGCGTATCTATCAGATCACTCCCCTCTTTTGCTAGTCCTCACTGCACCAAGGAAGACTATCCCGCCATTTACTTGGCAGTTTCCCCCTTACTCATTGTTAGATTCGGTCTTTAAAGAAGAATTAGCTGAAGCTATCGAAACCTATTTCACTATTAATGTGGGATTGGTGGAGGATTTTCAGGTTTTGTTCGAGGCCTTCAAAGGTTATATTCGTGGCATTGCTATGGCCAAGCACTCGGGGGTTCTGCTCTCTCTCCGACAGAGACCTGCTGCTCTGGAAAGGAAGCTGGGTGCCTTGGAAAAACGTGAATTGGAGTGCGAGGACGAGGGACTAACGCGAGAGATCAAAGACGGGCTAATGGAATATTAGGAAGCTGCAGACAGTGAAATTAAACATCTAGGCAAAAATGCCACGACGCGGGTCTATGGGGAGGGAGACAGGCCTGGTTCGGTGCTCACACAAATGCTGAAAGCTAAACGCGGCAAAACGCTAGTCACCGAGATTAGATCGGCTGAGGGTTAGATGATATCTGACGAGGTGGCCATTGCGGACAGGTTTAAGCAGTTTTTAAGGGATTATATACATCCCGGTCTTCTGGCATAGAGGATGAAATCCTTGATTACCTTGAGCATATTAAATTGTCATTTCTCACCAACACTTACCGGGAGTTCCTCATGAGATCTATAGAAAAGGCCGAAATATTATTGGCCTTATCGGGCATGAAAGCTGCCAGTGCTCCATGAGCTGATGGCCTAACGGTTGGTTTCTATAAAGCCTTTATGGATTTACTACTCCTGCACCTCTCAGTACTTTTTGATGACATATGCGTGTCAGGTACAATGCCTTCAACGATGAGAGAAGCGGTTATTGTCGCCATCCCTAAACCAGGCAAGCCGTTAGACGAGTGTGGATCTTATCGTCCACTCTCTATGTTCAATGTGGACACTAAATTATTCACCACGATACTTGCTAACCATTTGGCCCCAATGACCCCGGTATTGGTAGCTCCTGAACAGGCGGGGTTCATCCCGGACAGGAACCTCACCTACAATCTCTGTACGGTGTTTGGGACTATGCAACATATCAAACAGGACTCTGGAGCAGTCCTAATCTTTCTTGATATGGAGAAGGCCTTCGACTCTGTCGAATGGTCTTTCATGCAAAAAGTATTTTCTAGGATGGGATTGGACTCAGTCTTTCTACAATTGATCGGGGTATTGTACAATTCACCCTCGGCCAGTATAAAAGTAGGTTACATGGTGATGGATTCTATCAAGATAACTAGACGGACGAGACAAGGCTCGTTCTGGTAGCTGAACCCCTAGCACGCACTTTATGGAAATACCATAGTCATATAGGCTTCAGTTTTCGGAATTATAAGATTATAGTGTCAGTTTACGCAGATCATACGTTGGTATACGTTCGCGAGCCAGAGGTCAATCTCTCCTCTGTCCTTACCGTTGTCTCTACTAGGTAGAATCTCTAATATGAAGATGGTGCCCCAATTTTTTAACACCATCGCTGCTGATGGTATTCCCCTCCTGTGCTGAGCTATCTGTAAATCCCATTGTTCATGACGAGCTCAGCTCGTCATGAGGCACGGTTGAGCTGTGCTGATGACGAGCTGAGCTCGTCATGAGCATCGAAGGGGTTAAAGAGTCAACAAAATCACTGGTAAAGCTGGCCTGGGTGGGTAAACAAGCAAGAGTGAACTGGCGTATAGTTACACTGCCCTGACACATGAGGGGATTGGGGGCGCCAGACTTGGGTCTGTACTACAGGGCAGCGCAAAGCGCTCAAGCTTACTACTGGATTCATGGCTCGGCATAGATCCCGTTTCTTCGTATGGAAAAACTATTCGCTGAACCACTCCCCCTTCCGGCCACTATATTTGAACCTGCAGCCTGCAGGACGGGAATTCTAGACTCCATTAACACATCACGCCTAGCACAATTGATTGCAACTACAAGCGGGGGCACTGCTGTACTCCCCGGTTATGCCTATTGAGTGGACTTTATGGTTGACATCATGCAGGGATGGTGGGGTTGTTTGTGCGCTGCAAGCTTTGGCCATAACCAAGGCAGGGGATTTATTTGTAGGTGGTACAGTTAAAATTTGGGAGGAAGCGGAGTCTGCGGCAGCGGTTTCAGTTTCACAGAGTGAGGAGGGCATTACATGAGATGTTGGGAAATGACCTACAGGAGCCACCCAAGATGCTAGAACTGTCCTATATCATTAAAGCTAAGTCGCTGTGCAAAATGGTCTCTAACATATATAAGATAGCAATGTCATATAGGGCGAATCAATATACTAAAGCCAGGCTGGCCTGGCAACGAGATTTCAACATAACATTGATGACGCTATGTGGACCTATTGTTGTACTAGCACCCAACGCATTTCCTTACACGGACGGCATAGGCTGATCCACTTCAAATATGTGAACAGAGTGTACTTTACCCTAGAGATATTGCACAAGTATGGTCTGAGGGATAGCCCAGCATGTGAAAGATGCCATGCACAAACCGCTGATTTTATTCATCTAGTGTGGCACTGCCGGGGAGTTTATAAATACTGGGAGTCGGTCTTTCTAGAATTAGGGAAGATAGTTGACTCAGGACTTGTTCCAGACCCGGTGGTGGCCCTTCTGGGGTATTCTAAACAGTTGCCTAATGCAATAGCAGGCTGGTGGACATGGGTCTTCTCATAGCTAAACAAAGGGTTGCAATGTGCTGGTCTAGGGGCTCTACACCCACAATGACACAATGGGTGCACAGCATGCTTTATTGTAGTACACAAACAGAATTTCAGCGAATTGCTACCCCCTCGGAGCAGACCTAAGAACTTTTGGGGGCTCTATACTACGTATTTGCCCTCCAGAGATTCGAACGAAGGTGGAGACTCCCCCACTGAACCGGAGGATACTAGCCACACCTCTATCATTTAAACTGCTGTTGGCGGTTTCTATTCAGCAGGGCCACCTTAAATACCTCGCCAATAGGGTGTCTTGACAACCGGGAAGCAGAGTTAATCTGGATGTATGGGTTTGAGGGTTCAGCGACGGTACACCTGATAGGTAACCCGCTGCATCAGCATTATTATAGACAGATGACCACCTAAAGTTTTATAAATATTTTGTTTTTTTGTTGATCATTGTAAGCTGCATAGGCTTTACATTTGTTGTATTAATGTACACCAAGAACGCTAAGCATACACGTGCTCGCTAACTCGATGGAGCATAATTGCTGCCTGCCCGCTGGGTTGTTGGCTTAATAGCTGTGTTCATTATCGCTTATTGACATGCTGCCGGCCCCAGGGTTGTAGGCGTGAAGCTGTGTGAGACTGTGAATTTTTTTCAATAAACAGTTAAAAAAACATACTGACTATCAGTGTAAATGGTTACTCTCCAATTTTTCCCAATTTTACATGCCTTAATTCATTTGGCTACTTGTGCAGACTTGATTCCTGGTAAATAGGCTGCTTCGACTACTCAAACCAATGTACAGACAGCATAAGTAGCACTTAATCCTCCTTCCTCATACCTCATGCACGAGCCATCTACAAATAGCTTGTTTTCACATTCTTTCAGAGGCTCATTCTGTATGCCTGGGCAAGGTTTGGTACAATATTCTGTAACATCTAGGCAATCATGCTCAAAGTCATTCCTCACTTCTTCTCCATGTACATCAGGCAATAGAGTAGCAGGGTTTAGGATTTTACACTTGATTACTGTCACATTTTCTGCTCCCAAAATGATTCTTTCAAACTTAGTCATTCGACTTGGAGTAAGGTACTGAGTTCTTGTCCTAGTTAAAAGAATGTCCACTGAATGTGGGACATAAACTTTCAGGTGGTGTCCCATCACTATAGGCTCACTTTGTTCTAGACTCGTGCAAGTAGCAGCTACTGCTTTTAAGCAGCCAGGTAATGCTGAGGCTACAGGGGCCAGAGTACCAGAAAATTATGCTACCGGACGTCGCATCAAACCATGTCGCTGAATTAATACTGGCAAAGCACAATTTTCACGTTCACAACAAAATAATGTAAATTCTTTTGTATGATCTGGCATACCTAGGGCAGGTGCTTCGCATAGAAAATTTTGTAATCTCACAAAAGCCTCCATGCTTTCATCATCCCAGACTACTGGGTCCTTTGCTCACTTTCTTGTCATTTGTATTAATGGTTTGGCCAGTAAGGAAAACCCTACAATCCATTGTCTACAATACCCTACCACACCAAGAACCATTCCGATTTCTTTCTGGGTTTGTGGTAACTGCATTTGTTTTATTATTTTTATTCTTTCAGGTGTCACTCTTCTCGCTCCTCTTTCTAATTTATGTCCCAAATATTTAACTCAAGCAAAGAAGAACAGGGAATGGGGTCAAGCACAATTGCACCTATCCTTAGTGCTACTCCAGGGGTACTCATAGTACGGCCCGCGGGCCGCTGGCGGCCCGCCTGGCCTTAATTGGCGGCCCGCGGACCCTGTGCATGTCCTTCATGGATAAAGTTGAACGTTAAACAGAGCAGATGGCCGCAGGCGCACACGTTGTAAATACGTATTCGCAACGTTTGCTCCTGCGGCCATCTTCTTTGCTTTTGTTTGCTTTTGATTGGACTGCGCCCCTGTGACGTCACCCCCGGCACCCGGCGCGAAGCACAGGCCCTTTAAAAGTCAGCTGTAACTAGCGCGGTTACAGCTGACTTTTAAAGGGCCTGTTAAAGAGCTTCCCGTGTCCGTGGTGACGTCGACGGCCCTCTGCAGTAGCCCCGGAGAATCTTCCTCGCATTGGAGCAGCCGGGGAGAATCTTCACTGAAGTCCTCGCTGCCCCCAGTCACCAAGATCTTCACTACCGCCGTAAAGTCTTCTGCCTCGATAGGTATTTATTTATGCATTGTTCTCCCGCGCGGACTTTACCCGAAGGTGTCAGAGGCCTCACAATACAAACAGAGCTGATAAATGAGAACAATTACGTGTGAAAAAATTACAAAAGCAAGCGTTACAATACAGGAGGCAAAAGTGATAATCGTGAGGAAACAAAATACAAGAGGTAGGAAACGGTGCAATATAGGTGGAAAAAGTGACATGTGTGAAGGTTACAAAAGCGTACAAAGTACACGCCAGGACACTCCAACACAAGAACAAAGAACAAACGTTACGTAGGCAATGGTGGCACTTGTGCAAGTATGGAAATCAAACAAAATGTGAGAGGTAGCAAACAGTGTGTTACAACAGAAAAGTGGCGTGTGCATGTTAGAGGGGCTCTGGGGGGAGACGTGCGCTTTGGAAGCATCCTTTGTCCTGTGGCCTGCAGGTTAGCTACTCGGGGTGGGCGTGGGCTACACCGGAGCTCGGGGGACAAAGCAAACGTGCCTAATTTGTGCCGGCACAGCAATAAAGCACGCTGAACAGGGGTCCGAGAAGCAAATAGAAAGTGAGTGGGAGACAAGGGGGGGGGGGAGAGAGAAAGAGAGGCGATGGAAAGGGAGGGGAGGTGACTGGGGAGGGATGGAAAGAGAGGTGAAAACGGAATGGAAGTGAAGATGGGGCAGTGAAATAAAGATGGGGCAGTGAAAAGAAGATGTGGCAGGGAAATGAAGATGAGGCAGGGAAGATGGGGCAGGGAAATGAAGATGGGGAAGAGAACCTTAAACTGCAATCCACCTTGGGTGCCCTGATACCTCCAACTCCCGCCGAACCACCTGAACACGTTTCCATGAAGGTGGATTCACCAAAGTGGCAGGGTAGAATGGGTGACATAACTGACATTGACCTCACTTAAATGACATGGATTGAAAAGGGGTGAACACCTGTTTTGCAGTATGTATTGTTTTGTTCTTGAGGAAGGACTGGCTTTTGCAGCAGGGACTTAGGTTAAAGGTGTTTGACAAATGCAAGGTTCTGTACTGAAAAACGCTGTCATTCAGACCAGACCGCCTTACGTCCTTTCCGCATTTCCACAGCCCACGATGTCCCAGACATACTGCCATGATGTGCTCCTCTCCCACCTGCCCTACCCCAAATTATTTTAATTAAAATGCCCTGTGTAAAAGAAAAATATGCTTCCTTTTTTTTAAGATTTGCATTTCAAATAATACTAGCCAAAAACTGAAAACTTGTTTCAGGGTTTCTGATGGGAAGTTTTTCTTTTGACCAATTGTGTTTAATTAACAAAATAGAGATGCAGTAGCATTTGCTTCATTCCAGGGGAGAAATAATACGGAGTGGATCACAATAAGGAACTGTAAAAGGGGATTGTTTTATTGTCAAGTGAAGTGCTAAACCAGATCAAAACAGGAACTCACATATGAGAAATGGGAGTGGAGTCCGACATTACTTGCAGTAATATTAGTGAGCTACTGCTGTGTTACAATATTGGAAACAGTTACTAGCCATGATTATAAAATGTAAATACATTGAGAATTCAGGCGAGTGCACCTGTGCACTTTCAGTGACTGGGCCAAAGACGGCATCAAGCTCTCAATTCATTGCAATCTTGCCAAGGCTAGACCTTTTGGCTTTGCTAATGCTTGCTTCCTTGTTTGTACTTTCAGCTAGCTGGAGATATTTAAGAAGCTGCATTGTTGAATTATATAACGTAATAAGCTGTAACTGGGCAATGAAATGCCAAACAATTACTAACAATTTGGATGTTTTGCTCTTTCTGGCCACACCTGACTGCTAATAAAAAATACTATAAACATGTGCTGCATGTAGTTAAATCTGCTTTGGAAATACAGCACTGTCTAGTAATGTTTTGAAACGGCAGTGGCCTTTTTTTACCCCCTTTAGCCCCGCCCCAAATGACCCCACCCCCAAATGACCCCGCCCCCACCGATGCGGCCCTCAGCCACAAACCACACTGTAAATTCGGCCCCCGAGAGAAAGTTTGTGAGTACCCATGTGCTACTCTGTGTAGATTTTAGATGCCATGGACCGGAGATTCAAAAGCCCCTAAATCTCCTAAGACAATAATTGTCTTTCTCTCAAAATACAGCACACAATGGCAAACAATGGTCCAGCACACTATTTCCAATTATATCGTAATATTTCATCAGTAATGACAATTATGTACAAAGCTTATTCTAAATCAACGATAACAATTCAGTGGAGTTGTTTGCTGTAAATTCTTTATTTCTTAATTTTTTCTTCAAATAAAAGACTGTAGCCGTAGCCAACGCATTTCGTCCTTCACGGACATCTTCAGGGTGGAAAATATAGTTGTTTTTAATCTTTGTCAAGTACTTAAGTCTCTACCCAATGGCATCCAACATGATTTTAGATTGTCTTACAAGCGTTCTCTGTCTTTTATATCCAAGACAGTTGCAATACAATGCTCTTGTACCGGATACTCAGTCCTGAGTGAGCGTTTTCAATCCATAATGCATTTAAAAGCAGGTTTTGGCCCGCTCCATGGCGTGGCTTCCATCATAAGAATTTACAGCAAGCAACTCCACTGAATTGTTATCGTTGGTTTGGAATAAGCATTGTACATAATTGTCATTACTGATGAAATATTAGGATATAATTGGAAATAGTGTGCTGGACCTTTGTGTGCTAAATATTTAACTCTAGTCTGACAAAATTGTAATTTCTTTGGTGACACCTCGTGTCCTCCATCAGCCAAATGATTTAATAAAGCAATGGAGTTAATGACACAATCATCTCGTGACTTTGATGCAACAAGCAAATCGTCAATATATTGCACTAAAACTGAATTCCTGGCCATTACTAGTGTTTCTAAACACTTTTTCAAAATCCGATTAAATATTGAAGGGCTTTCTGTGTACCCTTGAGGAACCAGATTCCACACAAAAATACAATTTTCTAATTTGAATGAAAAAAGATACTGGCTGTCTGGGTGCAATGGGATGGAGAAAAATGCATGACATAAATCGTTTACAGTAAACCATCCTGCATTTAATGGTATTTGATACAGAATTACTGCGGGGTTCGGCACTACAGGACAACAAGGCGCCACAATTTTATTAATTTTACTTAAATCTTTCACTATCTGATATTTACCGTTAGGTTTCCTAATACCAATTATAGGTGAATTACAAGGACTGCTCATTATTTCTATTAAAATACCCTGTTCAATCATGCGTTCTATATCTGTCATGACACCTGCTTTAATTTCGGGGCTCATTTTGTATTGTCTCATCTGCCATTAACCCTACTTCTTTTCCAGTGAAGTCCCACACTTCTGGATTTACTGCTAATTTCAATTAATCAGGTAAGTAATCTTTTGTCATTATTGAATACATCTCGTCTACTTCTGTACCTTGTTTTGCTAGCATTATTTTTTTTTTTCTTTTTTTTTTTGTCCTCATTTGCCTGTACCTCTTAACCCAAGACTGTATAGCCAACCACCTATTCGTGCGACCAGGGATGGAACGCACCTCACTGCCACCACGACCTTGGGAACCAACTTGGCGGGAGAATATATCTGGGTTTACTGAGGCATTGATGGCGGATGGCGGCCTGCCAAACCCATCCCCGACTCCATCAAGGTAGGAACTACCGCGAGGCCCAACTCGTATCTTTCGAAACCGCCACAGTGGACCCTGGAGTTTAAAGACATAATCATAGGACCCGGGGAAAAAGAAAAAAAAAAAAAAAAAAACCCCGGTGCACTAACACCAAGAAATCAAAAGGTTCCAAAATCTAAGGTTATTACTGCTACAAGGTCTAGCCAAATCTACCTTTGATGTTTCAAGTAGAGATGACAACCAACTGGCGTGTGTTGGCGCCTTGGAATCGACCCAAAATTTACATATCTCTCGCCGAGCGAGTAAAATTGCATAAAACAACAAGGGCCTTGCTGTGCCAGTGACATTATCATCCATCCCAGAGATTATCAGTGTTAATGTGCAGGGTAAAGATACTTTGAGTATCGAGCCCAATGTAAGCAGGACTTCTACCCAAAAAGCCTTGATTGGAGGGCAGTCCATGAACATGTGAACATCCGATGCGCCTTGGAGACTACACTTGTTACAACATTTACCAGCTTGGAATTTTGCCAGCTTTTGTGGTGTCCAGTAGGCTCTATGTACCGTGAACAGGTGATTCCGCCTCAACCATGCAGGCTTGACAGTTTTATAAAGAAGCGTGAATGATCTTATCCACCATTCTTCCCCTTGAAGGTTCGTGTCCTCCGCCCACAGTTCATCGGGAAGGTCAAAATCTCCGTCCACTTCCTCCAAGATTGCCCAATACCAAAATGCAACCTCTTTGCCCCCCTGAGGTTTCTCCACCAGCTGTTGTTCTAGCACACTACACCTCCCCACTAGGGCATTATTTTGAAGGAGCTCTCTAGACCAGCTTACTAGTTGTATATATTTAAACCTTGATAGCCTTGGGCCAACCCTTTCAAACAAATTGTCCCACGATGTTAATACCCCACCAGCCATCAAGTCTCCCCATCTCAGTATCCCCCCCTCTCTTAGTGGTATCGAAAGGTCATCACCCAAACACGGGGGAAGCCCCGGAGACCCCCAAATTGGAGCTAAATTTGAATAGTAGGCCAGCCTTGCCGACCTCTTAATCCTTGTCCAGGCTCTGGCCATCGACTGCAAGACCTTCAGCCTCACCTTTTTGAAAAACTTCTGTTCTCCGAATTTAAATAGAAAGCCGTCCAGTGGCAAGCCAGATCCATTTAACATGGCCTTAAACATTCTCCCTGCTGATGAATCTGTTGGGGTTTTCAGTAACATTCTGGAGAATGATAACTGAAAGGCCCAAGCGTAGTATTGTATGTCTGGGAGGGAGAGCCCGCCCTTTTCCCTCCTCCTCCTCAGTTTCTTCCAAGCTATCCGAGTGGACTTGTAATTCCAAATGAACGCATTAATGTCCTGTTGACATTTCGTAATTTGCTTTGGTTCAAAGGCTAAAGGAATACTGTTAAAAATAAATGTGAGCTTTGGTAAAATTGACATTTTTATAAGGCTTACTCTCCCATAGATCGTCAAAGGGAGAAAGGTCCATGCTTTTAAAAGCGCCCGACATTCTCGGCAAACCCGATCCAAATTGGCCTGAGCTATATTCCCAACATCGTGTGTGATCTTAATTCCCAAATAGCGCATTGAGGAGGTTATATCTAGTTGTGTGTTGTTGATGTTCCAAACCATTATTTCGGTTTTCCCCGCATTTATCTCGTACCCCGAGATCTGACCGAATTCTTCTGCTCTCCTGACAACTATTGGAAAGGCCTGAGCAGGATCTGATGTATAGATGAGGATATCATCTGCATACATACCCAGACGCTTCACCCATCCGCTAAACTCAAAGGGGGTAATATTAAGTTCTTCTCTAAGTGTCTGCGCAAATGGCTCTAGGTAAAGGTTAAACAGGAGTGGTGAAAGGGGGCAGCCCTGCCTAGTTCCCCGTGAAATCTTAAATGGCTCAGTAAGTGTGTCATATGGGTGGGCGACTTTAATATTGTCTTGAACCCCAAACTAGATAAATCCTCCAACTCCAGAGCGATAGCATCACCTAAATCTAGGCCGGTTATGCTGTCCATAATGTCGTTTCTGGGGTTGGCAGACGTTTGGAGAGAAAGGGCTGGTATCGCACCAGGGGTTTCGTATAGGAATCTCAAGTATAAACACAGTTCAAGGATCGATTATGCCCTCTTTAGTTACACCATCCAAGAGGAGGTGAAGGGATTGCGGTACTTACCCCCCCATCTCTCAGACCATTCAGCGATAGTTTTCTCTCTGACAGTTACGCAACAGAAAAAGTATTCGTCATGGTCATTTGATAGGACGATACTGTTAGATCAGTCGGAGATCAACCTGCTATCAGAAGAGGTGTTAAACTTCCTAGAAATTAATTTGGATTCAGCGGGAATTAGTATTGTTTGGGAAACCCTTAAAGCTTTCTTAAGAGGGCATATTACAAATCGTGCCTCATACAGAGGTAAGGCCTATAGAGAAAAAATCAGGACTTTAGAACGAGATCTGGATAGCTTAGATAGGAGCTGTGATTCCTCAGGGGGTACCTCTGTAGAGCAAGAAGAGCGGAATAAGGTGAAGGCAGAACTGAACAACGTACTACAGGAAAGAGTTGAGAGGAGGTGGGCGGCAAGTAAGATCTCGAACTTTGAATATGGAGAGGCGGCTGGTAAGGTTTTGGCTTGGAAAGTTAAAACAGATAAATCTAAAAAGTTTATAAGGGGTATTCGAAAGGAGGGGGACCCTACTGTTAGGACTACCAACATTGAGATTGGTAGTGCTTTTCAGGACTTCTTTCAAAATATTTACACTGAGGACATTGAAGATGATCCCCTGGCAAGAAACTCATGGCTAGGTAAGATCCAACTGCCCACCCTTACGGGTGATCAGACTGACCGCCTCGATAGGGAAATATCGGAGGTTGAAGTAAGTAAGATGATAGGTCAACTTAAGCATGGGAAGGCGGCAGGGCCAGACGGCCTTCCAGGGGAATTATACCGGGTATTATGTCCAGTGTTAGTAACAACATTGACTTCGTTATTCAATAATATATTTATAAATGGGTCAGTGCCTCCCCAATCATGGAGTGAAGCAACCATAGTCCTTATACCGAAACCAGGCAAAGATCCAACTGAATGCGGGTCTTATCGGCCGATCTCGCTACTAAATAATGATTATAAAATTTTCACAGCAGTTTTATCAGCACGGCTGGCAAGCGAGATCGGCTCGATAATTCACGAAGACCAAAAGGGCTTTATCAGGGGACGTCAGTTGGCGGACCTAACTAGGGACTTGGTTGCAGCAATAGATATCGCCACTACGTTTTCTTTACCTTTGGCTACATTAACCCTAGATGCCACTAAGGCCTTTGATAGGGTCAATTGGTCCTACCTGGCGGCAGTATTAAGGAAGTTCCAGCTAGGCGAGAACTTCTGTCGAACCATCCAGCTCCTATACAGAGCTCCCACCGCCAAACTGCTAGTCAATGACACACTTGCTAGCATTATTTTGTAAATGCCATCTTCATCAGTGGTCTGAATCGCAACACCATCCGATGTGCAATAAATTGTGCAGTAGTCATGACCAGATTCTCAGACTAGATAGAACCAGCTCACAAGAGCAACACCAACCTAGCCAAAACGTAACCACCTCCCTCCTCAGGACCCATCTATCCAGGCACCTGTGTACCTACCTGAGGATGGGGAACTCGCAATATACAAGCTCATATCATTAGAAACACCACTAAATCTATAGGGATTACTAGGAATACTCACTGATTACTAAGGACGTCCATGCCCTACACCACACTCATACCTCATAGTCTCGCGACCACATGGGTCCAGACTAATCTACCCTGGGGCAGTTCTGATTATTTACCATTACACACTGATCACCCTCAGTGCTCACTCGACACGCAATCCGGCGTGCCATACACACTGATCACCCTCAGTGCTCACTCAAGCCCATCTATCTTTAGAGTCCCGTAAGACTGTTCTCTATCTTTAAAGTCCCGTAAGACTGTTTTCTATCTTTAGAGTCCCGTAAGACTGTTCTCTATCTTTAGAGTCCCGTAAGACTGTTCTCTATCTTTAGAGTCCCGTAAGACTGTTCTCTATCTTTAGAGTCCCGTAAGACTGTTCCTTTTACACAAGCCACAATCCTGTGGGTATACACACTGAGTGCTCTTACTAATGCCACTCTCTCTCTAGTGGCAATCTCTGTCCTATGAATACCTTCAGCTCTCTCTCTCTCTGTTGGGAAGTTTCTCTCATACATCTAATACCTACTGGGGATGTAATTGTTATATTTTATGTGGTACACAAGAATGGCCAAATCACAGTGTGCAATTGTTATTATCAAACACAAGCTCTCCTCTCCCCCTCATTGTTCAGTTACCATTTACCTGGACAGGAGTCGCATCCGTTCACATAACAGCATCTGACTAGAAGAAAGGTTAACCTTATCATAAGAAAACAACAGTTACACACTAGTTCACTAAGAACTGGGGTATCTTTATTATAACAATATCAACAATATAATACTGCACTATAACACATAGCCTGAAAAGTAAAAGGGGAATAGACACATACACAGATCTGCGGGGTCTCTTTATTATAATGGAAAGCTTTATTACCATAACACATAACTGACAGGGACTGTAAATAGCTAAAGAGGGAATGGATTATACTGCACACCGCTGAAAGAAAAAGGATTAGCAATACAATAGGGGAATCTAGCCTAGGAAATAAAAGCACTAATATAACAGGACAGATATCACCTGATTAGTATGAAGTCTTGCTCTAGCTGTCATCTGGGCTCCTCTCTCGTCTGTGCCTTAGCTCGTCTTAGATTCTCTCCTGCACTCTTGGACACACATCTGCGCTGATTACTTTGCACTGGACTCCTCTCCTCCACGAACTCTCTCCACCTTCCAATTTCAGTCTAATGGTTTCTGCCGCTCTGATATTCGTTCGTTCCACTAGCTTCTTCACTCTATCTGATTGTTTCCATGCCAATGTCCAATTCACTCCAGCTGCTCCCACAGATTAATCCACGATATAACTTCAGTCTCTTCTAAAAGGCATTACTTCAGACTCCAGCTATTCACAACTCCTCCGGATAAGTAACTGCTTCTGACTGCTTCCTTCAGTTCCAGCTCACTGACTGTCTGTCTGTCTTCTCTCTGTTCCAAGTATCTTCTGTCTCTTCTCCTCCTGCAACTCCACTCCTCTCCTCTGCTCCAATTCAACATAAACTCTTTCCGATTCTCCACTCCTTCTGCAACTCCACTCCTCTCCTCTTCTTCAATCCAACTCAACTGCTTTCAGCTCAAACTCTTTCCGCTCCTCCAACTCAACTAACTAACTCCGCCTCTGCACTTCACTATTATAGAATGCTCTTCCCTCATGGAAATTTCCAACAGAGGGCTGCCTCCCACCGAATTCCTGTGTCAGCTCCAGGGCCCCTTGCGCAGCCGCAGTGACCATCTGCATGTTACGTCTGAACCCAAGAGACAAACACATTCCTCGGATAAGAACCAGCCCTGGCTGGTTTTCCCCTAGCAGACAACAGGCTTAACTATAAACATTACCTTTCCCCTTCAAGCATCTCAGCTCTGCAGGGATAGAAAGCAAAATGGAGTCTCTCTAGTTCTGGGCCTTGTAGGCCTGAGAAGGATGAAATAACCCTTAGCTCTGTCAGAGTACCTACACAAACCATACCAATGTGTAATATAAAGTCAGGACCACAGGATCCACCCTCTACTATAGGCAGGATAATGAAAGGACACATAATTATATTAAAGCCAATAGGCAATAGATGGATTAGAGTCAAGAATAAGGGATCTATCATCATATAAAGCAGCTATCCTCTTCTAGGTCTGGAAAAAGGGCTTAAAAGGGCCAACACAAGGTAAGAATACAGACTATAGGTGTGAGCAAGCTTAAAGTCTTCATCACTCCGAAATAGAGCCAAAAAACCTGTCAAGACATTCCACCCTAGACTTTATCTTGCGAACATCTATAAACAACAACAAACAAATAAACAAACATCAACATAATCTATCAACGAAACCAAAAACCAAAAGACTCTCTAAAATAAATGACAACTTAAGGAAATTCCACCTAAAACTTAATGTAGGGAATACAAATCTAACAACCAACTGAAAACAAATCAATGCACCCTTGACCTAAATGCTGAAACGTATCTAAGATTGATCTGATAACAACAGAAACTAACCAAAGCACCCTCAAACTAAATGTGCCTAAATCTATTGATGTAGGGACATGTTTGTGGAATGAAAACAGCAAGGGGCCTAAATGGGGCCTACCTACTTCGGTCAACTTAAGAACTAAATGTGCCTCAACTTCTAATGATAACTCATAAAATCTATTGGTGAAGGGCCATGTGTGTGGAATAAAAATAACAATGGGCCTAAATGAGGCCTACCTACTCCGGTCAACTTAAGAAAGAATTTGGTAAAATCTGACAAATAAACATGACAAAGGGCCCTCAAGGTCTGGGCAACTATTACTAATAGATGTAGGACATAACCTGACTAAAAGACACACCTCCCAGGACAACTTAAAGTTTAGGGTGACCACCCTTGGAACTAATCCCACTGTTCTAATTAAGAGTTGATGAATCAAAGTGAAAGTGTAATAACAGGAAAATGAGGATAACCCCATTCCTACAAAATAGCTGGTGTAGCACTATGCATATCAAGCAATAAAATCAAAGAAAGTTATCTAAATGTGTTTTATATATTGTCTAAAAGATAACCATGCCAAAGGCAATAGGTAAAGATCAAACAGTTTGCAACTGTATCACGCTATGGAACACATGTGCTTTCTCTTCCATTGGCAAGACTGTTTTGCAGAAAACAGGAAAACTATGAAATAGGTGAAAGATAAACAAGTGTAAAGTCATTTTTTATCAATGATAGAATAGCATAGCATACTAAAAGCAAAATATATATGAACTATTTCATTCATGTGGCACTGCATAAACATCAAAACCATGAACAGGACTGTGAGACTTTTTAAGTGGGGCCTGTATATGGTAACTGCAAAAGTGGCATCATAATTATAACCAAATAAAAATGGGTTCTTCAGCA
Organism: Lissotriton vulgaris; assembly: GCF_964263255.1. Taxonomy (NCBI): domain Eukaryota; kingdom Metazoa; phylum Chordata; class Amphibia; order Caudata; family Salamandridae; genus Lissotriton; species Lissotriton vulgaris. Next base: position 35,354,118 of record NC_141688.1, read on the forward strand.
TATCATCATTAGGGATCATAGAACATGACTCGTGCAATACTGTAATTTAGGCTTCAAAAAATATATTATTTTTTTTAAAAGTTCAGGAAATCCAGATCATCGAAATTGTGTCAAGGCAGTCAACTGTGGAAAGACAGTCTGTTGATTCATCAGTGTAGGTCACCACCCTTCATCTTCATCTGTATCCGGTGCCAAGGAAGCACTTCCTCCGATCTGGTCATTAGTCACCAGCTTCCGCCGTTCATCCGCCACCATCCGGTCTGGTCTGGTTCCATATTCCAAAAACAACAAACTAACATAAAAAATGAAAACAATAAAGTAAAATACCAAAGGGAGTGGGAGGGGTGTGTGGGCCGACGCACACACCAAACACCACAACCCAACAACCTGAAACGAAAAAACAAGTATCATTAATCTAGCAAAAATACATTTTCCATTTAAAAAGCACCCCAAGTGCTTTTTATTGTCGAAAGAAACCTCCTAATTTATAAAAAGAGTTCTTCTAAATCCAAGGAATGATTTAAATCATATTCTTTTAAATTTGTTTGAGCAAAATCCAATTTTGTCATACACAGCCAGAAGGGCTGGAGCATAGCTACTCCTAACTCATCTGAGAAACAGCCCCTCCCTTCAGAAAGATGTTCGCGCTCAGAGTTTTGAATCCGCTCCAATCAAAATAAGCAGAAGCCGGGCTACAGTGCGATGTAATTTTGAATCACTGCCAAATGCTGATCTCATTGCAGGAGCAAGGCTACTGCCAACCATTCTGTCCAAGCATCTCTAATCTCTAGTCAGGGAAGCTCTCTAAGTCTACTGTATTTATCTAACTCCAAGGGCCAAGCGTCTGCCAATTATTCTGCATGTGCAAGGATCCCTTATCTGAAGTCAATGAAGCTGTCTGCACCGACAGCAAGGAAGAGCGACTTAATAAAGACATATTTTTTGCAACTAAGTCACACATGCTAGCATTTTAAAATAATTATGTCAAGAAAATAGTGCTACTAGCTGCAAGGGAAAAAAAAATATTAGAACAACATTGCATGCAAACACATTACATTTTTCTTTTTAAAAATAACATGTGAAATACCATCAAATTAAAACAAGGGGCAACATGTAATATTACATTGCATAACTAAGAATTCATAATTTAGTGTGCAAGCATTTCTATTCTACCTATCAAAAGGGCCAGAATCATCATTTTATTTTTCAAATAGCCATTGTTTCTAACTGAGTGGGTTAACTTTCACAAGCTATTCTAAAGGGCAGCTTGCATTGGAAAAAATAATAATCATGTATATTTTCTAGAACAATTTTTTTTTAAAAGCGCACGGTTGCATTTCACTAATTAAAAGCACATTCTATGATGGGTCTATTTTATTTTTCTTCTCTTCACAACCGTGAAAGCACAAACCCTTATCTCAATCCGACTGGTTGATTTATAACTTTCCGACCCCTGAGTCAAACACATTAAATCATGTGTTCCAAGGCAAACCCACACAAATTCGTGGACGCATTTCAAATAGAATGTTAAATGAACACTGCTCTTTCTCTCCATGCAAGATGTTACCATTCTGTCAGCAAGCTGACAAAGCACATAGGCAGAACCCAGCAACCAATGAAAGTCAAATCAAACCATCATCCATCTAAACACTCACTGACTTTTAGTGTCAGCACACATAACCATGCATGTTAAACAGCATGTTAAAATAAATACTGCCGTCTCAATCCAAGATATTAACCCTTTGGCAGCTTAAACACAATCATTCCCCAATGTCTGCAGTACATGGGAAATTCAAGAACTTATCACTCCACGTTTTCAAATAACACGTGCACACATCTACAAAACATTTTCCCCAAGCATTTGAAAGAGATCCAGCTCTCTCCTGCCTAACGCAACAATAGCATGCTCTGTACAAGCCATATCCACATGGCGCTATTCACAAGCCATATTTACAAGAAAGTCAACAAGACCAAAAAATGACATGCTCTTCACAAGGAATATATTCAAGGCGCAATTCACAAGGAACACAGCAAGTCAAAATGAGAACATGCACCTCACAAGCCATAATTACATGGCGCTATTCACAAGCCATATTTACAAGAAAGTCAACAAGTCCAAAAAATGAAATGCTCTTCACAAGGCATATATACAAGGCACAATTCACAAGGAACACAGCAAGTCAAAATGAGAACAAACTCCTCACAAGCCATATTTACAAGGAGCTATTTACAAGGAACTCCACAAGTCATATTACATTGAACACATTTCACATTGCACAGTATAAGCAAATGCAGCAAGCAATTTAATGGGCAATTTAAAAGCATTTTTCACACACATTTGTACAATTGCATCATTACAAAGATGTAATTGGCTCCCTCATGTAATGTCACCCTTCAAGCCTGACAGTTCAAACACCAAGATGAAAAGCATTTCTTCCACCCTGCATAAGTCAAATGCCATGATGTACTGCAATCTCCTTACACCGCAACTGCTCAAGCCCATAGGCCAATTTTCGTGCCAAGTGCCAACCAATAACAATACAGTGCACACAGGCAACGTAAACAATTCGTGACGCCAGATGTTATGACCAGATTCTCATACTAGATAGAACCAGCTCACAAGAGCAACACCAACCTGGCCAAAACGTAACCACCTCCCTCCTCAGGACCCATCTATCCAGGCACCTGGGTACCTACCTGAGGATGGGGAACTCGCAATATACAAGCTCATATCATTAGAAACACTACTAAATCTATAGGGATTACTAGGAATACTCACTGATTACTAAGGACGTCCATGCCCTACACCACACTCATACCTCATAGTCTCGCGACCACATGGGTCCAAACTAATCTACCCTGGGGCAGTTCTGATTATTTACCATTACACACTGATCACCCTCAGTGCTCACTCGACACGCAATCCGGCGTGCCATACACACTGATCACCCTCAGTGCTCACTCAAGCCCATCTATCTTTAGAGTCCCGTAAGACTGTTCTCTATCTTTAGAGTCCCGTAAGACTGTTTTCTATCTTTAGAGTCCCGTAAGACTGTTCTCTATCTTTAGAGTCCCGTAAGACTGTTCTCTATCTTTAGAGTCCCGTAAGACTGTTCTCTATCTTTAGAGTCCCGTAAGACTGTTCTCTATCTTTAGAGTCCCGTAAGACTGTTCCTTTTACACAAGCCACAATCCTGTGGGTATACACACTGAGTGCTCTTACTAATGCCACTCTCTCTCTAGTGGCAATCTCTGTCCTATGAATACCTTCAGCTCTCTCTCTCTCTGTTGGGAAGTTTCTCTCATACATCTAATACCTACTGGGGATGTAATTGTTATATTTTATGTGGTACACAAGAATGGCCAAATCACAGTGTGCAATTGTTATTATCAAACACAAGCTCTCCTCTCCCCCTCATTGTTCAGTTACCATTTACCTGGACAGGAGTCGCATCCGTTCACATAACAGCATCTGACTAGAAGAAAGGTTAACCTTATCATAAGAAAACAACAGTTACACACTAGTTCACTAAGAACTGGGGTATCTTTATTATAACAATATCAACAATATAATACTGCACTATAACACATAGCCTGAAAAGTAAAAGGGGAATAGACACATACACAGATCTGCGGGGTCTCTTTATTATAATGGAAAGCTTTATTACCATAACACATAACTGACAGGGACTGTAAATAGCTAAAGAGGGAATGGATTATACTGCACACCGCTGAAAGAAAAAGGATTAGCAATACAATAGGGGAATCTAGCCTAGGAAATAAAAGCACTAATATAACAGGACAGATATCACCTGATTAGTATGAAGTCTTGCTCTAGCTGTCATCTGGGCTCCTCTCTCGTCTGTGCCTTAGCTCGTCTTAGATTCTCTCCTGCACTCTTGGACACACATCTGCGCTGATTACTTTGCACTGGACTCCTCTCCTCCACGAACTCTCTCCACCTTCCAACTTCAGTCTAATGGTTTCTGCCGCTCTGATAATCGTTCGTTCCACTAGCTTCTTCACTCTATCTGATTGTTTCCATGCCAATGTCCAATTCACTCCAGCTGCTCCCACAGATTAATCCACGATATAACTTCAGTCTCTTCTAAAAGGCATTACTTCAGACTCCAGCTATTCACAACTCCTCCTGATAAGTAACTGCTTCTGACTGCTTCCTTCAGTTCCAGCTCACTGATTGTCTGTCTGTCTTCTCTCTGTTCCAAGTATCTTCTGTCTCTTCTCCTCCTGCAACTCCACTCCTCTCCTCTGCTCCAATTCAACATAAACTCTTTCCGATTCTCCACTCCTTCTGCAACTCCACTCCTCTCCTCTTCTTCAATCCAACTCAACTGCTTTCAGCTCAAACTCTTTCCGCTCCTCCAACTCAACTAACTAACTCCGCCTCTGCACTTCACTATTATAGAATGCTCTTCCCTCATGGAAATTTCCAACAGAGGGCTGCCTCCCACCGAATTCCTGTGCCAGCTCCAGGGCCCCTTGCGCAGCCGCAGTGACCATCTGCATGTTACGTCTGAACCCAAGAGACAAACACATTCCTCGGATAAGAACCAGCCCTGGCTGGTTTTCCCCTAGCAGACAACAGGCTTAACTATAAACATTACCTTTCCCCTTCAAGCATCTCAGCTCTGCAGGGATAGAAAGCAAAATGGAGTCTCTCTAGTTCTGGGCCTTGTAGGCCTGAGAAGGATGAAATAACCCTTAGCTCTGTCAGAGTACCTACACAAACCATACCAATGTGTAATATAAAGTCAGGACCACAGGATCCACCCTCTACTATAGGCAGGATAATGAAAGGACACATAATTATATCAAAGCCAATAGGCAATAGATGGATTAGAGTCAAGAATAAGGGATCTATCATCATATAAAGCAGCTATCCTCTTCTAGGTCTGGAAAAAGGGCTTAAAAGGGCCAACACAAGGGGGGGCGTGGCTTGGCGGGCGAAGATGGCGGTCGCAGCCTTGTAGAGCTCCCGCCGGCCCGGACTTAATTCGATCATTTATCCTGACCCCCGAGCCCACTGTCGGTGCCCAGTGATTGCTTTCGATCTAGTGAAGTCTCCTGTCTACTTTGGTGTGTTGATCCTGCAATTCCTCCCTTCCTGTGATCGAAGGGAGGCGGCGGTGGAGTGCGGCCTGGTGGCCGGCCGGAGACCGGGGTCCTCGAGTTTCGCGACGCCTGGTGGCAGCTGCGACCTGGCGGGTGCGGGTGGCATCCGCTACGCCGCCCTTGGCTCATCTCTTTGACCGCGATCGCCTGGAGATCGGGACGGTGCCAACAGCTCCTACCCATCGGCTCACCCCCTGAACGACCAACGAGCGGTGGCGGTGAGGCGTGGCCCCGCGACAGTCTGGAGACAGGGTTCCTTGTGCCCGAGGCGGCCGGGGATGGACTAGTGGCCGGTAGGGGCATCCGATCCGCCTCTCCTGGCTCGGCCCGCTGGATACGGCTGCCCACAGACTGCGGACCCGCAGATTCTTCCTGTTATACCCTGGACGGCTGCTTGTGGGGACGAGTGTGGGTGCGGCCTGTCCTGCCGGGGTGACGCCGGGACCTCGATTTTCGCGACATCCGATCACGGCGGCCGGCCCGCATCCCTCCCTGGGGCCTCATCTGGGCCGCCCCGCTCAGGATTTGTGACAGTGCCCGAAGGTTCGAGGGTGGTGTCCGCCCTGCCCAGCGCTTGCCATGACCAGGGACAGAGGAGGTGGCCCGCCTAAACATGGCCCCATCGATAAATTCACCGGGCCGAGTGGTGGCGCCGGGGCGGCCGGTGGCAGCGGCGGCCCCGGGCCGGACAATGCAGCTATCCTGGCGGCCATCACCCAATCCCGAGACATGCTCGATGCCAAGATTGGAGCGGTTGGGGCGGATGTCACGCTCCTGCGCCAGGACCTTCGCAACGCGGTGGAGCGGATCGCTGGGGCCGAGACCCGTATCACGGAGACTGAGGCGGACATTAGTGGCCTGAAGAAGCGACTAGCGGAGGTGGAGAGCGTCCAAAAGACACTGGCGGCCCGCGTGGAAGATGCAGAAGGGCGCGCGCGGCGCAACAACCTCCGCTTCATTGGCTTTCCAGAGCGGTGCGAGAAGGACAACATGGAGCGGTTCCTAACCGGGTGGCTGGAGAGCTGGCTCCCCGAAGGGGCACTGTCTACGTGCTTCGTGATTGAGAGGGCCCACAGGGCTCTGACCCAGCGGCCACCGGAGGGTGAGCGCCCACGGCCAGTTATCGCTCGCCTGCTGAACTATCATGACCGGGATGTTATCCTGCGGGAGGCGAGGAACAAGGGCTCACTCACCTTCGAGAATCATACCATCATGATTTTCCCGGACTACACGAAGATGGTGCAGCAACAGAGGCAATCCTTCATGGACGCTAAGGCTAAGCTTCGGGGTCTCAAGCTCCAATACTCGCTCCTGTATCCGGCTCGCCTGCGAGTAATATATCAGTCTCGGACCCATTTCTTCGATTCGCCGGAGGAGGTGTTCCGCTGGACCGATGAGGCGGTGCGACTCCGGCCCCATGCCCAGCCGGGGCTGGACCCGGGCAGGTCTCAGGGATCGTCGCCGGAGCGGACGGATCGCCCGAACAGGAAGGGCCGCCATCGGAGGTCTCGCTCCAAGAAAAGATCGGCTTCCGCCTGTGCATCGCAATCGGGTGGTGCCAGGGACTCGGAACACTCCGATGCGGGCAGCTGAACATTGCTGGGCCTACACGCACTTTGTATGCTGCATACTGAATTGCTCTGCTTTGGCTGGTGAGACTGTTTCATTCTGTCCTTGATGTGCCAGCCGGTTCCCATGTGAAGACTTCAGTTATTGTCGTGGGGACGCAGTGGGGCTCGGAGGGTACCATATGTGGGCCTCAGACCCTCACAGATGTGAGTGTTGTTGGGGGGGTGGTGTGTGTGTGTCATTGTGGGGTTGTGGGGATCCATTGGTATGGCGGGCCCTGGGTCCTCTGTTTTGGGCCCGGGTCTCTCCATGCCGCGACAGATACTTCAATGTTTTCTGAGGTATTGGGGTGGTGGGTGTGGGGCGTGGGGGGGTGTTCTGGTGTTGCACTTGTTGGGGGGGTTCTGGGTTGGGAAGGGGGCGCTGAGTTTGCGGGCTGGGGGGGTGGGTCCACACATGTCAGAAGCTGTGATTCTTGTCGATTTGCGGGTTGCACCTGGGTGGGAGGGAGGGCCAGATTTTGGACTGTATATTGACAATGGCTGATGCTGCGCTTGTGTCTCCTTCAAAGACCCTGCGGGTGGTGACATGGAATGTGCGGGGTATCCTGGATAAGATCAAGCGTGGGGCTGTGCTGCGGTGGGGGAAGAGGGAGATGGTAGATGTACTCCTGCTTCAGGAAACTCACATGCTGGGCTCCAAGGCCCTTAGCCTCCAGAGGTTCGGTTATCACCAAGTCTATCATGCTGGCTTTACGAGGGGATCACGGGGGGTGGCCATATTGATACATCGTAGGGTGGCCTATGTTCATGAGAAGCAATGGATTGACCCTCAGGGCAGGTTTGTCTTTGTTAAGGGCCTACTGGGTTCCGAGCCGGTGGTCTTTGGAAGTGTTTACGCCCCTCCCCCCCTGCAATGGGCACTGTCTGAGCGGCTGTTTGCGTTGTGGGACGAAATCCCCGAGGTCCTGACTGTGGTGGGGGGTGATTGGAATGAAGTCATGGATGTGGGCCTGGACCGCCTGAGGCGAGCGCGTGTGGTGTCTGACCCCCCCCCCCCGCGGCTGCCCCCACCCGGTTGTGTGCGACTGTGCGTAGTCTGGGCTGGATCGATGTGTGGCGGCATTTTCATCCCGCAGTGCAGGCCTTCACGTATGTATCGGCGGTGCATGGGTCATTCTCGAGACTCGATTATCTGTTTGTACCGGGTGCCTGTCTGAACCGTGTCAGGGACGCCACGATACTCCCCAGGGGCCTCTCGGATCATTCCCCTGTCCTAGCCACCGTGACCCTCCCCTCTAAACGGCAACCCTTTCGCTGGCGTATGTCCGCCTGGCAGTTGCAGCGGCCGGAGTACGTGGCGCATTTACGCGAAGAGATCGATCACTTCTGGCGCGAGAACTTGGTGGGGGGTGTCGATGCCATTGTTGTGTGGGAGGCGCTGAAGCCCACGATCCGGGGCATTGATATAGCTTGGTGTGCGGCCGCTCGGCGGGAGCGTCGGGAGGCCATTGTGACTGCCGCGGCCCGCGTGGAGGAGCTGGAGCAGCGTGGTCGACTCGGGGGTGACGAGGGCGTCGTGCGACAGCTCCTGCAGGCCCAGCAGACATATTCCTCGGTCCTATACGAGGAGGCCCGGCAGGCGTGGCTCGCCACGCGCAGCAGGGTGTATCAGTGGGGCGATAAGTCCTGCACCATGCTACATAGGCTTTGCCAGGCGACTTTCCAGCCCCTTGAGCTACCCGGCCTTACGGCGGAGGATGGCTCGGTTATGACCGACCCGGATCGGTTGGCGGCTAGCTTTGCCCGCTACTACGAGGCACAATACGCTCCTCGTGACCCATTGGTGGAGGGCGAGATTGCCTCATACTTGGATGACCTACTCCCGCAGGCAGTCCCGGAGGAGACTAGAACGGCCTTGGAGGCCCCGCTTACGTCCGAGGAACTTGGGGAGGCCCTTGGCCAATTGAATACTGGGAAGGCGCCCGGCCCGAGCGGTTATCCTGCCGAATTTTATAAAAAGTTCCATGTCCAGCTGGGACCCCACTTTCGCAACGCCCTGGAGGCAGCGCGGTCTAGAGGCGAGCTGCCACCTGACTGGCGTCATGCTGAGATTGTGGTCTTTTTGAAGCCTGGCAGGGCGCCGGACAAGCACGACTCTTACAGGCCAATCTCCCTCCTCAACATCGAGGCCAAGATTTTGGCGAAAGCCCTGGCGAACCGCCTTCTGCCCCACATCGCCGACCTGGTCCACCCTGACCAGGCCGGGTTCATGCCGCACAGGGCCACCCGGCATAATATCCGGCGGGCGCAGGCAGCGATCGACGCCATGGGTGCTAGGGATGAACAGGCCGCACTCCTCCTCGCAGACATGGACCGGGCCTTTGACTCGGTGAGTTGGGCGTATTTGTTCACCTTGTTGGCCCGCCTCAATCTAGGGCCTGTCTTCTTGTCCTATGTCCGTCTCCTATATACCAATGTTACGGCGTCGGTCCGTGTAGCCGGTGCGGTCTCAGGGCGCTTCCAAATCGGACGTGGTACTCGGCAGGGCTGCCCGCTGTCCCCCTATCTGTTTGCCCTGGCCATGGAGCCCCTGGCGTCGCGGATACGAATGGATGCCCATCTGCGTGGCTTTGTCTGGAACGATACCCTAACGGATAGGATTGCACTTTACACAGACGACGTCCTCCTGTTCCTTACCGACCTGCGGCGCTCGGGCCCTCGAGTTTTGGAGATCATGCGGGGGTTTGGCGAAGTCTCAGGGCTCCACCTTAACCTGTCTAAATCGACCCTGTGGGTTTTACGTGGCGGAGTGGTTGCCGACCCTTGGGCCGCCGACCTGCGCGTGGCGACGGACGGCCTGAAATATTTGGGTGTTTTCCTCTCGACTTCGCGAGCCGTGGCCTGGACACGCAGTGTCTTGCCGGTGTGGGAACGGGTCCAGGCTGATGTCAAAACATGGTCCAGAATGCCCCTTACAATCTTTGGGAGGTCGGCCATCTTTAAGATGGTGGCGCTGCCGAGACTGTTGTACCAACTCCAACATTTCCCACACCCTATTGGCATGGAGTGGTTCCGTCAGGTGAACTCTGTGCTGAGCCGCTTCCTGTGGGATGGCGGTGCAGCCAGGGTGGCCCTGAGGACGTGCTTTCTGTCCACTTACTGTGGTGGTTTGGCCACATCCGACCTCCTCTCCTACTACCAGGCGTCACATCTTCTTGTCCTCAATGAATGGTGGTACGGGGATAGGAGTGACCCGGCCTATGCCCTGGAGAGACATCTCATGGGTGACCGTACGCTCCACACCGTTCTTTACTCGGCCCGTATACGCCGTGGGTTGCCGTCGGTAACAAAAGTGGTCTTTGCAGTGTGGCGGCAGTCTCTGCGCCGCATGGGTTGGTGGGGCAAATTAACGGCTGAAACGCCGCTGTGGCACAACGGTTTGCTCCCAGAACTGGCGGCCCTGGCCGGGTTCGAGGGTTGGGAGGCTATTGGAATTACGCAACTGGGCCAGGTCATGTCAGGCGCCACCCTCAAGTCCTTTGAGGAACTCCGAGTGGAGTTCCAGATGCCTCAGTCCCAGTTCTTCCGTTACCTACAGCTGAGGCATGCCCTCGCCCCGAGCATTGCCTGCCTCGACTCCCTGCCGGAGTTCAGCCCGATTGAGGCGAAAGTGTTTATGGGAGACTTGGGAGACAAGAAGGTCTCTAGGATTTATCAGTCCCTTGTTACTCACTGCTCATCCACTCTCAGCTCCCTTCGGGAAGCGTGGGAGGTAGACGTGGGCGCCTTGGATGAGGACGATTGGAGGGAGGCGCTGGAGTCCCCGCGCGGCACCGCTATCGCGGTTCGGCTCCGCCTGATACAATTCAAATACCTGCATCGTGCCTATTATACACGTGAACAACTGTGGAAGGCTGGTTTGATTGCGTCATTGGAGTGCCTGCGCTGTGGGGAAGTGCCTGGCTCCCTGTTGCATACGGTGTGGTCGTGTGGTCGCCTGGCTGGATTCTGGAGGGGCGTATGGAGTTGCCTGGCTGAGGTCCTGGGCTGGGATCTTCCTCGAACCCACCGGCTAGGCCTGCTGCACATCATGGAAGGGGTTGGGGGCAACATATATAAGCGTCACCTGTTGCTCCTGGGCCTGGTGGTTGCCAAGCGTGACTTGGCTCGGGCCTGGAAATCTGTGAGGGCCCCCCCCCTGTCTGCGTGGAAGGCTGGGCTGGACTACTTTATGGGTCTTGAGACACCGATCTTTGAGGCGCGGGGCTGCCCACGCAAACACTTCAAGATCTGGAAGCGGTGGGCCGACTACCGTGGCCTGTCCTTGGAACCCCCGGCGGAGCAGGAGGAGGACATTTGATCGCAGTGACTCTTCTGGCCCAAATGGCAAAACCCTGGTTGCACTATACCTGCTTCCTCTATGTGAATCGTCTTTGTGTTGCTTCTGTACATGTGTGGCGGGGGGGGGGGATGTTGGGTACGGGTGGGGGTGTAGTTGGGGTTGGGATGGGTTGTTAGGGCATTTTTAAAGCTGAGCTTCATTGACACTTGCTTCGTGAATACTATGTATGTCACCATTACATTGATACTGATGTGGGGATCTTGGTGTGTGAAGATGCCACATTCTTGATACTCTTTTGCTCAATAAAATTGGTTGTGAAAAAAAAGGGCCAACACAAGGTAAGAATACAGACTATAGGTGTGAGCAAGCTTAAAGTCTTCATCACTCCGAAATAGAGCCAAAAAACCTGTCAAGACATTCCACCCTAGACTTTATCTTGCGAACATCTATAAACAACAACAAACAAATAAACAAACATCAACATAATCTATCAACAAAACCAAAAACCAAAAGACTCTCTAAAATAAATGACAACTTAAGGAAATTCCACCTAAAACTTAATGTAGGGAATACAAATCTAACAACCAACTGAAAACAAATCAAAGCACCCTTGACCTGAATGCTGAAACGTATCTAAGATTGATCTGATAACAACAGAAACCAACCAAAGCACCCTCGAACTAAATGTGCCTAAATCTATTGATGTAGGGACATGTTTGTGGAATGAAAACAGCAAGGGGCCTACCTACTTCGGTCAACTTAAGAACTAAATGTGCCTCAACTTCTAATGATAACTCATAAAATCTATTGGTGAAGGGCCATGTGTGTGGAATAAAAATAACAATGGGCCTAAATGAGGCCTACCTACTCCGGTCAACTTAAGAAAGAATTTGGTGAAATCTGACAAATAAACATGACAAAGGGTCCTCAAGGTCTGAGCAACTATTACTAATAGATGTAGGACATAACCTGACTAAAAGACACACCTCCCAGGACAACTTAAAGTTTAGGGTGACCACCCTTGGAACTAATCCCACTGTTCTAATTAAGAGTTGATGAATCAAAGTGAAAGTGTAATAACAGGAAAATAAGGATAACCCCATTCCTACAAAATAGCTGGTGTAGCACTATGCATATCAAGCAATAAAATCAAAGAAAGTTATCTAAATGTGTTTTATATATTGTCTAAAAGATAACCATGCCAAAGGCAATAGGTAAAGATCAAACAGTTTGCAACTGTATCACGCTATGGAACACATGTGCTTTCTCTTCCATTGGCAAGACTGTTTTGCAGAAAACAGGAAAACTATGAAATAGGTGAAAGATAAACAAGTGTAAAGTCATTTTTTATCAATGATAGAATAGCATAGCATACTAAAAGCAAAATATATATGAACTATTTCATTCATGTGGCACTGCATAAACATCAAAACCATGAACAGGACTGTGAGACTTTTTAAGTGGGGCCTGTATATGGTAACTGCAAAAGTGGCATCATAATTATAACCAAATAAAAATGGGTTCTTCAGCATATCATCATTAGGGATCATAGAACATGACTCGTGCAATACTGTAATTTAGGGTTCAAAAAATATATTTCTTTTTTTCAAAAAGTTCAGGAAATCCAGATCATCGAAATTCTGTCAAGGCAGTCAACTGTGGAAAGACAGTCTGTTGATTCATCAGTGTAGGTCACCACCCTTCATCTTCATCTGTATCCGGTGCCAAGGAAGCACTTCCTCCGATCTGGTCATTAGTCACCAGCTTCCGCCGTTCATCCGCCACCATCCGGTCTGGTCTGGTTCCATATTCCAAAAACAACAAACTAACATAAAAAATGAAAACAATAAAGTAAAATAACAAAGGGAGTGGGAGGGGGGTGGGCCGACGCACACACCAAACACCACAACCCAACAACCTGTAACGAAAAAACAAGTATCATTAATCTAGCAAAAATACATTTTCCATTTAAAAAGCACCCCAAGTGCTTTTTATTGTCGAAAGAAACCTCCTAATTTATAAAAAGAGTTCTTCTAAATCCAAGGAATGATTTAAATCATATTCTTTTAAATTTGTTTGAGCAAAATCCAATTTTGTCATACACAGCCAGAAGGGCTGGGGCATAGCTACTCCTAACTCATCTGAGAAACAGCCCCTCCCTTCAGAAAGATGTTCGCGCTCAGAGTTTTGAATCCGCTCCAATCAAAATAAGCAGAAGCCGGGCTACAGTGCGATGTAATTTGAATCACTGCCAAATGCTGATCTCATTGCAGGAGCAAGGCTACTGCCAACCATTCTGTCCAAGCATCTCTAATCTCTAGTCAGGGAAGCTCTCTAAGTCTACTGTATTTATCTAACTCCAAGGGCCAAGCGTCTGCCAATTATTCTGCATGTGCAAGGATCCCTTATCTGAAGTCAATGAAGCTGTCTGCACCGACAGCAAGGAAGAGCGACTTGACCCCCCCTTACATAAACATTTCTCCGCGGAAAGAAATTGAAACATAGCCAACAATAACAAGCTTGCTCTCTCTGCTCTCAGAAGTTACTCGGCTTCCACCCATTCAAAACTCAGAGCGCGAACAGATGCAGGGCTCATATCAGTCAAGGTCAAAGCAGATGCCTTGAAACTGAAAACATTACAGCCTTTCCCAGGGCAGAAGCACTGACCATTATTTTCTAACTAAGTGAAGCAGATTGAAACGTGGTAAAAAGCAAATTAATAAAGACATATTTTTTGCAACTAAGTCACACATGCTAGCATTTTAAAATAATTATGTCAAGAAAATAGTGCTACTAGCTGCAAGGGAAAAAAAAATATTAGAACAACATTGCATGCAAACACATTACATTTTTCTTTTTAAAAATAACATGTGAAATACCATCAAATTAAAACAAGGGGCAACATGTAATATTACATTGCATAACCAAGAATTCATAATTTAGTGTGCAAGCATTTCTATTCTACCTATCAAAAGGGCCAGAATCATCATTTTATTTTTCAAATAGCCATTGTTTCTAACTGAGTGGGTTAACTTTCACAAGCTATTCTAAAGGGCAGCTTGCATTGGAAAAAATAATAATCATGTATATTTTCTAGAACAAATTTTTTTTAAAAGCACACGGTTGCATTTCACCAATTAAAAGCACATTCTATGATGGGTCTATTTTATTTTTCTTCTCTTCACAACCGTGAAAGCACAAACCCTTATCTCAATCCGACTGGTTGATTTATAACTTTCCGACCCCCGAGTCAAACACATTAAATCATGTGTTCCAAGGCAAACCCACACAAATTCGTGGACGCATTTCAAATAGAATGTTAAATGAACACTGCTCTTTCTCTCCATGCAAGATGTTACCATTCTGTCAGCAAGCTGACAAAGCACATAGGCAGAACCCAGCAACCAATGAAAGTCAAATCAAACCATCATCCATCTAAACACTCACTGACTTTTAGTGTCAGCTCACATAACCATGCATGTTAAACAGCTTGTTAAAATAAATACTGCCGTCTCAATCCAAGATATTAACCCTTTGGCAGCTTAAACACAATCATTCCCCAATGTCTGCAGTAAATGTTAAATTCAAGAACTTATCACTCCACGTTTTCAAATAACACGTGCACACATCTACAAAACATTTTCCCCAAGCATTTGAAAGAGATCCAGCTCTCTCCTGCCTAACGCAACAATAGCATGCTCTGTACAAGCCATATCCACATGGCGCTATTCACAAGCCATATTTACAAGAAAGTCAACAAGACCAAAAAATGACATGCTCTTCATAAGGAATATATTCAAGGCGCAATTCACAAGGAACACAGCAAGTCAAAATGAGAACATGCACCTCACAAGCCATAATTACATGGCGCTATTCACAAGCCATATTTACAAGAAAGTCAACAAGTCCAAAAAATGAAATGCTCTTCACAAGGCATATATACAAGGCACAATTCACAAGGAACACAGCAAGTCAAAATGAGAACAAACTCCTCACAAGCCATATTTACAAGGAGCTATTTACAAGGAACTCCACAAGTCATATTACATTGAACACATTTCACATTGCACAGTATAAGCAAATGCAGCAAGCAATTTAATGGGCAATTTAAAAGCATTTTTCACACACATTTGTACAATTGCATCATTACAAAGATGTAATTGGCTCCCTCATGTAATGTCACCCTTCAAGCCTGACAGTTCAAACACCAAGATGAAAAGCATTTCTTCCACCCTGCATAAGTCAAATGCCATGATGTACTGCAATCTCCTTACACCGCAACTGCTCAAGCCCATAGGCCAATTTTCGTGCCAAGTGCCAATCAATAACAATACAGTGCACACAGGCAACGTAAACAATTCGTGACGCCAGATGTTATGACCAGATTCTCAGACTAGAACCAGCTCACAAGAGCAACACCAACCTGGCCAAAACGTAACCACCTCCCTCCTCAGGACCCATCTATCCAGGCACCTGGGTACCTACCTGAGGATGGGGAACTCGCAATATACAAGCTCATATCATTAGAAACACCACTAAATCTATAGGGATTACTAGGAATACTCACTGATTACTAAGGACGTCCATGCCCTACACCACACTCATACCTCATAGTCTCGCGACCACATGGGTCCAGACTAATCTACCCTGGGGCAGTTCTGATTATTTACCATTACACACTGATCACCCTCAGTGCTCACTCGACACGCAATCCGGCGTGCCATACACACTGATCACCCTCAGTGCTCACTCAAGCCCATCTATCTTTAGAGTCCCGTAAGACTGTTCTCTATCTTTAGAGTCCCGTAAGACTGTTTTCTATCTTTAGAGTCCCGTAAGACTGTTCTCTATCTTTAGAGTCCCGTAAGACTGTTCTCTATCTTTAGAGTCCCTTAAGACTGTTCCTTTTACACAAGCCACAATCCTGTGGGTATACACACTGAGTGCTCTCACTAATGCCACTCTCTCTCTAGTGGCAATCTCTGTCCTATGAATACCTTCAGCTCTCTCTCTCTCTCTGTTGGGAAGTTTCTCTCATACATCTAATACCGACTGGGGATGTAATTGTTATATTTTATGTGGTACACAAGAATGGCCAAATCACAGTGTGCAATTGTTATTATCAAACACAAGCTCTCCTCTCCCCCCCATTGTTCAGTTACCATTTACCTGGACAGGAGTCGCATCCGTTCACATAACAGCATCTGACTAGAAGAAAGGTTAACCTTATCATAAGAAAACAACAGTTACACACTAGTTCACTAAGAACTGGGGTATCTTTATTATAACAATATCAACAATATAATACTGCACTATAACACATTGCCTGAAAAGTAAAAGGGGAATAGACACATACACAGATCTGCGGGGTCTCTTTATTATAATGGAAAGCTTTATTACCATAACACATAACTGACAGGGACTGTAAATAGCTAAAGAGGGAATAGATTATACTGCACACCGCTGAAAGAAAAAGGATTAGCAATACAATAGGGGAATCTAGCCTAGGAAATAAAAGCACTAAAATAACAGGACAGATATCACCTGATTAGTATGAAGTCTTGCTCTAGCTGTCATCTGGGCTCCTCTCTCGTCTGTGCCTTAGCTCGTCTTAGATTCTCTCCTGCACTCTTGGACACACATCTGCGCTGATTACTTTGCACTGGACTCCTCTCCCCCACGAACTCTCTCCACCTTCCAACTTCAGTCTAATGGTTTCTGCCGCTCTGATAATCGTTCGTTCCACTAGCTTCTTCACTCTATCTGATTGTTTCCATGCCAATGTCCAATTCACTCCAGCTGCTCCCACAGATTAATCCACGATATAACTTCAGTCTCTTCTAAAAGGCATTACTTCAGACTCCAGCTATTCACAACTCCTCCTGATAAGTAACTGCTTCTGACTGCTTCCTTCAGTTCCAGCTCACTGACTGTCTGTCTGTCTTCTCTCTGTTCCAAGTATCTTCTGTCTCTTCTCCTCCTGCAACTCCACTCCTCTCCTCTGCTCCAATTCAACATAAACTCTTTCTGAATCTCCACTCCTTCTGCAACTCCACTCCTCTCTTCTTCTTCAATCCAACTCAACTGCTTTCAGCTCAAACTCTTTCCGCTCCTCCAACTCAACTAACTAACTCTGCCTCTGCACTTCACTATTATGGAATGCTCTTCCCTCATGGAAATTTCCAACAGAAGGCTGCCTCCCACCGAATTCCTGTGCCAGCTCCAGGACCCTTGCGCAGCCGCAGTGACCATCTGCATGTTACGTCTGAACCCAAGAGACAAACACATTCCTCGGATAAGAACCAGCCCTGGCTGGTTTTCCCCTAGCAGACAACAGGCTTAACTATAAACATTACCTTTCCCCTTTAAGCATCTCAGCTCTGCAGGGATAGAAAGCAAAATGGAGTCTCTCTAGTTCTGGGCCTTGTAGGCCTGAGAAGGATGAAATAACCCTTAGCTCTGTCAGAGTACCTACACAAACCATACCAATGGGTAATATAAAGTCAGGACCACAGGATCCACCCTCTACTATAGGCAGGATAATGAAAGGACACATAATTATATCAAAGCCAATAGGCAATAGATGTATTAGAGTCAAGAATAAGGGATCTGTCATCATATAAAGCAGCTATCCTCTTCTAGGTCTGGAAAAAGGGCTTAAAAGGGCCAACACAAGGTAAGAATACAGACTATAGGTGTGAGCAAGCTTAAAGTCTTCATCACTCCGAAATAGAGCCAAAAAACCTGTCAAGACAGCAGTTCATCTTGCACAATAAGTCTCTTCCTAGTAAATTTATTGGACTAGAATCGCACAATACAAATTTGTGCATTACCCTAAAATTACCAATGCGTACCTCCATGGGTTCTGTGATTGGAGTTCTAGTCTGTTTGTTTGAAACACCTACTACTTCTCACAGTAGAGCAGGTAGCACCAGTGTCCAATAAATAGGTAATATATTTTCCTTCTACCTTCCCATCAATATACGGACCTGATTGATCTACAGGTAAGGAAGCGCTAAGTACCCACTCCCCCTCCTCCACCCACAGGCACCGTCATTGATCATTTTCAAAAGAACACCTGTTCTGCAAAATAAATTGTGAAGTTATAGAATTTATCTTACCAATTACACCTAGAAATCCAGTGTCTGCACTGCACTTTGTTCTGTTCATAACATTTGGCATAAGGGAAGGTGGTAACTGACTCTGTTGATTAACAACCTGTTGTGGTTGACTCATTATCACCTCATTCTGTGTCTGTGGATTTAAATTTTGATTTGAGCCATTATTATTTTGAATATTTTTACACTCGTTTTTTCAAAGCCCCAATTTTCGCACCCATGACAATGAAATTTCTTCTTGGCTTCCTCTCTGCTCATTTTCCCTTTTAGTTTTCCCCCATCATTTTCATTTTGTCCATATCCTTTTGCTTGATCATTAGTCTGATTATTTAATTTAATCTCTTGTTGTTCCACTAATCTTACTTGTGCCCACATTACCTTTTCTTCTAACTTTTTACGTCTATTTTCAATTTCATCTCCACAGTATCCTGCATATTTAAGTACCTCATTTATTGGCTTTCCTTGCCAACATAACATATGGTGTTGAATCATCTGACAAAGTTCAGGTCTTAGTCCAGATAAAAAATGATACACTAAATGTCCCATACCTTGATCTCCGATATTCCCAAATCCACTATACTGTTTCAACACCTGTAGCAGGCGTTCATAATAAGCATGGACATTCTCATTTATTTCTTGAGTTGTTCTAATTATATCCAATCTGTTACTTTTGGAGGAATTTTCTCTTTCAAGAAAGTGATCACCTGGAGATATTTCTTTATTACTTCCTCTGAGGATGCTCCCGTTTTCTCATCTCTTGGGTATTCTTCACTAGGCCAATCAACTGTAATTTGACATTTCGTCGATAAATCTGTAGGCACTGCTATGTCAAATAAAACATCCTTCAACAAAACTTTCGAAACTTTCACAAACCTGTCTATACCATTCAACTGGCTTTTTTCTTAATTTTGGGAAGTCATTAGTAAATGACAAAATATCTTGTCGGGTCCATGGAACATGTACATATCCTCCTCATGGTACCTCTCTCATTGGGCATAATCTTTCTGCCTTTTTTAGATTCTCTTAAAACATATTCGGATGCGGTCCTATTTGCCTGTGCTTCCTCCTTTTACTTTGCCCACCTTGTTTTCCTCCTGTCCAATTCGCCCCATTTCTGCAAAATTACCATTAATTCCTTAATCTGTAATTTTCTTCCTGACATATTCATATTTTCCAAGTCTTTGTTAGTAAAATCTGCTCTGTATGGTTTCTGTAATACCTTCGATCTCCCTATTTCAATTCCCATCTCAGAAGCAAGCTCTGTCAATTTTTCATGGAATAATTTTACTTTTCTAGTTGTATTCCTGCATGTGAACAATAATTCTTCTTTACTGTACGTATTTAGCCTGTCTATTCCTACATTTCTCGCTATCATTTCTTCCAATTTTACCTTTAATTTAAAAATGTCTAAAGTCTTTGGCTGTTAATTCGGTTTGTCTATTCCCTGTGCCCACCTTTCTAATTCTTCTGGTGATACTATTGTAGCACTTTTAGTTCCTGTAGATGATTCTAATCGTATTTCTTTTCAACAACTGGGAACAACCCTGCTCAGAGTTCCACTTATTTGTTCTCTTATCGGCAAATCCATAAAAGATATAACCGATTCGCATTCACTGACTTGATCTTCCATTTTTATGTTCTCCTTTCTAGGTTCTATCATAGTAGTGGCCACAACTGGTGGTTTTGTACAACTTCCCATATCCCCATACAATGGGACAACAGGACCTATAGTCACTGGTATAGTTAAAGCATCAGGGTGTGCACTTAATTGGGTTATTTTCTGTATTAATTCTTCTCTACTTTTGTTTATCGCTTTTCTTTCTTTTTCCTGAAGTATCCTTCCATTTATTGAGCCATGCATAACCTGAGGAACCAATGGTGTTTCTAAAGCGGGGGTACTTGGAGTCGTTTTACTAGGTTCCTCCTGGTATGGCGGAGGATTCTTTGTTAGGATATCTTCCATAAACTCATCTTCTGATTCCCCACAACCTGCCATTCTTAAATGCTTAGTTTTTCCAGTACACTTGCCTCCTGGCTGTTCCTCTAATATTAATACAGGATACAGTCCTTCCGTAACCATTGCCTGTCTCCATTGTTTCATCTGATCTTCACGTGATTCACGCACTCGTTTAGGATAGAATCCTCTATAACTTCTAGATTTGTCTTGTTCAAATGCTTCTGTTTCCCATTCTTCTAGAGCTTCATACTGTGTTAGCCTAGCTCTGGGTTCTAATTCATTCATCCTTGTCCTTATATTCTGAAGAATTCTCCCATTGAACGTACCATTTTCTGGGAAAGCTAATATTCCGCCACTTTTAGTATACTCAATCCAATTTTCTAACCACATACAGGTATGGTAGCCTCTTTCCATCATCATAAATGAGGCAGGAGTATTGGGTGGTGGGAGAAGAATTCCCTCACTAGTTTTTTTTTTCCACAACAGGTTTTATTGATGGATTAGGCAAGGGATAATCACAGTTTTCCACAATCAGGAAGACACTGTCAAGTAGCAAAGCACATTTTAATATACATACAACCCAATTAATTGGAGGAAAGGAAATGAAAAAGGGAAAGGGAAACAAACCCCCCTACCACCTCCAGTCCCCCCCAACTACCCAGTGACCCATCTACCCACCCTAACCCCATGCACGTGATCACAACAGCTCCGTCAATTGATTATGCTATAGCAATCTTCGAGTGTCATTCTAGGCCTGAAGGTCCTCTACAGTAGGCAAGCCTTCGTCTGGGGCAGCTGGAGGTTCCAGAGTCAATCCCCTGTAGTCTGCCCACCGCTTCCATATTTTAAAGTGTTTCCGTGGGCATCCTCTGGCCTCAAACACGGGCCGCTCCAGTCCAATAAAATAATCAAGACCTGCCTTCCAGGCCCCCAGTGGCGGAGCACGGTCACTCTTCCAAGCCCTTGCCAGGTCCCGCTTAGCCACCACTAGACCCAACAGCAGAAGGTGGCGTTTGTAGATATTCCCGCCCACATTCTCCAGAACATGTAACAGACCCAACCGGGGGGAGCGGGGGAGATCCCACCCCAGCACCTCCGACAGACAGCTCCAAACCCCGTTCCAGAACCGGGTCAGACCAACGCAAGACCAAACCGTATGCAACAGCGTACCTCTCTCAGTCCCACAACGCAAGCACTCTGGGGATGCAATCAGGCCCGCCCTCCACAATCTTTCCCGAGTATAGTATGCCCTGTGTAGGTATTTAAACTGGATCACGCGGAGACATACTGCGATTGCAGTTCCACGTGGGGACTCCAGGGCCTCCCTCCAATCGTCCTCATCAAGGGGGCCAACATCTCTTTCCCAGGACTCTTTGAGTGGGAGCAAAGAGGCGGAGCAATGAGTGACTATGGTTTGATAGATTCAGGACACCTTCTTGTCTCCCAGGTCTCCCATAAAGATTTTGGCTTCAACGGGACTGAATTCCGGTAGTTGCTCCAGGCCGACCAAGCCTGGGGCGAGCGCGTGGCGGAATTGTAAATATTTAAAGAATTGAGATTTGGGCATTTGAAATTCTGAGCTGAGGTCCTGGAAGGATTTAAGTGTAGTCCCAGTCAGGACGATTCCAAGGGAGGAGATTCCAATGGAATCCCAGCCTCCAAAGCCTGATAAGGAGGACAGAGCAGGAAGCAGTCCGTTTCTCCACAAAGGGGTCTCCGCCGTCAGTTTACCCCACCATCCCATGCGGCGCAACACTTGGCGCCAGATCAGGAAGACCACCTGCGTGGCCCGAGGCAATTTTTTCGGCAGCCTGGCCGAATACACCCTCCCTAGTTTTAATGGGTTTATCTTTCTTGAAATAAATTTTGATTCTCTGCATAAGTGACATTTTTCTTTTCTCGTCATACATTTTAGGAGAAAATCCTCTTAAATATTGTTCTTTCTCAAAACCTAAATATCTTTTATCTGGGTGATTCCCTAATAATGTTGTATTGTATTTCCACATACAAACTCCACTTTTTAGTATTATTGCTGCTTCTATTTTGTTAACTAATTAGTCCTTTTGTTTACACTCAGGTTTAGCGAATCCTATTGCAGCTTTTATTCTTTTATCCAATCAAGCTCAAATTTACAAAATTTTGTCAGCCAATGCTAGTGCGGATCTATTGTGACATCAGTATCACTCCTTACTACTGACTCCCCCTTTACAATCCTCCCTAAATCCCACACCCGCTGTTTCAACCAATCCCAGCGCAACACTCTGTGACATCAGCGCAACACCGGCAGCTAACCCTCCCTTCACAAGGTAATACGAAAACGTATTTTCCTTTAACCTTTCATCAAAATGTTCATTAATAACGACATAAAAACATTTGCTACTCTGTCTGTTTCATTTAAACAAAAGAATGTTTGATTTCTTTACTACGAGTAAAACCTTTCGGTTACTCTTCATACACAGCGAGTAAAACCTTTCCGCTTACTCTTCACCCAAGCTCAGAAGAACCTGCCACTCTTCTAGTGTTACCCTCTCTAGGTGATATAGCCCCAAAGTTTCACCAGCGAACTCTTTGCTAACAATCACTCTCACTTATTCTCAAAACTATTTAAAAAACAGACGAATAACCTCACTGCAGTGTGGCTTACATTCACCACCCGCTATACACTTCCCGGGAATTTCCAGACAACATAAAACAATATACAAACAGGTTTGTTAAAACATGAATCGATCACCAATAATCACCAAACTAATCAATAAAAAACATTCTTCTGCTACCAGCAAACGGATCAAGCGGGTTACCAACCTGCGAAAATCTATTACTATACATTCATCTGGGCCCATATACACATTCACTCATATGTGATGTTATGTTACTGGGACTTTTAAAGCGCTCTGTTACCCTGAGGTGTCCTGCCGCTGTGCGCTACCAACCAAAAGAGCATCTGAACTGTTAGCTAAAATGACCATTTAAGTAAATAGCCATGTTTTTAATTCGTTCCTAAAGGAGAGAAGATCAGTTGAGTTTCTGAGAAGGAAAGACAGGCTATTCCAAGCCTTGGTGGTGCTATGACGAAAGCTCCTACCAACCCAGTCTTATTGTAGCGGGGGAAGATTGCTTGTTTGGCTTGCGAGAAGTGCAGAGCTCTTCCATGAACATACCACTGTATTGAGTGTTTTTAGGAAGTCAGGGCCAATGCCATTGAGGGCCTTAAAAACTATACACAAGGTCTTAAACTGTATCCGTAGTTCGACAGGGTGCCAATGAAGAATTCTGAGTCCAGACCTCCGTGACAAACCTGGGTGTACCTGTGAGCAGCGTGGTTGCCACATTCTGCACAATTTGGAGTCTGACCAAATGTCTCTTCTGGATGTTGATATAGAGACTGTTGCTGTAATCCAGCCGTGACATAATGAGCGCTGTGACTGCTGTCTTCAAGCTGTCTTCTGGGAGAAGGAATTTAATTTTCCTCAGAATTCTAAGAATGAAAAAAACAGGATGAGCCAACCCTGCTAATTTGGTCACTGAAGGAAAGTTTCGAGTCAAGGATCACTCCCAAATTTTCCGCCCTTTCCACCAGGATTGGAGGCATGCCAATTGCATTTGGCCACCAATCAGGTGTCCAAAGGCTGATGGTGTTCCCGAATACAATCACCTTGGTTTTTCCTGCATTAAGTTTAAGGTAGTTTGATGACATCCAGGCTGCAATCTCCTGCATAAAGTTGTGGCATTTAGAACCTGTCTCAACCTCTGATCCTTTCTGAATGGACAACACAATTTGCGTGTCGTCGGCGTAAGAGGTTAGCTGGAATCCAAAAGATCTAATCAAGGCTGCTAAAGGTGCAACATATACATTAAATAATGTAGGACTGAGCGAAGAACTTTGCGGCACTCCACTAGGGAGAGAGAAGGGCTTAGATCTATCTTTGCCAAGGTCCACAGTTTGTATTCTAATGGTCTGGAAAGATTTCAAGAGATCCCAAGCCTTGCCTTGGACTCTGATCGCTGATAGACGGTTCATCAAGACTTCATGATGGACCGTATCAAATGCGGCCGAAAGGTCCTGCATGATGAGTATGGCGGCACCACCTTGATCCAAGGCCTCTCTGATCTCGTCCGTAGATTTAATTAGTGCCAACTCAGTGCTATGTTCCGCACGAAAGCCAAACTGCGTGGTGTCTAGCAAAGAGTTGGTCTGAAGGAATGAGCAGAGTTGGCCATTCATAGCCTTCTCAATCATCTTTCCTGGGAAAGGGAGATGAGAGATAGGTCTATATTTGCTCGGATGCTTTGGATCCAGATTAGATTTCTTGAGTAGGGGAAGAATAGATGCTGTTTTCCAGGGACCCGGGAAATGACCAGAATTAAAAATGGAACCAAACAATGGGGTGAGAGCTTCTCCAATAATTTCTGTACTGTGGCTGGTTAAGGGTTCAAGGGGGAGCCTCATCGAATCTCTAGCAGTAGTTTGGGAACTCCATGTAGATCCAGTGATGTAAAATGGTCTAGTCTGGGGGTAGGCCTGTTGGACTCGGAAGGCCCTGTTAACGTTGCCTCGTTAATAACAGTGGGCGTAAGGGTAGAGGAAGAAAAAATGTTTTCGACCTTTTGTAGAAAAAAGGCAGCCAGGTTCTGACATAGTTCAGAGCTGCTTTCTGTCTTTGGGCTAGAGGAGGTAGTGAGCGCAGAGATTGTTTTAAACAGAACTTTGGATGAGGAGCCAGCATTTCTGATTTGTTCCCCAAAGTATATCTTTTTAGTTTAAGCAAGCAATTTTTTGTAATTGGGAAGGCTTGCTTTGTAGACCTCTCTGTCAGGGTTATTATACTCTCTCCTCCAAGCTCTCTCTAGCTTTTTACAGTTTAGTTAGTGTTTTTAAACTTTCTATGTACCACTCGGCAGAAGGCGATGCCCGCTTGAGAATGCACCATTTCCCCGGCACTAATTTCCTACAGGCAGAATCCATCCAGTCCATATAGGTGGCCGTGGCTTCTTCTACTTTAGAAGATGGTGCGGGTAATGAGACTTTTAAAAGATTTCCTAGTGCAATATTATCAATGTTTCTCCAGGCCCTTGTAATTGTAACGGCCTTGACAGAAGGTTTGTGATGATAGTGCTTAACTTGTTTAAATTCAAATAAAATTGCTGCGTGATCAGTCCAGGTAAGTGGTACTGTGTTTGTGTAAATAAGATTAGGGTTATTGGAAAAAATACTATCTAGAGTGTGTCCTGCAGAATGAGTGGGATCTGGTACAAGCTGCTTGAGGTCGCCTCCACTGAAAATTTGCTGCAGTCTTACATTGTCGGTATCATTCAAATCTTCAAGATAAAATTTGAAATCTCCCATTACCACTCAAAGCTTGTTGCACAGACCTTCCTCTAAAAGTGTTCCAATGGAATCTAAAAACGCACCCCTGGGCCTTGGAGGTCGGTAGAGGAGGATAGCGTTAAATGGATCATGATCCAACGTTTGAATATTAATTGAAAGGGCCTCACATGCCTGATTAGAAGCTTTAACAAAAGAGGGTTCATGAGAGTAGTGATAAATGACTGCCAGCCTGCCGCCTCTATTAACAGGTCTATCCAGCATATAGCAAAAGAAGCCAGGTGGAGTAGCTTTAACTAGATCAGGTCCCGTGGCTTCGTCAGACCAGGATTCTGTTATAAGGGCTAGTTTGATATTGCGGTCCTCAATAAACATGGCACATTCCACACTGTGCTTGATTAGGGACCTAGCATTAAGAAGAAGACATGTAAGTGGCGCCTGAATAGTTTTATTGATCCTGTCACTGTAAATCTTGCCCCGCGGATTGATAGAATTCTCCGCAAGGCAAAGCAAGAAGGCACTTGGAACAGCGCTCAACCTGTGCCTCCGTGGTTAGTTTGGGAGTTACCCTGGGCAGCAGGCTTGCCCCCCTCAGGATCCCAGCCCATAAGCTGCTCCCTGGAGTAATATCAGAAACCTGATGTACAAAGGCCAGGGGAACAGGCCCTGAGCCCGGACCAAGCGCGGATGGGGGCTCCTTTGGCGCACCCATCTGCGCGGTCGCGTCAGCGTGAGGATGTATAGTGTCGGGTAAAGAAAGCTAGAATGCTAACCGCCAAGATGGCGGTCTCCTGCCTGTGATTCCCCCACTCAAAGCAACAATCCGTGTGCAGTCAGTGTGTCGCGTCAAAAGCAATGTGCCCTGTGAGCCTTCAGTAACGAATGACAAAAGGGATCAGGGAACACTTTAACAAACTGAAGATAATAAAATCAAGAAAGAAAAAGTTTAAAATATAGTGCAAGTAGAATAAATCACCAGCCTGGGGAGCATTAGAAGACAGCTTAGACTCAGGAGGTAGTGCTGCTCGGTCGCGTCAGTGTGACGATTTATAGTGTCAGGTAAGGAAAGCTAGAACGCTAACTGCCAAGATGGCGGTGTCCTGCCCGTGATTCCCCCACTCAAAGCAGCAATCAGTGTGCAGTCAGCGTGTCGCGCCAAAAGCAAAGTGCTCGGTGCGCCTTCAGTGCGGAATGACAAAAGAGATCAGGTAACACTTTAACAAACTTAAGATATTAAAATCAAGAAATAAAAAGTTTAACATTTAGTTTAGAATAAATCACCAGCATGGTGAGCATTAGAACACAGCTTCGACTCAGGAGGTAGCGCTGGGTGGCTAACACCGCTGGGGGTCAATGTTTATGAATGCTTTAAATTAGATCAGTTACCTATCATTCCTCTAATCTTTCACTGATCATAAAGCCTTTCTTTAAGTCAATGGACCTATTTAGTTGAATAGTAATTGATGTTATGAAATAGGTTTATTTATCTTTACCCTTTTAAAATAACCACAGACTAGGGAAAGTTTTAAATGTTTATCTAATTATCATATGAGCAAAACAATCACAGTGCTAACTCCATCTTTCAGAGGAAGTACGGTCTTTACCAAAATGTAGTATTCTATTTCAATGAGATTATCTCAACAACAGTACCTCAGGAAAAAGAGGATAGAGAGAGAGAAGTACATTGACACAATAGACCATGGGTACTCACAAACTTTCTCTCGGGGGCCAAATTTACAGTGTGGTTTGTGGCTGAGGGCTGCACCGGTGGGGGCGGGGTCAGAGGGGGAGGGGGCGGGGCTAAAGCAAACACAAATTGTGACCATTAGGTTAAACACAGGTCCCTGCAGCAGACTCCTTCGTCCACTGAGCCACCAGACCCAGCATACACACATCTTTCTCTCTCTCTCCCTCCTTCTCTCTCTCTCTCACTCTCTCTCTCTCTCTCTCTCTCTCCCTCCCTCTCCCTCTCTCTCTCTCTCCCTCCCTCTCCAACTGTGTCTCCCTCCCTCTCTCTCCCTCCCTCTCCCTCCCTCTCCCTCCCTCTCCCTCCCTCTGTGTCTCCCTCCCTCCCACTGTGTCTCCCTTCCTGTCTCCCACTCTCCGTTTCCCTCCCTCCCTCTGTCTCTCCCTCCGTGTCTCCCGCCCTCCCTCTGTGTCTCCCTCCCTGTCTCCCACTCTCTGTTTTCCTCCCTCCCTCTGTGTCTCCCTCCCTCCCTCTGTGTCTCCCTCCCTCTGTGTCTCCCTCCCTCCCTCTGTGTCTCCCTCCCTGTCTCCCATTCTGTTTCCCTCCCTCCCTCTGTGTCTCCCTCCCTGTCTCCCACTCTCCCTCTGTGTCTCCCTCCCTGTCTCCCACTCTCTGTTTCCCTCCCTCCCTCTGTGTCTCTCTCCCTCCCTCTGTGTCTCCCTCCCTTCCTCCCTCTGTGTCTCCCTCCGACTGTGTCTCCCTCCCTGTCTCCCACTCTATGTTTCCCTCCCTCCCTCTGTGTCTCCCTCCCTCCCTCCCTCCCTCTCTCTGTATCTCCCTCCCTCCCACTGTGTCTCCCTCCCTGTCTCCCACTCTGTTTCCCTCCCTCCCTCTGTGTCGCCCTCCCTCCCCCTGTGTCTCCCTCCCTGTCTCCCTCCCTCCCTCTGTGTCTCCCTCCCTGTCTCCCACTCTCTGTTTCCCTCCCTCCCTCTGTGTCTCCCTCCCTCCCTCCGTGTCTCCCTCCTTCTGTGTCTCCCTCCCTCCCTCTGTGTCTCCCTCCCTCCCTTTGTGTCTCCCTCCCTCCCTCCCTCCCTCCCTCTGTGTCTCCCTCCCTGTCTCCCACTCTCTGTTTCTCTCCCTCCCTCTGTGTCTCAGTCCCTCCCTCTGTGTCTCCCTCCTTCCCACTGTGTCTCCCTCCCTCCCTCTGTGTCTGCCTCCCTCCTTCCCTCTGTGTCTCCCTCCCTCCCTCTGTGTCTCCCTCCCTCCCTCTGTGTCTCCCTCCCCGTCTCCCTCCCTCCCTCCCTCTGTGTCTCCCTCCTGTCTCCCACTCTCTGTTTCCCTTACTCCCTCCCTCTGTGTCTCCCTCCCTCCCTCCCTGCGACAGGACTTTCGGAACCTGACGGACAGGGTGGCAGCAGGCGAAACTAGAGTTACTGAACACGATGCATCGATAACGGCCCTGAAGAAAGACATGGCGGAGCTGCAGGCCTCACACGTCACTTACAATGGAAGGTGGACGATGCGGAAAATAGATCGAGGCGCAACAACCTTCGCTTTGTGGGTTTTAGGGAAGGAATTGAGGGAAGGTACATGGCCTCCTTTCTCCACGCCTGGCTAAAGACAACTTTTCCGGCTGCGCAGTTCTCCATGTGCTTCATTATTGAAAGGGCACACAGGGCTCTCCTGGCCAAACCGCCGGAGGGCGCAAGGCCGCGACCAGTTATTGCGAGGTTCTTGAACTAGGCTGATAGGGATTTAATCTTACGATAAGCCAGGAAGCTGGGAGAGATCCGGATGGAGAATACAACTATAATGATTTTCCCGGATTACAGTCAGGAAGTGTCGAAACAGCGTCGCTCCTTTGATTCTGTAAAGGCAAAACTGAGATCCTTGAACATTACATACATGCTCCTTTTTCCCGCAAAGCTCAAGGTGCTCTATAAGGACAAGTCTATTTTCTTCTCGCATCTGGAGGATGCTTGGCAATGGCTTGAAGAACATCCTATCCTGAATAGCAGAGAGGCGGCCGGACGGGAAGCTATGGACAGGTCTGTGCGGGAGAGGCCGCGATGGGAGCTTCCCAAACCGCAGCGAAGGAAACCCGGGAGGATGAGGAAACAAACGCCGGCAACGCCTTACCAGACCCGCGGTACCATTGACAGGAGGGGAGGCAGATCGACATTGCCTGGAAACAACTCGGTTGCGGGCTCTAGGTGTAGCTGCTTGCGGAATGGCATCCGTTCAGAGGGAGATGAGGAGGATGAGTCGGAGGGCCGCGCCTCCTGTGGTGAGGAGGAAGATGGCATTGGAGACTCAGTTCACCAGTTGGTCAAAGAAATCCACAACTTGGAGCAGGACTCGTCGGGTCAGGGGCCCACTATGGACACACAGGACTCGCACTTATAACCAATGAGGCTCAGGGTCTAGTGAGATTGCCGCTCGGCCAATGGGAGCACGCAAGTTGACACGCCCTTCAATGTTGTTTGAGATGCTTATACAGTTCTTTGGTTTGTGATGGGTGGGAAATGTGGGAGGGCGACAGGCCTTCTCCCGTGGATAGTTTGGTCCCATGTTGGGATGCGACTGGAAGGAGAGGGAGGTGGGGAGGGGGTAAAGGGGGGGGGGGAAGGTTTTCGAATTCCCTCAAGTTGGGGTCCAGGAGGGTCAAGGGGAGGAAGGGGGGGGACAGTTGAGGAGCAGCAGCAACACACCTTGCCACGCTTTGTAACACTTCCACTACAGAGACCCACCAGGGACGTGTGTCGTACTACACAATGGCAAGTACACTAGACGCCCCGCAAGTGGGTGATGCAGGGGTCACCGTCTTAACGTGGAATGTGAATGGTTTAGGGTGGAAGATCAAGAGGGGCTTGGTGAACGTGATAGAGCGCGCAGGTCACCCGGGCCACAATTTCACCAATTTTCCACGCACTGGGTCCTGGCGTGCATATGAACGACTGAGTTTGCGTGAACCGGGTGATTCATACACGCTACTATGAGTAATTCGGGGGGTGACTCTTACACCACTTACTATTCATGTACCTGACTTACCACAGGCACATTACTCCTGATGGATCAGGAGCTAGCAGTGGATAGGTGACAAGATTCCTAATGAGAAAAAACAAAAACCTTCTATATACCAAATACGTTTATCCACATCTTATACTGTAAATGACCACAGACACCTGATGAGTTTTGAAAGTTTATTAAAGATAAAGGTTCAGAAGGAATATGCCAAAATTAGGCAAATACAAATCAGTACATCGATTATTAATATCAAAGCCACAATATAACTATAGATTAGGGCAAGTACCATTAAAATTACTCGGGAACACTACAGGGTATGAACATCTAGTGAACACGCTATTCAGCACCAGTTTAAACTAAGGCAAGGGACATGAACGGGACCTAGACTGTGTATTTAAACTAGGCTATTTATGCTATTCTTACTAAATTCACTGCAACCATGCTAAAGGAAAGGGGAAGACTGGAACACACTAATAAAAGATATGACAGTTCAATAATATCCTACAGGTAGGGAGAAAAGTGGAACATATCTAATAAACAATTACATATAATTTGCATTTCAAGGTGATAGGCAATATCACAGGCAAGAGTGCTTTATTAAGAAAAGAAGAAAAGAGAGATAGGAAGACGCAAACCCACAGATTAATATTTACCTAATTAAGAATGAAGACTAACCCTGGCCACGGGTCAGTTTGGAAGACGGGGACAAGGACCCTCAAGGAATGGAATACCAGAATGCGAGCAGGTACAGCTCACGGAAAATCAGGACAGGATACCCCTCAGGTTTGGGTCAGGACTGGGCTCACCAAGGTACGACCAACACCCACAGCTTCAGATGCAACGCCTGCGTTACCCCTCTCTGCAAGCAATCCGCCAGTAACACCGATTGGGTTTTCGAATTTCCCAGCAAAGTGCTTCGCCAGCACTTAAGACTATTTCCACCCCTTTAGGAGTTTGTGGAAAGTATGGACAGAGTGCTCCGCAGCACTCTAAAGTGACCACCTATAGAGATCGTAGGGTCAGTGACAGGTCTGCTACTCGGACAAGTCGGACAATTTCTCCATGCTACACTAGGACAGTTATACAGTTTGGGGACCCTTAGACCACCCACTAATGTTGCAAGTGACAGTTTCCCACATTATGATTGGTCAGGAGAGGTGACTCTGTCATTGTCACCTCCTAGAATTTCGTGTTCACATCATATTTATGAAATTTTGCATACCCGCCCCTTGGGTTCACGTTCCCAGGCATAGGAATACAGAAGACAATACGAGATCACAGCACATAGCAACAATGTCTCTATGGGTCAAGGTAAGATTCGGTGTCTTCACGATGGTTCCCATGCACATCGGGCTTCAGTAGCCAGCTGGCTTGTTTTAGCTTCTGCGCAGTGGGGTTTCTCCCATGTCATGTGACAGGGTTCAGAAGAGCTTCAAGTATGGCTCCGCTTGCGTTTTTCCCCAGCCCCCAGAGACGCGGTACATGAAAAGTAAGCGAGAACAAATTAGAATCGTACATAAAAAAAATGATCACACTGTATACCATTATAGATTCTAATACAACCCTTATTTTATAATCCCTATAGCATTAACGTTTAGTGCAAAAAGACAGATAGGCTGAAGCAGCAGTGGCAAGCGGAGAAAGCGTGGTGAGAGACAAGCGGCCATGTTTGCAACAGTGCGCATGAGCAACATATTCCCTCCAGAATGCGAGTGCGTCACATCACATGGGTATGACCGACGCATGCGCAGACTGGATTTCTGCGAAGCAGCCATTTCTCTAGTGCAAGCATTGTTAAGATGAAGAGACACACAGGCAAGCCTCTTGGGGACACCCGCGTGTTGTGGAAAATGCTAAATAAATGACGGACAATGGGATTAATATGATTATAAGTTTAGGCGAGGTTCTTGATTCGGAGCAAGTCGCTTTACGTGCGAATCCTTGCTCCATCAATCCCCTCTTTGATGATATTTACTATCATCACTACATCAAGAGGAAACAGATGCCAACTTTCATTCTTCCATATCATGCATCTCGATCTCAACGAACTTATTGTTAAGTTTTCTTTCGGCTTCTCTATGAGAGTGGTGATTCTTCACCTTTTTGTAGATTTGATTCCTCAATTCTTCTAATTCTAACTCATCAATATTTCTCTTCACTCCTCTCTTATTCACTTTGTACTTTTTACATTTTTGACATTTACAGCAGATGAAAATTATCAATACAACCACACCTATTCCAATTATTGGCATCAGTATTTTCCACAGAATATTTCTACCTAGGTTAGAAAACCAACTACCTATAGAGGAGAGACCTCCAGTCAGTCTCGTCCAGGCACTGTCAACCTCTAATGGTTTGAGTTCTTTTTCCAAATTTGTTATGTTCCTTACATATTTCTTCAGTTCGATACTTTTGTCAGGTATGTAGGTGCAACAATGTTGCGCCTTCAGCATTCTACAGACTCCGCCCTCTTTTGCCAATAAGGTGTCAAGAGCAAGGCGATTCTTCAAAACCATTGATCTGATCGCAACCATTTCAGTATTGACCAGTAAGAATCCAGCAGCAGTGTCAGTTGACAACCGATCCACTACTGTAGACAGTTTGCATATTCTGTGAGTGTTCAGAACTACCCCCATTCCAGGTATCAGTGCACTAAAAATGTCACCTATAATTTCACCTACACTTTCACGTTTACTACGCGCTAAGCCATTAGTCTCTTCATCGCTTCCAGCTGCATTATTCACATGGTATATTTTCGGGAAAACAATGCCAAAATAGCAGCTTCC
The DNA here is from genome assembly GCF_964263255.1 of Lissotriton vulgaris. Taxonomy (NCBI): domain Eukaryota; kingdom Metazoa; phylum Chordata; class Amphibia; order Caudata; family Salamandridae; genus Lissotriton; species Lissotriton vulgaris. Next base: position 35,387,062 of record NC_141688.1, read on the forward strand.
ATACTAGTGATCCGGCAATTTGAAATACGTCTTGTTCCCACATATATAATAAATTCCGGGAAACACAGGTTCTGACCCATTTTTGAAACCCCAACCTCCAATTACCTTGTAATTATGTTCACACTCGCTGGAACCGATGAATACATTGTTATAATACTCTGTCTTTTCCCTATGGATACAAAGTTTCCCCTTCCGTTCAAAATCCAGCAACAAAGCAGGATTAGTTTCGCCTTGTGAGGTGTTATCCATGTGCTCAGCCCACCTAGGGACCCTTCGTCATTTGCTTTCTTCTGAAACGTTTCCCTCCTTCTGTCTGCCATCTTTATGAACATCTTTTCCTGCTCTTGCAGAGAACAGGTCAGATTAGCTTGTCTTGCTTCATTTAAATCTATGTCACCTATAGTCAGGAAATATTCTCCCATATAACGGTTTACCTCACTCTTAATATGTACAAGGTTCAGGTGTCCTCTAATAGGAAGTTCAGAAAAGATAACGTCAGCATTTGAATAGTAGTACTGTAAAGTGCTTCTATAAAACAAGCTAGCTAATATACTACAGGAAATTCCATAGGTTAGAGGTAAGTGGTGATATGTCACCCCTTCAGCTACAGAAGTGGGTAGCTTCATGCAGACATAGCAGTCTTCTATTTCCATAGCCTCTATATAATGCACTAGCAAGTTAGCAAATACATTTAGATGTGTCCGGTTTCTCATCTTGTGAAAGTGTAGTCCACCCTCATCTGATGCTTCTAAATTCGGTCGTGTGTGTCTCAGACTAACTGGGTTGTCACGTCGTTCTAAGCTTCGTGGTGTTTCTGCAGTCTGTGCAACGTCTGTGTTTAATATTTCAGGTTCAGTGGGGGACAAGTTAGGATCTTTACTTATCATAAAAGGTATAAACACTGTTAGTCCTATCCACATCACTATTAACATAGCTACACTACATAAGCATATTTTACAGCAAGTTTTACAACACCCAAATCTGGATCTCCCAGCTACGGTTGAATCAGACATTTTTAGCTTACAGGTGGCTTTTGCAACCCCTCTTTGTCTCCTTACACCAAAGGCTCACTTGGGTTTTCCTCAAGGAGGGTCTTCGTCCGAACTCCGACCAGCAATGGACTCTTCGTCACTTTTGCCACTGTGGTGGGGCTCATCAATTTCCTCCAACACCAAGTATGTCCATTCAGGGCTCCGATACAGCCTGTTCTGTTTCTTTAGTCTGTCGCTCTTTCTCAGCGACTTGCCTCGGGCTGCTTTTCTTTCACTTTCAGCCCTCTTTCGGTCTTTCAGTTTTTCTTCGACTGTCTTTATTCGGAGCCTCAGCCTTTTGATGTATCGGGGTGCGCCTCTGTCTCTGTGACTTCCAGTAGTCGAGGAAACTTGGCCTTCCTCGTGCACTCTTTTGATTTCACTTCGTTGTGGCACTTCTGTATCGTCAGAGTCTATTTCCCTTCCTGTCTGACTAGTTCCAGGTCTTTCATCTGTTTCTTCTGCCTGGTCCCTAAGCTGGCCCTGTTCAGGTTGGAGTGTTATTTGCTCTTTATTTCCAGGCGACTTTGTTTTTGCTTCCTGAACACGTTCGTCTATTTCTATCTGTTCCTGCTCATGCACTTCGATCTCTTGATTTTCTTCCGCATGAACTTCAGCTTTTACCACTATCTGTCCCTTTCCAGACTCCGGAGTTTCAGGAGGTGTGTCGATGTCTTGATCTGTCCCTACTTGGCCTATTTCCTGATCAGGTGTGATGTGAGTTTCGCTGACCTGACCTTCGTCCTCTAGTTCTGTCTCATCTGGACTATCCCACTCACTGTCTAGATAGGAATATTTCCGGTTCCGTATTGGATCAAGAACCTGGTCGTCGGCAGGGTACCAATCAACATCTCGACTTGTGCTCGGCAGTTCGATGTCAGCTAGCTCCGGACTCTCTTCGGGATCCTCCTCAGCTGGACTGCCTTCAGCTCCAGTCGCGTTTTCTCCGGTTACCCGCTTTGCGTGGCTGGCATGGATCCACTTCGGTACACCAGCACACTTTACAGCAGTCGTAGTGACGAGGATCACTTGTCTTGGCTTTCCCCACTTTGGTCCAAGGCAACTCTTCCGAGTGTGTTTCTTTAACACCACCCAATCGCCTGGTTGCAGTTTATGTGCTGGAGTCTTGGGCCAATCATCAGTCGTCTCTCCAATCTGGTGAGAGAGAGAACGCACCTGGTCACCCAGCAGCTTGCAGTATTCCAGTACCAAATCATCAGAAATGCTTAGCAGTTTGTGTCCAGGTACCCAAGCCTGTCGCATCACTCTCCCCATTAACACTTCGTGGGGACTCAGGCCTGTTTTTCGATTCGGAATACTTCTCAAACTCATCAGCACAAGGGGCAAAGCTTCTATCCAGTTCATTTTGGTGTCATCACACATCTTCGCCAATCTGGACTTGATCGTGCCATTTATCTGCTCAACTATCCCAGAAGCCTCTGGGTGGTATGCACAGTGCAGCCTTTTCTTCATCTTAAATGCCGCACAGAGCTCTTCCAAGACATCGTTGGCAAAGTGCCCACCTTGGTCTGTTTCAATCGTCTCAGGGATTCCATACCTAGGTATCAACTCCCTGAGTAATAGTTTGGCTACAGTTAGGGCGTCATTTTTCTTTGCTGGGTAAGCCTCCACCCACCGAGAGAACAGGCAAACTATGACCAGGACATATCTGTATCCCTTGCATCTGGGCATTGTTATAAAGTCCGCCTGCATTCTGACAAAGGGACCTACTTCCTTTCCAATGGTACTCTGTTCTACTACAGTCTTCTTTCCTGCATTGAATTGCTGACACACTAGGCACCTCTGGCAAAACCTTTCCGCTTGGTTCCTGAACTTTGAATTATAGAACACCTTGTCAAACACTCGACACATTGCGTCCCTTCCCATATGTGTGGGTACATGTATTACCCTGACCATGGGGTCTATCAGGCTGTCGGGCAGCACAGGCATCCCAGCTGAGTTTACCACCACACCATCATTCCTCAACTTGCATTCATTTGCTGTCCATCTGACTTTTTCTTCCCTGCCTGTTGTAAGTCTCTCAATTCTTCCCACGTTGACACATTTTCAAACAACATCAGTTGGCAGCTGGTTCCACCCCATAACCCAATTTGGAGGGACATTTGGTATCGGACACAAAACTGGGCAATTTGGTCAGCGTATCTGTTTCCGGCTGTCACATCATCATTTCCTGATCTGTGAGCCGCACACTTGACCACAGCCAATTCTTTGGGCAATTGAATAGCTTCCAGTAATTCGTGTACCACCTTTCCATTTCTGATAGGGGTACCTGAGGAAGTCATGAATTCTCTTTGTAACCATAATTGGCCGAAGTCATGAACAACCCCATAACAGTACTGGCTGTCGGTGTAAACAGTTATTCTTTTGTTCTTACCCCTCCTACATGCTCTGGTTAACGCAATGAGCTCTGCCACTTGTGCAGATTTCACTTCGCATAGGTAAGATGCTTCCAGGGTGTGTGTCAATGTGACCACAGCATAGGCAGCACACAGTCCTCCACTTTCATGTCTTAGACACGAGCCATCCACAAAGATGGTAAGATCTCCATCAAGTAAAGCTATTTCCCGGATGTCAGGACGGGGCTTAGTGCTGAATTCTGTTAAATCGATGCAATTGTGCTCCCCTTCATCCTCAGTTTCTTCATCAAGAGGAACAGGTAACAGTGTAGCAGGGTTTAAAACATTGCACCGGGAAATTATTACATTCTCAGCACCAATCAAAATTCTCTCATACTTAGTCAGCCGACTAGGTGTGAGATACTGGGTTTTTGTTCTTGTTAGTAGGATTACAACAGAATGAGGAACATATACGATGACAGGATGTCCCATGACAATATTCTCACTCTGTTCTAGACTGACGCAAGTAGCAGCTACTGCTTTCAGGCATCCGGGTAATCCAGCAGCCACCGGATCTAGGGTGGCCGAAAAATAGGCCACGGGACGCCTGACCAGCCCATGTTCCTGGGTCAGGACTGAGAGAGCACAATTCTCTCTAGTGTCACAGAACAGTTCAAAGGGCTTGGAATAATCGGGCATACCTAAAGCAGGAGCGGTACATAGACAATTTCGCAATGTCACCCAAGCGGTCATGCTTTCACTGTCCCAACTGACTGGGTCTTCCACTCCTTTCTTGGTCATTTTTATCAAAGGTTTTGCTAGAGCTGCGAATCCCACAATCCACTGCCTGCAGTAACCCACAACTCCTAGAAACATTCTCACATCTTTCTGAGTTCGGGGTAGGTCCATTGTTCTGATTATTTTGATCCTCTCTGAAGTGACCTTTCTGATCCCTTTCTCTATCTGGTGCCCCAGATATTTTACTGAGTTTTTACAGAACTGTAATTTGTCAGGCGACACCTTATGTCCTCCTTTTCCTAGGTGATTCAACAGGGCGATGGTGTCGGTGACACAGTCAGTTTGAGTTTTGGATGCCACTAACAGGTCATCTATGTACTGCACCAAAACCGACTCTCTTGGCAGTACTAAAGTTTCGAGGCATTTCTTTAATATCTGGTTGAAAATCGATGGACTCTCAGTGTACCCCTGAGGGACACGATTCCAGACATAGATATGGCTGTCAAATTCAAAACTAAAAAGGAACTTGCTTTCGGGATGCAACGGGATGGAAAAGAATGCATGGCACAGGTCAATGACAGTGAACCATTCCGCATTCCATGGAATCTGGTATAGTATCACTGCAGGGTTGGGCACAATAGGACAGCAAGGCACAACAATCTGGTTTACCTTGCGCAAATCCTGCACTACTCGATACTTTCCACTAGGCTTTTTAATCCCAATGATGGGTGAATTGCAGGGGCTGCTCATTACTTCCTCTATAATTTCTGCTTCGAGCAACCTGGTAATTTCAATTGCGACTCCTGCTTTTACTTCTGCACTCATTTTGTACTGTCTCGTTCTGGGGTATACAGCATTTGTTTTTATTGCTATTTTAACTGGGTCCACGTTTGCCATTAAGCCTACATCTTTTCCCGTGAAATCCCACACTTCTGGTACCACTCTTAACTGGAGCTCTTCAGGCAAGTCTTCAACCGACAAGGGTTTAATGTCAGTGTCAGGTCTTACTAACATCAGTTTGTACAAACCATCTTCATCGGGGGTCTGAATTTCGACGCCTTTTGGTGAGCAAAAGATGGTGCAGTTCATTTTGCACAACAAATCGCGTCCTAATAGGTTCACAGGACTGGAATCACAGACCACAAATCTATGCATTTCTTTAAAATTTCCTATGGAGATTTCCATAGGCTCAGTTACTGGAGTACTAATAATTTGATTGGAGAGACCCACTACTTGGATTGCTTCTCCCGAGAGGGGTAGGTTAGGAACATCCACTGTTCGCACAGTGGACCAGGTAGCACCAGTGTCCAACAGAAAGGTGACGTCTTTTCCCTCTACCTTTCCTTCAATGTATGGTCCAGTCTGGTCTACCGGTAAGGAGGCGCCAAGCACGCACTCCTCATCCTCCCCCCTCAGGCCCCGTCAATCTTGTTCTTCACAGAGGAACGAATCGTTTAATAAGTACTGTGGAATTACTGCATTTCTTTCATTCTCTCCTTCCCACACCTCTGCCCTTTCATTCTGCTGACCCTGATTCTTAAAATTCTGTCTAGGTGCGCGAGGGACTGGAGGTAGCTTTACCTGTTGCTGGTTCTTCCTTGTCCCTTCTTTCTGCACCTGCGGATTTAAACCATTTATAGGGGCATTACCGGCCTGTAGGTGTGGACACTCGTCTCTCCAATGCCCTATCTGGCCACACCCGTGGCAGGGGAACTTTTTCATAGCCTCTTCCCGGCTCATTTTTGCCCGGGGCTTCCCTCCTCCCCCAGCATTGGTATTCTGGGCATTATTATTAGAATTCAATTTACTTAACTGTTTTTCTTGCTGTTCAGCCAATTTCACTTGAGCCCACATTACTTTCTCCTTGAGGGCTTTCTTTTTATTCTCAATTTCATCTTCGCAGTATTTTGCGTACTTAAGGACATCATCTATGGGCTTTCCTTGCCAACTTATTTTATTGTCTCGAATCCATTGGGATATTTCAGGCCTTAAACCTAGCACAAATCTGTAACTGAAATGGGTCATGTCTTTCATGTCCACATTATCGATTCCACTGTAAGTTTTGAATACTTGCAGTAACCTTTCATAAAAGGAATGGACAGTTTCATCGCGCTCTTGGGTAGTTCTATCTATTCGGGTCCAATCTGTTTCTTTTGCGGGCACCTTTTTCTTGAGGTATTGTATGACTTGATCATACTTCCTCATTACTTCAGGTGAGGGAGCTCCTGTTTTGTCATCTCTTGCATATTCCTCATTGGGCCAATCAATTTCAATTTTGCTTTCGGTCCAGGCCCGGACTGGTGCTTTCGGGCACCGGGCAATCCCCCGGTAGGCTGGAGGGGGTGGGGGGCCGGTTTTGGATCAGGGGGCCGGTTTTGTGAGTGGGGGCCGATTTTCGGTCCGACCCGACCGGTACAGCGTGTCAGTGTCAGTCTGACACTGACACGCTGTACCGGTCGGGTCGGACCGAAAACCGGCCCCCTGATCCAAAACCGGCCCCCCACCCAGACTGCCAGTACTGTACTCACTCAGTCTTAGAGTGCCGCGCCTCCCATACACTGCAGCAGGCAGCAACAGGCCTGATTGTCGAGTCGACCTTTGCACTGACGTGCGGTGCAACCTAAAAAAAAAACGGAAGCCTAACATGGGGGAGAGGGAGGTGCCTGACTGTGCGCAGCGCGCAGTTATGCCCTGCCTCATCCGGCGCGTCTGCGCGCCGCCTAGGGTGCTGTCTTTCGCGCATGCAGGGTCCAGGCCCTGATCACGAGAGCCAGCCAGAGCCAGGAGAGGTCCGGAGCGCCAAGCGGCCACCATAATTTAATTTATTGTACTGTGGTGGGATGGCTAGGCTAGGCCCAGGGCCGCTGGCACGCTGCCCGCCCCTGCAAGTAGGCAGCCCTCCTGTCCTGTGTCTGCCACCAACAGCACGAGCACGGTCCGACCCGTGGTCCGTGAGTGACTGGCCGTGAGTGAGTAAGTGTAACCGCACCGGGCTACTTGTTCTCGGAGCATTTTAGAGTATTTAAGAAACATTTCTCCGTTTTGTTTTTTGTGGTAGCTGTTAGGTTATATTGAATTTCCACCTGAGGTCGTTTTCCGTCGCTTTTGCACGGATGTTAACAGAATAACACCTACACCAATGATTCCATCCATTATTTGTCCTCTTTCACTTTACCTATAACAATAGCAACTGGAATTATGGAGCAGTATTTAAGTAAATTTCATGATGTTGTCATTTTTACGCATAGCAACACTATCTAATTAAATATGTCACCTTTGTAGTATTGGTTTAACACCCAAATGTGGCAATGGACAACTGAGGGATGATCAGTCAACCAATGTAAAGGGCCTACACTGTACAGGAACACGTTTCCATGCTTTTAGTAACTTTTGAACCGTTTTGGCTAGAAACAGAATTTTTTGTTAGCATCTGCAAATTGTGCTGCACATGATGGATTGTGTGGCAAATGCGTTAAATCTGTAACTGTGGGAAATGCAGCAGAATCACATAATTCCAGTTTTCCTGCCTATAATTGATGTTGCAACCCAGTGTCTTTGGGATATTTTGTATAATTGCATATCACACTAATGAAAGGCCGGGCTGTGTTTATAACCGTTTCCAATAGCTTATGTATTATATGGTTGTGTTATTGATTGTTCTAGTAATAGTTTATAGGGTCAAATCTGAACTTACCCTGGTAGTATGATGCCTTCAAAATAGCCTACCTGTCTTTATTATTTTTTATATTAATTCACTTCTATGAGAACAGTTGTTTTTAACTTAAGTTTAATATGAAAGTAGCATGATGGAAAGTGACATTAGCACTGTGGATAGGCACACTGTCTTTAGGGCATGAAAGTTGCATCATATTAGCAGATGGTGCAAAGGAGAGTAAACATCCATTGGAATGAAGCCGTGAGGGTGTTAAATATAGACCAGGTATAAAACGGAGTATAGTGCATGGATCTGAAGGGGCTTAATATACAGAGGGGCAGTGCGAGTGCTAAGATCGGAGTAGGGCAGCAGGGGCTGATACTGGACCAGGGGGCGAAGAAGGCTCATATTGAGGCGAAACAGTAAAGAATTAAGTGTGGACTGTATCTTGACTGTCGGTCTTTAATGCAAACACTGAAGTTGGCTCAAGACAGCTTAATTAACCCATGGAAAATGCAATTTATCCAGAGGCTTGCCAGGTCTTTGCGAGGCCTTATTGGTGAACTGATAGCACAGGGAGCTGTCAGGCCTGAGTTCCCATCCCCCGCTTTAATGCGGTTTCGGTGTGAATTGCAAAGAAAACATAATTTTGGGTGGATGTGTTCAGTAATCTTGTCCTAAGGAGTGTGCTGCGGCAGGCCTCAGAGGAGGGTATTTTGTAAGAACTAGTGTGTTCTCAGCAGAGGCCGGGCCCAGCAGCAGGCCGATTGATCTCACAGGCCCCGCGCTCTGCATGCATGTGGACGAGAGAAACCAATCGCGGCAACAAGAGAAAGGCCTCTCCCCCTGACCACCTGCTCCTCAGCTCCCTTGTTAAGATCTTCCCCTGTTAGCTGTCTATTTTTACTGTCTTTTAAGTCGGAGTCGTCAGCTAGAGCCTGCCAGTGCCTGGCCGTAGCTGCCAAGGTTTCAGATTGCTATGTGTGTGACATTTTCATAAGTTCAGTGTACTTATGAGTGACTATGTTCCCCTGTTAGCTGTCTATTTTTACTGTCTTTTAAGTCGGAGTCGTCAGCTAGAGCCTGAGCCTGCCAGTGCCAGGCCGTAGCTGCCAAGGTTTCAGATTGCTATGTGTGTGACATTTTCATAAGGTCAGTGTACTTATGAGTGACTATGTTCCCCTGTTAGCTGTCTATTCTTACTGTCTTTTAAGTCGGAGTCGTCATCTAGAGCCTGAGTCTGCCAGTGCCCGGCCGTAGCTGCCAAGGTTTCAGATTGCTATGTGTGTGACATTTTCATAAGTTCAGTGTAATTATGAGTGACTATGTTCCCCTGTTAGCTGTCTATTTTTACTGTCTTTTAAGCCGGAGTCGTCAGCTAGAGCCTGAGCCTGCCAGTGCCCGGCCGTAGCTGCCAAGGTTTCAGATTGCTATGTGTGTGACATTTTCATAAGTTCAGTGTAATTATGAGTGACTAACAGTCACTCATAATTACACTGAACTTATGATGACTGACGTTTTTCTCGCAAGATGACAGCAACATATATCAGAAATTAAGCAACTTCATATTCTATTCTGATTTTTGTACAGTCCACAGCCTGAGCTCGCGTGTTTGTAGGCACTTTCGATGTGATAATGAAGGAAAAGGCGCTTGGTGAAATAAAATATTGCCTAGCGCCACAAAATGTGTTCAGCCGGGATTGATGCCATGTATCACATTGTACAACTAAGCCACAGTATTGGGATCCCTTTTGCTTTGGCCGGCCGAGCAGAGCTCTGCTCCCTCTGGTCTTGAGGGGTCCAGAGGACCTCGAGCTGAGCCAGAGACAGGCATCTGTCTCGACTCGAGCCTGGCTGGAGCTTCAGTGGCTTGCCTAACTCTACATCATATAGCGCTCACCAGAATGGGAACTTTAATTATATTTCATTAATACACAACAACAACTCTCTCTTAAAGACATTGAAGAGCTGAACCGGGGAGTTGACCCAGTTCACCATCTATTCCATCCATACATTATTTTGTACACGGATCCCAGTAGCTGCCGCTCCCAATTCACAACCCTACCTTACTGGAGTGGTTGGGCTCAGACACGAGGCACATGATGAATATTCATGAGCGCTTTTTACACATGCTGTTTTATACACAGTTATCTTTAAAGTCTGGCTGAGGTTTGCTGCTTTGCCACATATTGTAAAGGTTTCTGGTCATTTCTCCTCAGGAGTACATGTCAATGTCAATGTCAAAAGCTCTTGTATAGCGCACTTATCACCGGAACGGTCTCAATGCGCTTTGCAGGAGAAAGGCATTGACCCCCCGGAGCCAGATAAGCATAGGGGGACTTTATTTAGGAAAAAGCCACGTTTTTAAAACCCTTCGAAACTCCAGATGGTTAACAAGGGATAGGATGTGGGTGGGTAGTTTATTCCAAAGTTGGGGGGGCCACATATGAAAAAGAGCGGCACCCATTCCTAGCTGAACGAGCTCGAGGCTGGGTCAACATGAACCTAGAACTAGAGCGAAGAGTTCTAGATGGGGTATACCAGGCCAATTTTTTTATTAAATAGGACGGGCCAATCCCATGTAAAAGTTTATGAGTTAAATTTAGGATTTTGAAATGACATCTTTGGCGCACGGGGAGCCAGTGCAACTGTTTAAGGGAGGATTTAGAAGCAGACCTGGGAGGCAGGCCCAGCACCAGCCTTGCTGCCGCATTCTGTATAGGTTGCAATTTGGTCAGCAGGCTCGCATTAATGGAAGCAAACAAGGCATTTCCGTAATCGAGCCTACTGACAATCAGTCCCTGAAACAGAGGCTTTCTGGCTTCGACTGGGAGCCATGAAAATTTTTTTTCGCAGTAATCGGAGAATGCCAAAACAAGTTCCAGCCACATGATTAACGTGAGTCTTCATGGAGAGATCCCCGTCAAGCATAATCCCTAAATCTCTTACAGCTTCTTTAGGCTCAGGGCAAGGCCCTAAATCCGAGGGCCACCAGTCCTGAGACCAGAAGGTCTTGGCCTTGCCAAATAATACAATTTCGGTCTTACTGCAGTTGAGTTGGAGTTTGTTTTCACTCATCCAGTTTTTAATGTGAGTCATACATTGTTTAAAACTGGAGCAGGTCTCCTGAAGGTTAGATTTACAGGTGATAAGTACCTGCGTGTCATCTGCGTAAGACACAGTAGAGAAGCCATAAGATTTTATAATAAGGGCCAAAGGGCGAAGATAGAGATTAAATATTAAAGGGCTGAGGATAGATCCCTGTGGGACCCCAATGGAGAGTGGAGTGGTATCGGATGAGAAGGAATTCACCCTGATGTAGGAATGACGGTCCTTGAGATAGTCCGCGAACCAGGCCAAGGCACTGCCTCTGACACCAACCTCCCACAGTCGATGTTTCAGGATGCTGTGGGAGATGGTGTCAAAGGCAGCGGAAAGATCCAATAGTACCAAAAAAGCTGATTCACCCCGATCCAAGGAGAGTCGGATGTTATCCACTATTTCTAGGATTGCGGTTTCCGTGCCGTGTGCGGCACGGAAGCCAGATTGTGACTGGTCCAGAAGTGAATGAATTTCAACATAAGAAGATAAACGTTTATTAACCAGGTATTCCAGGACCTTTCCAAAATAAGGTAACAAGGAAATCGGTCTGTAGTTGGAAAAAATAGAGGGGTCACTGTTAGAATTTTTAAGGATTGGTCTGACATCACCAGGGTTATTGTTGCTAGGACATGAGACAAGATCCTGGTTATATTCTTTGACTAGAATAAGGCTATGGGACTGTAGGACTCCCACCAATGAAGGTTTGGACTCAACCCCTTGGATTATAGGCCTCAATTAATGGAGGCATAGAACTCTAACCATGAGACAACTTAATTTATAAGATTCAACTAGTCTATAGATGCTAGAACTCCCCACCAAGGTTGTGGCCTAACGGCTAGAGAAGTCGTCTTCGAAGCTGGGAAACTGGGTTCGAGTCTCAGCAGGGACGCTCAACATCCTGTGATTCTGGGCAACCCACTTAATCTCCCTTTGCCTAACAAAATGAATGTGTCCATCTGTAACACAACTGGTGCTCATGTAACTTGGCTTATACCTTCGGGTCGAGTTTGCGCTATATAAAATAAAAAAATTAAAATTAAAAAGAAGGAAGATAGGACTCAATCCAGGAGAGAATTAAACTCCTCGGAAGAAGTATAGACCTCAAACTACAGGCAAATGAGATTAAAGTCAAGCAAGGAATGACTCCCACCAGTGGAGGTGGGTCTATCATAGAAAACCGTGGCAGAAGGATCTGAACTGAAAAAAAGCAAGCGCTCAACTGATGGAAGGATACGACTCAATTAGAGATCAAATGTTATTTTATGTTATGTTACCTAACGGTTGTACTTGCTAGACAGGAGCAAGCCACTGAAAGCTCAAACCAGGCTTGAGGTAAATGCCGGCTCTGGCTCAGCTCGGGTTCATCTTAGAATCTTGAGCCCAAAAAGAACGAAGGTTATGTGTCCTAGTGGCTACAGCTAACAACCATGTAACATGGGGGGGAACAAGGTTTAAATCCTGGCCTCAGCTCTGCATTCTGTAAATCTGACAAATCTAACTGCAACATTTAAAAAACAGCATGCAAGGTGGTCTTTGTCTGTTAAGCTTTCACAAGTGCGCACTATGTAAAACCGCAGAAAATAAAATGTGGATTCTGACTGTCACCCACACGCTAATCTCCTCTTCCAAGAATTAAGGACAAACCATTAATCTTTGATGTCAGAAAGGAATACCCATCAAGTGGCTGAACTGCACAGTGTGAAACTCACAAATCTGCTATCAACCCGGCTTCCGTGGTTGACCAAACAGTGTAATCCTGAGCAAATATTTTGCCTCCGAGCCTCCTTTTTCATCATTATCACATATCAGAGCACCTTCAAATAAGTGTGTTTGGGTTGTGTGCAGTACAAAAAACCTCTTTTGTGATTGACTTAATGTTACTCTCTGTATGATAAGAATTTAGGCCACATATAGGGTAGAAATGACAAATCACTTGCTTCTTAGTTCACTAATAGCATTTTTAGCATGGCGTGGGCAGGAATATTTGTAAATGTCTGTTTAAAACCTTTCGCTTGCAATAAATACTTCTCAATGCAGAGATACAATCTGATGGACTAAGGTGAAATACTCAATATTAAAGAAACACTTTTTTTTAATTTTGAAGACAACTTATATTCTAATATGTTGTTTCTTGCATGATTTTCAGGGCTCAGCTTGCGCATGAGCTTTTACAGCCAGAGCCCACCCTTGGCTTGGCTCTGTCTCGGCTCTCCCTGTTAATTTCTTTGCTTGACCACTTCTAGTACTTGTAGACATATCACAGTAGAGTGTGGATAATTTGATCTTCCATCTAACCTGTGTTACTAGAGTCTGCTAATCCACCTGCATGGGTTCTTGGTAGATCTTGTTAATATGGGGTGTGTCTGTTCTTTCCTATGTGTTATTGGAATGCTTATAAAAGTGGGTGTGTGAGGTGTATGGGTTTGATGGCATTGTTGAGAGTTTTCATGTTAGTTCTAAAGTTATAATCAGGCTGCTGGTTTGGTGACCTCTATCTCTCTCTCTATATCTATATATATATATATATATATATATATATATATATATATATATATATATATATATATATATATATATATCTCTCTATATCTCTATATCTCTCTCTCTCTATCTCTCTCTCTCTATATCTCTCTCTCTATATCTCTCTCTCTCTATATCTCTATCTCTCTCTCTCTCTCTCTCTCTCTCTCTCTTAGCTCTATCTCTCTCTATCTCTCTCTCTCTCTCTCTCAGCTCTTTATCTCTCTCTCTCTCTCTCTCTTATCTCTTTATTGCTCTCTCTCGCTTTGTTTTGGCTTTTCTGTTGCCCAAATTTTCTTGGGGGGTAGAAGTTCAACCCCCCAAACTCACCCTAGTGGTTGCTCACGGCGCTTGCTCGCTACACATCATGTGGGGGTTGGTCTCACTTTTACTTTGTTCTTTCTGATTCACTACTTGTGTCTATTTTTGGTGCTCTCTGAAAGAATGCCTATGAATACATATGACTGGGTGGGTAACCTGATGTTCTTTAAGGTCATCATCTACTGTTTACTGTGCTTTGAAAGTTGATACAATTTGAATATGTAATGAAAAATGTGCTGTAAAATTCACCATTTTGGTCTGTCGTTTTTGAAAAATTTCTTGGGGGGAGAACCCCCCCAAACCCCCCTAGTGCCCGTCGGGCTCGCTCGCTGCGCTCGCTCGCTACGCGCCGGACGGGGGCTGGCTCGCTACGCGCCGGAAGGGGGCTGGTCTGGAAAAATTTGCCAGGGCTGCTTTCACTTCCCAGTCCGGCCCTGATTCGGTCCACAAATCCACTGGCACTACAATGTCGAAAAACCCATCCAGGTCTTTTAAGAGACATTTCTGGACCTTTATGAAACGCTCGACCTGTCGGTACCAATCAACTGGTTTTTCTCGCAGTTTTGGGAAATCATTTGTAAATGACACAATATCCTGTCGGGACCAAGGGACATGGACATATTTTCCCCCCGGGACCTCTCGCATGGGACACAATTTTTCTGCGGGGGTTACTTCTTTTAGCACGTATTCTGAAGCCTGAGACTTAGCCCTACTGTCTTCCTTTTTCTTTGCCCACCGGGTTCTCCATTTTCCTACATCTCCCCATTTCTGTAAGAGTTTCAGTAATTCTTTTATCTGGATCTGTTTTCCTACCACGTTCAAGCTTTCTAAGTCTTTGTCTGAAAAATCTACCCTGTAAGGTTTCTGAAGGATTTTGGAGCGACTGACATCTATCCCCATTTCTGTGGCTGTGTCCATCAATCTCTCATGAAGCAATCTAGCGTTTCGGGTAAGGTTTTTGCTTATGAACAGTAACTCTTCCTCACTATAGGAGTTTAACCGGTCTAATCCTATATTCCCTGCCATTAGTTCCTCTATCTCTATCCTTAACTTGTAGATCTCTAAGGGTTTCTGTTGGGGGGTGGTCTCCTTTTCTAATTCTTTGGTCCATCTGTCTAATTCTTCTGGAGATACTACTATGGCACTCCTAACCCCTGATGTGCTTTCAATCAGAACTTCTTTTGTCTTACTCTGACTTCTGGCCCCTGACATGCTGGTTCTAGATTCCCTGATGGGCATATCCATCAGGACCACTGATTCGCACTCACTTTCCTGATCATCATCTATGAACACTTCTTTTCTTGGGAGTGGAATGCTAGGAGTTGGCATAATTGGGGTGATAACAGGAGGACGGGGACTGACCATTCTATCCCCATAAAGAGGAATAGCGGGACCAATAGTTACTGGAATGGTCAGTGAATCTGGATGGGGATGTATCTGGGCTATGGTCCGAACCAAATCATCTCGCTGTCTAGCCAGGGCTTCCTTCTCTTGCTCTCGTAAAACCTTTTCTGCAGAATTGTCATGCAATACTTGGGGTACCAAGGGAGGGTAAATACTTGGGGCAGTTGGAGTAACCAATCGAGGTGGGCCTTCTCCAAACGGATGATAATTCGGGACCGTGGATTTAGGTCTGCAAAACCCATCCCCTTCACTGGTTTTACTTTCCGTACCTGTTCCATCTGTCTCGCTATCTCTCCGACATCTGGGATATTTGGCAAACGGGTTTGGTGAACTTAACGGTTCTGACTCTGCTACATAAGGAGGTGGGTTCTTCATCAATAAATCTTCTAGGTGCTCATCTTCTGAGTCCCCTACAGGCATGGTATGATGGGTTTTTTCTGTGCATTTCCCTTTCCTTTGTTCTAATACCCCCATCATTGGAAACAATCCCTCCACCATCATGCTTTGTCTCCAATGTTTCATTTTCTGCTCTTTCGTTTCTCTATGGACCCTCGGATACCATTTGCTCACTCCCTTGTCCATCCGGGGTCTATCTCTCTCCAAAGCCTCAATTTCCCATTCTTCTAGGGCTTCGTACTGGGTTAATCTAGGTCTGGGATGTAGTTCATTCATGCGGGTCCTTAAGTTAAACAGGATCCTGCCATTAAAGGTACCGTCAATAGAGAATGCTAGAACTCCGTCATCTGCAGTATACTTTGCCCAATTTTCTAACCATACACAGGTATGATACCCTTTTTCAAACATCATAAATGAAGCAGGAGTGTTCGGTGGAGGAATGATCACACCCTCCCTCGTTCTAATGGGTTTGTCAGTTTTGAAAAAATTCTTTACTTTATCGGCAAATGACATTTTTCTTTTTATTCCATACATCATGTGCGGTCTACCTCGTATAATCTGTTCCTTATAGAAGCCTGAGTTTTGTGGATTAGGTAAGAACTCAGGATACCACATATGCCTTTCCAGGCTCTCTTCTAACTCAGCCTGATTAATTTTGTTTACCTTTGTGCTTCCAATGCTAGCACGACTTCTATTGTGTAGTAACCAATCAACACTGTGAATACAAAATCCTTGTCCAATGGGTGCGCGGCCTTTTCGCGAGACGAGGTCTCACGCTCCGGCACTCACCCCTCCCTTACAAATTCAGCTTCACTACACACCCGCTGTCTTGACCAATACCAGCGCGGCACGGAGTGACGTCAGAGCAGTCTTCCGACCGACTCCCTCCTTCACAAGGTAACGGAAACTTTTAACTTTTCCCAAAGTGCGAATGCAAATTTTAGTCAACAACACGCAACGTTTGCCACTGTGTCTGAGTGTTCTAAACAGGTAGAAAAATTTTCTTTCACTACTAGTAAACCACTTCTGTCTACTTTTCATTCACTCCGGATAGACTTCTTTGCCTAATCCCTCACACGAGTAATATAGAACCTGTTATTCCTCTGACCCATCCACTTCTTTCCGGGATATATACTGAGCCAGGCTTTCACCAGCGAACTATTTTACTTACCATTCAAGCCTCGGAGACCCTATTACTCCTCCCGCATGTGACCCTTACTAGGTGATATCACAATGGAAGTTTTATACAAAAGGACTCGTAGCTATCATTTATACAGATGCAAAAAGATCCTAATTAGTGCTTCCAGGTATTCCTAACCCTGCACTAATGACTCGTAACAAGTGACCTTAGCAGCTAACTGGATTCTGCTCACCGTTAGCTATATACCTCCCCGGGGATTTCGGACTTACACTGAACACTTTACGTACAATTTTGTTAATTTATTACATATAACATTTATAGCAGCAATGAAATCTCATATAAAAACAGTTACGCAATATTTCAAAACAATGTGATCACTGTAAAAATATCAAAACTTTAGCAGCACGGTTCAGTATCCTATCTACCTATCTTAACTAGTCCTAACCATTACCTCTGCTACCAGAAAATTACTGATAGAGCGCGCAGGTCACCCGGGCCACAATTTCACCAATTTTCCACGCACTGGGCCCTGGCGTGCATATGAACGACTGAGTTTGCGTGAACCGGGTGATTCATACACGCTACTATGAGTAATTCGGGGGGTGACTCTTACACCACTTACTATTCATGTACCTGACTTACCACAGGCACATTACTCCTGATGGATCAGGAGCTAGCAGTGGATAGGTGACAAGATTCCTGATGAGAAAAAACAAAAACCTTCTATATACCAAATACGTTTATCCACATCTTATACTGTAAATGACCACAGACACCTGATGAGTTTTGAAAGTTTATAAAAGATAAAGGTTCAGAAGGAATATGCCAAAATTAGGCAAATACAAATCAGTACATCGATTATTAATATCAAAGCCACAATATAACTATAGATTAGGGCAAGTACCATTAAAATTACTCGGGAACACTACAGGGTATGAACATCTAGTGAACACGCTATTCAGCACCAGTTTAAACTAAGGCAAGGGACATGAACGGGACCTAGACTGTGTATTTAAACTAGGCTATTTATGCTATTCTTACTAAATTCACTGCAACCATGCTAAAGGAAAGGGGAAGACTGGAACACACTAATAAAAGATATGACAGTTCAATAATATCCTACAGGTAGGGAGAAAAGTGGAACATATCTAATAAACAATTACATATAATTTGCATTTCAAGGTGATAGGCAATATCACAGGCAAGAGTGCTTTATTAAGAAAAAAAGAAAAGAGAGATAGGAAGACGCAAACCCACAGATTAATATTTACCTAATTAAGAATGAAGACTAACCCTGGCCACGGGTCAGTTTGGAAGACGGGGACAAGGACCCTCAAGGAATGGAATACCAGAATGCGAGCAGGTACAGCTCACGGAAAATCAGGACAGGATACCCCTCAGGTTTGGGTCAGGACTGGGCTCACCAAGGTACGACCAACACCCACAGCTTCAGATGCAACGCCTGCGTTACCCCTCTCTGCAAGCAATCCGCCAGTAACCCCGATTGGGTTTTCGAATTTCCCAGCAAAGTGCTTCGCCAGCACTTAAGACTATTTCCACCCCTTTAGGAGTTTGTGGAAAGTATGGACAGAGTGCTCCGCAGCACTCTAAAGTGACCACCTATAGAGATCGTAGGGTCAGTGACAGGTCTGCTACTCGGACAAGTCGGACAATTTCTCCATGCTACACTAGGACAGTTATACAGTTTGGGGACCCTTAGACCACCCACTAATGTTGCAAGTGACAGTTTCCCACATTATGATTGGTCAGGAGAGGTGACTCTGTCATTGTCACCTCCTAGAATTTCGTGTTCACATCATATTTATGAAATTTTGCATACCCGCCCCTTGGGTTCACGTTCCCAGGCATAGGAATACAGAAGACAATACGAGATCACAGCACATAGCAACAATGTCTCTATGGGTCAAGGTAAGATTCGGTGTCTTCACGATGGTTCCCATGCACATCGGGCTTCAGTAGCCAGCTGGCTTGTTTTAGCTTCTGCGCAGTGGGGTTTCTCCCATGTCATGTGACAGGGTTCAGAAGAGCTTCAAGTATGGCTCCGCTTGCGTTTTTCCCCAGCCCCCAGAGACGCGGTACATGAAAAGTAAGCGAGAACAAATTGGAATCGTACATAAAAAAAATGATCACACTGTATACCATTATAGATTCTAATACAACCCTTATTTTATAATCCCTATAGCATTAACGTTTAGTGCAAAAAGACAGATAGGCTGAAGCAGCAGTGGCAAGCGGAGAAAGCGTGGTGAGAGACAAGCGGCCATGTTTGCAACAGTGCGCATGAGCAATATATTCCCTCCAGAATACGAGTGCATCACATCACATGGGTATGACCGACGCATGCGCAGACTGGATTTCTGCGAAGCAGCCATTTCTCTAGTGCAAGCATTGTTAAGATGAAGAGACACACAGGCAAGCCTCTTGGGGACACCCGCGTGTTGTGGAAAATGCTAAATAAATGACGGACAATGGGATTAATATGATTATAAGTTTAGGCGAGGTTCTTGATTCGGAGCAAGTCGCTTTACGTGCGAATCCTTGCTCCATCAAACGCGTACCTCAAGAGAGTGGCGCCAGATATCATACTTTTACAGGAGACTCACCTCAGGGGCAATAAGTGCGCGTTTATAGCTAGAGGCCGCCACGTACTGCTAGCGCATGCAGGATACACTACAGATTCCAGGGGGGTGGCGATCCTCGTAAAAAAAACTGCACCATTCTCTGTCACCCGTACCTGGCTGGACACACAGGGGACTAACGCAGGCGTGCAAGGGGTCTGGAAGAGGCGTAGGTACACGATTATTTCGATATATGCCCCCCCAAAGCTACAGGCACGCACCCTCAGAGCGATCACCGCTATACTCATTGATACAGCAGATACGATACAAATAGTGGGAGGGGATTTTAATGATGTTATGTGCGAAGCACAGTACCGGTCAGGGCCAACACGTACACTGGGGACAAGCTCGGCCTTAGCACGACAGATGGATGTCATAGGACTCACTGATGTCTGGAGGTGGCTCCATCCTACCCAAGAGGCATACTCCTTCTACTCGGGGGCTCACAGGGTCTTTTCAAGACTAGACTATATATTCATGTCCAGGCAGAACCTTACATCGAGTGACAGGGCGGATTACAAAGCGAGGGGACTATCAGACCACTCTCCGCTGTATGCACAGCTGGGGCGGGAGAGAGGAGGGAGAAGGGCGGAATGGCGCCTAGCGGCGTGGGACCTCCAAACGTGCGGCGGGGCATCAGAGCTGACATTAGGGTTTATGTGGCCGAGAATGAAGGTACGGTAGATTCAGGATCACCTTCTGGGAGGCGATGAAACCGGTCCTGAGGGACCGAATACAGAGCAGGTTGGGAGAGATACGGCGAACGCAGCAGGCTGAGGTAGCTAGTATGGAGACGTCTATACTGGCCCTAGAGACGGAATATCAGAGACAGAAGGAGGAGGTACTACTGCGAAAACTATTAGATGAACAAAGACAATACAGGGAGTTGGTCACAGATGAGGCGTGTACTCAGGCGTTGGCAACTCTTCACCAGTTGTATGACGTGGGCGATAAGTCCGGCAAACTCCTAGCATGGCTTGGAAGAAAAGAAAGGGCGGCGAGGTGGGTAGATCGGCTCACCTTGACTGACGGCAGACAAGTACACACAGACGAGGCTATAGCGGACGCCTTAGCGGCCTACTATGAAAGCTTCTATGGGGCCAGGGATTTTGGTACGGGGGAGGAAGCGCAGCAGTACATAGGCGATTTGGAGATACCGACTCTGTCCCCCGAGGCTAGCGCGGCTCTAGAGGCGGAAGTGACCCTTGAGGATATATCTGATGCCATAGCCTCGCTGAAACCAGGGAAGACCCCTGGGCCGAATGGCTTTCCGACTGAGTTTTTCAAACGGGCAGCGGATCTACTGCAGCGTCATTTAAAAACACTGTTTTTGGAGGCGTATCAGGCGGGGAGCCTGCCGCTGAAGAATTCTGAGTCCAGACCTCACCGTGACAAACCTGGGTGTACCTGTGAGCAGCGTGGTTGCCACATTCTGCACAATTTGGAGTCTGACCAAATGTCTCTTCTGGATGTTGATATAAAGACTGTTGCTGTAATCCAGCCGTGACATAATGAGCGCTGTGACTGCTGTCTTCCAGCTGTCTTCTGGGAGGAGGAATTTAATTTTCCTCAGAATTCTAAGAATGAAAAAAACAGGATGAGACAACCCTGCTAATTTGGTCACTGAAGGAAAGTTTCGAGTCAAGGATTACTCCCAAATTTTTCGCCCTTTCCACCAGGATTGGAGGCATGCCCATTGCATTTGGCCACCAATCAGGTGTCCAAAGGTTGATGGTGTTCCCGAATACATTCACCTTGGTTTTTCCTGCATTAAGTTTAAGGCAGTTTGATGACATCCAGGCGGCAATCTCCTGCATAAAGTTGTGGCATTTAGAACCTGTCTCAACCTCTGATCCTTTCTGAATGGACAACACAATTTGCGTGTCGTCGGCGTAAGAGGTTAGCTGGAATCCAAAAGATCTAATCAAGGCTGCTGAAGGTGCAACATATACATTAAATAATGTAGGACTGAGCGAAGAACTTGGCGGCACTCCACTAGGGAGAGAGAAGGGCTTAGATCTATCTTTGCCAAGGTCCACAGTTTGTATTCTAATGGTCTGGAAAGATTTCGAGAGATCCCAAGCCTTGCCTTGGACTCTGACCGCTGATAGACGGTTCATCAAGACTTCATGATGGACCGTATCAAATGCGGCCGAAAGGTCCTGCATGATGAGTATGGCGGCACCACCTTGATCCAAGGCCTCTCTGATCTCGTCCGTAGATTTAATTAGTGCCAACTCAGTGCTATGTTCCGCACGAAAGCCAAACTGCGTGGTGTCTAGCAAAGAGTTGGTCTGAAGGAATGAGCAGAGTTGGCCATTCATAGCCTTCTCAATCATCTTTCCTGGGAAAGGGAGATGAGAGATAGGTCTATATTTGCTCGGATGCTTTGGATCCAGATTAGATTTCTTGAGTAGGGGAAGAATAGATGCTGTTTTCCAGGGACCCGGGAAATGACCAGAATTAAAAATGGAACCAAACAATGGGGTGAGAGCTTCTCCAATAATTTCTGTACTGTGGCTGGTTAAGGGTTCAAGGGGGAGCCTCATCGAATCTCTAGCAGTAGTTTGGGAACTCCATGTAGATCCAGTGATGTAAAATGGTCTAGTCTGGGGGTAGGCCTGTTGGACTCAGAAGGCCCTGTTAACGTTGCCTCGTTAATAACAGTGGGCGTAAGGGTAGAGGAAGAAAAAATGTTTTCGACCTTTTGTAGAAAAAAGGCAGCCAGGTTCTGACATAGTTCAGAGCTGCTTTCTGTCTTTGGGCTAGAGGAGGTAGTGAGCGCAGAGATTGTTTTAAACAGAACTTTGGATGAGGAGCCAGCATTTCTGATTTGTTCCCCAAAGTATATCTTTTTAGTTTAAGCAAGCAATTTTTTGTAATTGGGAAGGCTTGCTTTGTAGACCTCTCTGTCAGGGTTATTATACTCTCTCCTCCAAGCTCTCTCTAGCTTTTTACAGTTTAGTTAGTGTTTTTAAACTTTCTATGTACCACTCGGCAGAAGGCGATGCCCGCTTGAGAATGCACCATTTCCCCGGCACTAATTTCCTACAGGCAGAATCCATCCAGTCCATATAGGTGGCCGTGACTTCTTCTACTTTAGAAGATGGTGCGGGTAATGAGACTTTTAAAAGATTTCCTAGTGCAATATTATCAATGTTTCTCCAGGCCCTTGTAATTGTAACGGCCTTGACAGAAGGTTTGTGATGATAGTGCTTAACTTGTTTAAATTCAAATAAAATTGCTGCGTGATCAGTCCAGGTAAGTGGTACTGTGTTTGTGTAAATAAGATTAGGGTTATTGGAAAAAATACTATCTAGAGTGTGTCCTGCAGAATGAGTGGGATCTGGTACAAGCTGCTTGAGGTCGCCTCCACTGAAAATTTGCTGCAGTCTTACATTGTCGGTATCATTCAAATCTTCAAGATAAAATTTGAAATCTCCCATTACCACTCAAAGCTTGTTGCACAGACCTTCCTCTAAAAGTGTTCCAATGGAATCTAAAAACGCACCCCTGGGCCTTGGAGGTCGGTAGAGGAGGATAGCGTTAAATGGATCATGATCCAACGTTTGAATATTAATTGAAAGGGCCTCACATGCCTGATTAGAAGCTTTAACAAAAGAGGGTTCATGAGAGTAGTGATAAATGACTGCCAGCCTGCCGCCTCTATTAACAGGTCTATCCAGCATATAGCAAAAGAAGCCAGGTGGAGTAGCTTTAACTAGATCAGGTCCCGTGGCTTCGTCAGACCAGGATTCTGTTATAAGGGCTAGTTTGATATTGCGGTCCTCAATAAACATGGCACATTCCACACTGTGCTTGATTAGGGACCTAGCATTAAGAAGAAGACATGTAAGTGGCGCCTGAATAGTTTTATTGATCCTGTCACTGTAAATCTTGCCCCGCGGATTGATAGAATTCTCCGCAAGGCAAAGCAAGAAGGCACTTGGAACAGCGCTCAACCTGTGCCTCCGTGGTTAGTTTTGGAGTTACCCTTGGGCAGCAGGCTTGCCCCCCTCAGGATCCCAGCCCATAAGCTGCTCCCTGGAGTAAGATCAGAAACCTGATGTACAAAGGCCAGGGGGGACAGGCCCTGAGCCCGGACCAAGCGCGGATGGGGGCTCCTTTGGCGCACCCATCTGCGCGGTCGCGTCAGCGTGAGGATTTATAGTGTCGGGTAAAGAAAGCTAGAATGCTAACCGCCAAGATGGCGGTCTCCTGCCTGTGATTCCCCCACTCAAAGCAACAATCCGTGTGCAGTCAGTGTGTCGCGTCAAAAGCAATGTGCCCGGTGAGCCTTCAGTGACGAATGACAAAAGGGATCAGGGAACACTTTAACAAACTGAAGATAATAAAATCAAGAAAGAAAAGGTTTAAAATATAGTGCAAGTAGAATAAATCACCAGCCTGGGGAGCATTAGAACACAGCTTAGACTCAGGAGGTAGTGCTGCGCGGTCGCGTCAGTGTGACGATTTATAGTGTCAGGTAAGGAAAGCTAGAACGCTAACCGCCAAGATGGAGGTGTCCTGCCTGTGATTCCCCCACTCAAAGCAGCAATCAGTGTGCAGTCAGCGTGTCGCGCCAAAAGCAAAGTGCTCGGTGCGCCTTCAGTGCGGAATGACAAAAGAGATCAGGTAACACTTTAACAAACTTAAGATATTAAAATCAAGAAATAAAAAGTTTAACATTTAGTTTAGAATAAATCACCAGCCTGGTGAGCATTAGAACACAGCTTCGACTCAGGAGGTAGCGCTGGGTGGCTAACACCGCTGGGGGTCAATGTTTATGAATGCTTTAAATTAGATCAGTTACCTATCATTCCTCTAATCTTTCACTGATCATAAAGCCT
This sequence comes from Lissotriton vulgaris, assembly GCF_964263255.1. Lineage (NCBI taxonomy): Eukaryota > Metazoa > Chordata > Amphibia > Caudata > Salamandridae > Lissotriton > Lissotriton vulgaris. The sequence goes on from NC_141688.1 coordinate 35,411,216, forward strand.
TTCTTTAAGTCAATGGACCTATTTAGTTGAATAGTAATTGATGTTATGAAATAGTTTATTTATCTTTACCCTTTTAAAATAACCACAGACTAGGGAAAGTTTTAAATGTTTATCTAATTATCATATGAGCAAAACAATCACAGTGCTAACTCCATCTTTCAGAGGAAGTACGGTCTTTACCAAAATGTAGTGTTCTATTTCAATGAGATTATCTCAACAACAGTACCTCAGGAAAAAGAGGATAGAGAGAGAGAAGTACATTGACACAATAGACCATGGGTACTCACAAACTTTCTCTCGGGGGCCAAATTTACAGTGTGGTTTGTGGCTGAGGGCTGCACCTGTGGGGGCGGGGTCAGAGGGTTAGGGGCGGGGCTAAAGCAAACACAAATTGTGACCATTAGGTTAAACACAGGTCCCTGCAGCAGACACCTTCGTCCACTGAGCCACCAGACCCAGCATACACACATCTTTCTCTCTCTCTCTCCCTCCTTCTCTCTCTCTCTCTCACTCTCTCTCTCTCTCTCTCCCTCCCTCTCTCTCCCTCTCTCCCTCCCTCTCCGTCTGTGTCTCCCTCCCTCTCTCTCCCTCCCTCTCTGTCTCCCTCCCTCCCACTGTGTCTCCCTTCCTGTCTCCCACACTCCGTTTCCCTCCCTCTCTCTGTCTCTCCCTCCGTGTCTCCCGCCCTCCCTCTGTGTCTCCCTCCTTGTCTCCCACTCTCTGTTTCCCTCCCTCCCTCTGTGTCTCCCTCCCTCCCTCTGTGTCTCCCTCCCTCCGTGTCTCTCTCCCTCCCTCTGTGTCTCCCTCCCTGTCTCCCATTCTGTTTCCCTCCCTCCCTCTGTGTCTCCCTCCCTGTCTCCCACTCTCCCTCTGTGTCTCCCTCCCTGTCTCCCACTCTCTGTTTCCCTCCCTCCCTCTGTGTCTCCCTCCCTCCCTCTGTGTCTCCCTCCCTTCCTCCCTCTGTGTCTCCCTCCCTCCGACTGTGTCTCCCTCCCTGTCTCCCACTGTATGTTTCCCTCCCTCCCTCTGTGTCTCCCTCTCTCCCTCCCTCCCTCTCTCTGTGTCTCCCTCCCTCCCACTGTGCCTCCCTCCCTGTCTCCCACTCTGTTTCCCTCCCTCCCTCTGTGTCTCCCTCCCTCCCTCTGTGTCTCCCTCCCTGTCTCCCTCCCTCCCTCTGTGTCTCCCTCCCTGTCTCCCACTCTCTGTTTCCCTCCCTCCCTCTGTGTCTCCCTCCCTCCCTCTGTGTCTTTCTCCCTCCCTCCGTGTCTCCCTCCTTCTGTGTCTCCCTCCCTCCCTCTGTGTCTCCCTCCCTCCCTCCCTCCCTCTGTGTCTCCCTCCCTCTGTGTCTGCCTCCCTGTCTCCCACTCTCTGTTTCCCTCCCTCCCTCTGTGTCTCAGTCCCTCCCTCTGTGTCTCCCTCCCTCCCACTGTGTCTCCCTCCCTCCCACTGTGTCTCCCTCCCTCCCTCTGTATCTCCCTCCCTCCTTCCCTCTGTGTCTCCCTCCTTCCCTCTGTGTCTCCCTCCCTCCCTCTGTGTCTCCCTCCCTGTCTCCCTCCCTCCCTCCCTCTGTGTCTCCCTCCCTGTCTCCCACTCTCTGTAACCCTTACTCCCTCCCTCTGTGTCTCCCTCCCTCCCTCCGTGTCTCCCTCCCTCTGTGTCTCCCTCCCTCCCTCTGTGTCTCCCTCCCTGTCTCCCACTCGCTGTTTCCCTCCCTCCCTCTGTGTCTCAGTCCCTCCCTCTGTGTCTCCCTCCCTCCCACTGTGTCTCCCTCCCTCCCTTTGTGTCTCCCTTCCTCCTTCCCTCTGTGTCTCCCTACCTCCCTCTGTGTCTCCCTCCCTCCCTCTGTGTCTCCCTCCCTGTCTTCTCCATGTCTCCCTCCCTCCCTCCCTCTGTGTCTCCCTCCCTGTCTTCCACTCTCTGTTTCCCTTACTCCCTCCCTCCCTCTCTGTCCTCTCACCTGTGTGTGTGTCCGCCCTCAGCCCGGGCTGAGACAGCTTCACCGGCAGCGCGCACACAGCCGCACCAAGTACTTCATGGGTCGTTAAAAGACCATTTACATGTTAATTATGCTTTGTTGAATTTAACCTCTTAAGCCCCTGCAGCTCCCCTCTGACAATCACTGGAATCCCCCCCCCGGGTCCCCACAGAGCAGAGTCTGAGTCCGCGCTGCTGCGGCTGTATTTGCGAACACTATTTAATTTATTTAATTTTAAGCACAGCTGTCTGCAATGTCCGCGGGCCACCCAGGAAGGCTTGCCGGGCCGCCACCGGCCCGCAGGCCGTACTATGAGTACCCCTGTAATAGACGGAGATATATTTATCTAGGATGGTGTGAAAATCAAGCTCCTCTGGCAGAGAGTTTAATGGGTCCTCTGGGAAAGGACAGGTAACAGGGACTTCCAGACAAGATTCAGGACAGGATACATGACCTCTTCTGGATTCCCCACCTGTGTCTCACCCCTCTCTGACACTAACTTCCTTCACGATTCTTCTGCAATCTTCTTCTAATTATTATATTTCCTCCACGATTCTTCCACAATCTTCTTCTAATTATTATATTTCCTCCTCGATTCTTCTGCGATCTTCTTCTAATCTATCACCTCTTCGAGTCTTCTGCGATCATCTTGTAATTGTTTCACTCTAAAATTCGAAGTCTGCTTCTTCAGTTATTCGATCAGCATTCGGACAGCAGCTCTGTCTCTCAGCAATCTTGATATGACTGCCATAACGCTCTAACTAAACTACTTCAATTATACTTTCCTAATGGCATGTACCACCCCTAAATGTTTCAACTTTATAAAACCCTTACTTCTAATTGGACAAGCTAAGGGGATGATCATCATACCATGCTAAGTTTTAATAATTTTCTATAGTTCATTGTTTTAAGTTCCCACCCATTAATTTGCTCTCCCACGTTTTATTTCCCACCCATATTTGCAAATGTTATCAACAACAATTTATAAATTTCACAGTTGTCCTTTGAATCTTCAGGATGTTCAGCTGGTTCCCAGGACATGTACCGAGAACGTCCTTGGACGAGTTTCAAGCTTTGACATAACTGTTTCGGCCTTTTTTTTTGTTTGTAAAACAATTTTTATTGCAGAGTTCATTGTAAGTATTACAATATATTTGCAATTATTTTGTTGCGGGACCTTAGGCCCTTAGGCTCCATCCGGTTACCATGCACACAGCCGTACAACCCACATCCCGGAGGTCGGGCGGCGTTTCTCGCATTAATAGCATTTTTCAAACCCCATTGGTTAGTGCAGTCAACTCAAGTGGTCCACCGCTCCCTGCTTTTAATTTTTCACCCCCCTCTCCTCCAATATCCATTAGACGTTTACTGTGTCCTCCATTGTCACTGAGATGCTCCTCTCTTCCCCCCACCCCTCCCCCCCTGGTGTCTGTACCTGTGTCTGGTGTCGGAATATCCAGCTGTGTTGAGAGTTCCAGGAGTCTTAAGTCGATTGTTGTGTTTGTGTGTCCGGTGCTGGTGCTGGGCTCGGGACTGTCTCCCCTAGGGTCCCTGGATCTACAGCCTCCCCCTCCTCTTCATTCTCCACTGCACTATCTCTGAGAGCCTGAACCACCAGGATTTCCCACGCCAGTGCTGCTTCCTGAGCTTTCTCATCTGATCTACGTTGGGCCAGTTGGTATCTAATTGTGCTCTCCGCTGCAGCCCATTTCAGGAACTCGTTCAGCCATCTCCGGTGTGTCAGTGCCGCCCTTGATTTCCATCCCCTGGTTAGCTCCCTCTTTGTAATAAGTAAGCCCATGTCTCCAAATTTGCTTGATAGTTTGTTTTTGCGTGTGTGCGGAAACCAGTGTAAGATTGCAGATTGTGGAGAAGTGTGGCTCAGGGGTTAGAGGCGGCAGACCCGGAAGCTGAGATTGGCCCTGGACCAGGGTTCAATTCCGCGCCTCGGCGGGTCTTGGGCTAAAAATTCCACTGACTCGATAATTCTCGCTCCGGTGCCTTCTCGACTCACGGGTTCACACTCTGCGACTCTGGGTAATAGCTTGCTTAATCTCCACAACGGCCCCTCGCGGCGGGACGCCTGGCTTTCACCTTGTGGATACCCTGCCGGGGTTATCTCACAGGGGAATACCAGGACGGGTTCCCTAAGCAAGCGCCGGGAAACCCACTGCGGGTAGCTGTGCGCTATACAAGTTCAAAACATTTACATTTACATTGCAACCGCGCCGTCATACTGCAGTTCCCTGTCCGCTACCTCGTTCAGGGTGTCGCCCACCTCCCTCCAGTAGTCTTGCAAATGTGGGCAGTCCCTCAGCATATGTAGGAAGTCTGCACCTAGTTGCGCATATCTGGGGCATGCTGCGTCCTCTGCGACAAAATACATTGCTATTTTGAGCGGGGTGAGGTAGGCCCTATGGAGAATGTAAAGATGTATCAATTGGAAGCGGGCGTTTCTGGTGCTTTTCCTGGCTCTCTGAACCAGTTGGGACCACGTTGTATCTGGGATTTCCTTCTGTAGATCAGCCTCCCAATGAGTTTTGAGGCGCGTAAGAGGTTGCATATTCTCCGTATGCATTCTGGAGTAAAGGCACATAACCGCCTTGAATGTCCCCGCTGCCATCATCGTGTATTGGCACGCTAATGTTGTCTTGGGTTCCATCAGTCCCTCCCCCCAGTGTGCCTGAATAGCCTGTACCACGGCTGCATGTAGTAAATAGTCTCCTCTTGGGAGGTCGTATCGCTCTTGTAGGGTCTGGTAGGGTGTTAGTACTCCGTCGTCATAGAGGTCTCCCACCATCTGTAGACCAGCCTCCTCCCAAAGTTGGAGTCTCGACCAGTCTCCACCATGTGGTAGCGCTGTTATCATGCCTATCGGGATTTCGGGCGCATATGGGTGTTCAGGACCGGCTCGCTTTTGCATGCGGTTCCAACATAGTCTCATCGTCCGTTCTTCGTGGGACAGCGCTCCAAGTACTAGCCTTTGTTATAATGTGATATACGCCAGCACGTGGCGGGGGTGCCAATGTCCCTCTCCTGCTCCGGGCCCCGGTATACCGTCGCTACCTCTTGCGTGAAGAACTGTAGTTGTGCTGCCAGGTAATATAGCTCGAAGTCAGGGACTGCCAGTCCCCCCTCGATCTTCGGGCGGGTCAGAGTCGTCAACGCTATTCTCCGCCTGCCTTTTCCCCACAGGAAGGACACCATCTGGGACTTTAGGCGTTTAAAGATCGCTCCTGGTATCCATATGGGAAGGGTCCTAAAGAAGTACAACAATCGTGGCAGGGCTATCATTTTGAGCAATGACACCCGGCCTGTCATGGATAAGGGGAGGGTGGCCCAGAAGGGGATGTATGATGTTACAACGCATACCATTACAACTACCTACCATTACAACGCGACCATTACAACGCATACCATTACAACGCATAGCGCTTAGAGGTGCTGGATAGTGGTAAGTATAATTTACTATTCCAACTCCAGTCCCTGTGGACACTAGGGAAGGTGTTGGATAGTAAATTAAACTTATTCCCTATCCTAGAGCGCCCCCCAGCGCAATGCGTTGTAATGGTATGCGTTGTAAAAGTTGCGTTGTAATGGTAGGTAGTTGTAAAAGTTGCGTTGTAACAGGTGTATACCCCCAGAAGGACATGTTGCCTTGCAGCGCTCGGATACAGCGGCCTATATTGCCATCCAATAGATCTGCGGGCTCGTGGTAGATATATACCCCGAGGTAATGTAGGCAGTCAGGTTCCCAGCGTAGTCCGGGGCGGACCTGGGAACACTTTTCTGTTTTGCGGATGGGGAAGAGGCAAGATTTCGCCCAGTTTACTTTTAAACCAGAGACATCTCTGAATCGCGCTAGTAGCTCCTCCGCACCCTCCACTGCCTCCTCGGCGTTTTCTAAAAACAACAGGAGGTCGTCTGCGTACAATGATATATAGTGGCGGGCCCCTCCAACCTCCAATCCGCGGTAATATTCACCACTTCTAGCCAGTGCCGCTAAAGGCTCCACCGCTAGAGCGAACAATTGGGGAGAAAGTGCACATCCTTGTCTAGTTCCCCTGAGTACCTCATATCGATCCGATATCAGAGCTCCCACTCTCACTCTAGCACCCGCCGATGCATAGAGCACCTTCGTCCATCGTATGTAACCCACGCCCAAGCCAAAACTTTGCATCACCTTATATAAGAAACTCCACTCCAGGCTATCGAAGGCCTTCTCTATATCGATTGCCAATACCATGGGGGCTCTCGCGTTCGGTGGAGGATCCGCTATTAACCGAAGTAGCCTGCGGATGTTGTGCAATGTGTTTCTGGTAGGAATGAATCCCGACTGGTCCCTATGGATCAGGCCTTGCATATGGGCTACCAGTCTAGTGGCTAGGATTGTACTTAAGATTTTATAATCTGTCGTCAACATTGACAACGGTCGATACGAAGCCGGGTCTGTGCTTTCTCTACGTGGTTTTAATAGGGGAATCATGATCGCCTCGCGCATCGATTGGGGTAACTTGCCCTTCTCTTTGGCTTCAGTATATATTATTTGGAGTCTTGGGGCTAGTAGATCTATATATTTCCCATAGAACTCAATGGGCAGTCCGTCCATTCCTGGTGTTTTATTGCGCGCCATTCCTTTTATTGCTCCTCTAATTTCTGTCAAGGTGATCGGGCCTCCGATGGCATCAGTTTGTTCTTGTTCTAGGTGAGGCAGCTGTATCTCGGTCAACAAGATATCTATCGCCTCGTATCGGTTCCCCAAGTCCCTTCTATATAGCCTTTCATAATATGCCCTAAAGCAATTTAATATGTCTGGTTGAGTGTTGTAGACTTCGCCACCCGACCCTTTCAGGGACAGAATCGGGGTATTACCCCTACTAGGGTTGGCCAGCCAGGCTAGGAGCGTTCCCGTTTTATCCCCCTCAGCTAGAGTTTTAGTCAGGTATGTTTTGTAATCAAAGCTATGAAGGCGCTCCACCTCCACTGCCACCGCCTCTCGCGCTGCGCATACCCTTTCCTGGAGTTCGGGGCGGTTGGGCCGTTCTTTTTCTGCTACTCTCAGTTTCCGCTCAGCCTTGTCCAAATCGTCCATTAAAGTCCTTCGTGCACCCGCGAATTTCCCTATACAGTGCCCTCTCACCACTACCTTGAGCGCGTCCCATTCCGTAGCTCTGGAGGAAGCAGTACCCTCATTCTCCGCAAAGTATTGGGAGATCCTGTCCTCTAACGCTGTGCGGAACGGTGGGTCATCCAACGTATCAGGCCGAAGCCGCCACGTCGGAATCTGCGCAATTTCGTTCATCCAATCCAGCGTTAGGAGCAAGGGGTTGTGATCTGATATCGTGCATGCTAAATATTCCGTCCGGGCCACCATCGGCAGTACTGGCTGAGAGCATAGGAAGGCATCCAAGCAGACATGGAGGTCGTGTAAGCTGGAATAGAAGGAATAGTCCCTCTCCGTTGGATGTTGTACTCGCCATACATCTGTCAGGTCCCACTTCCCTTGCCAGTCTGATCTATGTTTCGCTAATCTGTGTACTGGGGATGTATGCAGTGGTGGGTGTGACCTATCTAATGTGGTGTCTTCGATAGAGTTGAAGTCCCCTCCCATCAGTACCAGCCCGGTGAAATAGGTGGCCAATATCCCGGAAAGTCTAGTGAAATACGATGCTTGCTCCACGTTTGGCGCATAAGTGCTGCAGAGTGCTATATGGCGACCTCTGAGTAAGCCCTCGACTGCTACAAATCTCCCATCTGGATCTACAGTGTGCCTAGTGACCTGGAAGGGAACCCCCGCTCGAATCCAAATTAGCACTCCCCTAGCAAACGCTGAGTACGAGGTGTAGAACAGGTGACCCCTCCATCTCCTTTGCAGTGTTATACCTTCCTTTTTAGTTAGATGGGTTTCTTGTAGAAAGGCTATGTGAACCCCCCTGCGGACCAGGTAGGAGTGTATTTTGTATCTCCTTGCCATTGAATTCAGCCCCCGCACATTCCAGGACACACATTTTAATGACCCCACATTATCCATTGTCCCGTTGCATTCGGACCAGGTCCATTTCCTTTTGTGACCAGACTACAGGTTTGACACCAACCCCGCCTACCCCCAACAAAACTTCAAATCCCCTTCTCTGAGCTCTGTTCCCCCCCAGCTCAGTCCCTCCTCCCTCCCCCCAAATTATGCCCTGAGTCACCCCAACCTCTCCAGGCTCCCCCCTCCCCAGAACAGGACCTAACTGCAAAAGAGTTATCCCCATCCAAACTGGTGAGCAACGTGCTCTCAAATCTTCCTACTCTGCAGTCTGTACTACGGTGGCCTTATGGGCCTCTGGGTACGTGTACTAGCTTCTGCTATGTTCAGTTGCCTTCCCCTTTCCCCCGCCCTTCAATATGCATCAAGACTCACGTAATTCAGTCTCACGGCTGCCTGCTCAAGTGTTCGTGCGCGCCATACCAGCGAATTCTGTCATTGCCAGTCCGTTATGTTCCCTTTTCAGCAGCCGAAGATTTCTTCCACTGTTTGTGGCGTGACCTTCGGATCCTTTGTGCTGTCCACCTCTGATAATTCAGTCTCTGAGCCCGTTCTTAGCTCCTCCGAGTTCGATTCTCTCTCCAGTGGCGCCGATGCTGTGCCAGTGCTGCTTTCCGCTCCTCTCCCGTCTGAGATTCCGTCGTTTTTTTTGATTCTTGTCTATACTTCCGGAGCCTTTTGGACTTTCTTGCTGAGCGCTGTTGGAGCTCGTCTTCGGCTCTGAAGCGGGCCCCATCCGTCCCAGCCTTATAAGTGTCCCACCAGGCCCATGCCTCCGCTGATGTCGTGAAGAATAAAGCCTTCCCATCCACGATTATTCTGAGCCTGGCTGGGAATAAAAGCGAGTATTGTAGTCCCTCCGTGCGCAGTTCTTTCTTAATGGACAGGAACGAGGCACGTAGTTTTTGAGTGTCAAAGGTGTAATCCGGGAATAGTGTGACTTTATTATTGTCGACTTGGAAGGGACCCACTTCTCTTGCTCGCTGTAGTAACCAGTCTCTGTCCCTGTAGTGGAGTAGTTTGATCACCACCGGTCGAGGGGGTAGACCCGGCTTTGGGGGCCTGGCTGGTACTCGGTGTGCTCGCTCTATAGTGATGAAGGGGGATAGGCCCTCTGGGGCCACCACTGTTCTCAACCAGTCGTCTAAGTAACCCATCATGTCCGCCCCTTCTTTTTTCACCGGAAGGCCTACTAAGCGCACATTGTTCCGCCGACTGCGATTTTCGGCGTCTTCCGCCCGTCTTTCCAGCGCTTGTATGCGGTCTAATGCTTTGGTAAGCTTCCCTTTCATTGCTTTATGTTCCGGCACGATGTCCTTCAGAGTGACTTCTGCCTCCTTGACCCTGTCGGCCAATTTCCCATGGTCAGCCCTCAGGAGCCCCAGCCCCGTCGATACCTGGGCAATGTCCCGGTGCAAGGCGTCCTTCGTGGCTGCGATAGCTTCGAGGATCCTGTCTTGCATCAGCTGCAACTCCGATGGGGGTTGCTGAGTGTTCTCTGAAGTTTCCGTGGTCGGGCCTCCGTCCCCCTTCGGTCCTCGCGGCTTCCCCATCTCGCCTCTGCAGGATCAGCTGGCTCCGCCAAGGTAGTCGTTGGTAGTTGGTTCTCTCAGCAGACGGCCGATTCGCACTCCTCGGAGAAGCGCGCGTCGTCCAGGTGGCGGTGTTTCTCGTTTCGGGGAGGCTGGCGCCCCCTCGTCGGCGGTGCCTGTCGGGTCCCAGGGATCTTGCCGCTACGGCGGTGCGTTTACCTCTCAGGGGAGCAGTAGGGGTTTCTGTGGACGCCCTTCTCAGTGATGGGGCCCAGCTGTGTTCAGACCCTTCTCTCCGCTCGGCTCGGGTTTCCCGACCACTTACTTTGGTCACCCCACCTCCAGGCGGCTCCTCACCGCGGTCGTGTGCCTCACTGGCTGCCGTGCCGGACCCCCGGCCGTGTTCCTGCGCGCACAGAGGGGGGAAGCAGGCCCCAAAGCCGGAAAGTCGAGTTTTCGCCCCCGGGGTGGGGCAGCTCCTCCTCGCCACTGCCTATCCTCCGGGTTTCACACCGGTTAGTGTAGGGGCTCCACACCGGTAGCGTCTCAATCGGCCCGGAACTTCTGTGTGGATCTTTGTAGTTTCACCCCCGTTGCTCCGCTGGGCGCTTAGTCCGAGGTCCCTCCCCCGCCGGCAGGAGGCCCCGAAGCCGGGGTCCGGGTGTAACTTTCTTGGGTGAGGCGGGCCCCGCTTGTCGGTGCTCTCCACGCTCAATGCTCAGCCCCTGCTGCCCGGTGGCGGGCCGGCCCCCGCTCCGGCAGTCCTCAGGTTCGGGGTGTACCTGCGGGGCAGTCGGGTCCAGCTCCGGGGCACACAGTGCAGCTCCCAGCCGGTTAGGGCCCCGCCGATGTCGTCCAGGACCCCCACCGGCTGTTCCCGATTAGGCCAGGCGGACCCCCAGGCAATCCCTGTGTGCTTTCCCCGCTGCTCCCTCACCTTCGGGTCATGGGGCCTCAGGGCCGGAGCCTCCGGTAGCTGCCGGTCGTTGTTGTGTCAGTCTCCCAGTAGTCCCGCATCTAACCACCGCTGATGCCGCGGGTTCTCCAGCCTGTTACCCTCTCACTCGCGCTCCGTTCTCGCCGCTCCTCCAATCTGTGGGGCTCCACCTCCAGGGCCGCAGGCCCTTAAGCTGGGGTGTAAATTTTATCCTCTCTGGGCCGGGACTCCGCCAGGCCGCCCGAGCTCCGCACCGGCGCTCCCGAAGACCGGACCCACCAGAGCGCCAAGGCGGGCTTAAACTTTCGCTCGTTCGTTTACGGGTCTGCAATCTCCGTACAGCTGGGCACCGGGACGGATTTGTCGTCCGTCTCAGCAGCCGCCGACTACTCTCACGCCGCCATTTTGTGCTTCTTCGTCCCGGGCACTCCGCGGTCCGTTTCGCCCTTTGCAGTTGTCCTGCCGGCTCGCCACTCGACCAGAGCAGGCACAGGCGGGGATCGACCCGAGTTTCACGGGGATCCCACGTATGGTTCCGGATTAAATTAGGATAATTGGGCTGAGGGTCGGGAGCCTCTCTAGGCTGCGTCCGTCCTCATCGGCTGCTAGCCACGCCCCCCCCCACTGTTTCGGCCTTGTCATCTTTGCGCATGCGTGAAGAACCACGTGGGGTGCAGCCTTTTAGCGAATCTATGACAGAATATCGAAAGACAGAAAATCGACCTACAGAAACATCGACGCTGGAATATCGAAGGCAAGTGTATCGACATCCTATCTACAACATGGTAAGTACAAAAATATCGAAACAAAAATATAGATGTTAAAAATACCGTTATTAAAAATATCGTTTTTTATCAGTTAATATTAATGTGTAAAATAAAGTAAATAATACTTTAAAATAAACATAGCTAAAATATTTAATAATGTTTACAATTAATACATAATACATATATAATAATAGTACATTAATTGAACATATACATAAAATATATATTATATACTTAATAATAATTTTTAATAATTATTTTAATTACTTATAAATTATTTAAAAATACTATAAATTACAAATACATCTACACACATAAAATAATAAGATAAAAAAGTAAATAATTATATTTAATAAATTAGAAAATATATATATACTTTCAATATTTTTCAAATTAATTAAATACTACATTATTTGAAACTACTATTTAAAGTCCAAAAAAAATACAATAATGAAAACATTGGATAGCGTAGGACGTAAAGTTACTATTTCCACTCCAGAAAATGCAACAGTAGGGAAAGTGTTAAATAGAGTGGGGGGAAAAATTACTATCCACACTCCAGAGAGTTCAACAGTAGGAAAAGCATTGGACAGCATAGAGGTAAAAATTACTATTCCCACTCCAGAGAGTGCAACAGTAAGGAAAGCATTGGATAGCGGGTGGGTAAAAATTACTATTCCCACTCCAGCGAGTGCAACAGTAGAGAAAGAGTTGGATAGCATAGGGGTAAAAATTACTATTCCCAATCCAAAGAGTACAACAATGGGGAAAGCGTTGGATAGCGTAAGATTAAAAATTACTATTCCCACTCCAGAGAGTGCAACAGTAAGGAAAGTGTTGGATAGTGGGTGGGTAAAACGTACTATTCCCACTCCAGTGAGAGCAACAGTAGGGAAAGCATTGGATAGCGTAGGGGTAAAAATTACTATTCCCACTCCAGAGAGTGCAACAGTAGAGAAAGAGTTGGATAGCGTAGGGGTAAAAATTACTATTCCCACTCCAGTGAGTGCACCAGTAGGAAAAGTGTTGGATAGCGTAGGGGTAAAAATTACTATTCCCACTCCAAAGAGTGCAACAGTAGGGAAAGTGTTGGGTAGCGGGTGGGTAAAACTTACTATTCCCACTCGAGTGAGTGCAACAGTAGGGAAAGCGTTGGATAGCATAGGGGTACAAATTACTATTCCAACTCCAGAGGGTGTAACAGTAGGGAAAGTGTTGGAAAGCGTAGGGGTAAAAATTACTATTCCAACTGCAGAGGGTGCAACAGTAGGGAAAGCGTTGGATAGCGTAGGGGTAAAAATTACTATTCAATTCAATTAAAAAAATTCTTTATTTCGGCCAATTTGGCCATTAAAGAGTACAGTATAAAATACAAATAATAACAAAGACTCAGGAAGGGTATATAAAAAAAGAAATAGGAGAAAGCATATGACATTTAAAATTCATTTCTATACACATGATAAAATTCTTGTAGGAGCAAAAATACACATTCTACCATACACCTTTTTTTTTTTTTTTTAAATATACCCAATTCAGTACACTAATTTCTCAGCAGTACGGCTAACAAACAGTATCAATTAGTTTGCCCCACTTACACCACATAGCTAGCAGGAATTCTAAAGGCATACATGCACTTTCTAATACCCACATTTCTGCACAGTGGTAACAACCAATATTTTCTTGGTTTGGTATATGCTGGACAAAAGAAGACAACATGAAGCTCATCTTCTAAGTCACAGCAGCAACACGGGCAAGACCTATTTGCAGAAGTCGTCCAGCTACCTGTGACAGCCTTAAGGGGTAAGGTGCCAGGGCGCCATTGGATAAAAAGTTTAAGGGCTAAAATCAGGAAGACGACATCCATGAAGTCCTCGAAATTATAAGAATTTTTAAATTCTAAAAACAAATTAGTTAAGGTGCCAGCTTTAGGATTCGCATTTAAGAGCTCCAACTTTTGCCCTTTATAGATTTTGGTGAACATTTTGCGTGAAACCCGTCCGCAGGCCCTTTCTGGATCTTCCCACATGGATTGTAGACCAGTACTTAAAAGTTCATGCTTGATGAACACAAGCCAGGGAATTTTGCCTGCACAATTAAAACTGAGGATCTGTTTGAGTTCGTCCCTATAGTTTACAAGATCTGGTGTAGTCCATATCCTATGCAAGAATCTTAGGGGTTTTGCTGTAAGTTCATTTGCGATAGGCGCCAGTCCCAGATCTAACCTCAATGGTGTTAATGGAGTGCTTTGGGGAAGTGATAGTAATTGCCTTATAAATTTGGACTCGAGTTTGGTAATTTCAGGGGCAGCACAGTGACCCCAGAGCTCACCCCCATAAAGAGCGGCTGCCCTTGCTTGCATCTTGTACACCTCCAAAGCAGGGCTCACTGGCCTAAAACTAGAGGAGTTGGAGACCCTTGTAATGGCGCCTGACAACTGAGAAAGTTTCATGTGTGATTTTGCCTTTTGCGGACCCCATGACAAATTTTCATGAATTGTAACTCCCAGGTACTGGAAGGTCGTGACCCTTTCCAGACGTACATCGCCCAATGATGGATTTGCGCGAGTTGACATTGGCGGGTTAAAAATCATGAACTTTGTCTTGTCGGCGTTGATCTCTAAGCCTCTATTCCGATAAAAGTCCCCAAACCCCTCCAGTATCCTCTGAATCCCCATAGGAGATTTGGAGAGCAGGAGAGTGTTGTCAGCGAACATAATCGCCGGCACCCTCCTGCCCACCAGCCTTGGTGCATCATTATCAGGGACATCGTCCAGATATGAGATTACCCCGTTGACATAGAGGCAGAACAGGGTCGGTGCTAACACACAGCCCTGTCTAACCCCCCTGCCAACGGGGAACCTCGATGACAGCATCCCGTTCTTTTCACAACGGACCTGGGCGAAAGTCCCCTCATGTAGTCTCATGAGTAACTCTAGAATCTGCATCGGGAGGCCCATTTCCTGAAGGACAGCCCACAGTTTCCCCCTAGGAACTAAGTCAAAGGCGGACCGAAGGTCCACGAAGACCATGTAGAGGCTGCCACCCTCTACCTTAACCGCATTCCAGTATAATAGGATCAGTCAGAAAATGTGGTCAATGGTGGACGTATTCTTTCTGAATCCTGCTTGGAAGGGGCTCAGTACATCTTGATCCTCCATCCATCTCATCAGGTGGTCCAGAACCAATCTCGCAAATATTTTTTGTTGGACATCAATTAGGCTGATTGGTCTGTAGTTGGCTGGGAGCAGAGGTGACCCCCTTTGAAATATCGGGACTATCTCTGCCCCCAGCCAAGTACTGGGGATTCCCATGCCTCTCGAAATAGTATTAAATACTACATGGAAGTAAGGGGCCCAGATTTCCGGTTGATGTCTGTAGAGATCCCCCGGAATTTTATCAAGTCCCGGGGCCTTTCCCACTGCTAATTTGCCTATTGCAATTATCACCTCTTCTATGCTGAACTCCAGGGGCTCATGGTCTTCTTCTTGGACTTGTGCGATGGGCAGGCTACAGAACGCAGCTTCACCCCCATATAAACCTTTAAAATGAGCCTCCCATGCTGATGCTGCAATATTCGGTTCAATGGCTAATTTGGGTTCACCCGTGCCATGATTAACCCGTGACCAAAATCTGCGCGCATCTTTTGTGTCCAGCGCTTGCTTCAGGTTTATCCACCTGTCAATATCCCATTCTTTTTTGGCATGGGTCATAACCTCGTTGTACTGCAGTCTGCACTCTCGAATCACGACTATACTATGCCCTTCCTTAATAGCTGTGACAAGATTGCACTTTGCTCTCCTACATGCTGAGTTATACCAGGATGATGCGGGTACTCTAGGCCTTTTGGATGGTATTTGGGGGTAGAAAACTTCAGCCAGGTTGTTAGACAAATCTCGGTGGATTGAACTAAGCTCTCCATTAAAGTCCCTAAGAGAATCTTGGGAGATTAAAGTTTCAACCTCCAAGAATCGTGGTAGGGCTATATTATAAACCTTGGCTAGGTTCTCTTCCGAACCTACTATTCTCCCCCACTTGACCCTACGCCTATTGGTAGATAGAGTCAAGCCAGTGGCCTCTACATCTCCCCCTACGCTATGTGGGTCTGTTTCTGGTAACCCTGAATACGCCAGCTCCAGGCGTAGCGCATTATGGTCACTGTCGACTCTCTCTACTATCCTAAAGTCAGTAATCATTGACCACATCCGGGTTTCCACCATGATGTAGTCGATGCGGGACTCATATCCCTTCTTGTTGTAGGTGCACACTGACTGGCTGTCGGACGCAATACGTCCACTACACGCCCTAAGGGAATAATTTAGCACCAGGGCAGTAATCTGAGTCACTAAAGGTGACCAGACCTTTGGGCGTGGGGACTGACATTGGGGAATCCCCAAATAGTCGTCCTCTTTCATTAATGCACCTTCGCTATTAACAAAGAACGGCTCATATTGACAATTGACATCCCCTGCCACCAAAAGCCTAAGATCGCCTGACAATGTCCCCAGAAATTGAGACAGGTCTTCAATAGTGGATGACTCAAGGCCTGGGCGTACCGGCCGCGAGTAGACATTCACAACCGCCAGACCATACCCGTTGGGCCATTTTAGTACTAAACACTGCACGTTGTCTGAGTGGGTGGACATATTTTCCACCACACAACCCAAGTGAAGAGCAACCCATGTGGTCAATCCCCCAGATGGTCTTCCTTTCCCTCCCCACCTCGCAGGGACATGGAAGGTGGCAAAACCTACTCTTGAATGTTCTTCTCTGGCCCAAGTCTCCTGGAACAGGCATAAATCCATCTGATCTACTAGAGCACCCCACTCTGTAGAGTGTAGCTTGTTTATTATTCCCACCACGTTCCAGGATAGGATTTTAATTGATGTCAGTGCCGTGCCTACTTTGGATACTGCTGCACATCCTAGTGTCATACCGTCAATTTGTGCCCTGCTGTCAGGCGGAGCTTGGTGCTGTAGCACCAGACTGACATCTATCACATGCCCCTCTACTGTATTCGTTTCCCAGCTCTGGACAATTGGGAGCACTCTATCTGGACCCACCTCTGACTCCACTACACTTTCCACGATTTTTTTGGAGGTCATGATCTGGGATTTGCCCACCCTCGACTGCCCAACCACATGGAGTCAGTCCACCATTTCAAGTAAACTATACCTGTTATAGGTCACTGGATAATTGGAGGGGACGAGGTCTCTGTGGCCACCCATATTCATCCTTTGGCCCCGCCCCTGGATCACGAGTATCCAATCTGCTTCACAATCTGGCCTCAGAGGTCAGGGGTAAAAGAAAGACAGGGGATAAGGTTGAATCCTGGAGCCTACATTGTCATGCACCCAGTTACAAATATATTCTACTGTGCGCGGGTCCCTGAAGTTAACCAGGACGCAATCGCCAGAGATGGTCTTCCTACAGTGTCCCACCCAAGCTACTCTTCGCACAATCAGTACCTCACTTTTGACATTGTGTGGTAGGGGCCTATTTTGATTAAGCCACTGGGTCACCTTATTTTTTAAAGAAAAAAATGATTCCAGACCCAGATTACTGATTTCTGGGATACCTGTCAGTACCACCACGTATGGGCTGGTTTCGGGCGGTAGGTCAATTCTTGTCGTAACCTGTGATCTTAAGTTTGGTGTGGACAGATCCCTCTCCCGTACTGTCATGACTAGATCAGGGGTGGGCGTGGTCAGAATAACTGCCGGTACAGTTCCAGCACTGGCTCCTTTGACCACCGATGCCGTATTGGCAGCTGTGGTCGAAGGGCCGGCAGTGGGAGGCCGAACAGGACAGGGGGCCCCTGTAGGCACGGAATTGCCTATGGCTGTGTCTACTGACTGCACTTTTTTCTTTCTTTTTGCCCCTTTCCCTATCTCGGCCACGGCCTGTTGTAGGTGGGAGAGTTGGTGTTCCATACGAGCAAGCCTCTCATCTAACGGTACAAGCGCTGCCTTTAGTAAGAACCCCAGTCTCTCCATTAGACATTGATCCTCTCCCTTATCATCCTCCTTAACCTCCCCCCCACCCTGCACCGAGATCGTTGGTCCTTTCAAAACTGGCGATAACAGGGATAAGTCAGTGTCTGAGGCAATTGTAATATTCAGAGTAGAACCTCTCTTGGATTTAGGAGTAATTACGCTGGCAGTCCGGCCCTTTGTAGTTCTGGTCTTCCTGTTATACATTACTTTGGTGGCAGCCCACCTCCTCCTGTGTTTTGCCCCTCTTTGATTACCCTTCGTTGGAATTACAGGTGATTTCTCTTTTAGCGGGATAAGCGAAGATAAAACCTCTGGAAGCTCTGTTTCCTCAGGAGTAGGGAAGCCTATGATAGGACACATATAGTCATCATCCTGAGGAGCATGCACCAGGGCAGGAACTGAGGTGGTTTTGGGAAGATCGTTGTGGACAGGCGTCCGAGCATTTGCTAAGTGGCCCATGGAGGAGCGTTTGGCCATAGCAAGGTCCTGCGAGACTCTACGCTCCATGAGAATAATACCCTGGTCGATAACTGAATTGGCTCTTGTAATAAAATTGTCTAGTGGGCCAGTAATCAGCCCTCTACAGGCCATTGTATTGCTCCTTGTTCCCCGTGCAGCCATAATAAAAGATAAAAAGGTCCCTTTGGAACAATACTCACTGAGGCAGATGTAGACCAGGTATGATGCCACAAACGAAAGAGGAATGGCCCGATCTGGTCTCCCCTTAAACGGGCCCGGCCTTGGCCCGAGCTTCGCCCGGCGACCGCCCGCGCGCGTCCCGCGGAGATGGGCGTGTCTAAATAGGCAAAGGAGGAAACGGGAAGAGGCCCCAGCTGAGGCAGATGACGAGCCACTGGGCGAGCTGGGCCTCGCAGTCCCGTTTTAAATGCGATGGTAGGTAGGCAAATCTGAGCCCCGAATCAGCAGCAGTCCCCTTTTTCCTTGGCAATCCAGGTGAGTGGCAGAAAACACAATCGCACCAAAGTCTTCGCCTGCGAGCGGCTCCTGTGTAGCGGATGCCGCGAGGCGTTATATGGAGCTGAGGGGAGGAGCGGGAAGAGGCCCCAGCTGCGGCAGATGATGAGCCGCTGGGCGAGCTGGGCCTCGCAGTCCCGTTTTAAATGCGATGGTAGGTAGGCAAATCTGAGCCCCGAATCGGCAGCAGTCCCCCTTTTCCTTGGCAATCCAGGTGAGTGGCAGAAAACACATTCGCACCAAAGTCTTCGCCTGCTATTCCAAATCCAGAGGGTGCAACAGTAGGGAAAGCGTTGGATAGTGTAGGGGTAAAAATGACTATTCCAACTCCAGAGGGGGAAACAGTAGGGAAAGCGTTGGATAGCGTAGGGGTTAAAATTACTATTCCAACTTCAGAGGGTGCAACAGTAGGGAAAGCGCTGGAAAGCGTAGAGGTAAGAATTACTATTCCAACTCCAGAGGGTGCTACAGTAGGGAAAGCGTTGGATAGCGTACAGGTAAAAATTACTATTCCAGCTCCAGGGAGTGAAACAGAAAGGAAAACGTTGGATAGCATAGAATTTAAATATAACATACTCATAAAAAAATTATATTTAAAATAATGAATAATTGAATTTTTACATAAATCTACATCATTTACAAACAATTAATAATTATTAAAGGCAATTACAATTGAATAATTACTTAACAATAAATAACAATAAATACCAATAAATATTTATTAATTAATATTAGTCACCAAATAATAAATAATAAACAATAAAATAGTTTTCATTACAAAAAATAATAATTATGTAAAATTAATTCACAATGAAAGATTATTAAATATTATTTTTCATACCAAATAATACTTTTTATGAAACATTGATTACCAATTAATTAAAAATAATTTCCAATTAATAAAAAGTAATTACCAATTAAAAATATAAATTGCCAGTTAACAAAATAATTTACTAATTAAAAAATTAATTATCAATTAAAATAAATTAACAATTAATAACATTAATTACCAATTAAAAAAATTAATTATCAATTAAAATAATTAATTGCCAATTAACTAATTATAAATAAAATAATTATCCATACCAATAAATAAATATAAATCATTAATTAATTACAATTAAATTACTTCCCACCTAATTCCCCTATAAACCCACAACCCGCTACAGAAATAAAAACTAAAATTAATTAAAATTAATTCATAATTCCTACAAATTAATAATTAATTTAGTATATTTAAATTACTTCCCACCCTATTCACACATACATAATAAAATACATAACAATAATACAAATATCGATATTAGTAACATCGAAATTAGTTACATCGATATATATGCTATCGATATTACTAACTTTGATTACATCGATATAAAAAAAATCGATATTACTTAACTTAGGGTCGATATTCTGTCCAACGATATTCTTGACCTCGATATTTTATTCTGTGTCCCTCTTTTAGCATCACTCAGAGGCCCAAATACGAGCTAATAGAGAGGTCAAAAGTATTAATTTCAAAATAAAATGATTTCACTGTATACCACCTGTCGCTACTCTAATCCCATTTACTTATAAAGACTCTTCAAGCAGATGCTTAGCATATGAGTTTCCAAGCGGCCATTTTAGATGCATTTGTGCAGAAGCAGAATTTTCCCTTCAAGCGTAAACCCATGCGCAATACATTTTCGCGGGTTACTTGTTAGTAAAACATATAGGCACGCTTCCCCTATTTATAAAATATATGAAATGTGGTGCGTATTAGTATCATAATATATTATCAATACTTCGTTACGGGTTTATATGAGAGTATTGCTTCAGAGCAAGTCTCTTTTATACGAGTCCTTGCTCCATCACATGGCTCTCCCTCTCTCAAAGAGGCATGCACCACAAATTTAGTCCACTGTTATTCATCTAGTACCAACATTTGTTAAATTAGTACTCATCTGATTTTCTTTGTTACTTAGATTTACGAGCTATCTGAAGTTGCAAAGGATGCATCAATGAGGCATACATCCAGGCCGCCAAATTATGTTCTAACATCCAGTAGGGTGTTTGTCATTCATTGAGATTCGGGGCTCAGATCATGGAAAAACAATATCGTTTGGTTATCAGATGTTATCAGGTTCCTTCAGTATCACATACGCTTTTACCATAATTGCAGGGTCTTAATACAGCCAGGGCAGCACCGTTTGCTTTGGGAGCTTCATTAAAAGCCTTGGTTGCAAATCAAAAGCTGCTGTAAATAGAGCTTCTTCTCTTCACTGAGTTCCAAGTCCCAATCCATCATATACTGCTCACTGAATTTCATGTCCTCCTCTGAACCCCATTATCCATAGTTTTCACACAGATGTACTTTCACCTTGCTCTAAGTTAATCAAAAATACATGGGTTCAACCCTGTAATTTAGTGAGTTCCCCTCTATTTGCTTTATTTTTGATAGCTTTTCCTGGATTCCCAATCTTACATTCATGGTTTCCATTTTGCCTTTATTAACAACAATCCTGTTCTAAGGGTTCAGGATGTTTTTTACGGAGTATCTCTGGAGTCAAGTTCTTTTAGCCTGATCATCTGCCAGTCTTTCTGCCTCCCGACCGCTCATTGTTTGATGTTCTCCTCTTACCCTCTATAGCATGAAAGCAGCATTAGCTTTACTCTTCTTTCCTTTATTGGGCATGGTGCCTTGTTTGTCAAACAGCTTAATGGACTAATGCATCCACTGCAGTGAACTGTGGGTTGGTCACTGGACAAATACATGCAATGCAAAAATCTGTGTAAAAATCTGTGTTTGACCCCATGGTCAAAGGTTCAAATCTCCTATTTGGACTGCCGTCAGCAAAGGGTTTCGCTACCCCCCTTCAGTTCAGAGGAGCGGAGAATGGGACAAGGTGTACCCCAGGGCTCATCCATCAGCCCCATACTTTTTAATATCTACCTCTGCCCTCTTGTCCAGCTCATTAAATCCTTTGGTATCTCCGCATTTAATTATGCGGATGATACCCAGCTGGTCTTTTCTTTGGAGGGTCAGGATGCAGTCACATTGGAGACTTTCCACCGGTGCATGCAGGCGACAGCAGAATGGCTCCGTCTGAACTCATTACAGTTCAACGGAACCAAGACGGAGGTTTTACACTGCTCCTCAGATCGAGTTCCTCGCGATCTGCCGGCTGATTTTTGGCCTCCGTCCTTTTCTGAGACGGTGTCAGCCGCACAATCTGCGCGCAATTTGGGCGTTATTTTTGGGCCCAACCTGCAGCTAGATCTACATGTAAATAAGACCACCTCCACATGTATGATGCTGATTCGTATGCTGCGTAAGGTCTTACCCCTTCTCCCTGAGCAAGCCAGGCCAGAAGTAGTGCGTTGTACCATCCTAAGTCGACTTGACTACTGTAACGCACTGCTTCTGGAGGCCCCGGTAACACTTCTGGGCAAGCTGCAAAGGGTGCAGAACATCGCTGCCAAACTCGCCCTCTCTCGCCCTTATCATAGTTCTTCTACGGCAGCGCTGCGAGAACTTCATTGGCTGCCGGTCCATCTGCGGGTGCGCTACAAAGCAGCTTGTATTGTGTTCAGGGCTATTCATGGCCTGGGCCCTATCCCTCTGCGGCGAATGTTTGCCTGGTATTGTCCACCTCGAGCCTTACGCTCCTCGTCGTCCAGGCTATTGATAGTTCCGCGCTTCCAGAGAGTGAGAATGGGTGGCCGCTCGTTCAGAGTAGCGGCGGCCAAACTTTGGAATTCTCTGCCAATATCCTTGAGAAGCCTTGAAGATCTTCTAGCCTTCAGAAAGGCTTTGAAAACCCATCTCTTTCCCAGGATAGGTTGAGCTACTGTTTTCCGCTGGATCATGGGTCAAAAGCGCCAGAATGCCCTTGGTGGTGACAGGCTGCGCTATACAAGTATGCTACAATACAATACAATACTACAGGTCAACTTTGCCTTTTATCCTCCCGAGGTCGATAAAATGAGAACCATCAGGTTGGAAACCAATAAACATCTGTTATTCAGCAGCACGATGCTCACTGATGAATGCTTTCTTTACAAACACAAACGATGTTCCATATACCATCGCTTTTTGGACCCACACTAATCCATTTGCACAGGGAAGACCTGCGACTCACTTTTGCCACCCACTCACCTGCAGTGTCGGTTCTCAATCTTTACAGTGTGGTATTGGGAGTATTACCCAATTTTAGCACAGTTTATGAGTCCCTCAAGGAGAGCAAGGTGCTGTGTTCTCCTTCAGCACATAACTGCAGGCACCATTGTGCAAGGAGGGCTAGGAGGGCCAGGCAAAACAGGATTTCTCAGCAACTGCAGGTTTCTATTCAGAACGATAAATCTACCCATTGTTTTGTCCAGTTTCCCTCATCGCCCTTACAAGTGACACTTCTGGAAAAGCTTCCAAATCTCTCAAAGTTTAGCTTTGTAATTTGGAAATCACAGACGAGCCCTCAAGATTAGTGGCCATATTTGGACACAATGGCTCCATCGCATTTGAGTTTCAGATCTAGAATTGTATCCTTTTCCATGGGCCTCCCTTTTCACTCTCATGGCATAAAGTAGCAGTCACATATACCTATTTTCACTCTTGAGATTTGGCTCAGTTTGGAGTGCATGTTTTTGCTCGAGCAAATGCACATGTTGAACTACCTGGTTCAGCTGGAGAGGTCTTATGTTTGGCTGTGGATCTTGGATCTATGAACAAATCTATTCTTCAGCATTGAGCACCCAATATCCCTTAACACCCCAATAGTTAATACATTTACCAAACTCACCAGAAGTTGATTGCACCCCATTTTCTGTCAACAATTCCGAGGGGGCACCTTCTCTCAAAAACAGACTGCAAGAAATGAAACACTTCCGCAGCATCAGCTGTTTTTACAAACTCCACTTCTAGCCAACAAGAAAATAATCAACCAGTACTGTGCCATATCTGCAACTCCCCTTAAGCACATTCATTGGACCAATACTGTCCATGTCCAACTTAAACCAAGGTTTGTCTGGGACAAGTACTGGGTCAACTGAACTTGGAACTGTAACTTGGGGCTTATCACTATTGGCACAACATGCAGTTTGTCACGCACTGTTCCACCTCTCTGTCCATGCCCGGCCACAAAAAGCATCCCTCTTCCTCCTCTTCATTGCTCTCATGCCTACATGACCTTCATGCGCCTATTTAAGTACTTAAGAACGCACTGCCTGAGGAACTGCCAACAAATCAGCACGTCTTAAAACCCATTGGTCACACTTAACTCTCAAAAAATCTGATTAAAAGCATTAAGAGACTCACCCCACTTTTGGGCCAACCTCCATTCAAACCGGCGATCATTTCCTGTAAAAAATAAAAAAGGAAGCAAATGGAGATGATGGACGGAGCGTTTAAACTTTTCAGACACTCACCCCCAGTCACAGATCTGGGTTGAAGCCATCATTGTTCTTTAGCTCAATTTGCGACCTCAGTTCAGACCCAGCTATTTTCGAATCAGTCTTGGCCCTGTCCCTCATGGGAACAGTCCAGCCTGAACTGCCAAGCCATGTCTTCCCTGGACCGGAAGCAAGCATCCTGGGACCGGTTTCTGGCTAATCAGTCGTCATGAGCCAGGCTAGCTTGAATCCAGTGGAAAAGTCAGCAGGGGACCCACGTCTGGGCACACCCTGCCAACTTAGGGCGAACAAAGCAAACACAAGGAGATGATGGACGGAGCGCTTAAACTTTTCAGACACTAATCATATCATCTCCTTGTGTTTGCTTTTTTGCCATAAGTTGGCAGGGTATGCCCATACATGGGTCTCCTGCTCACTTTGCCACTGGATTCAAGCTAGCCTGGCTGATGAAGGGTGTTACCCAGAAACCGGGAAGACCTGGCTTGACAGTTCGGGTCAAGACTTGCATATAGCTGGGTCAGAACTGAGGTGGCGAAGTTCAGACCATCCATCATCTCCTTGTGTTTGCAAGGCCAGGTGACCAACCAATACAAGATACATGTACATAAATAAGATGTTGACTTTTTTTTATATCTATCAAAAAATAAAAGAACAACAACGATATAGCATAGCGCCCCAACAAGGAGCTGTAGTGTCACATTACTGCTACATTGGATATCACGTATTTGGTCTAGCCACATTACTTTGTTATTCATACACCCACACCCACGTCCACCGCATATCCCCTCCTCCATTGTCGCACATATCAATCTATGGAGACCACTAAGATAGGTTCCAGAAGCAACCCACGGTATTCTGCCCACCTCTTCCGAATCTTGGGGTGTTTCTGCGGGCATCCTCTTGCTTTAAAAATTGCCAACTCCAACCCCATGCAAAAATCAAGACTCCCTTTTCCACACCCCAACCAGTGGTGGGGACACGTCTTTCCATGCCCTTGCAATGTCACGCTTAGCCAATGTAAGAACCAGTAGTAGTAAATGCAATTTAAAGATGTTCCCCCCATTGTCATCTGTAATGTGAAGCAATGCCAGGCGAGGTGTTTATGGATTGTCCCACCCGAGAACCTCTGAAATACACGTTATAACCCCACACCAGAACCTGGAGAGTGTGGTACACTGCCACACCATGTGCATAACAGTACGATCGGATATGTGGCACCGCAGGCAAAGCGAAGATGCAGTCAGTCCGGCCCGCCAGAGCTTATACCTGGAGTAATAGACCCTATGAAGATATTTAAATTGGATATATCATAATTGCGTCACAATGGCCACAGTTATTGGGATTCCAGAGTCTCTGCCCAGTCTTCATCGTCAAGTGGGCCAATATCTTGCTGCCAGGCCGCACATGTTTTTTACCTGGCATAGTGGAGCTGTTTGTTACTAATGTTCAGTAGATCTTAGTAATCTTATGTTCCCCTAGGTCTACCATAAATACTTTGGCTTCAATGGGACTTAATTCTGGCACGGTTTCCTTATGCATGAGATAAGGTGAAAAAGCATGGCATAACTGGAAGTATCTATAGAATTGCGATTTGTGCATTGTATACTCTTGTTGCAGTTCTTGAAAGGAACTCAATGTCTGACCATGAAGGACATCACCTACCCTAGAAATACCTATGGCCTCCCAGCCTGAAAACCGGGTAGCCCTACTAGGGAAGGATGGAGACCATTGTGCTATAAAGGTGTCTCTTTTGTTAATCGACCCCATCATCCCATTTGTTGTAAAGATCCCTTCCAAATCCTAAATACTGTGGTGGTAGCCTGAGGCAGTGCTTTTAGGGCCGAGCTTGCATACAGAATCCTGTAAAGTGACAGATTGCCCATCTGCAAGCGCTCAAGTGAATAAGCTGTATCTCCTCTGTCCCCATGCCACCAATCATTCAGGACAAGAAGATGTGAGGCCGCACAATGTGCATAATATACATCCAGTATTGCTATGCCTCCAGAGTAAGTCGATTGGAAGCATGTTTTCAATGCTACTCCAGCTGCACCACCTCCCCAGAGGAAATGGCGAAGAATGGAATTAAGTTGTCTAAACCAGATGGAAGGGATCAGGTATGTGGGAATTTGGTGCTGGTATAATAAGCGAGGCAATGTGACCATCTTAAAGATGGCGGATCTGCCAAATAGGGAGAGAGGTAGATGGGACCAGGAGTGGGTCTGTTCTTTGATCTGTGCCCACAGCGGGGCTAGGTTCTTTTCCCAAGATATAGGTTGGGAGGCTGACAGAAAGACCCCAAGATACTTAAATCCCTCACGCACCACTTTCATCTGGCATGCCACATGTCTTCCACTCTGTAGATACCACAAATATGATTTGCAGGCATTCATATAAAGACAAAGATGTCTCTCCAAAGATTTGCATGATTCGGAGTAGTATGGGCCCGACCTATCTGGTCGCGTGAAGAGGAATAGAACATCGTCTGCGTGGAGTGCGATGCAGTCAGAAATCTCGGCCCAGCCACTCAAAGCCTTAAAACTGTGCGTCAATCCGCACCCAGGCCGTCAGAGGCTCCATGGCCAACGCTAAGAGGTATGGAGAAAGGGGGAAACCCTGACGGGTTCCATGCCTAATAGAGAAGACTGGTGATGTAGAATCTGCCATTCGAACTGAGGCGGTTATGTCAGTATACAGGAGTTTGATATATTTGAGGAGACTGGGACCAAAGTTTAATCTCCTCAAAAGTGCAAATATGTAGGTCCAGCTAAGGGAGTCAAATGCCCTGTCGATGTCTGCCAACAGGAGTGCCGCTGGCTCTCCGAGGCGATCAACCGATGCAATGGTATTTTGTACCCGTCGAATATTGTGTTGTGTAGTGCGGCCCGTCATAAATCCTGTCTGGTCGGGGTGGACTAGATGCGTAATGTATGGTACTATACGGTTGGCTATAACTTTGGCTAGAAGTTTTGCTTTGATGTTAAGAAGTGAAATTGGGCAATATGAGGCGTGTTGTTCAAGGGGTCAACTGGGTTTGAGAAATACAACGATTTTAGCATGGCGCTAGACCGTGGGAGTACACCCACGTTGGAGGGACGCATTTAGTGCTACCAGGTAGGGAGGTGACAGAAGGGTCTGATATTTCTTATAAAATTCCAACAGGAATCCGTTCGGGTCAGGTGCTTTACCCGGTCGCATCTCAGACAACGCCGTCTGGAGCTCTTCCACTGTGATTGGAGCCTCTAATTCCTCAGTCCCTGAATCTGCCAGGGCACGTGAGGGCAGGTCATCTATGAATTTATGGACCAGATGTGACGAGACAATCTCACTGGGATCATATAGAGTCTCATAATATCTGGCAAAGCTTGCTGCAATTTGTGCGGGATCAGTGAGTACAGTCTTGGCAGGGCCACGGATACTCGGAATAGTCATAGGGCAGAGCGTCCTCTGAAAGAGGCAGTGTAAAAGCGTGCTCTATTTATCACCCCATTGATAAATTCTGTTAAGTGTAGTGAGCCAAGCCATTTTGGCCTCATCCATCAATTCACTGGCGTATAATTGCTTTGTGTGGGCTATTTTGCGACGCGCTACGCCACCTTCCTCGCTCCTACTACTGTGCTCCAAATCAATGAGCTGGGCCTCCATTAGAATAAGCTGCTCACGAAGCTGCCTACGCTGCGCTGTGCAATACGCAATATCTACCCCCCTCAGTGTCGGCTTCATAGCTTCCCAAAGGGTCTCTGGGAATTCCACCGTCCCAGGGAAGGGCGTACGTACCCCAATCGCAAGTCCAAGAGTGTAGGGGAATGGTCAGAGAGACCTCTGGGCAATATTGCTGTTGCATCTAATCTATGTATATGCGCGGCTGATGGGAAAATATAGTCAAGTAGAGAGAATGGTACTAGAGAAATATGTGTAGCCCGTGTCCGATGGATGAAGCCACCGTCAAGTGTCAACCTAGTCCATTACCTGTAATAAGAGCTGCAGTTTTTATTCTCTGGGCTCTACGGGTCTGCCCGTACTATGCTATTGGTCTTTCTGGTGACATATGATGTTTTTCCAGTCACCCCCATCTATCGTAAGCATTGGGGATCTCTACCCATAATCCCATCAAGTGTTTTGTCAGGTTCCAGGCTAATGGCGGAGGAGCATACACACTACCTAGGGGGAGCGACTCACCATATAATGTACCCGTGATGAAGATGAATCTGCCCTGGGGGTCTGTCCATATTTTTTCATGAATGAATGGGATTCTGCAATGGAACAATAAGGCGACCCCCGGGAGCCCATAGTGAATCTAGAGTGGAAAGTCTGCACATATCTGAAACGCCACAGGCACTTTTTGTCCTCTAGTGGAGATGGGATCACAGCATATGTAAATGATTGTGAAGAGAACCAAGGATAATAAAGATTGCCGGTAAGTAATCGGGCTATTAACTAGTGTGTATGTCGAAACAAGAAGAAAGACTTCACATGATGGAATACAGTCTTGCCCAGTGTATCCTTGTAAACGTAGTTTAAAGTCGGGTAGTGCTGTGCTTCCAAAACCCCAAAATGGATTAAAATTCTCGTATTGGCTGTTACAAGATGTGATTGACAAGTCTCAAGCTAATATATGAAGGTTCCATAACAAAATAAACTAATTGTCGAGAGTAGCTAATCCAAAGCCCATGCATATCGCAAAAGTCAATACAGGAAGCTGATAAAAAGCTCCTGAAAGTGCCTAAAGAATACAATATGTTTGTCATGCAAGGTAAATGTCGTACACATATCAAGCCCAAGAAAGACCATGCCTAATAAGCTACTTAATAGTGTGTTCTCTTTCTTTTATGGTGAGAACGGTATGCTTTGACATATCCTGCCTAGTTCAAATATAAATTGCAGCATGGTAGTTATATTAAAGGGCAATCAAAATTCTAATAAATAATGCTCTAGAAAACTATTTTATAGTTTGTTTACTTGGTGATATATTTATTACTAAACTCCAACAGGAAGCACGGTGCTAACGTTCGACAATGTTCTGTCTCTACAGTTCATAGCTGTACAGAAAGTATTAATTTGTATCTTAAATTCGTAAAGAAACAAATAGATTACAAATCATTTCTGATCTACACTGTTCAATACTCTCTCATAACACTGTAGTCCTTTTGGTTCAAACGGGAAAAGCACGGCCCTATTCTCCTTTTACTCGTTTAAAATAAAATGACCACGAGTTGTTTCCTATCAAAGATGGCCACTGCATTGGTGGTAACTCCTGTTTCGTTTACATCCTAAGCATTTATACAGCCACTTCCGGTTCAGAATTCCAGCTTGTCTCTTGGCAACGGCGCCGAAGCTGCAGAAATCATGGCGGAGGAGAAGCTGCAGGAGGTGAGGAGACTGGGGTTTGGGCCGGTAGACTTCAATAGTGTAAAGATGGAAACGTCATGTATTGAAGGGAGATAATAAACCTACGCCAAAGATAAGCACAGTGAAAACCCGCGCATCGCAGAGTGAACGACACATTGCACAATGTGGCAATTCACTGCAAAGGAAAATAAAACACGCAAAATGCGTGGTAGTAATGGAAATGGAAAATAAGACCTGCGAGGACATTAGGGAGGAAGACGGCAGGATTTCGGGGTGGAATCATGAGCAGAGTCAGTGACAGTTTCTTTGCCGATGCGTATTTATTCATACATTCCTCATAGTCCCCAAAGAAAACGACAGTGAGGAAAAATGCGATAGTAAAGGTGTCGGCTTACCTTTGGGAAAACCCCAACACTTTATAACATACCCTAGTGTGTTAATAAACTGCCGTAGACAGAATCTGTCAGGGTGTAATACAGCATTACACAACATAGCATACCCTAAATTTCAGAATAAAGTCCAGCATGAAATAACACCATAACACAATACTATACAACATATTACTCCTTAACATAAAACAGCATAGCCTGATAAAATACAAGATAATATAACCTAACATAACATGTTAGAAGGCACTGTAGGACCATAATACGCCCTAAACTAGCATCACGACTCACCATAACACAGTGTAGCACTACGCAGCAACATAATACATCACACTATAAAAACACAGCATAGCACAGGAAAACTGCTTTAGTGTCAACAAATTGCCGCAAGATTATTATGTGTGTCTCCGACCCCTCCAGTGAGCTTTCTGTTGAACTTTGCTGCAGCACAAGTCTGCCGCTCGGGTCCCAGTTTCTTCTTTGTCGCCTCCAGTGTTTCTTTGGGTTTGAAGTCATCCTTCTTTATTACTTATAAAGTTCTCCTTAGCACTAGCACTTGCACAATACAAGTATTGTCCAGGGCTTCTTGATAGGCCACATCCTCTCCCAATGAGGCTGAGCTAGACCAGTCGACCTTGAAGGTGGGGAACTGGGTTCGAGTCTCGGCATAGACGCTCAACATCCTATAATTCTTGGCAAATTACTTCATCTCCCCAAGCCTAACAAAAATGAATGTGTCCATCTGTAACGCAACTGGTGCTCATGTAAAGCCCTCTGATACCTTCAGGTCTAGTTTGCGCTACAAAAAACTGCAAAACAAATAAAATAAAACATTTAGCAATTTTGTGCATTTTACTTATCCAGGAACATGTGAAACTCTTCGATTTCCCCATCTGCGACACTTGGAGTCACTGATCTTGTGGTACTGAAGAGAGGGAGAGCTAGGAGGATGGTGTCTATCTTTTTCCGACATGTTCATATTGTTGCTCTATTTCTCAACTGGCCCTGGGCAGTACTTTCACTGCTGTGTGACTGACCTCTCGAACTTCACATATCGCAAAAGACCACACCAAGCTCTCCCACGGTGAACAACTATTACCGCGCCGGCAACACTACGCATGGCTTTGCGTCGCATGGGCAATGCATGCGACGTTACCACGCGTGGACATTGCGACGTAAACCATTACATCGCATGCGTGTGCGATGTAATGGCAATGCTGGAACCGGGAGCACAGACGGCAACGCTGCACAGGAACCACGAGTAAACAAAGTTAAGGGTATGTTTTAAGGGCTTAGGGTTTGGTGTAGTGTTAGAGGGTGGTAGTGTATGCTACTGTTAGGGCTTAGGGGCAGGGGGTCGTAGTCTATGGTCATGTTTGAGCATTTAGTTTTTTTTAAAATTTATTTAGGATGCGGGGAAATGGGAGCTGTTGTAAAGGCATTTCGTATGCATTTCTAAGGACATGCAAACTAATGCCATACATTGTAATAGCATGCGTTGTGACGTACATCGGAAACTAAAAACTGCTTTGTAAAGGCATGCGTTGTTTTGATTTGCGATGTATCATTATACAGCCTCTCCCACCACCCAGTGAGCCCAGCCGACCGACCTCAGCCTTGATATTTGCCACTTCAGCATGAGGCCACTAAATATAGAAGTGACTAACTGCTCCTTATCGCCATAACATTTTCAAAGGCGCCTTATGGAAAGGCAGTCTTTTTAGGAAAAAAACCCGTCAGATTTCTAAGTAAACCATAGGATTACTAAAAGCAGCACCAAAAAACACCTTTAAACATTGCATTCGCATACTTGGATCCTTGGAATGATTTCTTCACTGCACATGAAAAATGAAAGTAGACATGGCAACCTGCCTGCTGACTTGAACGGTCTAGCGGCAGAGCTATGGGAGGGAATAAATGGTCTTTGAATGCCTTGCACATCTCCCGCCAAGTCAGACAGCACCTCTGCAAGGATGGCTGCCAGCAAAAGTTATCGGGCTGCTGGCGGCTGCAAATCTCGCAGACGCTGCCATACTTAACATGGGCACCAGAGAATCTGACGAGCAATTTTACAGCGCGCAGGCTTCTTTCCTAGAAAAAAAATGTGTGCTTTAAAAATAAAACGAGACCGCTTGTTTCAATGATTTTACCATTTTGTCTCCATCTTTTTGAGGTCCGATCCTTCTCGGCACCTCAGTATGCATTTCCTGTCTCTCCAGAGCCTCCCTGATATCTTCCTAGTGCTGCTTCCTGTTGTTCAAATAGTCTTTGCTGAAAAATGCTTGCTTTTTACACCTTTTTGGAATACTAAAGCCCTTACCACCCCCTCTTCTGGCCTTCGGCAACACATGCTACACCTCACAAGGCCCCCACCACCACCATCGACTTTACATTTTAAGAAAGGCCTGATCGCATAATGCCAGTCTAGGTTATGCCTTGCTGGTATAGAACTGTATAGCATATGGCGCGTAGACATCCTCTTATCTTTAAATTAGGCTGTCTCTGGCCAGTCTTTTATCCATCTTTACCCTTCTACCTGATAATCTCATGCTTTGATGTAAGCCCCGGGGCCATTTTTACATGCCTACATGTGCGCTTGTGCACCAAGATGTACCTCTCATTGTGGCGGCTGAACACCTTTCGCCCATGCTTTACCATCTGAGGACCATTCAGCTGCAAGTGCCATTACTATGTAATGGGATTTAATTTCAGTGCTACTAAGTGGTCCCTTGAAATAAGTATAGAACACAAGGCTAAAATAACATCTGAGATCAGTACAATGATGCATTCTACATTCAGAGCTAGTGCTAACAGACCACTTTATGCTGAAAGGACACAATGTCTCCAGGCCTGGGCTTTGATTTCTACAATCAGTGTATTTTGGGAGTTGTTTGCTTTAATTGAACCAGCTGTACTAATGCAACCGATTTATCATTTGTAAAACAAAAGCCAGGAATGGAAACATGGAGACAAATCAGGCAAAGCTGCTTCTAGCTGGCAATAAAGACGCATGTGGAGGCATCCGAAAAAGATAACAAGCACAGAATCGAAACCAGTGGTGCGTGTGCACCACAGAGCAGCGGGGGCGAGGAAGCCTGTCTTCTGTGCCGCGTTGATGCGTGTGCTAGACACCGGCGGGAATGGGCGGAACAAAGGCGGGACATGCGCTCGCCTTTGCCCAATTGGGTGCTGTATTTAGTTTTTTAAAAGCATGCTACAACCAATTGCGGCCTGTGAAAGCAAAACCACACGCACGAGCGTGTGGTGAGCTTTCTGAAGCCCATAAAAAGAGGTCTCGCGTTACGCGAGTACTGCTACGCACTGCAACGCTAGGTGCGAGACCTAAAAACGTGATGAAGAATTTAGAACCAGGGCTTTGACAACTTGACTTTGAAAGGTTCGGGGCCTGTAGATTTTCTAGAATTTCGCTATATTCAAAATAACCATCCCTTTCAAAACTAAAGTCTGAAGTGTTAAGTGAAAGATGGACTCCACAGTGTTTTTTCCGTTTTAATAACTAACGAGAATGTTAAATTATGTATTGATGACAAAATAAAAGTGTGGTTTCCTTGGCAGGCATATTGCTTACATTGTTGCTAAGAATTTCGTTTTTTCGCACCCTGGTCCTGCATGTGCCTTATGCCTATTGTAATGTTTTTGGAGTTGACACCTAACCTCGACTGATTACACCAGCTCTTTTCCCATGGACTACTGAAAAATTTTAAGTTTTGGTCCCTGGTAACCTTTTTAGGTCGAGCCTGAGCCAGTGCAGATGCGAAGCTCTGGCGATCTGCTGTAGTGGAGGAGGGAATAGAAGCCCCACCCACTCTCCGCCCATATTTGCCAATGCCTTGTGTCATTGTCCGTCCTCAAACTACGGTTGTTACATGGTGTGAGTTATGTAGACTGTGAGCACTATTTTCTTAATCCAGTTTCTCTTAATGCAGGCACCCCATGCTGTGGTGCCTTCTTTACAACTCCACCCTCCCTCCCGTTGTCCGTGCCTTCTTTGACCACCCCACATAAATAAAACGCATTGTCATTATGGTTTGCTTTGTTCGACGTTATGTGGTCTATGTTTTTTTTCCCCCCTAGCGCCGGGACACTCTATGGAGTAGCCGCACGCTCCATAAATATGAGCTAACGTAACAATGCCAAAATCTTAAACTCACGTAAATGCGAGACCCCTTGCATTGCAAAAGCTTGTGTAGCCTGTCGCCAACAAGGCCCCCGCAGCCCACGTGGTACGGGTGAAGCACAAACTCCTGCGCTCCCCCTCAGCACAGTACCCTGGCGTAACAGCTACTGGCAGGCAGTCTGGAGGGGGCCTGGCTCCCTCTATGTAGTTTGCGACGATGGCGCAATTTTCCGTATGCTACTGTCAGTTGCTTTTCCCAAGAGAAGTGCTCAATAGCATTATTGGTGAGGTATCGACTTTGCAGCACGTGGTCTTGAATGCAGCTGCATTATAGCCTTGCTACGTTTCAAAACTGACAGTGCTGATCGGTAACCTCATTATTAAAAGGCCAGAATGCTACCTAACTCAAATATGTAACAATCGGGGTTTGCTTGTGTTTGAAAGGGAGCTTGTCTGGCAGTTTGGGGTGGATTTTTGTAGTGGAGCGCCAACAAGCCTGATTTGCATATGGACGGCCTCTGTCTGGAGAGGCCTACTGGGTAAAATGTGCTGGATTTGAATGTTTCCCTCAGCAGTTGCCAGCGGCCGAGACTTTTAAAGCCATCTACCTATTACTTTTTTTGTTTTCCTATGTGCCACGTCCCAATTGAAGTCTGTATTCACCGTCTGTAGTCTTATAAACATCTAAAGCCAGATTAGTGTCAAGATTGATTCGTCCCTTGTGACGTAGTTCTAAGAAAGAAATCCAAATCCTTTTCAGTCTGACAGTAATCCAATTACCTTTCCTGTCTGGTGCAACACTGTATGTGAGGTGTTTATTTGTGGGAAGCATGCAAGAACTTTTATGTGAGCGGAGAATTTTTTTAGAAGCAGTAGGGATGGAGGGGAGGGTTTTAACGATAGGGGGAGCTGTGTTTAATAGTGGATGGCCTAGGAGATAAAAACTGAGATTAGAAAAGCAAAAGGATCGCTTTTGGTGATACTAGTGATACGCTGACCACGGGAAGGAAGAGTCTCCATTTAAATCCTAGGGGGAGAAAAAGACTGGAGTAGAACTGTGAGTAGGTGAAATAGTGAAGGAAGTGTATTGGCTCTAGCGAGTAACAGTAAAGGGCTCAAGGGGGTGTACCTGCAGGAGGTAATTGTGGGTTTCTAACGTGCTAGAATTGACTCCGAAGGAGTATCTCTGCGCTATAGACCGCTGGGGAACCCGTCCTGGCTTTCCCTGTGAGATGGTCCCTACTGGGTATCTCCAAGGTGAAACCAGACATCCCCGGCGTATGTGGGGTGCTGTTGTGGAGATGAGACAAGCTAATGCCCAGAGTTGCCGAGTGTGCACCTGGGTCTGCCGCCTCTAACCAGTGAGCCACACCACTCCACAAGGTTGTGGAAATGTCGAAATAGTAACAGTCAAGTGAAGGAGCAAGGAATACCAGGGAACAGGGTATTTTAACTGACGAGAGGGGTCAAATAGGAGATGAGGAAGATTCAGAGTGCAAAGAGCGTAATAATCCGGACCAGGACATGGGGCTTGAATAAGGCAAGCGACAGTAGCAATAGGAGACATTGACATAGAGAGCTGTTCAATTGAGAATAGCGAAACACAGGTCAGTAGAGGGAAAGTAACAGAAGGGCATTGCAAAATCAGGTAACCGTGTTAGATAATGCCTTGTCTTTAGAAACACTGGCATATTTATGAATATTGTGGCACAAGGCAGCGCAGTCACACTGTTGCGCTGTCACAGGGAAAAGGAAGGAATGCGCCATAATAATCCAATAGAGCTCATTCCTATCCTCTTCCCTTGTGCTGCGCCAACACAGGCACCCTTGCACTTTATAACAAGTGTGCCTGTGTTGTAGGTGTCCCTTCCTGCACAAAAACAATCCTGAGTGGCTTTCTCCTCTTTCTATGTGTGCTGCAGAATACAGCACACATAGCAAGAGGAAAAAACAGGGCAAAATAAAATTATTTCTCCTTCTAACACCTCTCCTGGGGAGCCGTATTTTTTTGTCACATATCCAGGTTTACCAGGTTTGGTGAATCTGGCAATGTGTCAAAAACCATGGGAGTTGTGTGAGACACCCACGCAGTGCCCATGAAATGCCTTGCTGGCGCAGAGTAATGTAACGCAGCCATTTACGCTGCGTTGCATTACTCATGTTTTTGAACCATTTCAAAGCCACGCAAAGTGGCTTTGCATTGCTTCAGAAATATGACTTAAGGTTTGGTTACTTGGTGCAAGAGCGACGCAAACCGGGTCATAATTATTGCCATCAACTTTTTTCAACGAACCTCGTGGTTCAATGCAGCAATATTGGGGGAAACAGGAAGTCTTTTGTATTTGCTATTGCTGGATGTCCAATATTTTAACAGCAGCAAGAAGCATAGGGCATGTTGTTTATGCCGGTCCCAATTAGGGCAGGTACACATACAGTGCGCAGTTGAAAAAAACATAAATATTTGCAACTTGTCCATACCCGTGGTCTGTACGGATAGAGTTTCAGCCAAACAATATAGTCTAGCAACTACTGGTGCCATTTGACCCTGCAACTCTATGTTCCCAATCAGGAAATTATCAACCTAGCTCATAAACCTGAATACCAACCCTAAGGTGAATGCAGGCAGGTAAAAGCCTTCTACTAGCTGAGTGTTGTAGAACCCCCTGTACCTCTCTAAGCCGCATGTGGTTCTAGTTGGACAGGTTTGTTTGTGCTAGACAGAAATGTGAAAGTGCTGTATATGACAGTTTACACAAGAACCAACAGTACTGCCTCCAAAAAGTCTGACCGGGAATGAAGTAACTTGGAGTGGCTTGCGATTGTTTTCATAACAAGGTACCTTTTAATTTATAGACTTGTCCCCGATTACCCAATAGTGACAATCGTACGTCTCATGGCACCAAAGTCAACCTATTATTCACCTAAATGAAGCCTTTAGTTTACAGTCTGTGATTTGCCGAAACAGGCTTTCTCCCTGTTTGTGGGTTCATTGGACAGTTGTTTTGCTTTCTGAACAGCTGAACAATTTCTCGAGATACCACTCACTATTGAAACTCTCTGCCCAGTCTAATTACTTGCAGGAAAGACTTAACTTTTGGCATGACTAACTAGCAGGCTCTTTAGAATCTTAAAAGTTGTAGTGTGTATATAGTCATTTTGGTTTATGGTAATAAATGTCCCGTTAAAATACAAGCCTATATAGATATATTTTTATTAATATAGCACAATCATGAATCTTTGTAAAGTGACTCAGAGTTTTGACACAATACCTAATATTTGGCATAATACATGTAACCTACAATGAATTGCACAAGCAAAGCACCACAGAAAATTCACTAAAAGGAGGAGTGTGGTTCCTAGCTTCCAAAGGGAGTCATTCAGTAGTCTCTCTACCCTATGATTACATGATATTAGTCGGAGAACAAACATAAAATGAGGAAAATATATGCTAAATACAGATACCAAGTGGTTGTGGGGAGGCCTTTGTGGAATGCATTCCCATGCTTAATCTGCAAGATGATCGTATCTTTAACTATTCATTTTATATCCCTTCTGTGGCACTTGACCCACCCTATAGATCCAGACTTTACCTTTTTTTGTGTTCATGCCACTTGCTTGTGGCTCAATTTACGTTCTTGCTTCTCAAACGATTTTACGTAACTCTCCCACTGCTCTACTGTAGTGAGTGGGGTTTCTGTTCACTCACCGAAACATTTGAACTTAGAGTTGGGCTATGTTGTGCCACTATCTAAATGATGATGAGTGAATGTAACAAGATAGAAGCAGCCAACATGAAAGACCCCCTTATGATATAATTTGTAAAAAAAAAAAAACCTCTGTATTCTGTAGTCTCAGCACAATAGTCTTATGGGCAAACGGAAAAGCAGCAACAAGGGATACCCTAGTGAGGGCAACTGCACCTAAGAGAAGCAAGTTCCACTATTATTGCTATCTTAGATGGCGCTCATGCGTTTTCCCCCCATCCAGTTGAGATTACAGAAGCTTTTGCAGACTACTGTCATTGCCTATATCATTCAGGCAATACCAAAACATTGCTGGTGTAAATGGAGTTTTAGTCTGCCTGCACGGTCTGATGAGGGTAGGAACTTGTTGTAAGTAGTCACTGCGGTACATAAGAGTAGGAAAATTAGTTTAGAACTGCCATATGAGAAATCACCAGAGCAATGGCTTCGCTTGAGTCTTTTACAAAAGCAACAAGGCCATATCAGTCCCTTAAACCCAAGCTGCAGCTACTGTTTTAGTCGGGCCCATTTCTTTATAGATGTGAAGATGCCAACAAAGGTCCTAACATAACACCCGAGGAAGGTTATTTCAAGTCTCATTCACAACTTTCAAAACTGCTTTTTGTACCTGGCCACGCTTCTGCTACTTATAAGACTTTCTACATCAGTATTATCTGACTGATGAAAGATGAACTGAAGGAGGTGGTGGCAGTCTCCCATGAGTTTGAGATGGCTTTCAACTATGTTGAATTGGTGGAGGTTCTTTGTAAAACCCTAGAAATGGTGGGCTTAGGCGACTACTTCATCTTTAAAAGGAAGTGGCTGGAATGTCGGCCCAAATAGACATTTGAGGCTGCCTCTCTAAAACTTTATATTGCGATGGATTAAAAGCAAAAGATTGCGCCTCTCCTATGGCTGCTATTAGACAAACTATAACCATATAGGCATTAGATTCTATGATGGGCAGCTCCAAGCTCATGCTGTAAGAGGATCATATGCTGTTTACCCTCAGGGAACCTGGGACATCGATACCCATGTTAAATTCCATGATCAGCAATCTCCCAGGATCAATTGGAATAAGAACAAGGCCCTTCTCCTCTCCAACTGTACTGCAAGGACAGCAGTAGAGGAACACAGATTTCAATGGTTGCCATTAACCAAAACTACCTGGGGTTGCTAGTCAATAAGAGATTGATATGGATGATTGCTGATAATTTTCAGCTTCTTAATGCAATAAGGAGAGTGACTTTGGCAGATGTTCACTACTACTATTGTACCCGTGGTGTCAAATACAGGTGTTCACAATAGTTGCAGCCTCTAGTTAGAGTTATTTGCTAAGCATTCTGCCTCTTCATTTCCCACTTTTAGTACTGCAGACCATGAGCAAGAGTATAAGGAACAGTATATGGCCTGAAAGGAGTCTCAAACACAAGCCGGTTAAGTTACACACAATCACTGTCTCTGGAGTTCTACAGCTGCTGGACATGGACCTATATCAGCTGGCACATCAACTGTCACCACTAATATATGCTTACCGGGTTTTAGGATGATAAAGAGATACATGTAAGGGCTTGTTATGGTGGTGCACAGCTAGTATAAGTTGCATCATACAGTTACAGGTTTGGTCTTTAATGCTGAGGAAAAAAATATCTGTATACTTAGGTGTATGGCCTCTTGCAGGATCAGATGACTACTTGACTTTCCTTTGTGCCAATACATTCTGAAGTTATCCTATGGTATGACTTAGAAGGACACTTATGACATACGTAGATCAAATGTTTCTATTTATTGATTGTATGCGCATGATTTGCGGTGAGCTAGGGTTATTGTTGTCCTTGCTGACTAAGGTGTAACAATTTGATGTTGATACATATGATGGAACGAACGCATAATAAAATATAAATAACAAAGTCTTAAAAACAGGAAATCGGTGTCTACTGGATCGTGTCAGTTTTGTGGATATTTAATACCAGTATTTGTAAAGAGCGAACAATTAGCCGACGGTGTCAAGGCGCTGGGGGCCGTCGAAGATTAAGCAAACTATTGCCCAGAGTCACATGGTGCTGAGCTAACCTGCCACCGTGGAACGAACCGTGAACCCCCGTGTTTCGGAGTCAGCCGCCTTGGCCGCTGCACCACACCTCTTCCATTTAGAACCCACTCATTCAGTAGATCTATTCTGTAGCTGATCAACAAAAGTAATGGCTCGCTAGATCTTTATGAGATAGAGACAAAGTGATATGAAATGAGGCTTTTCAATCAGTTAATGTGTATTTGCTTAATGAAGCCTTATGAGTTATCATGCAAGGTACCCCACACGTATAAACCGGACCCAGTAGGTCAGTATAGCCTCAGTCCCCCCTCCAACCCTCCAGGATTGATAATGAAGCATGCCCGTATAATCACCTCATCTCACCCAAAAATTCTGCTTTCTGGTCTAGCTTCATAACCCTCAATGAGATTGGCACTCTAAATCTATTGCCATCCTTGAAATATTCTATCTACTTCATTAACGTCCTTCCCTCCAAATTCATAATAAGTTCATTCACACCCTACTCCCAGTTTAGACTAGGATAATCAATGCCTCTCTCAACCAAAGCTCCCTACCCAACTGCCTAAAAATTGGTCGGGCTACCCTATTCTAAAAAACAACTCCGACCACAACACCTACCGCCCCTTCTCCACAATCCCTACTCTGACCAAACTCCTACAAAATGTGTGCACTTACTGCTCCACAATCACATTGGACAATTCCAACTCCTAGACCACTATCAATCTGGCTTACGATCGGGTAATAGCACTGAAACTGCCATGGTCCACATTGTCGACGATACCCTTCACTCACTTGACCTCAATGAATCCTGCTTCCTGATCCTACTGGATCTGTCAGGAACCTTTGACACCACCAACCATGCTACCCTGCTTGACCTTCTAGAACATGGGATGGGCCTCTCTGACACCCTGCTAAAATGGTTCTCCTCTTTTCTACAAAACAGGTTGCTGCGCTTCCGAATCAATCACTCTCTTTCCGAGCAGTTTCCACTATTGCTAGTGTTCTCCAAAGCTCTATCCTCTCCATGACATTTTTCAACCTCTACATGGAGCCCTTTACGAAAATCCTCCTAAATCTCCTACCATATGTATGCTGATGACACCCAACTCTACATGAGAATAACCCCCCTCGAAGACATTTAAACCCTCAATAACTTACTGGGGGTATAAACACCCTAGCAATAATGGGTGTAAACACCCTAACAATAATGCAACCATGGCTGACTTGTAACCACTACAAGCTGATTGCCCTTAAAACTGAATTCTTCCTGATTGCACCACCCACTACCACCCCTAATGTCAAAGACTGTCTCCCTCTTCTCTCTACCTTGAATTACACACCACACATCGACTCCCCCAAATCCCTAGGTATAACCTTGGACCAAGACCTCTCCATGCAAAAACACATCAGTCCCATCACTAGAGGAGCTAACCATTAGTTGCATATCCTTGGGAAACTAAAACTTTCCTCTCCACGGCTTACCTCACAATCTCGACTCCTGCATTTGTGCTTTCAAAACTAGACTATGGTAGCTCTACTTTTGTGAGCCGCGCGAAAACATCACTTGCACCTTTGTAGGCTATACTTAATGCATTTGCTAGGCTTACGAAGGGATAAAAAAAATCCCATCACCCCTGACTTTCAAGCACTGAATTGGCTACCCTTGGAGGCTACGAGGCATTTCAGAATTGCTTGCATGACCCACACAGATCCCATCGTAACTGTTCTAGAAACTGAAGCTATCTGGTGGAAACGGATACTCCTGCAAAACCTAGAGCACCTTACTACTTAAGCCACAAAAGTTCAAGAAAAAGAAAACGTCCAACCGATCCTTCTCGAATATGGCCCTGAATATTCGGAACTCTCTCCCTACTTAAATTACATGCACCCCATCCACATCCTTCTTCAGGAAAGAACTCACAATCTTTCTATACAACAAATTCCTCTCTCACTGAGGACTAGGCCTAGCCCGTCCTCTTGTTTAGACCCCCTCTCCATCTCTTCTCGCAATGAAACAGGTCTTAGTCTTTGACCTGGACCACACATGCTGCCTCTTTCTCTCATGCTTACCACATTCACATGTACTATATTTTAATATTTTGTACTTATCTCCTTGCTTTTCCTTCTCACACGCAATATATTTTGTACTTTTATCTATTGTTGCCTTATTCCTTCATGTCCTCCCTTTTGTCTCCTTTTCCCAGTTTCTGTAAAGTGTGCTGTCATCCGTAAGAGTCTTACTCACAAAATACCAACGTCTGATAAATAAATATCCACTCACTCCCCATTTCTGGAAGAAACTAAAACTTCTGTCTCTCAATAAATACCTAACCCCCCCACCCCACACACACACACCCTCCCCACTAAACCTTCTGTTTGGCCTGTTGCTCCTACCCCACGCAAATCTGAGCATCTCTACCTCGTGGAAAACTGTGCATTTACTCTCCACATCTTCGTAACTCCATGCCATTACTACATCAGAACCATAGCGTTCACTTATCCCACAGCCTGTCATATACCTCTTTTATATACAGTTAACATGTATTTTTACTTAAGCTTATGTAACCAGGGTAGTTGCTACTATTTTGTTTAAGTATCCCACTGTATATGTTGTTTAGATATTCCACTGTATGTGGTTTATGCTATTTACACTGTACTATGTATTTGTATTTACTGTTTATGTACCTGTAATTGCAGTAGTGCTTTCTCTGTGAAGCGCTCTGATACCTTCAAGGTCAAGTTCGCGCTATATAACACTCATTGTATAAAAATAAATATACATCAAATAGAAGTCCTTACCAACTTAAAAAGGTTGTAAAACGTAAGTAAGTAGTATAATCATGGGTTACCATGGCAGCTTAGTTGGGTAATGTCACTGAATGTTTTGAGAAACTCCAGTGTAATGATAAAGGTGTGACTTGTAATATATGACGTAATTGTATTTATTGTTTTACATGGCACAAAATGAGCCCTTATTTGCATCTCGTGCTGAAGAAGCATTTCAAAGTATTCACAACTGAAAAATCTTGCCAACCCTCATTTAGTATGTTTTATATGTAGTGGCAAATGCCAGTATTATGTGCTAGCCGTGTATGATCGTGCAGAAGTTATACCCCTGCATTTTAAACCTACTTAATTCTGGTCATCTATTTTTGTTGATATCGTGCCTATTTCTGGAGAACTAGCTGCTTGAAAATATTTAGGGTCATGGGGATGGGCGTAATTGGTCTGGAAGTTGACCGTGTACCAGAAGATATGATTCCTTTAGCATGTGCAGTGAGTATATTTGCTCAATGATACAATGCCTGTCACGTTCCACTATCTTCCATATGCGAGAATCATCACAATTGTCTATTTGGGATCCAAATTAAAATTAAGCCACATTGTTTTCTTGATCAATCTTCTAGATCTCAAATTGTACTTGTATTCTGCAAAGCAGAACACATTTGCATATACTCATTGCCACTACCACATCTACAAGGAGCCTCTTCAGTAGTGTACTCTTCAGAATGTGGAGAATGATGATTGTCCAATTGACATGCAGACAGAATCTTTATTTCATTAAATTCAACGGAGGCTATCTTTATGCATAAACCTTCATTACTGCCGCTCATGCAGCCCTTTAAAGAACTTAAACACATCACAAAGTCAAATGTTCCATTCTGGATTCACAATACAGTATATATGACCATGACACACAGTTATCCTCCTCTTTTTACGCTGTGACAGGAAGAGAACTTGAAATAACTTGAATAATCTCAAACAACGTAAATAACAGTGAAGAATTCAAACTTCTCCTCTTCTTCCGGTCCAATCAAGAACTTTTCCCTACGGGAAACAAGACAAATTAATAATATTCTCCTCACAAGGGTATATGTAAAGACCCCAATTTTTTTTACAAATGGACGGTATTTCACTTTTTTTCTTTCTATACATTGTTTTTACCCAACCCTTGCAAATAATATAGAGGGTGCAGTGGGTGGGATAATAGAGGGTGCAGTGGGTGGGATAATGATAGCCTTCGTTGTCTTTAATGAAATCAAGATACTCTCTTCATGTTAATGGGATAATCGTCATTTCATTACAAGACCAGAGGGTATCATTATGCATGTATAAAGCTTTCCAAAAGTATACTGCTTACATGCTTCACATTTACAATGGTGCTGGCATTAGACAAGCCTGCTGCTTTCATGATGTTGGTAAGATTGCAACCAGTCCAGAATATTTTACTGGGCTTTGCACCTGAATGTGCAGTAAATTTTGATAGATCTATCCCTGCCTCTCTCATTATTGGTCTAACCCACCTAGCTATTGTGGTGGTAGATACTGCTTTGGGTGGTTTCACAAAGGAAATTAGTAGTTGAATATGACCATCATGTCTAAATTCTTCATTCTTTGCTCATATACCTAAATGCATCTAGCCATGCACAGTTTCAGACAATCCTGGAATGAAGGATAGAAAAGGTGACCAAACATGTTTTTGTTCTCTTTCAAATATCAAAATGTACACCGTCCGATGATAACACTCTATTGCAAGTCTCTAGAATTTTAATATCCGAAACCCTCCTGAAAAAAAGTAAGCATAGAAGTGTTGCTAATTTCTGGGAAATCTGGTTCAGAAAAAGGTAACTGTTACTTGGCCATGAAAAAATGAAACAAAGAGTTTGAGTTTCAAATTTACATCCAATAAGGAATCACAACATGCCCCCCCTTCATCATTCTTCATATTAGTGGGTCACATCCAATGCGCTGGCATCTACCAGAGCATGGCCAGCTGATACGTCCGAATTATGGAAATTAATAGTCCTGTAAGATAAACCTGCCTGAAATAGCTTGGCTAAATAATTTGTAAAATCTGTCACAAGAGTATCCACAGGATCCAGACCCCTTTCCATGCACCAACTACGCCATCTACACAAAACCCTCTTTTTTTTTTTTCTCTTACCTGGTGCCCATGACTCCTCCAGTAAGGCCTTCGCCTTGCCTGAAAGGCCAGAGAATATTACAGAATCCCCGATATCCTCCAAACAAGAAGGTTCAACTTTTCTTCCACTATCAAAGTGTGCTCCTCTTCATCGGGACTCACCAGTAAAACCGGATGTACCAGAATAAAACATAGTTCCTCTATTGCAAGCTCCATTACCCCTGGGAGCCAAACTTGCGAACTCCAAAAAGGGGATGTCTTGCTTCGCCTTTCAGATAATGCAGAATCTCCCACACAATAGCTTAAACCCAACGAAGCAGGAAACATAACAC
Source organism: Lissotriton vulgaris (assembly GCF_964263255.1). Lineage (NCBI taxonomy): Eukaryota > Metazoa > Chordata > Amphibia > Caudata > Salamandridae > Lissotriton > Lissotriton vulgaris. The sequence goes on from NC_141688.1 coordinate 35,455,735, forward strand.
AAAAACAACACCTACAAAAGCGTTTTATTTTACAAAATGCAAAGACTCTCTTTTTAGAATAAGGCTGGGGGTTTTATTTTACACAATGTTTTCTTACAGAAAAGCTTTCCCAGATGCCAAATGCAGAAGATTAAAATACACAATATATATATATATATATATATATATTACCTACTGGCGGTCGCCAGTAGGCATATATAGTTAGAATTTTCAAAAGTCCCATAGAGAAAAAATCCTATGTCTAATAACTTTGGCGCTTGTGGACGGAATCGGCTGAAATTTTCAGGAAAATGGCACATTTTGTTTCTGAGCAGCCCCTGAAAATTTGGGGGGGTTTTGTCAAGGGGGGGCCCAGAAAAAAGGGGGGTCCCAAAACGCGTTTTTCCCATTCATTTTTCCATAGAGCGTTTGGCCTCACTTTTAGCTCGAACGGCTGAATGGATTTGCACGAAACTTGGCAAAATTGTAGGGACTGTTAGCCCGATGTGCCTTTGCTGGGTCTCAATATATGTGCTCCAGTGGATTTTGAGAAATTAACGTTTTAAAAAACAGATATATCTGTGACAGCGTCCCGGGTAGCGATCCGGTTCGCGTACTTTTCGCGTTACGGAATTTTCCGAAGCGAAGCTGATTGGCTCTCCGGTGTCTGTCAACATTCTAAACAGTCCGGAACGGCCGCCATCTTGTCTCTCGGTAGGATCGAGAGACAAGAGGAGGAGAAAAACGAAGGGGGAATTTAATGAAAGGGGGCAAGGTAGACCCCTCTTGACCCCCTAGGAATGATGTTGGAGTTATTAAAGGGTCCCGTGGGGCAAATAAAAAAAATTAGATTTTTCGCGGTAGAAGCACTTTCCGGTTCGCGAACCGGTAGCGAAACGGGAATTCGCCATTTTGTGTTTCGTTATAATTAAATTACAAGATGGAGGAAAAACAATGTGAGAAATGGGTATAAGGGGGTACGGGAGACGTATCCTGACCCCCTATGTTTTCTGAGGGTGGCTGAGGATGCTCATATATGTTAATACATGTCTTCCAGCGGCTGCGCCTGAGCGTTTTTTTATTTTTTTGCTGCGTGACGTCTGTTAACGTTCGATTCGAAGGAAATCAGGAAGTGTTGACCGCCATTTTGTCACTGCGAGTAAATATATTGTTAAAAATAATTGTTATAAATTAATCCGTATTGATAAACATTGTCTGCGCCATCTTGCCTTTTTTCCAATGCCACACTTTTGTTGTGCACAGCAGCCATTTTAGATGCCTTGACCAGACCCACTCTCTGCACGCCGCCGATCCTCAGCATGGCTCCCCACCCTCGCAAGCATCTCCCCCACGCACTGGTCACCCCCGCTCTCTCTCTCATGCATGGGCCATAAACCTCCCCCCATCTGCGATGCTCTTCCCTGAGAATCACACCCTGTGCCCGCCCGACACCTCCTTTTCACCCTATTCACTACCGCACCCTCTGGGGGTACGAGAGACGTATCCTGACCCCCTATGTTTTCTGAGGATGGCTGAGGATGCTCATATATGTTAATACATGTCTTCCAGCGGCTGCGCCTGAGCGTTTTTTTATTTTTTTGCTGCGTGACGTCTGTTAACGTTCGATTCGAAGGAAATCAGGAAGTGTTGACCGCCATTTTGTCACTGCGAGTAAATATATTGTTAAAAATAATTGTTATAAATTAATCCGTATTGATAAACATTGTCTGCGCCATCTTGCCTTTTTTCCAATGCCACACTTTTGTTGTGCACAGCAGCCATTTTAGATGCCTTGACCAGACCCACTCTCTGCACGCCGCCGATCCTCAGCATGGCTCCCCACCCTCGCAAGCATCTCCCCCACGCACTGGTCACCCCCGCTCTCTCTCTCATGCATGGGCCATAAACCTCCCCCCATCTGCGATGCTCTTCCCTGAGAATCACACCCTGTGCCCGCCCGACACCTCCCTTTCACCCTATTCACTACCGCACCCTCTGGGGGTACGAGAGACGTATCCTGACCCCCTATGTTTTCTGAGGATGGCTGAGGATGCTCATATATGTTGATACATGTCTTCCAGCGGCTGCGCGTAAGCGGATTTTTATTTTTTTGCTGCGTGACGTCTGTTAACGTTCGATTCGAAGGAAATCAGGAAGTGTTGACCGCCATTTTGTCACTGCGAGTAAATATATTGTTAAAAATAATTGTTATAAATTAATCCGTATTGATAAACATTGTCTGCGCCATCTTGCCTTTTTTCCAATGCCACACTTTTGTCGTGCACGGCAGCCATTTTAGATGCCTTGACCAGACCCACTCTCTGCACGCCGCCGATCCTCAGCAAGGCTCCCCACCCTCGCAAGCATCTCCCCCACGCACTGGTCACCCCCGCTCTCTCTCTCATGCATGGGCCATAAACCTCCCCCCATCTGCGCTGCTATTCCCTGAGAATCACACCCTGTGCCCGCCCGACACCTCCCTTTCACCCTATTCACTACCGTACCCTCTGACACTCCTCTTCCTCTGTGTCTGATTGTCCAGGCCGGTCCCAGGCTATCACTTAGCCCTGCGGATGTAGTTTATGGCCCCAACTATAAAGAATCACCCCTCTTCAAAGGAGTTACAGTAGATCAAGGCCCCTACCCCATGAGATCCGTCACACCACACGCGTTCCTACTATCTGATAACGATCCTGTATTGTGATTGGGGAGGGGATTCTCACTGTGAGGGTGTGTGGGATCGAGCCTGAAGCGGAAGATTCCAGGGATGTCTTTTTGTACATTAAAGTCTTCACAATTATGTGTCACATTAAAAATATATAGCACTCCAACAAAGTAGTAGTATTATAACACTTTAATAACTTATAAATATATACAACGCTCCAACAAAGTAAACACGTTAAAAAAAAACATTTTAAACAAAGCAACAATGGGCTGCTGTGAGGTGGCGTCAGTAGCGGTCCTTTGTGCGAATAGGCCGAAGGCAGCACAACGCGCCGAGATTCGGACGGCACCCAGGTGATGTCCAGTAAGTTGTCGCACTGGTCTTGGCATCCTACAATGCTGCGCCGAAAAACGGCGTGGGGCGCCCCGGGGGGGGGGGGGGGAGGCGGAACGAACGGGCCTCCCCCGCCTCCCCAGCTGGAGGCTCCTCTGCTGCAGTGGGGCGCCCCTTTACCGTTTCAGTCACCATTCTGCTGTTTACCGCCCGCTTTTGCTGCACTGTGCCTCATCCGCCATTCAGCTGAGTTGCGCCCGCTCTTGCGGCTACAGCGTCTCGCCCACCATCCAGTTGAGTTGCGCCCGCTCTTGCGGCTACAGCGTCTCGTCCACCATCCAGTTGAATTGCGCCCACTCTTGCGGTGCAGCGATAGGCGGCTGCCACAGGACTTTTAAAATGGCGGCCGGCTCTTCGGATTTGGGCCTGGTCCACTAAAATGGCCCTGGGACACATTTGAACTCGGACATTTGCCTGCTAGGGCTTGGGCCCCATTCTCGAAAGCGTCCCCTCAGCCTTGAAGATTCTACAAAAGTCATCGGGGCCCCCGACTCCTGCAGGCTTCCGCTGGGAAGCGGCTGCCATGATTGCTTGCGGAATGGCCACGACGGAGCCACGAGATGGTGGTGCTCTCATGCTGACGCCAGCTTCAGTCAGAAACATCCAGAAACACTGTAGACTACCATATCGATGACTTCCGGTGGAGCCCCAACGTGACCCGGTAGGGAAGAACTTGCCCTCCCCTCTTTTGACTGATGGTTCTTGTTGCCTGTCCCCTCTGTTGTTATCTAACGGAACCTTTTTGGATTGCCGAGTGAGAAAAAAAAAGGTGGGGCTTTCATCATTTGGGGAAAAAAAAATGTTTCAATCCAATGAAAAGTGTTATTTTTAGGTCATATGATCAAGCCTTCCATCATTAGGAAACCAAAAGTAAAATGAACCAATGAAAAGTTTTATAAACAAGTCACATGACCTGTTATGCGGCTTTGGGCTATAAAAAGCCTACAAAATCCGTTGGCCTGTGAGGCGGCGTCAGTAGGGGACCGATGTGCGAATAGGCCGAAGGCAGCACAACGCGCCGAGATCCGGATGGCACCGAGGTGGTGTCCAGCATGTTGCACTGGTGTGGCCATCCTACAATGCTGCGCCGAAAGACGGCGTGGGGTGCCCGGAGGGGGGGGAGGCGGTGCGAACTGGCCTCTCCCGCCTCCCCAGGTGGAGGCACCTCATCTGCAGTGCGGCGCCTCTTACCGTTTCACTCGCCGTCCAGTTGAGTTGCGCCCGCATTTGCTGCTACAGTAGGCCGAAGGTAGCACAACGTGCTGAGATCCGAATGGCACCGAGGTGGTGTCCAGCAAGTTTCACTGGTGTGGCCATCCTACAATGCTGCGCCGAAAGACGGCGTGGGGTGCCCGGGGGGGCGGGGAGGCAGCGCAAACTGGCCTCTCCCACCTCCCCAGGTGGAGGCACCTCATCTGCAGTGGGGCGCCTCTTAGCGTTTCACTCGCCGTCCAGCTGAGTTGCGGTCACTCTTGCTGCTACAGTACGCCGAAGGCAGCACAACGCGCCGAGATCCGGATGGCACCGAGGTGGTGTCCAGCAAGTTTCACTGGTGTGGCCATCCTACAATGCTGCGCCGAAAGACGGCATGGGGTGCCCGGGGGGGGTGTTGCGTGCTTATCTAGGATCCTGATCGATACTGTGACCTTATGCCCCTATTCGGCTATAAATCCATTTATTCCCTATATTGGCATAACCGTTCAAGTACAATATTCAGAAAGTCATCTCTGGCCTCACACGAACAGAGCCACATTCCAGAATAGCTTTCTCTGCCACTTCCTTTGCAACCAATTAGTGCAATGACAGAGCAGAAGTCACTATCTGAGATTCCTAGATTAACACTCCGAGTTCTTCAACAAGATAAAAACTTAGCAAACCTGGAAATCCCCGCTTGCTGTGTTTTGATTAGTAATAGAACTTTAATGAGCAACTGATAAGCGATCACTTCCTAAGTGACATCTTTATTGACGTCTTATGTCCAGCAAACTTACGTCAAACAAGGCACCTTTCAGGTATAAATACTACCAACATGGCCTTAAGCAAACGCTGTCTCGTTGCTGTTGGTGAAGATATTGATATTGATATTGATATTGATATTGAAATGTATTTGTAGAGCGCTCGTTCGCCCGGAGGCTTCATGGCGCTATAGACAGGGACACAACGCATCAAACAGAGGAAGCATAGAGGAGCTCAACAGAACGCTTGGGAAAAGAGCCATGTTTTGAGGGAGTGTCTGAAGCTGAGAATGTTTCCACACGTTTTAAGGTGAAGAGGAAGGGAATTCCAGAAGGCGGCCGCAAGATGGTCAAAGCAGCAACCTCCAAGACGCTTCCTTTTGTAAGTAGGGACAGTCAGAAGATGTTTATGCATAGAGCGAAGATTCCTGGAGGGGTCATATTTTTTGAACAAGTCTCTGATGAATAGGGGGCCAGATTGGTGTAAGGACTTAAATAAAATACATCCGGTCTTAAAAGCCACCCGTTGCTCAACAGGCAACCAGTGTAGTTGTTTTAGGCCCGCTCTAACAGACTGCCTCTTAGGTAGATTAAGAATAAGTCTGGCTGCCTGATTCTGAATCAACTGGAGGCGTTTTAACTCGCCGGCCTGGAGCCCAAGGTAAAGACTATTGGAAAAATCCAGTCTAGACAGAACCAGGGAGATGACAATCTGTGTGAGCGCCTCCAGAGAGAAGAAGCGAGCGATTTTCTTAATTTTCTTCAGCTGAAATAAACTGGAGGACACCACTGCGCTGACCTGCCTTTTCAGAGAAAGATCTTCGCTAAGAAAAATTCCAAGGCTCTTAACTGAGAGCGATTTAGATGGTGGGGCTCCCATGCTGGCTGGCCAAAAGCCAGGGTTCCAGCTGAGTACACTCTGCCCAGGCAAGACCAGCTCAGTCTTGCCTGGGTTGAGCTTCAGGTGACTGCAGCTCATCCAGCTCAGGATGTGAGACATGGTGTTTTGAAACACTACCACTGAGTCCTCGGTGTTTAAAGGAAAGATGAGCTGCAAGTCATCTGCGTAGTTGAAGATGGTGACTCTGGTGTTCCTAAGGGAATACAGCAGGGGGCGTAGATATAAATTAAAAAGTAGCAGTGACAAGGAAGAACCCTGAGGGACTCCGCAGGTGGTAGGAATAGTGGGGGCCGTAAAGGAGCCCAATCTCACGGATTGGGTGCGGCCAGTAATAAATGAGCGAATCCAGCTCAACGCAGGACCCCTGAGGCCAACTTGTTCGACACGGTTGACCAAGATGGTATAGTCAACCGTGTTGAATGCCGCTGATAGATCTAATAACACCAGAGCCTGGTGGATCCCCTCGTCGGCATTCCGCCTCAGAGTGTTCTGAACTGAGACGATGACTGCTTCAGTAGTATGAAGAGGGCGGAAGCCAGCCTGGTTAGGCGCAAGGTACTGTGATTCTTCCAAAAATTGGGACATGCTGTCACAAACATGGGCCTCCAAAATTTTGGCACAGTACGGCAGCAAAGAAATGGGCCTGTAATTGAGGGGATCCGATGGATTAGCCCCTGCTTTTTTCAACAAAGGGATGAGAAGAGCTTTCTTAAAACTGGCAGGGACCAAACCCTGTGAGAGGGATCCATTCATCATGGAAAGCATGCTCTCGGGGATAGCGGCTCCCACTTCCCGCAGGATGTAAGGAGGGCAGATGTCATCAGGGGAACCAGATTTAACTTTGAGGAGGAGCTTAGATAAACAGACAGCGTCAATGGGGGGGAAAGATTCCAGGGTAGAAGGATTGTAGTAGGTGTCAACCAGGGAAGAAGGGGGTCAGGTGGTGAGAATACTTTGCTTTATGGTGCAAATCTTATTGAAAAAGAAGGTATTTAGTATGTTGCAGAGATCCTGGGTGGGAGCCACAGCTAGGGAAGTTCTGTCACTGCCACTAAGACTCTCCACAATGTTGAATAAGTCTCTGGATTTATTGCGTGATTGAAGAATTTGCTCGGAGAAATAGTCAGTTTTGTGCTTCTGTATGAGTTTCTGGTACTCCTTTCGTGCCCTACAATAGTCAGCCTTGTCGGGTTCTGAGTACGCCAACCGCCACTTACGCTCCTTCTGACGAACTTTCAGCTTTAGAGCTTTAAGATGAGGTGTAAACCACCTATGAGCGTCATGGGTACGGGAGCGGGGAAAGTTGGAACAGGGAGCGTGAGCATTAGCAGCCTGAAGTAGCCAACTGGAAAAGGCTTCTTCGTTCCCCTCAATATCCTGATCAAATAGGGGGAGGGATGAAGTTAAGGAGTCAATGAAGACAGGGAGGTCAGCGTGCTTCCAGAGTCTGACTTTCCCTCCTTGCTGAGGCGGCTGTTTCCTGTTCTCAGTGATGGTAATAGAGAAATCAATCCGAAAATGGTCCGACCAGATGCATGGGGTGATAGAGTTGACAGTAAGAGGGATATCCTGCGACCAAATCTGGTCGAGACTGTGTCCTTTTTTGTGGGTGGGGAGGTGTATCTGCTGTTAGAGATTCATGTCCAAAAGAATTTCCTTCAGAGCGGCTGCCTGCCCAACCAGCTCAGCAGAGTCCAGCCAAAGGTTAAAGTCACCCAACAGCACAATTTTCCTATGACTAATTATCAAAGGGGCCAAGGATTCTGCTAAAGATGCAGCGAATGTAGGCATGCTTAGGGGAGGGCGATAAATGAGGACCATAAGTAAGGATCCACTATTAGTGTCCATCCTAAAGATCATGTTGTCCGATCCTATAAGGTCGAAGGATGGGAGAAGGGAGAAAATATGGTTTTTTAAAATAATCGCAGCAACTCCTCCACCCCTTTTATTGGCAGGTCTATCCTCATGCAAAATATAGTAGTTGGAAGGGACTGCTGCCAAGATGTCAGGTAGGGAGTCGGCGTTCAACCAGGTCTCCGTGAGGAGTAAAATGTCTGGTTGCACGGCCTGGAGTAAAAGGAATATGTCCATGTGGTGCTTCACCATGGACCTAGTGTTTAGATAAAAACATTTAAAGGTGTCTCAACCCCCGACGAGGGTACTGAGATAGCAGAAGCAAGCCGCCTGTTGCCCGTCGCTCGATGAAGCTGCTGTATGCAAGCCGCTGATACCATTATCGCTGCTAAAGCGCAAAAGTTGGTGTGGTGAAACTAGGAGCTGAACAGCCGTCCCTCTGCGAAGAGCCCAGCAGATGCAAGCTGCCCGCGGACGCTGTCCCCCCTCCTCCTCCTCGACGCGCTGAAGAGAGACGCTGCCTTTCTCCTGCAGAGAAATCCAGCTCCAGCGTTTCTGGTCTACCCTTGCGGGTGACTGGGATACTGAGTTCCCCTGAAGGAGATACCAGACCTCCATCATTCTATTCAGAGGTATGGTGTTGACTAAACCCTTAGTGAGAATTCTTGAAGCAAACCTTGGCAAAACCAACTTAAACTGAAGCTACTTACTTACTCCCCTCCCAAGTATTAGGCTTAGGTCAGGTACACTGGGGTAGGCGTAGTTAGAAGCACCAGTTGAGTATTTTAGCCTAATGTATATATGAATGTATATATGTTTTATTACTTTTAAACCATTGTATGGCTAAGAAACCATATCAATGCTTTTACAGTATTATTTCGCAATACTTATCTTACTGTACGTACTTTTTATAATAACAAGTCTTGCAATTGTGGCAATTCATTTCTCTTGTACAAGAAGAAAGACTGCTCAATAAATGTTAACCCTTTATTGACAAACGCCCGTCTCTCTGTTCTCTACATATTGTGAAAGTAAACTGCACCAACCTGACTGAGTAAAATAACTGTCTATTGTTTCACACGACCCTAGAGATTGACTCTTGATCTGAGGAGCAAAGTTGTCATGTTGCACGGTTGTTGGAAAACTGAATCCCTTCTTGTCTGTGCCAGGGAAGCTGATCACTTCCTATTTCAGTCAAGAAAGTTTCCAGTGACCTCTGAGCTAGTTGGTAACAAACCCAATTAAGTTTAGCATAGTCAGTAGAGGCCTGGAAGATCCGCACTTCTACGTCAATACTACTGTTTATGTTATTCCAATGCGCAGGCCCTAGTGGGAAACTAGGAACTACACTACATGGCGCCCAACGTTTGGTAAGGCGATAAACTAACGCAAGACGTTAGAGTAACTCAGTTGTGCATATTTCACACCCCTTTCTCCCGTAAATACTCCAATAGACGTCTGGAGTGGGTGAAAGGTTAAAATCCGCCCGACCTCAGTAGGAAGAGATTCCTATGTAAAGCTCTGGTTTATTCAACGTTGAAGGATACAGTGTTCCAAAATATTGTGCACCTAATCTTTGTCTCCTTGGAGACCTACTCTGCAAAACCTGCATTTATAAAATGACAGACAGTGAAGAAGAAAGGGAAGCAGCTAGGCTGGCAACCGAACTAATAGAGGAAGACTCGAGTCTCCTACAGACTGACCCGGATGCAATTATCATCCCGGTCCACTTAAGAAAGTCTATAACGTTAAAACTTATAGAAAACGGACTGACACCACAAGGTGGTACAGAAATTCGGCAGACAGAGGTATTCTATTCATGGATAAACTTTCCAGCGGCAAACGCTAGAACAAAAGAGTTTCACTATTACAAAATAGAGGAACCTCCGGAAGAGTACGCTCCTTTCGAGGAGACTGAAATCCCACTAAAATTTCAAGAGCACCTGCTCTGGTTTAATGGAGCCCTAAAACATAATGATCACATAACTAGGCTCGGTCCACTAGGTAGACCAGGAGCAACGTGGCCGGTTCTAGCTGGCTACACACCACATCCTGACATTGCAAAAATGTCAAGGGAAGACCTCTTAGTTAACATAAGAGAGTTAACAAAGGCTTATAGAGAGTTAGTAAAATTATTTATTAAAAATAATTCAAACACTCCTACAAAGAACTGGGATGGAAATAAACAATCCACTCCCAAGGAAAAAGTTTTCCAGTCCAGAGGAAGGTCTCCTCGACGGAGGGAAAGAACTCCGACTCGAGAACACCAGTCTCCCCAGAGGGAGCCCTCTGAGAAAAGATATAACCTTAGAAATAGGGATAATTTGAAAAAACCTGATAGATATCAAAGTATTGATACACGTCCCTCTCGATCTTTTTCGCAGAAATCGGAAAGAAGAGGACGGTCAGACCCAGGAGAGCACACCAAGTCCAAAGACAAGGAACCTACTCAGAGTAAAAAATCTCAATATCCAAAAAAGAAGGTAACCAGTATTAGAGTAATCAACCATGCCGAGAATACTGAGGACACAGTTGAAAAACGGGGAGTGGGCATTGACAATGTTGGACAGTGCAGCAGAAATCAGTATAGCGCGCAAGATCTTGGTGAGTCATCTGGAGACAGTGGACACGAATGAATACATTCAGGTTGAAACTGCCGACACCAGACTTAGCGAGCCCCATAAAATATACGAAATAACATTGCGTATAGAGGGTGATAAGACTAGGAAAATAAGAGGTCTATTTTGGGATAAACTCTCAAAAGGCTATGATATTCTGTTAGCTGAAAAAGATTGGCCCCCAGAGTTTGTCAGGGAGTGCCCTCGTGGCGAAGAAGTGATTATGCCTGCCTTCTCGAATCACATTCCGATTCACAAAAAATATACATATGCAAGGAAATGGGTAGTAGCCCAGGCACCGGCATTATATAAAAATCATGTAGGATGGGATGAGGACTCTCCTCCTCACAAAATCCAACTAAAAAGTGAACCAGCTGCCCAACGGCAGTATCCCATTAAGCAAGAAGCTAAAAAACAGGTCAGGGAGATCTTAGATCAACTTGAATACCAGGAGGTGATTGAAACATGCACCTCTCAAATGAACAATCCTTTGTTTCCTGTCTCCAAGCCAGACAATTCATATTGTCTAGTTTTGGACTACAGACACCTTAATACATGTTGCAAAACATTTGCAGTACAAAACTCGCATAGTGCAGCCCTAATGAATAACATAGTTAGGAAAAAATATAAAACGACATTAGACATATCTAATGGTTTCTTTTGTCAAAACATTGCACCAGAAAGCAGATATTTGACCGCTTTCTCAGCATTTGGGTCGCAGAAAAAATTCTGTCGACTCCCACAGGGGTTCAAGAACAGCCCAGGACTATTCTCAGCCAGGGTAACAGAGTTACTACAAATTTATGATGATGAGGCATTATCTTACGTAGATGATATCTATCTCACAGACGACGACTTGGATACTCACTTGAAAAGAGTGAACACCATTATACTTGGGTTCGCAGCAGAGGGTTACAAATTCAACTTTAAAAAGTCTCGAATTGCCCATCTGACAGTACCATTCTTAGGGTACGAGTTATCAAGTGAAGGGAAAAGCCTAGCGGACAACTTCTTAGAGAAGTGCGCTGTACTCCAAGCTCCAAAAACGCTGAAGAATTTACAATCCATACTAGGTTTTCTGAATTTCGGAAGAACTTACATCCTAAATTACGCAGAGAGGGTTAAACCTCTCTACGAACTAATCAAACCTGATTTTAAACAAATCAATTGGACTCAAAAACACACAGAAATTTTGAGATCACTGCAAACAGACATGTTAGCTAAAACTAAATTAGATACACATGACAACACACGCGATCTTGTAATCCGAGTCATCCCAGGAGGATGCGGATTCACGTACCTGACCTCTAATGAGGGAGAAAAGGTACCAATTTCAATTAAATCTCACTTGCACACACAAGCAGAAAAAACATTCAGTCACACAGAAAGAACTGTGAAAGCAGTGCAAATCGCATTAGCAAATGAAAGAGAACTAGCACACGGCAAAAGGATTAATATCCTTACAGCGGAATCCGCCTTCGAGGCGCTATTCAGCCCAGTAAACCTGCCTACAGTGTCACTGGATCCGAAATGGATACATTATGTAGATTCTCTAGGAGCGGAAGAAGTGAAATACTATTTCGCCCCGCAATTTGAAGAACTGAATGATTTAGAATATGAAGAAGAATATCCTCTGCCAATCGAACTTCTGCCTCTCCCACAGTACACCTGTATAATCTATACAGATGGATTTGTACAGCACTTCAACGTAGAGAGAAAATCCTACGATGCAGCATGTGCGATTGTTAAAGGTTGTTGGCTGTGCGGTAAATTCAGACCGAAAGTAACAAAAACTGAATCTGTAAGACACTGTTCGGTTCAGAGAACTGAAATCAGATGTTTAAAGATGGCGCTTGAAAATGCAGAACATGAATTCCCGACACTAATCGTGTGCCATTCTCATTTTTGCGTCAACTATTACAACAATAAACTGCAGAGTTGGATTGACAACGACTACAAAGATGAGACAGGTGCCACCATAAAGCATAAATTGCTCTGGAAACAGGTAGCTCTTTTACACAAAGAACTACAAAAGACTCACGTGATTCACGCACAGAGTCTTCAACGTGATGGCGTTCACGTTGCAGGGAATTCATTGGCTAATACAGCCACAGCGGAAGCAACTAAACCGGCTTCCGTAGCCACAAAAAAGCGTACAGAAAAATACATAGACGGGGAAACCATGCTGGCAGTAAAAACGACCGTAAAAGGCGACTGTGCAGCACTACCCGTGAACTATCCACTCAATTATGCATACGTAATCGATGCAAACTCCGTTCCTTTTGCTCGAATCCCTGGAGTGGGGGACAGAGTAATTCCAAACAGGAGCAGGAGGGGCTTCCTCTTACTGGAAGCACACATGGGGTTGGGTCTGAGACACCAAACAATTAAGGATTCTCTGAAAGTATTACAATCAGAGTACTGGTGGCCAGGAATGAGCATAGATATTCAATGTTTTGCTCAGAATTGTGAAAACTGCAACAGAGATCGCAGTAATGAGCAGGCCAGTGTAGTTTCAGGAACCCTGCTAGACAGCATAAGGCGGTCTATCTGCGCAATCAAAGAAGAGACGCACGTCCCATTGTACATAGTTAAGGCTAAACACACTTAAAAAATGTGGCCTCCAGCGCTCGGCTGACGCTAGAACGGTTATAAAAGATCTGCGAGTCTTTATCGGCACATACGCAATTACCACGTTCCATTCTGACCAGGGTCCTGCTTTCAGCTCTCGAGCTTATAAGGAGGCCATGGCCAGCATGGGAATTGGGTTGCGGTATTCTTGTCCGTCGCACCCCGAAGGGAATAGTGTGGTAGAAAGAAAAAACCGGGACATAAAGCGATTTATAACAGCGAAGGTATTAGGTTCAGGCGCTGGGTGGGTCAAACATTTAATAAGTGTCCAGTCCAGTCTTAATAACTTGCCAAGAAATTCTCTGAAAGGTTTCAGCCCATACGAACTATTGTTCGGAATTAGAATGAACATTCAGGACCTCGATAGTCAAATGTCAGTGGTACAAGAAAAAACAACAGACTTTGACATCAAAGATCGTTTGGCTGTTTTACAGGAACTGAATGAAACAAGAAAATCCTTAAGCAACATAAAGTTAAAGCAACAGCCAGATACCACTGACGAGGCACCACAAGCAACAGCCCCAGCAAGGCCTGTCTGGATTCCAAAGATTGGGGATCTAGTCAGAGAAAAAATCGCGGTGAAGAAGGAATTTGGGCCTTCTTACAGAAAAGCAGTACCTGTCTTGGCAGTCACCGGAACAAGATCAGTTGTACTACCGCCCCTTGCTGGTAAAAAGGAGAACAGAGTCGTGTCCATCGACCTGGTAAAACCACAAGCATGTGGCCTATAATCAACAGTAGGCCCAGTGGACTCCCAAGAAACAACAGAATACCCAAACTTGCAACAATCCAAGAGGTTCAAACTGAAAGACTAATCACATTCGATCAGCCTGCAGTGCACAGAGAAGGACTATGCAATAATGCCATGGAACTCGTGCCTCTTGAGACACAGATTGAAACGGTTCGTCAAGAAACACCAGTCTACAATAATGTGGCATCAGAAAGTGCTACCGAGACACAGATTGAAAGAACAATCCCAACAATTGACAGAACTGCCTCTGGTTATTTCATCGACTTCGACAACTTCTCTGAAGATCAAAACGACCCAGAAGTGATGCCAGAAACAAAAATGACTTTTAAAGAAAAAGCAACGGAACTCTTTCATCAACTAAAAGAAATCTACCTTATTTCACCTTGGTTAGAGTTCTGGTTCGGTCTAGGTGTATTTTTCCTCCTGCTTTGGCTCATCATGGTACTTTGTTTGGGAAAATTCATTGAGGGAAAATACAGTACAATGGACACAGCAAGTCAGAACATCAACTTAGTCCTCAAACCACACAGATCATCCCACGTGAAGAAAAGAGAACTGTCAACAGTAAATGTCACAGCAATTCCAATACCTGGTGGGGTAGTATGGGAGAAAACTGACTATGAGATCTATGGTCCGGTCGAGATCCTGAAGTATCCTCATCAACTGAAGGTTTCCTTAAGTGACTTTGTAAAACCTAGTACATTCTCTGATGATTGGGACTTTAACAGTATTAATGACATGATGTCTGATTTAGTAATGTCAGCTAGATTCACAGAACATGATTATTTACAAGGTTCATCTAGTTATGAGCAATTATTCTGCTACACACATTATGGCGATCATTACTTGCATAAATCTGCACAGAAATGTTTTTATGTATAATCAATGGGAACATTGTGCTACACCACCTAAAAGCAGTTCTAAAGCATTTTTTGAGAAATTCAAATACTTCTCAGGGTTTAACACCAGTGATGCAGAAACGTTTTATTACAAACTGTTAGATAAAACAGGGTTGAAAACAATGCTGACAAATTCTAAATTGATATATTCAGAAGCATTTTATGACAAAATGATGACATTTGGTTTTGATTATTGGAAAAATAACACTGAAACGAAAACAATTTGGGGTACAAAAGATTGGCAGGTACAAGGCCTTGAAGCACTATTCAGAACCTGCATGATACCAGAACAAATGATGTTTTTAAATGACACAATACACTAAACATCCTATCTTGGCCTAGCTAAGATCAAAGACCTTAACAAACCGTCTATTCCAAAACCAAAACCTGAAAATGCAACTACAGATATTGAGTTAGACGTGTCACAAATTTTACATTTTAACAGAACACATCCTGATTGGAAAAAGTGGTTAATCTGGCCTACTGACACAAACAACTGTCAAGATAGATTCCTGAACAAAACACAGGGGTTAAAAATGACCAGACAAGACCCTAGATACTCCCAGAGACAACATCCAGGGATAGTAACAACATACAGTGTAGGGAAACTCTGCCTCGAATGGCTAGGAACATCCACACTGGCTGAAATTAAGCAATACTTGTCTTTACTAAAAGATGGGGCTGATTTGCGCAATTTCATTCTTGGACCACGCAAACAGCGTCAAAAGCGTTTCATAGCGACCAGTATCTATGCTGCGTACAACGAGGCTTGGAAAGTCACACAAATTGAAACAGCTGAAAAAATACGAGAAATTGATCATATTAATTTGGAAAAATCACTTTCTGTAGTGGACAATGGGTTAATGACTCTGTCTTCCAGAATATATTCGTTGGACAATATTGTATCCTCTGCCTTTGATGTGATAGACAGAGACTTGCTAATATTACAACATGGCCAGTCACAATTACGTTCTATTATACAATTTGGCTGGACGCTGCAAATTCTTCGTTCAGGCTATGTGCCTTGGCGTTTAATCAACACAACGTCATTATTTTCCATTTTTAACCTTACTGATAAACAAATCAGTTTGGCACAGAAAGGAGCAGACTATACAATCCTGAGCATCGAAAAACTTGAGAGATTACCATTGACAATGTCAGAAAGTCCTGTCATTGAATGGATAATACACGGAATTATCACAATTCCGATAACCACTTTCCGATTTAAAAAATGCCTTGAATACATACCTACTGGCCAGTATGAACGATTGGGTAAAGGATATGTAAAATCAGAATGGAAATTACCATACACACATTCATGCTACAGTGACAGCGACAAAAATGTATTTCTTAGTGGTGTAAATTGTAAACATTCACTAAGCGGTATACTTTTGTGCCAGGGTATTAATTTACACGGAGCTTGTGATGGAAATTCTAACAACCTTTCATGCCACCAGCTTGTCACACCTGCAACTCAGATAGAGCACTTCTTTATGCAACTTGCAAACGGGAGTTACATTCTTAGAACGGATCACAGATGTTGTGGCCTTGTGCCAGGGAAAAGTTATCTAGTAAGAGTAACATCCATGGTCAAATGCTGTATGCAGGCATTGTTTCCGAGCGGGCCTGTAGACACAGTGACTCCCATCTGGCCTCGTCTGAATCTCTATTCTATACGAATTGATACTTTAAGCAAAAATGAAGTCTGTGCTTTTACAGACAACAGTGCCCATAACGTCATCAAAAGAGACGTATGATCTTCTAGTTGCAAGGACAGCTACTGAAGTTTATGAACTTTTATCAACAAATTGCCCCGTGCATTTCGTAGAAATACTTAGCCAACTCCTTAACATGTCTAGTGCCACAGGCATCCCAGGCATATTTAAGACGATTTTTGCGGGACTGCTAACACCGTTTCAAGCAATTTTGGGAATAGTTCCAAATTTTGTCCACTCTGTTTTTGGCGGCATACCCTTATTTTTGGGACTTGTAGCAGGCATTTTATTTTTGACCATCCTGCTTCGTTATGGCAAGCCAAAGCTCAGACATAGCTCCCATGGGAATGGAAGAGACAATCCTAGCAATGCGCTAACGGGACAGGATAACTAATGTCCTTGGATTGGCCAGGCTGAGAGATCTAAACATGACCTGGTTCCTTTCATTCAGACCTATATGGCAGAACTGTATCTTACCGGTACTTTGATGTATGCTATGCGGAGATGAGTGCGTGTTGGACATCTGTCTTTCACTTCCATCAGCAGTACCAATGGACGTCGATACTTTTCTCAGTCCGATAACGGCTCACGCATTGTGTTGTCCCCAGCGGCTACCAATCCTGATGACGGCATTCGTTGAGACTCCTGTGCTACGACTAGGTGGTAACAGTGGAGCGAGTAACAAAAGCAACATCACCCAGGTACGACCTTCTGTGAGCATTGCTGATCCCGACTATGATGATGTTCTCACCCGGACAGAAACAATAACTTTAGAAAAGCTTTCCGACACACAGCGTTCCCATGAACTCTGAATTCGGCCTTCAGTTTTGATCAACAAAAACTGCTAAAAGCGTTGGAACTCTATTTCCCTGTTCAAGCATTAATTCTTTTGAATTGAACACTTTTTAATATTGATCCTTTTTTGGCACGAACAATTCTTTGCTTAAGGTAAAAACTATTCTTAGAGAACAGAAGCTTCAAACTTCTATTTCTGCACACATCTAGAGACATAATAACTTACACCAGCCTCTAGCACATTTCTTGCACTGCATTTATATGTGATGTATTATCTCGCCCTTCTTCTGTTTCAGAGATATTTCATGTGTAATTCTTTTTGCATAATCGTTCATTGATTTCATATGCTATAATTTTTGAATGATTTCTATGCTTCAAAACGTACAGTACCTAAATTTCACGTATTACAATATACGCCTATTTCAAATGCATTTCTGTATTTTGGGGTGGGCAATGTTACACATGCATCTTATTGCTCTAGTTTTAGTAATTTGATGGACATGAACCCGTGGAGTGGGTGTTGCGTGCTTATCTAGGATCCTGATCGATACTGTGACCTTATGCCCCTATTCGGCTATAAATCCATTTATTCCCTATATTGGCATACCCGTTCAAGTACAATATTCAGAAAGTCATCTCTGGCCTCACACGAACAGAGCCACATTCCAGAATAGCTTTCTCTGCCACTTCCTTTGCAACCAATTAGTGCAATGACAGAGCAGAAGTCACTATCTGAGATTCCTAGATTAACACTCCGAGTTCTTCAACAAGATAAAAACTCAGCAAACCTGGAAATCCCCGCTTGCTGTGTTTTGATTAGTAATAGAACTCTAATGAGCAACTGATAAGCGATCACTTCCTAAGTGACATCTTTATTGACGTCTTATGTCCAGCAAACTTACGTCAAACAAGGCACCTTTCAGGTGTAAATACTACCAACATGGCCTTAAGCAAACGCTGTCCCGTTGCTGTTGGTGAAGCAAGCCGACTGTTGCCCGTCGCTCGATGAAGCTGCTGTATGCAAGCCGCTGATACCATTATCGCTGCTAAAGCGCGAACGATGGTGTGGTGAAACTAGGAGCTGAACAGCCGTCCCTCTGCGAAGAGCCCAGCAGATGCAAGCTGCCCGCGGACGCTGTCCCCCCTTCTCCTCCTCGACGCGCTGAAGAGGGACGCTGTCTTTCTCCTGCAGAGAAATCCAGCTCCAGCGTTTCTGGTCTACCCTTGCGGGTGACTGGGATACCGAGTTCCCCTGAAGGAGATACCAGACCTCCATCATTCTATTCAGAGGTATGGTGTTGACTAAACCCTTAGTGAGAATTCTTGAAGCAAACCTTGGCAAAACCAACTTAAACTGAAGCAACTTACTTACTCCCCTCCCAAGTATTAGGCATAGGTCAGGTACACTGGGGTAGGCGTAGTTAGAAGCACCAGTTAAGTATTTTAGCCTAATGTATATATGAATGTATATATGTTTTATTACTTTTAAACCATTGTATGGCTAAGAAACCATATCAATGCTTTTACAGTATTATTTCGCAATACTTATCTTACTGTACGTACTTTTTATAATAACAAGTCTTGCAATTGTGGCAATTCATTTCTCTTGTACGAGAAGAAAGACTGCTCAATAAATGTTAACCCTTTATTGACAAACGCCCGTCTCTCTGTTCTCTACATATTGTGAATGTAAACTGCACCAACCTGACTGAGTAAAATAACTGTCTATTGTTTCACACGACCCTAGAGATTGACTCTTGATCTGAGGAGCAAAGTTGTCATGTTGCACGGTTGTTGGAAAACTGAATCTCTTCTTGTCTGTGCCAGGGAAGCTGATCACTTCCTATTTCAGTCAAGAAAGTTTCCAGTGACCTCTGAGCTAGTTGGTAACAAACCCAATTAAGTTTAGCATAGTCAGTAGAGGCCTGGAAGATCCGCACTTCTACGTCGATACTACTGTTTATGTTATTCCAATGCGCAGGGCCTAGTGGGAAACTAGGAACTACACTACAGGGGGGGGGGGGAGGCGGCGCTAACGGGCCTCTCCCTCCTCCCCAGGTGGAGGCTCCTCTGCTGCAGTGGGGTGCCCCTTAGCGTTTCAGTCGCCATTCAGCTGAATTGCGCCCGCTCTTGCGGCACTGTGCCTCATCCGCCATTCAGCTGAGTTGCACCCGCTCTTGCGGCTACAGCGTCTCGCCCACCATCCAGCTGAATTGCGGCCACTCTTGCGGTGCAGCGATAGGCGGCTGCAACAGGACTCTCAAAATGGCGGCCGGCTCTTTGGATTTGGGCTTGGTCCACTAAAATGGCCCTGGGACACCTTGGAACTCGGACGCTTGCCTGCTAGGGCATGGGCCCCATTCACGAAAGCGTCCCCTCTTTTGACTGATGGTTCTTGTTGCCTATCTCTTCTGTTGTCATTTAACGGAACCTTTTTGGACTGCCGAAAGGGGTTCTGGTCCGACCGCTGGTTGGTGGAGACATTTTGACTATATCCTGGACCTGCCCGGCCTCGCCCAAAATGGCGCCGGTATAAATGGGACTCGTAACTCCTTGTTGTGTACTGGTTGCCCAACCTTGATATCACAAGATACGTATGCAGTTTTGAAGCACATGGCGGGCGGGGACGAGTACTGATTGAACATTTGGACATCCCTATTGGTATTAAGTTCTGATCTGTTATTGATTACTGTACTATTGAAAGTTCGAATTAACGTCACCTATGGTACTTGCCCGCAAATGTATATCTAGATAATTTTATTGTAACTGGCCCTGTCGTACTTTAATTATAAAATGTACGTCCACCGATTCCGCAACTGTTAGACACCTTAGTTCTTGCAACCTAATGGCCCGCCCGTTACGTTCTTCTACAGTGTAAATGTTCCCTCATCATATACGATTCCAGTTTGCTCCGTGGCTGGCCCACGTGGTTATAGGCCCGTATTTGTATACTGACATTTTCACAATAAAGGTTTTTAAAACAAAACATGGTAGTAGTACCTAGATTGGTAAAGTTTTGAATAATAGCCACTGTTTTCGAATCAGTAAAAGGCAAGGATAATCAGCCCGATTACATGACGGTTAAAAGGTATAATACGCAGGAACGCAGTAAAGATAAATGGTCAAGGGCTGTTGTGTTTTCTACTCCTGCAACATAAAGTGATCGATAAGAATCCGATATTCATGTCTATCAGCGACTAAAACAGCAGGCCGAGCCTCTTTTGTTCAACGGCTCCCTCATGGGACGAAGAAACGCCCTTTTTCTCGAAATAGGAATATTTTACTTGCAGGACAGTTGTAAATTTCCCGAGAAAATACATTAGCCTGGAACATTGTTAGTGGTAAACTGTAAATGCATCTGGGTCCTTTGCTTTACAAGTCAGAGTGAGAAAAAAAAAGGTGGGGCTTTCATCATTTGGGGAAAAAAAATGTTCGAAAGCAATGAAAAGTGTTATTTTTAGGTCATATGACCAAGCCTTCCATCATTAGAATAACAAAAGTAAAATGAACCAATGAAAAGTTTTATTAACAAGTCACATCACCTGTTATGCTTACGTTACGCGCTGCGCGCCGCGCTCTGGATCGCTTCCGGGAAGCTGCGCCCCGCGCACCGGAGCACTTCCGGGTGCGCTAACGCGGCGCGTCATATGACGCATTACGCGACAACGCAGGTCCAGAATATAGTCAAAATGTCTCCACCAACCAGCGGTCCGAACACAACCCCTTTCAGCAGTCCAAAAAGTTCTGTTAAATGACAACAGAAGGGACAGGCTATAAGAACCATCAGTCAAAGAGGGGAGGGCAAGTTCTTCTCTACCGGGTCACGTTGGGGCTCCACCGGAACTGATCGAATTGGTAGTCTACAGTGTTTCTGGATGTTTCAGACTGAAGCTGGCGTCAGCATGAGAGCACCACCATCTCGTGGCTCCGTCGTGACCATTCCGCGAGCAATCATGGCAGCCGCTCCCCACCGGAAGCCTGCGGGAGTCGGGGGTCCCGGTGACTGTTGTAGAATCTTCAAGGCTGAGGGGACTCTTTTGGGAATGGGGCCCATGCCCTAGCAGTCAAGCGTCCGAGTTCCACGGTTGCCCAGAGCCATCTTTGCAGGCCAGGCCCAAGTCTGTGGAGCCGACCGCCATTTCGTGAGCTCCGTAGCAGCCGCCTGTCGCTGTACCGCAAGATTGGGTGCAATTCCGTTGGATGGCGGGTGAGACGTTGTAATAGCAAGAGCAGGCGCAAGTCAGCTGGTCGAGTGAAGCGCCTGGGTGTAGCTGAGAAACCTCCACCTGGGGAGGTGGGGGAGGCTCGTTCGCGCCGCCTCTCCCTTCTAGTGCACCCCACGCCGTTTCCTGGCGCAGGTATATGTGATGGTCGGAGCAGGGCACCGCAGGACGTGTGTTCAGGTCAAACGGATTGTGGGACAAGGTGTGGAGCAGGCGCAATTATCTCGGGGGCCTCCGTCAAGCGGTTCAGGGAGGCACCGCATCACATTGTTTTCCAATGCAGTCAGGTCCGCAAACAGCCCCCACCTACTTTGAGAATAGTGAAGCTGCAGCAGGTGCAAATAAGCTTCAGACAGTGTTACAAGCGCTGCTCGGAACCCTCAACTATGGCACCCAACATCCAGGACTTATGCCATTTGTGCAAGGCAGTGACATCGAAGAATCTCAGAGACCAAGCAACATACCATATCCAGAGTCCTTCCCACAGCCTCTGCTTTCCTTCTTACCTAGTTATTGTTCTTTCACTCCCACTCCAGGCTTTTAGTCTGTGGATGGAAAATCATGAACCTACACTCACCTATGAAAATCTTACTATTCATGGTGATTTTGAGCCCCAAATACAAAGGCTTGTTTGGATCGATGTTGCAGCAGGCTGCCATGTAAATAGTTATTTAATAAAACGTTTTACCCTGTTACTTGTTGATTTTGAGCCCCAAATACAAAGGCTTGTTTGGATCGATGTTGCAGCAGGCTGCCATGTAAATAGTTATTTAATAAAACGTTTTACCCTGTTACTTTGCTGGTGTGTTGTATATCTTTATAATATTTGCATAGGGTTTGTCGTTATTTTGGGTGGGGTGGGCGGCTGAGCCGAGCTGTCTTGCAGCCATCATGGTGTCGAGCTCAGTTCCTCTCACTAGTTTCGTATTTCTCAAAAGGGGTTGTTCATAATGTTTCTATTTTAGCGAGGTCAAAAAGAGATCCCATTAGTGGCCTACTGATTTTGCTTGATTCCTTTTGTTTTTTTAACGATTTTTCACTATCTGCAAAGACTAAACAGAGTATTGCGACTCTGTGCTTGTTTGTAAATAGAGAATGAACCAAAGAGAACCAATTCCCAAAAAATAAATGCTAGGATAACAATCAATCAAATGGATAGGGAAGCAGGCACGACGGGTTACAACGGGGGCAAAGGCCTGTGTTACCTACCCTTCACTATCTGCAAAGAGAGAATACTCCTAAAAGAGGAGGGGGGAGGGGGGGCAGCGTTCAAAGCACATCAGCGTGCATAAACACGAAAATGTTTTTACCTACCACGTACTTGACATTTTAAAGCTTTTGATATTTGCTATTAAAAAACCATTGAAATTCACTGAAAAAACCATAGGTTATAGACCATATATAGTTAGGAATTAGCATTTACAAAACCTTGAAAATTCACTGAAAAAACCATAGGTTATAGACCATATATAGTTAGGGATTAGCATTTACAAAACCTTATTTTACTCGCACAAAACCATTGAAATTCGCATATATAGTTAGTTGCACTAACTATATATCGCGCACCCGCAATCCACTGCTGATGTTGTCACATATTACATCATTCATGACATGGTCAGTGACATCACTGATGACATCACTGATGACATCATCCAGTGACTATGTTTCTGTAAAGTTAAAATATGTCTTACATATTGAAGAATGAGTGGATGTATAAGTGTCTGGATGAAGGATTTAGTAGGTGCATGACTGACTGTTTGAGAAAGTGATTAAATGTGTCTGACTGAGTGCATGGGTTAGTGACTAAACTGTCTTAATTTGTGCATAATTATATCTGTTGTTCTGTAAACTGCTGCATGTGTTGATCAGTAGCTATATGAGTAACTATATGGGTTATTGATTGGTTGCCCAAGTATTTGTATGGGAGAGTGAGTGTGTTTGTGTGGGTGGCTGGGAGTGAATATATATATATATATATATATATATATATATATATATATATATATATATATATATATATATACAAGCAATAATAATACAGTAAGTAAATGCAACAGTTAAATGCATGAACAATAACATGAATAAACAAGCAGCTAATAATATGAGATAAGACTCGAGCAAATATAATATGCTGGACGTCCTACAAGAGATCAGAAAGATATATATATATATATTCACACTATATACATCAAATTATTACTTTGGATGTGCACCTCACCTAGTCACACATCACAAAGAAAACGCCTCAAATGATCAAAGCCACTGACCACACATCATATTCGCTATAATCAAAGCTCAAACACCTTAAATGACCACAGCCACTGGAACCACACATCACAATGGCTCTAGTCAGAAACAGATCACCTCACCGGATAGTTCACTCGACATCCTTGCCTATTTTTGCTGGTGGGAGGCCCGTTCACAGCTGGCTTGGACTCTCAACCAGGACTCAAGTTCCGTTTGTCTCACAGCAGTACGTCTACTCTGTAAGTGAGCACCCAACCAAACTATCAACAAACACCAGCTTTAAAGTCTCAAAACTCGCACTAGAAGGTTTGAGAAACCTTCCCCCTCGCCTAAGGAATCTTACCAGGACTGGCCAGCTTCAGCCTTTATCTTACCGAAGCTCACGAAAGCCTTAAAGGGTACAATAAACAATCACCCACAAAAACCATCTTTGAACGTGATTAATCCAAACAACTTGCCAGCGTTGCTGTGCCCACAGTAAAAGCTCAAGCCCGGCAGAGTCATAATTCAGGACGACATGAGGCCACGTCAAAGCCAATAGTAAGAACTTCATAAAACTTATAAATGTACAACACAATGCACATTTGTGCACAACTGCTTATAGCTTCACATACTTCATCTCTCAATGTACAACACAGTTCACATTTGTGCACAACTGCTTATAGCTTCACATACTTCATCTCTCAATGTACAACACAGTTCACATTTGTGCACAACTGCTTATAGCTTCACATACTTCATCTCTTAATGTACAACACAGATCACATTTGTGCATCACTGCTCATAACACTGCACTTCAAGACCAAAAAGTCAATTCCACGTACGTCTCTCTCTCATGCTTTCAAATGCACATCCCACAAGTTCTGTTCTTGGCAAGGCTGTCCTACTCAATGACAGCTCCCACTGAAAGACTACACGATTACAAGAATTAAACCTTTAAGAGAAGCCAGGCATATGCAGGACGTCATACATTCAGGCTAGGGTAAAATAACACACCAAAGTCAATTAAAATAATGGTAGTCAAAGGTCATCAAAGGGCATCAGACCACAAGAGTGCCTCTAGCTCTTTAGGGGGTCACAATAATTAACTCCCTCCAGACTTTCCATAATACTCTCTGAGTCATTGTAAATGGGGGAGAAATCATAAGCTCTCTCAACCAATCCTGTACAAAGGCATCCACTGCTACGGCCCCTGGGTCTGGTCTCCAACTGAAATACCTTGCAACTTGACATGTGCGTCTGCTTGGAAAAAACCCACTTCAACAGGGCCCCAGAGAGCCTGCATTCTCTTGAAAATCACTGGGTTCAGTTGCCAATTGCTGAGATCCCTGCAATTTACTTGAATTCCAATCTGCCCTCTGATTCTGCTCACCTGGAATGTGGCCTGCCGAAAAAATAATCTTGTGTTCCCAACAGAAATACGAAATGTCCTTTGTCAGATCTGCTAAGTGCTTTGACTTCGAACCTCTCAGGCGATAGATATAAGAAACAGCTGAAACATTGTACATGGGAATCATGACAACACTGTTCTCGAAGTAGGTTTTTAAGTTCCACAAACCATTCAATCCTGCCATCAACTCCAAACTATTTATTTGTAACAGTTTCTCTTCTCTTGCCCATCTCCCTCATGTCTCTAGGCTGTTCAGGCGAATCCCCCAGCCCAAAGTACTGGCATCTGTCTCTAAAATAAACTCAGACACATTTCCAAAAATAGCTTTCCATTCCAGATCTCTAGGCTGTTCCTCCACCACTCCAGATTTGTTCGAGCTTTCTGACAAAAATTCATTAAATCCGCATACTATCCCGCATATATCCTGAAAGGTATCCTGATTACGAAGACCGGTTATTGGAGATGACGCCCAGGCAGTAGTTGAACAACAATGGCCCGCGGGGCTCTGCTCATTGCCTTGGAGTTAACTTTCGGTTTCGCTTTGGGTCTTTGGTCTTATCCTATCTCAAGATCGATCTAGCCGAACTCTGTGAATCCACTGTGTGCCAACGGTCACGAGTGTCTTTTGTGCTGAGCTGCTGGTGCCTGCTTTTGAAGACTCAGGGGCACATTGCCCAACATGGCGGGCAGGCCCGACAACGAGAAGCGAAAAACCAAGACGCCTCTTCGGGGGGGGGGGGGGAACTATTCAAACGAATGTCATGGATCGGTATACCCATCCCAAGGGGTCCCCCGGTGGTACGAATAGGACCCTGGAAGAGGCAAAGAAAGACCCGGCTGCATCGATCACGTTGACTCTACAGGATGTCATGGGCGCCATTGCTGGTATTAAGACTTCCATTGGCCAGCAATATGAGGCTCTCGCCCTTAAGCTCGACACCGTAGCCATTGATGTCAATTTGATTAGAGCAGACTTATCGAAGACTAATGAGAAGGTCAAATCCTTAGATCTGAAGACCTCCAGCCTCACGACCGACGTGTCCGACCTACAGACGGAGGTCGGCAATCTGCGATCCTCCAATGATCTCATGGCTCGTTGACTGGAGGATTTTGAAAATAGGGCCAGACGCAATAATGTACGTATTATTGGGTTCCCTGAAAAATCGGTAAATCCCGCTGCAGATCTCCTTGTGGAGGATCTCATCCTAAATTAACTGCCCCCAAAGGCCTAAGTAAATTCTTTGCTGTGGAGCGTGCGCACCGAGTGCGGGCTGGGAAGCCGAAGCCTGGTGCCCCTTCGAGGCCGATTATCGCCAGAATTTTCAACTTTAGAGACAGAGACGCTATCTTGCAGGCATCGCGGGTGGGTAGCCCCGTGAAGTGTGAAAACACAACGGTGAGCTCCTACCCGGACTTTACCCAGTTCGTTCAGAGGCAGAGGATGGGGTTTCAGGGGGTGAAGCGACGGTTTTACATGCACTTGAAATACGCGATGCTATTTCCAACCAGGCTCCGTGTCGAATATGAGGACCGGACATTTTTCTTTGATCGTCCCTAGAGAGTGAGTGACTGGCTAGATACATTACCAATGCGGAGTGATCGAACGGAAAACTCGGGTGGAGCAGAGGGTGGCGTGCCGGAGCAAGAATGACAATGACAATGTGGTTCCTGATTTCCGAATAATTAACATACCATACAGCTCGGTTTGATGTCTTTCATATTTATGTGATTTATGGTGGCATACACGAGGGTGGCGGGGGGTGTGGGACCCTTTCCTCCTCTGGGTTTCTTTTTGTAGACTAATTTAATGTTAGGGCGAGAGGACACTGCAAGTTAGGGTGGCTTTTGAGTCTAACGCAGGGGTGCAGGGTGGGGGGTATTGTAACGGGGCCATGTTGGGGGGGATGGAGGGGGGAGTTTGGGTACGTTTTATTTTTTCTCAAGGCAACATATTGTTTTATTCTTGGATCTGGGTACTGTGTTCGCTATCGGGTCGATTCTGCATTCATTTCCGGGATTGGGGGTAGTGGGTTGAAACTACTGTGTTGGAATGTCAATGGGTTGGGGGATAGGATAAAGCAGGGAGTAGTGTTGCAACTGCTGAGACGCCTCTCCCCTGATGTTGTGTTGTTGCAGGAGACGCACTTGATTGGAAACACTTGTCACGCCATGAGTCGGCGAGGATATCGTCTTGCTGTACACTCTGGGTTCACTACTGGTTCTAGGGCAGCGGGCATCCTAGTCAAGAACTCTCTCCCCTTGGGAATAGACAACATGATCCTTGATGACGGGGGGGCGCTACGCTGCTGTCACAGGGAGGTGGGAGGGGAGGACTGTCTCGCTGATTTCTGTATATGTCCCGCCTGGTCTACAGACCTCGACTTTTGCTGATCTTGGGTGTGTGGTACTGGGAGTTCCGGATGGTATCCTGGTGATGGGCGGAGATTTCAACTCTGTTGTCTCCGGTAATGTAGATCGCTACCCCCCCCAGAGACCTCACTAGGTCACAGTCTTGGTTAAGTGGGTTTTTGGAAACACTTGGTTTGGTAGATTGTTGGAGGTTGATGCATCCGGGACAGGTACAATACACCTTCCACTCTGGGGCCCATGGTAGTCTCTCTAGACTTGAATATGTTTTGATGCCGGCGGTGCAGTCCTCCTCTGTCAGGTAGATTAGGCATCTGGCCCGGGGTATATCAGATCACTTCCCATTGTAGCTCCAGATTGGCACTAGTATGGGTGTCGAGGGACGGGTTGCCCCGATCAATCCCTGGTATCTTCGCAACCCCAAAACTCGTGCTGAGTTGGTTTTATTCCCTGGATCAGTACTGTGCTGAGAATGAGGGGTCTGTGTCCTCTTCTGTGTCACTGTGGGAGGCATTTAAGATGGTCATCCGAGGACAGGCATTAATGTTACTCGCTGTTGCCAAGAAAAGTAAAAATGAGGAGGTGGTCCGTTTAGAGACTGAAATAACTGAGCTAGAAAGAGATTTGGAACTAGGTTTGACTCGTAACAAGCTTCATGCCCTTAGCCTCAAACAACTGGATTATAGGGCCCTGGTGACGGATGCCGCTAAAGTCCTGAGTAGAGAGCAGCAGGGCAGACTGTATGATGTGGGAGATAAGGCAGGGAAACTGATTGCTTGGCTGGATAAAAAGGAGAGGGCGAGTCGTGTGGTTCCTGTGATTGAGAAACTTGATGGAGTGTGTGGGACTGACCCGACTGAGATTGTCGAGTGTTTCGCGGAACATTTCCGAAATGTGTATTCCCCGGTCTCCGATAGACCAGAGGAAGACTCCTACCTGTTGCTGCGTGACATTGCATTGCCTCGCCTGTCTGATTCAGATGGGGACCTAATGGACGCTGCATTCTCAGCTGAGGAGGTGGCCCTCGCTATTCGCTCTGTGCGCTCGGGCAAAGCTATGGGCCCTAATGGTCTTCCCATTGAACTCTACAAGTTGCGTCCTGACAAAATGGCGCTGTATCTTCGTGATATGTTTCTAGAGTCGCAAGACGTCGGCTCCCTTCCTCGTGATCAGCGTCTTGCTACCATTGTGGTGATTCACAAGGAGAGGAAACCGCGGGTTCGCTGTGCGTCCTACAGGCCCATTTCGCTCTTAAACGCCGAAACAAAGATTTGGACTAAGTTGATGGCAAACCGCTTGATAAAAGTAATTAGTGACTTGATTCACCCAGATCAGTCCGGTCTCATCCCATGGCCTTTGATACGGTGGAGTGGCCGTACCTCTGGGCCGCTCTTGCAAAATTTGGTTTCGGTCCTGGTTTCATTGCCTGGGTGAAACTTTTGTATGAGGAGCCATTGGCGCAGGTGGTAGTGAATGTTCGAGTGTCTAAGCCTTTTGTTCTTGGGAGGGGTACGCGGCAGGGCTGTCCGTTGTCCCCACTTCTTTTCGCCCTTGCCCTGGAGCCTCTGGCTGCCTGGCTGCGATGGGAGCCTTCGATGAAGGGTATTCAGTGGACCCCGGAATTCGAGGATCGCATATCGCTCTATGCAGATGACATTTTGTTGTACCTCACGTTCCCTCGTAAGTCGTTGAATGTACTGTTTGATGTGCTCACCTCGTTTGGAAGGAACTCCGGCCTTGTGATCAATTGGACCAAGTCCTGTGTGTATGTGCTTTCGGGTGATACCCCCTCTTTACCGCGCGGTTGTCCCATCCAGGTGTCGCAGACGGGATTTAAGTACTTGGGGATTTTGATAACTTTAGATCCTGTGGCTCGTTACGATCGTAATCTGCTCCCTCCTCTTCAGAGGTTAAAATCTGACGTTGCGGGCTGGCTCAGGCAACCGCTTTCACCACTTGGGTGCGCAGCTCTTTTTAAAATGATTTCCTTACCGCGATTTCTATACGCACTCCAGAATATGTTTGATGTTGTCCCGGCGAGTTGTTTTTTCGGGAGGTGGAGAGTCTGCAGAGACGATTGATCTGGGATGGACGCTCGCGTATTGCCCTCGCCAAGCTCACACTTCCCTGGTATGACGGAGGTATAGCACTTCCGGATATCCGGCGATATTATTGGGCCTCCCAGTTGGGAGCGATTAACCATGGAATGTAGGGACCAGCCTCTAACCCTGCATTCGAGATGGATAAGTACTTGTTACCGGGTGGGGACTATAACAGGGCCCTTTATTCCAAAGGAGCGGGAAGGGAACTCTCGGGACCCACCAAGATAGCGGTACGAGTGTGGCATGATGCGAATGCGGCAACGGGATGGAGGGTTCGACTGACCCGTGCGACTCCGCTTTACTCATCTGAAAGACTGGGTTGCCTGTGGAAGACGAAAGGATTTGAAAAGTGGGATATGATTGGTATTAGTAGGGTGAGTGATCTGTGGGTCAAGGTTAAAATCAAGACCTTCGAGGCACTGAAGGTAGAGTATGAGCTGAGTTATAGGGAATTCTTCCGTTATGCACAGATTACCCACTCATTGAGTTCGGTTTTCCCAGAGGGTACTGACATCCCCGAATCCTCCCCACTAGAAGATTGGGTGCTTGACGGCTACGTGCCCGACAGCACTATTTCTTTGATATATAAGAAATTGATTAATAATCGAACGGATCTATTGGTGCGGCTCAGGGAGGTTTGACCAGCGACGGTTTAGAGTTAGATGACGAAGACTGGCAGTCGGCGCTATCCTTGCCTAAGGAGGTTGGGATTCCGGCCCGTCTCCGACTCGTTCAACTTAAAATCCTACATTGGATTTATGTCACTGGCCCGTGCTTGATTCATATGGGTTATTCAGTGGATGGGTTATGTAAGCGTGGTTGTGGACTGGTCGGAACCTTCCTCCATATAATTTGGGAGTGTCCAGAGGTGGTGGTATTCTGGAATCGTGTACATGCTGTGATGGAGAGAGTTACAGGGGTGGCATTATTGCCCGAAGCTAGGCGTTGCCTCTTGAATACCTGGGAACCGAATGACTATGATGTGGCACAGACGCAGTGGGCAACCCTTGGGAATATGATTGCTAAGAGAGACATCGCGCAGTTGTGGGGCTCCCAGCGGCCGCCCACGGTTTTGGCATGGAAGGAGAACATGGACTGGTGTATGTTCAGGGAGAAGACGGTGTATGTGGCACGGGGTAGACCCAGGAAATGGAATAAAATTTGGAGCCAGTGGAACTCCTACCGTGGAAATGTATGCACGCCTCCATTCGTGGAGACCCCAGAGGTTCCCCTTTCCCCCTGATCCGACATTCCAAGTCTTGTGTAGCTTTCATGATTACTGATTCTGTTTCCTCACTGCCCCCCCCCTGTCAGCAATGATGTTTGTATTATACTGTACTGCAGTTTCCCTCCTCCTTGAACACATGTCCGAATGTATTGTCTTATTGTCTTGTGTATAAGTTCCTTTTTCTTTAATAAAATAAAAATTATAACAAAACAAAATCCGCATACAATAGACCTTTCCTCAAACCTACTCTCTTTAACCTATGAAGAACCCTGTAATGCAGTGATCCTAGAGAAATTGTTTATATAGAAGAGGACAGGAGACCACTAGCCCTTGCCAAGTCCCTAAGTATTACTACCATCTTTGTCTGTATCTTCCTTCCTTCCTTAATTTTTTTATCTTTTTCTGAGGGAGAAGTAAATGATTTCATAGTGTTTATCTGAAAACCTAGAAACTCCAAAGACGGACTTGGTACCAAGACTGACTTCTCCATTCACACAATGAGTTCAGATCTTTTAGAAGTTTCTTTGTCATACATAAATGATTCATTTATTTGTTTTTGCCTGACTCCTCAGCATGAAGTCATCTAAATATATTATTAGAAGAATCCCTCTCTCAGAAAGGCCACCACCGGTCTTAAGATCATGGCTAAGCAACATGGAGTGGAGGATAACCCTAAAGGAAGACCACAAAACTGGTATAGCAAACCTCTCCATTTGAATCGGCGATACCTCATTGTATCAGTCTCCATAGGAATCCTGAAGCACGCATCTTTTAAATCCAGTTTTACTATAAAATCCAAAAAACGATGGATTCCCACCATCTGTAATTGCCTGTAGACCAAATACTTGTTTAGATCTCTCAGATTTATCACAGGGCGCCAACCTTTGTCTTTTTCTTTTTCACCATGAAGATTTTACTTACAAATCCATCATTTAAGTCTACTACTTTAATATTGCGCTCTCTTTTGCAACATTTGAAAAATCTTCACATCCACCAAACACATTCTTTCTTTGTCAAAGACAATCTCTCTGGGGTTTCCAGAACCCATAGGTCGTTTGTCATTTCTCCCCATTTGTGTACAAATAGTTTTAGCCTTCTGGCTAAAACAATCTCTACTAGGCAAGAATCAGAACAAACTTTAGTACTTTGTGATCTGAACCTTGAGATTAAGCTCTTCTCCCCCGGTTCTAGATCGTCCTCTTTGTGGGTAGAATCCTAATGAAGTTTGGAAACCTCCGCCATGTCCCTTTCAATTCTGGTAGTACTGGTTTTGAGTATAAAAGTAGGATCTTCTAACTCCTCTGTCCCCTCCGATCGGCCTTTCCAAAAATGTGTGTGACAAACACACCCTCATTCTATATTGAGCCTACTCCAAAGTCGTGAAAATGGACACGTACTCCGTGAGTTTAGGGCTCATTCTCATAAGGATGATATTTTTTCTTTGAGATATCAGGCCTGCGTTGGTGTTGTCCAACATACAGACCGCCCTTTAGCCCCAGCCCCTTAAGAGCTCCACGCCTATTTCTGTGTTGTGTGCTTCTTCATCCATGTTTAATAAATGCACCAAAGTGCTCAAGTCTAAAAGGAGGTCCTGACATTGTTTCAGGCACCGCTGTTGGCCCTTTATGGGGTCTCTATCTGATTTGAACAGGAATGTTATTTGCTCTGTATCTAGGTTGGGTGTATGACATGTCTTATCATCTATTACTGTCCTGGGGCATTCAGTCTACATCAAATTCTGATGCTGCCTCTCAAGGGGTTTTCTCACTCACCGTTTTATAAAATTTGTCCCGATGGTCAGTGGCCACCACTCAGAGCTATGTGGTTGCCTAATGGCATCTGGGCTGAAAATAACCTTCCTCAAAGGATCCTTAACTGGCTTAGTGAATTAATTACTCTGTAAGTCGTCGTCTAATCTCTCAAAGGTATCTAAACCTTCATCAGGGTCAAAGATAAACTCATCAAATCCTTTGTCATCATTATTGGTATCGAACATATCATCCAGGCTGAGTGAGTCTTGGTCCTCTTTTGTGCTGCTGAGGACACCACTCCTTGTGCTGCAGCTGGCACCACCATTTCTTCTTGCACTAACGCTACCCCAGCCTTTTGTAGTGCTATAGCTACCACTTGTGGAGGGCAGGGTTTCCTCCCTCCTTCTCCTTGACACAGTGTTTAGGGGTCTGTTCAGATGAGTTGTCTTTCTTAGGGCCTTTCTTCCCTTTTTCGGGCTAGTCTTTGGCGGCGGCAGAAAAGTACTCCTTTTGTGAAGGAGTGCACCTCTTCCTGTCGGACGTAACTGCCTCCACTGCTACTTTGATAGAGGTCTTTAACCCCTCTTCAAAGCAGTGGCGGCTCCTCCGCTAAGGCGGAGAAGTGCCATCCCACTGCTTGTCAGCAGTATAACTAAAGGAAAAATAAAATGATAATAATTCAATGTTATTATCATTTTACTTGTTCCGGCTGCTTTGTGGGCGGGGCTGCTCTGCTCTCAATGCTGGGAGGGGAGGAGTGGTTTGCACACTCCAAGTGCATAGGAATGCTCTACACGCAGGCTGCATTACAGCCTGGGTGGAGAACTTACCCAAGCCCCAGTCTCTCCTGAGCACCGAACCACAGCGCTCAGACCAATCACAACGCTTCATTGGAGCATTGCGATTGGTCAAAGGAGTCTGGGTGCTTACTGCTTCCTGTTCTGGCCCGAGTCCAACGCATAGAAGAGACGCGGCAATACAGAATGTTTTTTTATTTTTTACATTCCCCGCATTGCCACTCCCGATCCGTGCCGGCCGCCACTGCTTCAAAGTACTCCATAACCATCTCCTCACTTACCTATAGCCAAGGGGTTTCCCTCTCCTCATCCGTACTCTACCTAAAATAATCAGTGATTTACACTATACTATTAAAAACATAAGCCAAAAATCACTAAATATTACCTACTATTATTTAAAATGACATCCGAAATTTGTACTTATTAACCAAACTATAAATCTAAATCTAAGCTTGCTAGTATTGGAAATCTTCTATTAAACCCTCTTCTTTTTTTAAAAAACTACCTACATGGGAGGACTCCCTAGTGAAAAATATGCACTGTTTCAAAAATCAGTAACCTCACAGGATAAAGAAAGCGGCACTACTAGTCAGCTGACAACCAGATTGGATATAAGCACTTTAGAGCAACTGGCGATCACCTTTGAAACAAAGATATTGCCAGGGCAGCTAGTTTTGTTTTGGTATCCCAATACAAAATGGCAGCTGTATTTCGGTCCTCTTGCCATAGCCTTTACCTTCTTCTTTTTAAAAATAATTTTTTAATATGTGATCAGAGGACTACCCCCCACAGCTGGGCTCACTGTGGTCGCGTGATTGTGCACTTCCAATACTCACCGCCATGGTCGGGCTTGCCACCTGTTAAACAGTTACTGCCTTGGCCGAGCCTTAATAAAATGGGAGTGGTAGCATGCGCACGCGCCACTGCCTTAGGTTCCCGCTCCAGCCTGTGTTTTCATGCACCTCTAGTGCATTGGGAGAGGCCGGCTGTTTATGGAAGCCAACTGGGTGCAAAGGTGTGTTAGTCTGAGAGCCTCCCTGGCACATACTATTGCCTCAGCGCCTGCTGACTAGCAACTACGCAGATCAACAAAAACATGCCGCTGGTATGCGCCTGTTGTTTGCAGTTGCATTGTAATCCCAAATTAACAACTAGGTCATTATTAGCTTATTGACCCATATTGCCTTAACAGTAGTTTATTACACAGATAAAGAAATTCAGTTTAAAAGAACAGCTAATTTAAACACAAGAAATGAAAGCCTAAGATTTACTCCATATATTGGAGTAGCTCAGCAAGCAATCTAAGTGTATATATGTGTGTGTACACACACACACACACACACACACACATATATATATGTATATACAGTATATAAAAATACGTAAATCAAATAATTTTAGAAAAGGTATACAACTTTTTCAAAAACTTTATTCGACAGCAGTCATAAAAGCAATTTTACATACTTCCCTACACAATAAATACTAAAGCAATATTAAAATCATCATCTTTTAAGAAACTCATTAAACATAATGCTGTCATTTTACGTAATTAGATACATAAGATCAAAACAATCAACCATATCAATAATTTCATTAAACGGTGTCTAGCTGTTGTAAAGTGCGGTTGCGTATCGTCCATGACCAACCTAGGAATTTTGCGACGGCAATCGCCAAATAAGGTGTACAGTCCGATTCCAGTATTCTTAGCGCCTCTGTGCACCTACGTGTTCCTAGATTTAAGCACACTGGTTTTATCCATTTGCGTCATGGATTAGCATATAAGGGGCAAACAAACAGTATGTGGGCCGTATTCTCTGTCGAATCTTTACAATGGGGACATTTATCGTCCTGGTTTACTGACCATTTGTGGGTAAACGTCTTTGTAGGAAGCGTCCCGATTCTAAATTGAAAATACAGTTTTCTATCGAGTGGCCTTTCGATAATGTCCCAGTAAGGCTCACAAAATGGTACAGATTTAATATTCAAGTAACGTCCTGTTAAATTTGTATTAGAACCTGTACATTGAGTGGACGACCATACCATTTCCCAATACATGTTCTTTAATGTAGCCTTTGGTGGAAAGCTTTCAACATTGGAAGAACTCCACAGATGATCTAGTTCCAGCTTACTAAGCAACCCTTTTATTTCTTTTAACCACAAGATCGAATGAAAGCAGTCTGCCCTGATGATATCCTTTAGGGCAGTTGTAAAATGCACAACTTCAGGGGTGGTCATAAGGCGTCTCCAGTATAGTAAAGGTCGTAGCCGTGCCAAGTCCTTGATGTTTAGATCATATGCCAATGCTACGGTAGGGGTACTTTGGGGAACCCCAATCAGACGGCGAAAAAAGCTATTTTCCGCCAGTGTTAATTGTTTCAAGTTGGAGAAACCCCAAAGTTCCGAATCGTATAGAGGCACGGATCACCTTCATGTTGTAAATTTCTAGGGCAGGGGTGATGGGCTTGGTCAATGAGACTTTATGTTTATGGGCTAAAACACCGGCCAGTTGATGGAATTTTAAGACAGCCATGTCAATATGATTTTTCCAGCTCAGATTACATTGAAGGTTTATTCCCAAATACGTGAAAGCATCAACCTGTTCTAAGGGGATACCATTAAAATTTATTGAGCCCCTGAAGGTATTCCGCTGGTTTAAACACATGAACTTGGTTTTGGATGTATTTATCTCAAGTCCATGTGCTTTGCAGAACTCACCAAAGGCGTTAACTGCCTTCTGGAGCCCACTCGGTGTACGGGAAACTATGAGCGTGTCGTCCGCAAACATGAGAACAGGCACACGCGCCCCAGCCAGAATCGGTGCATCGGTGGGAGAGCGGCTTAGATGGTTTACAATACCATTGATGTAAATAGAAAACAGTGTCGGTGCCAAGACACACCCCTGCCGAACCCCGCGTTCGACAGGGAATGTGCCGGTCACCTCGCCCTGAGCACCCCACCTGATTCTAGCATAGTTGTTCTCATGTAAGCGGACGAGTAGCGTCAATAGTTCCGGGGCTATCCCAGCTTCGGCAAGTACCCCCCAGAGCTTAGAACGAGGAACTAAATCGAAGGCTGATTTTAGATCTACAAATACAGCGTAAAGAGTTCCATTGGTTAGCATCACGTTCCTCCAGTAAAGGGCTATAAAAAAAAAGACCTGGTCAACTGAGCTTGTGCAAGGACGAAACCCGGCTTGGTAGGGGGATAAAATATCTTTTTCATCAATCCAGGTTTGTAATTTGTTTTGTATTAGACGACCTATTATCTTTTGAGCAGAGTCTATAAGACTAATAGGTCTATAGTTGCTGGGTAGTGATTTGTTTCCCTTTTTAAAAACTGGAATAATTTCTGCACCCTTCCAAGAGGTCGGTATTGGTGCACCTCTGGCCACAGAGTTAGCTAGCCACTCAAAGTACTGACACCAGGATGGACGATCACTTAAAAACACATCTGCTGGTATGGCATCCATTCCTGGGGCATGACCCCCTGTCACACAATTCAGCGCTATGCTAACATCTTTTAAGGTGAATAACTGGCGTTGGTAGAAAACTGTAGGGGGTAGGGTACATTCTCCTTCAGTTGGCACACGGGCGTATTGTGGTCTAAAAAAATCAACCCATTGGTTTTGAGCTACATTATTTTGTGGGGGTTGTGCCACCCCTCCTCTATCCCATTTGACCAGGGCCCAGAATTGGCTCTGATTCCTTGCGTCACAGGCGGATTTAAGATCACGCCAGGGGGCCTCGTCCCACTTTTTCTTAGCCTCTTTTTGTACCTTCCTGTAAGTGTCACGCCTAAAATATTCTTATTTCTAAGTTCTGTGCTAAGGTTCTGGCGGGCTTCTCTACAAGTCTTATTGTACCATCCTAATTTGGGCAATTTGTTCTGGACATTTCCTGGTTTCTTCTCCTTCTTGAAAAACTCCTGGAGCTTAGTAAAAAAGGTCGTGTAGGCGTCAAGCATAATTTTAGGGAAGTTTTGCATATTAACGTGCGAGTTAATCTCAGCCACTTCTTCTAGCACCACTTTTTTAAGCTCCTCTAACCTCTCCGTGTTCTCAATAAGTCTACCCCATTTTATGTGGCGCTGGTTGTTCGAGGCTACAATATCTAGGGTAATTTTACCACCCTCTGGTTTGGTTTTCTTGACCCTGCATTTGCTTTAAAAACCATACAAAGAGGGTTGTGGTCGCTCTCTATCCGGGTTTTAACTGACACATCAATCAACCTATGCCATATTCTGATATCCACTAGGATATAATCTATTCGACTGGAGAACCTACCATTGTCGAATGTTTTGTTCCCCTGTCGATCTGAAGGGGTTCGTCCATTTACTGCTCTAAGTCCTCTTGCTAGACATAGGGCCTTCAGTTGGATGGCCACCACTGTCCATCTAATAACTACGGGAAGTTCTAACTGAGGGATGCCCCACTTGCTATCCTCTTCTTCAGTTAGGGTTTGGTCTTCTTGGCCAAGCGGTTCAAAAGTGGTGTTAACATCGCCCCCAACAATAAAAGGCAGATGTATTGGGAGAGCTTCAAGCTCATGATCCAGAGCGGTTATTACTTCTGATGTTTTATCACCCGCTACTCCCCTGGCGTAGATATTAAATATGGCCATCCCATAACCATTGGCCCAGGTAAGAGTAACTGACAATATGTCGTCAAGTAGAGAGCTCCTTTGTTGAATTCTGCAGCATAAATTTTGGCGGACCCAGATTATCAGGCCCCCTGCTGGACGACCCTTGAGGTTTTTTGTGGCTGGGATATAGAAATTAAGGTACCCTAGGTGGTGTATTAGAATCACTGACCATGTTTCCTGGAACAGTAGAATATCAAATTGATCTATAAATGTACTCCATTCTGGTGATAACAGCTTGTTAGTAATTCCAGCGATGTTCCAGGAAAGAAAGGACAACCCTGTCTCTACTGTTTCATCTACCACTACGTCTAGGGGGACCTGGGGTGGGAAAGTACCTTGTGATTCATCCCCCAACCCTATTTCTGATTCTAAATTAGTATGATGGTGGCAGAGAGGTTCGAGCGCAGATGCAACTAGGCCGGGAGCAAGACATAGTTCTACCATAGAGGGGGCTGACTGTGGCTCCAGGTGTCTATTCTTGTTTCTATTACTTGGAGTAGATGCTTCCTCTGCCCTTTTCCCTGGGATCAAGGAAATGACATATGTCAGACCAGGCTCCTTTTCTATAGGAGTGTCTATGTTTTTTATCTCTGCTGGTTCATTAAAGACTACTCTGTCAGTCAATTTGAGTCAATCACATTCGTTCAAGTTTGACAGTGCCCCAAATCTGTTTTCAAGATTGATTTCCAATTCGCTAGATTGGGGTACCCTGCCCCACTTGTGTGACACCGGGTTCCACTTGGTCTTTAAGATGCTCGGATTCCTTATTTTACTACTGTGATAGAAAAAGTCCAAAGTTAACGGAATGATGTCTGTGCTCCTAATTGTGGAGGAAAAAGGTTCCTCAAGACCTCAGGAAGTACTTCTGGATTTAGAAAATGCAAAACTACTCAGTCACCTTTAAATTTTTTAACACCATTCCCTATCCAATCCACCCTTCTTGCCATAGTGACTTCCTCAGCAAATTGCTGTTTACCCCAATGGGATATCAACATATTGTTGGATAACCAGTGAAAAGCTTTGCTAATCAAAGAAGCAGTAGATTCCACTTGGCCCGGCTTTAAAGAAGGTACATTGGCCAAGACCAAGACTAGGGGGGAGGCCCTACAATAAGTTGAACCGGGCCTTTCTCAATACCTGTACTCGTGGATTTGGGTGGGAGGGCTTCGATATTTATTCCCTGGATATTATTGGGTACACAGTGATAGGACGTTCGGGGAATTGGGGACGCTTTACCCCTGCCCTCTATCCCAGCGCCTGAGGCATTTACTATAGATTCAGCTCTGCTTGGAGCTGGAGTTGGTATATTGCCCACCTCTTCCACTGTCTTGTTTATGATACCCCCTAGCCTATTTACCTCTGCTGTTAAATGGTCAATTTTGGCTATCAGCGGTTTAACAATGCTTTTTATCTTAGAATCAATCATGCTCACAAGTTTTTTGATTTGATCATCCTCCAGTGTCACCTTCCCTCCAAACTCTCCTGTTACATCTTTTGTGGGCATAGTTTTGGGAGGGGAGACAATCCTTTTGCTACTAGAGCGTAACCCACCACGTTTGTTCTGGCCCTTTCTGCATGCTCTAACTGCTCTAGTTGCTGGCACGGACACAGGGGAGGGGGGGAGGGACTTTTCGGGAGTCATATTAGATTGATCTAAGGAATCATTGACCAAATTAATGGCAGTGGGGATGGTTTGGTCGAGGTTATCTTCCTGGGTAAATACATTATCTGGGGTGTCACTACAATGTACCTGTATCGGGACTTCGACCAGGTTTGGTTCTGATGAGGAATTCTGTGTGGGGATTATGGGTGTGGAGCTCAAGCCCAGTGATATCCTTCTTGTACTGTTTATTTTACTCACTACCTGTACTAGGTAGTTGTCCATAGTATTAGAAACAGAGGATGACTTTTGTTTGGACATATTGCACTCAATAGGATGGTAACACAGTTACACAGGAAGCTCAGGGAAAACAGAAATTAACAATTAGCAGTAGAACACAGCACGAACAGTACTCGAGGGTATTAGCAACAATAAGTCTTACGATCAAGGTGCCGCGGGGGGGGCCGCAAAGACAACGAATAAGGATCCTGGCCCAGTCCAGTCACAGTCAGTCTCGGACTGTCTCAGACTGTCTGCCCTTTGTCCGGGCTTCGTCCCGAGCTGCGTCCTGCGCACGCGTCCCGCTAACGCGCTGTAGGACCGCCTAAAATACTGGAAACAGGCGGAAGGGGAGGAGACACGGGAAGAGGCGGCAGGTGTGTGAGGTGTGGAGAACGCACTGCCTGGTGGGCCTCGCAGTCCCGGTCTCCAGCTGACAGGCAAAGTTCCAA
Organism: Lissotriton vulgaris; assembly: GCF_964263255.1. Lineage (NCBI taxonomy): Eukaryota > Metazoa > Chordata > Amphibia > Caudata > Salamandridae > Lissotriton > Lissotriton vulgaris. The sequence continues at coordinate 35,495,967 of NC_141688.1, forward strand.
TACGCGATCGCCAGCAAAGGCAGGTCACCTCCAGTACAATGACGGCAAGGCAAGATTCCCAAAAACCGACTGCGAGCGGCTCCCGCGGAGCGGGGGCCGCGAGTCGTGTTTTAAAGGGCCCAGGCAGCAGGAACAGCAGAGGGGAGGAGACACGGGAAGAGGCGGCAGGTGTGCGAGGTGTGGAGAACGCACTGCCTCGTGGGTCTCGCAGTCCCGGTCTCCAGCTGACAGGCAAAGTTCCAATACGCGATCACCAGCAAAGGCAGGTCACCTCCAGTACAATGACGGCAAGGCAAGATTCCAAAAAACCGACTGCGAGCGGCACCAGTAAATAAAGTAATGTGCTTATCTGTTGAGGGAGGAGCTAATAAAAGAGGGAGATAGCTGTGTGTCATGGTCATATATACTGCATTGTGATTCCGCAATGAAACATTTTACTTTGTGAGGTTTTTAAGTTCTTTAAAGGACTGCATATGGGGCAACAATAAAGGTTTATGCATGATGTTAACCTCTAAACGTGTAATGAAATCCTTGCCGCAGACCATGACTTGAACTTCTTTTCCTATTGCCAGACTATGTAGCCACGTGTTCTCTCATTCTGTGTGTACATTTCTTCTAACTCATGGTATGACTACTATATTATACATGGACAGCACAACCAAATTGCCTCTCAACCTCCTTTCTCTGCAAGGTAAGCAAACCTATTTGAGTAATCTCTTTATCACCCAAACAGCAATACTCTGGAGATGATACCTTCCACGTTGCATTAACGTTTTTTTTGTGGTCCAATTTGGCATTAAATAGGGGGATGCAAGCTCCCTACTGCAATACCAAATGTAGGTGGTATGATTCTGACAGAGGTGGTTCTCTCTTTAGATGAGGCGTTCCTTATTAGTTACCCCCTTTCACCCCTGTACATTAGACTATTTAGGGACCCTCCACTAAACGATTTTCCGACACAACAGGAGTGGAGTACTAGTCACGTTTCTCACACTTCGGTGATTTTTCTGGTTTCAGGTTCCTTCGTTTCCAGTGTCAACTGAAGCTCGGAAAACACGGCCCAAGAAAGGTGGGTGAGCAAATTAAGTTACGTATCCATCAATATGTATATAATGGTATCAAATGGAATTGTAAATATGTAATTGTGTAAATGAAATACACAAACGAAAGTCCGGTATTGAAAGCATTGCTGACACTTGGAACAACAGTCCAGTACTAATCGGTACCACAGTAAGCTGGTAAAACTGCTGAGCAGCATAGTAAGCATTCACTTTACAAATCTATGCGATCAGCTGACTGTTATACTTCAATACTACTGAGGTTGATAAAATTAGCACCAATTGTGAGTAGGTAATAACAATTTGCCATCGTGGCATTTTCATTCACTTATAAGTATATGAACCACCAGTTTGTTTGCGTGAAGATAATCATTTCTCATTATTGGGTCTTCATTAATTATCCCTGCCTACCTGCTGGATCCATTATTACTTTTTATGAAGATAAATATCTCTTTTCGAAATAATTGTAACGCCTGTCAAGGCACAAGCACTTTTTTAATTAGTTGCATAAAGGAAACAAGCATTTACAATGCAATAGGTCTCGCCTTCGCAAAAGTTAGAGCTATTGGCATTGTAAATGACAAACGTTTTATTTATGTGTTGGTTTTGAAAACAGATAAATAAATGGCATTGTCATTTACAATGCCAATAGCTTAATGTCTCGCAAATGCGAGATCTATTGCATTTGCAAAGCAATTGGTCTCGTATTTACTACGCAAGTTTGAGCTATCAACATTGCAAATAACAATGCGTTTTATTTATGTTTCAAAAACCAAAACATAAATAAAAGGTCTCTCACTGTGCTGTCTCTCACACACTGCTGTCTCTCACACACTGCTGTCTTTCTCACACTGCTGTCTCTCTCACACTGCTGTCTCTCTCACACACCATGCTCTCCCTAGAACACACACACTGCTGTCTTTCACACTGCTGTCTCTCTCACACACACTGCTGTCTCTCTCACACACACTGCTGTCTCTCTCACACACACTGCTGCCTCTCACACACACACTGCTGCCTCTCACACACACACTGCTGCCTCTCACACACACACACACTGCTGCCTATCACACACACACTGCTGTTTCTCACACACTGTCTTTCTTACACACAATGCTGTCTCTCATACACACTGCTGTCTCTCACACTGCAGGTGTGGGTTGTTGGTTTCCAGCTCATATCTGGAGGGTGGGCGCTGCTGCCTTTTCATGGCTATTTTTTTTTTACATACTCCCAGGGCATTAGGGGTATCTTCAGAAGCTTTTGTTTTGGGGGGAGGGATGTGAGAGTTCAGATCTCAGTCCAAAGCCCCGACCCCTCTTCATGACCTTGTGCCGTCATGCCTCGTAAACGCAATTGGCTTATGATTTTGTCCCTTCATTGACACATCCCCTATAAGATCCTCCCCCCCATTGTGAAATGTATCTGCAAGTTGGCATGGCTGGGCAGTAATTTTGTGTCAGTCAATGGATCACTGCAAAAATGCAGTATACAATTCATTCATCTTCTAATCCGCTGCAGGCAGAAAGCGGATCATGCAAAAACTGAGATTTTGCGATTTTGCACCTGATTTACTTTTTCATACTACGGCTAAGAAAAAGAAAATATGAGAGAGAGATAGAGAGAGAGAAAAAAAAACTGAGACTTTAGTTTTAAAACACAGCTTCCTAGTATGGAGCTGAAAGAGACAAGCTGTGAATACCGAATTGTTAGCGCTTGCATTGTTGTAGATTGACCTGCTGTGCACTCTCTAGCCATCAAGTGTAGGTTGGGGATTCTATACTTTTTTTTCAAAGCCTCTCTTTTGGTTTCTTGTGTTTTTGGCTCTTTGGAATTAATTACCAGTTTTGCACTGAGGTCAAATCGATTAAACAATGAAAAGGTCTTCCCTTGACAAAATGGAAACAACGTTACTACAGACAGCTGATCTCATCACATCAGCACTCTCTACCAAACCAATCCCAATCACACAAACTGACAAGTTCCACACTCTACAACTTACCAAATCTCCAGAACCAAAGAGGACGTTAAAGAACAAACGCACCGATTAGCATTAACCATTATGACTAAAAGGATGACCGTCTTACTTAAAAAGTAGATCGGGTGTCATCCCTGGAACAAATGGTATCCCAGCATCAGTTTATAAACAGGACATTGAATTCTAGTCACAACTGCTAGAAAGGATTTTCAGAACCTGCCTTGTTACAGACACCGTCCCGCCCGCTTGGCTAGGTTCAATCTGCAACCCATTTACAACAAGCATTTACAATGCAATGGTTTTGCCTTTGTTAAAGTTAGAGCTATTGGCATTGCTCTTGACATTATTTTTATTTATGTGTTTTTTTAAAAACATAAATAAATGGCATTGTCATTTACAATGCAACTAGCTTTATCTCTCGCAAATGACACACGCAAACACCCACAGAGAGCCCCCCCACACACACAGAGCCCCCCCACACACACACACAGACACACAGAGCCCCCACACACACACAGAGCCCCCCACACACACAGCCACACAAAGCCCCCCACACACACAGCCACACAAAGCCCTCCACACACACCCACACAGAGCCCCCCCACACACTGCGACCCCCCCCCACACACTGCAAGCCCTTCACACTGCGACCCCCATTTCAATAGATGTGTGATGCTTACCTGGTACTAAATTGGTCCCTGCATGGCTGAAAGGTTGAAATGGTGTAGGAGGCAAGGGGACAAATGTGAGCATGGAGAGAAAAAAGTATAAGTTTGAGATTAGTGACTAGGTGAAAATAAAATCAGGAAGGACACAGGGTGGTCTTTCCAAATTAGATGGTCTATTTCAGGTAGAAAATATCAGTAGGTTCTTTGTGTTCTTGAGGGGGGATAGGTCCAACCGGCACCATAATCGGACGTTTATTGTTTATACCCATTCACAACAGGCAACTAGGCAGGATGGCCGTCTCAGAGCCCAATCAGCAGTGAAGCAACAAGGTCCCTAAACCTCCGTAAAAGCATGTGTAACACTGAGGGGCCCTCCTCAACACACACAGGGCTTGATAGAACTTAATTAGTTCCATACTGACAATTATTGCCAGACCAAAAATGTGTTTAAAACAGTAACACACACACTTGATATCTAGGAGAGCTCACCGTGTAGCACTGCAGACCCCAATTTTACCCCCATTTTTGCCTGCACACCCTAAAAACGACCACATACAACATGTATACACTTTACGCGTTTAATAGCAGTTGACTAGGAAGTTCAGAAAGCTTTTTACAAGCGAGTAGTCCGCCTGTTCACGTTTTTTCTGGGTTTTCCGCTGCTCGAGTTCGCATTTTTAACATGAAAAGCAAAAGGAAAAATACAAACAGACTCGATGGGCTACTCAACATATCTAATAATATACAACCGGATATTTGCGTGTCTAAAGTTCAAAAATGGGTTTTGGCAACTTCCAACTGAGCGTTGAAGGGACTGACTGAGAAATGTGTGTCTCCGAGGCAGGGTGACAGTGTAAACAAGCATTTACAATGCAATGGTCTCGGCAATATTAAAGGTAGAGCTATTGGCATTGCTCATGACATTTTTTTGGGGGTGTTTTTTTTTTAAAATCATAAATAAATGGCATTGTCATTTACATTGCCAATACCGTAATCGTTAAATAAATGGCCTTGTCATTTACAATGCCAATAGCTTAATCGCTCGCAAATGCATGACCTATTGCATTTTACACCCACACAGAGCCACACACGCAAAGCCACCCACACACACATAGAGTCAACCACAGAATCTGCACTCTGCACTCTGCACTCTGCACTCTTTAAGACGCCATACTTGGAGTTGCCACGTTGTCCTGTTAAGAATTAACTGTGGGCGCATCTAACACCAACACCATGTTGATATGTTAACGGGACACAGTAGCCAGCTAACAAAGAACAACGGTTCAACTGGCCAGCGCCTCAGATTCATGAGCGTCACGTTTATAAACCCGGCCTGTTTGCTGTACTGATAACTAAAACCATGGATGATCCTTTGTATCTGATTCCCCTTGTGTATGTTGTGAGTGCTGACCTTTAACCCTGCAGCACAGATTAGTATTTGCGTATCTTCGAGCTTGCATAGAATGAAACCAAAAAGCAAGCAAGGCGCTGCGCACATTGTGGGCCAGCGGGGATGATTGTAAACGAACGACGGCTGAAAGAGCCGCGCTTTTCCTGGTTGTGTGTTCAGGGTCTCTCTGAAGGGAAGGGGGGAATGCACAGGGCGGTTATGCGCTATGGCCTTGTTCAGGCCGCGGCTGCCTTGCATCGCGTGGGAATGCGTTCACTTTTCTGGCTTCTTGGTTTCAAGACAGGTGATGTCATCACTTTGTACTTGCAATATATCTTTGAGATATAATAAAAAACATCACGCTGGTGGAGTTTTCCCACAGGTACCTTAGCTTGTTGGTTGCTAATCTCCCGGATGTTAGGTGGTCTTAAAGGTGATGCGCTGGCTAGTCGTGGGTACTTGGTTTTAGTGACGTAACGTAACATTAGGCACCACAGTGCGGGGGGATGGGAGGAAGGGGAGGGGGAGAGCTGAGCTCCAAGGGAGGCCTAGCCCCAGAGCTCCTGACTGGGTCTGGGGAGGGGGTGTACTTTGCAGGGGGCCCTTTCACTTTTGAGGTGGGGGTGTTGTTGTAGTACTTCTACAGTCTGCTAAAGCACGCAGGGTGCTTTTCGGTGCACCCCGAGAAGAGGAACTGATTCAGGCGGTGAGACTGTTACCGCCATCCAGATGGGGAAAAAAACTCTGCGCGGATGAGGTGTTCAAAGTCCAGTTGGGGAAGATATTGGAAGCAACTTACATTACAGCTATTGACGCAGTCAGCTGACCTGTCCACATGCTCTTGTCATTTCAAGAATAACCTGTACCCAAATCGGCTTTCTTCATAGCCATCCAGTGACTGTCAAATGCCACTAGATATTGCTGAATTTAATTTACGTTGAGCTGGACTCTTTATAACCCATTAGTCACAATGGGTACGTACAACTCCTATTTTAATTTTCGAGCTCTGATTTGAAATTATTTTCATCCATTTGAATGCCATTTACCCTGAGCTATACATAAATATGATTTACCTGTTTAACGGCTGCGCTCAGTACACTATCGAAGAAGATCCTTAACCCAAATACTCGCCAGGCACTCCAGATCCTCTCAGCCCATCTGAAACCACAATATAAATGGGCCCTTGCAGCCAGCTGATCTGTTCACATTTAGACTTTGTGGTGACCTTCAGGCCTTCATTATGTGGAAGGTGGTAACTGCAAAACAGAGGCCAAGAATAAAGGGCAGGCTTATTCAGATATCTGCCTGCTTTACAGAGTTTACATAGATATCTAACATGAGAGTGGAAGTCCACGCTGAGGTGGGTCAAAGGCGTCGCCGCAAAGTAGCAAGCTGTGCTCGAGCACTGGCAGGTGAACTGGTTTAGGGATTCTCAGTTAAATGAAGGGAATCATGGACACGGAGGAGGATAAGAGACAGAAGAGTATGTGGATGCAGGGAAGCATGGACGGAGAGGAGTATGAGAGATAGAAGGGTAGGTGAATGAGGGAAGCATAGACATAGAGGAGGATGAGAGGTAGAAGGGTAGGTGGATAGAGGGAAGCATGGATGAAGAGGAGGAGAAGCAGAGGGGTAGGTAGATGAAGGGAAGCATGGCCGAAGAGGAGGCTAAGAGATAGAAGGGTAGGTGGATGGAGGGAAGCATGGATAGAGAGGATGATAAGAGGTAGAAGGGTAGGTGGATGGAGGGAAGCATGGATGGAGATCATGATAAGGAGTAGAGGGGTAGGTGGATGGAGGGAAGCATGGATGGAGATCATGATAAGGAGTAGAGGGGTAGGTGGATAGAGGGAAGCATGAACGGAGAGGAGGATGAGAGGTAGAAGGGTAGGTGGATAGAGGGAAGCATGGATGGAGAGGAGGATGAGAGGTAGAGGGGTAGGTGGAGGAGGGAAGCATGGACGAAGAGGAGGATGAGAAGCAGAGGGGTAGGTGGATGAAGGGAAGCATGGCCGACGAGGAGGCTAAGAGATAGAAGGGTAGGTGGATAGAGGGAAGCATGAACGGGGAGGAGGATGAGATGTAGAGAGGTACGTGGATAGAGGGAAGCATGGGCGGAGAGAATGATGAGAGGTAGAGGGGTAGGTGGAGGAGGGAAGCATGGACGAAGAGGAGGATGAGAAGCAGAGGGGTAGGTGGATGAAGGGAAGCATGGATGGAGAGGATGATAAGAGGTAGAGGGGTAGGTAGGTGGATGGAGGGAAGCATGGACGGAGAGGAGGATGAGAGGTAGAGGGGTAGGTGGCTGCAGGGAAGCATGGATAGAGAGGAGAGGTAGGTAGGTGGATGGAGGGAAGCATGGACGGAGAGGGTGATAAGAGGTGAGGGGGGTAGGTGGATGGAGAGAAGGATGGATCGACGGACAGGGGACAAATGGAAAGAGTTTAGATTGAAGGGGTGGATGAGAGAAGGGTGGACAGAGGGACAGACACAGATGAGTGGGTGGATGGAGCTAGGGATGGCTGGGTGGGAGGAGAGAGGGACAGATGTATCAATGGAGAAGTGAGGGATGCCTGAGAGAAGGGTGGATATGGAGAAGGAAGGGGAGCAGGTCAGATGATGGAGGGAAGGAAAGAAGGGTGGAGAGACGGGCGGATGGAGAAAAGAAGGATGGATGAATTATGGATGGAAGGAAGGAGGGGAAAAGACAGGCACAAAATAATAGAAGGAAAGAAGGATGAATTGGTGGAAGAGGACTGAGAAAAAGATGAGAGAAAGAAAAATGGAAGGATGGATGGAAAAAGACAATAATCGAGAACTGGAAGGACTAAAGAAAGACGGTCCCACACCCTGCTCCCCGGGCTAGTGTCGACCCCACCCGCTGGTTCAGTGTTTCTTCGGATCCGTTCCAAGTGGGGAGCATCCATTTTTCTTGTGACGCCCCTCAAGAAAACTAAACCCACAAGCACCAGAATGCAAAGGTGGTTCCATTGCTTGGAGAACTCCCCAGGCCCGGGTGGGGGCTTCAGTGTGAGTGCAGGGGGCATGGTACCTCCCTCCTTCCCGCCCTGCTTACCCGGTGGCAGTCTCTGCGCTGCGCCCTCCTACTCCGAGTACCACCTGAGCTGAGCTGCCCGGCTGGACAGACTGCCCACCGCCAGCAGGTCGTCGGTCAGCGCGCGCGCGTCCATCCCGGGTCCTGGTACCGTCCCCGCGCCCGGGGATCCGACTCCTCTTCCCACGGCCTCAGACGGGAAATGCCGCCCCCTCGGAGGCGCCGCAGCTAGCACCGGCGAAAGTGAAAGCACCCGAAGCCGAGTGGGCTGAGTATCGGTGGCCCACACGCACATACCAACCCCGAAAAGCCCAGCCTAATTTTAGAAGTGGGCTTGCGGTTAATTATCCCGGCTTCCCCAGAAGGCAAAGAGAAAGCGTGTGATCTTGTGCACACCGATTTATATAAGGCGAGGCGCCTCAGATAAATCGGCGAGCAGCGCTGCACGAAATCTACGTGCAAAGCAGTGCACAGCACGAGTTTTTCAGTGAGAGCTGAGAAACAGCAGGATGTAGCAGGAGGGGCGATTCTCACCGAAACACAGTTCATTTATCTGTAATGTCAAGAAATAGACTCAACAGCATTTTATCTTGACGTGCTCCAGTGGTTAAATTGGCAGCTTAAACCCAGTGTAATGGGAGGAATTCTTGCAAATAGTCGAACCGCGGACAAATGCTCTGGGACAGGAAAGCACCTGCCCCCTCTCTCCCAAAGGGACAGTTTGTCCACCTTGGCCATTCCTCTGCAAACCCCTTACCTCTCAAGTTGTTTTCCTTTAGGCTGGGTACTGTTTGAGTTTTGCGCCCGTGAGCACATTTCTGCGGTGATGAAGGCCATAGTCAGCGCTCTGCCACTCTCCATGAAATCTCCGGCGCATCTATGCTGCGAGGCGGTGGACAGCAAAGCGCCCTGCCCGGACACTCGCATGGTGACACTGCGCAGCCCTGCTGGATCCCTCATTTGTTTTGGTTTGCCGCTAACCAGGCAGCTTGACTGGGTCTGGGGAGGGGGTGTACTTTGCAGGGGGCCCTTTCACTTTTGAGGTGGGGGTGTTGTTGTAGTACTTCTACAGTCTGCTAAAGCACGCAGGGTGCTTTTCGGTGCACCCCGAGAAGAGGAACTGATTCAGGCGGTGAGACTGTTACCGCCATCCAGATGGGGAAAAAAACTCTGCGCGGATGAGGTGTTCAAAGTCCAGTTGGGGAAGATATTGGAAGCAACTTACATTACAGCTATTGACGCAGTCAGCTGACCTGTCCACATGCTCTTGTCATTTCAAGAATAACCTGTACCCAAATCGGCTTTCTTCATAGCCATCCAGTGACTGTCAAATGCCACTAGATATTGCTGAATTTAATTTACGTTGAGCTGGACTCTTTATAACCCATTAGTCACAATGGGTACGTACAACTCCTATTTTAATTTTCGAGCTCTGATTTGAAATTATTTTCATCCATTTGAATGCCATTTACCCTGAGCTATACATAAATATGATTTACCTGTTTAACGGCTGCGCTCAGTACACTATCGAAGAAGATCCTTAACCCAAATACTCGCCAGGCACTCCAGATCCTCTCAGCCCATCTGAAACCACAATATAAATGGGCCCTTGCAGCCAGCTGATCTGTTCACATTTAGACTTTGTGGTGACCTTCAGGCCTTCATTATGTGGAAGGTGGTAACTGCAAAACAGAGGCCAAGAATAAAGGGCAGGCTTATTCAGATATCTGCCTGCTTTACAGAGTTTACATAGATATCTAACATGAGAGTGGAAGTCCACGCTGAGGTGGGTCAAAGGCGTCGCCGCAAAGTAGCAAGCTGTGCTCGAGCACTGGCAGGTGAACTGGTTTAGGGATTCTCAGTTAAATGAAGGGAATCATGGACACGGAGGAGGATAAGAGACAGAAGAGTATGTGGATGCAGGGAAGCATGGACGGAGAGGAGTATGAGAGATAGAAGGGTAGGTGAATGAGGGAAGCATAGACATAGAGGAGGATGAGAGGTAGAAGGGTAGGTGGATAGAGGGAAGCATGGATGAAGAGGAGGAGGAGAAGCAGAGGGGTAGGTAGATGAAGGGAAGCATGGCCGAAGAGGAGGCTAAGAGATAGAAGGGTAGGTGGATGGAGGGAAGCATGGATAGAGAGGATGATAAGAGGTAGAAGGGTAGGTGGATGGAGGGAAGCATGGATGGAGATCATGATAAGGAGTAGAGGGGTAGGTGGATGGAGGGAAGCATGGATGGAGATCATGATAAGGAGTAGAGGGGTAGGTGGATAGAGGGAAGCATGAACGGAGAGGAGGATGAGAGGTAGAAGGGTAGGTGGATAGAGGGAAGCATGGATGGAGAGGAGGATGAGAGGTAGAGGGGTAGGTGGAGGAGGGAAGCATGGACGAAGAGGAGGATGAGAAGCAGAGGGGTAGGTGGATGAAGGGAAGCATGGCCGACGAGGAGGCTAAGAGATAGAAGGGTAGGTGGATAGAGGGAAGCATGAACGGGGAGGAGGATGAGATGTAGAGAGGTACGTGGATAGAGGGAAGCATGGGCGGAGAGAATGATGAGAGGTAGAGGGGTAGGTGGAGGAGGGAAGCATGGACGAAGAGGAGGATGAGAAGCAGAGGGGTAGGTGGATGAAGGGAAGCATGGATGGAGAGGATGATAAGAGGTAGAGGGGTAGGTAGGTGGATGGAGGGAAGCATGGACGGAGAGGAGGATGAGAGGTAGAGGGGTAGGTGGCTGCAGGGAAGCATGGATAGAGAGGAGAGGTAGGTAGGTGGATGGAGGGAAGCATGGACGGAGAGGGTGATAAGAGGTGAGGGGGGTAGGTGGATGGAGAGAAGGATGGATCGACGGACAGGGGACAAATGGAAAGAGTTTAGATTGAAGGGGTGGATGAGAGAAGGGTGGACAGAGGGACAGACACAGATGAGTGGGTGGATGGAGCTAGGGATGGCTGGGTGGGAGGAGAGAGGGACAGATGTATCAATGGAGAAGTGAGGGATGCCTGAGAGAAGGGTGGATATGGAGAAGGAAGGGGAGCAGGTCAGATGATGGAGGGAAGGAAAGAAGGGTGGAGAGACGGGCGGATGGAGAAAAGAAGGATGGATGAATTATGGATGGAAGGAAGGAGGGGAAAAGACAGGCACAAAATAATAGAAGGAAAGAAGGATGAATTGGTGGAAGAGGACTGAGAAAAAGATGAGAGAAAGAAAAATGGAAGGATGGATGGAAAAAGACAATAATCGAGAACTGGAAGGACTAAAGAAAGACGGTCCCACACCCTGCTCCCCGGGCTAGTGTCGACCCCACCCGCTGGTTCAGTGTTTCTTCGGATCCGTTCCAAGTGGGGAGCATCCATTTTTCTTGTGACGCCCCTCAAGAAAACTAAACCCACAAGCACCAGAATGCAAAGGTGGTTCCATTGCTTGGAGAACTCCCCAGGCCCGGGTGGGGGCTTCAGTGTGAGTGCAGGGGGCATGGTACCTCCCTCCTTCCCGCCCTGCTTACCCGGTGGCAGTCTCTGCGCTGCGCCCTCCTACTCCGAGTACCACCTGAGCTGAGCTGCCCGGCTGGACAGACTGCCCACCGCCAGCAGGTCGTCGGTCAGCGCGCGCGCGTCCATCCCGGGTCCTGGCACCGTCCCCGCGCCCGGGGATCCGACTCCTCTTCCCACGGCCTCAGACGGGAAATGCCGCCCCCTCGGAGGCGCCGCAGCTAGCACCGGCGAAAGTGAAAGCACCCGAAGCCGAGTGGGCTGAGTATCGGTGGCCCACACGCACATACCAACCCCGAAAAGCCCAGCCTAATTTTAGAAGTGGGCTTGCGGTTAATTATCCCGGCTTCCCCAGAAGGCAAAGAGAAAGCGTGTGATCTTGTGCACACCGATTTATATAAGGCGAGGCGCCTCAGATAAATCGGCGAGCAGCGCTGCACGAAATCTACGTGCAAAGCAGTGCACAGCACGAGTTTTTCAGTGAGAGCTGAGAAACAGCAGGATGTAGCAGGAGGGGCGATTCTCACCGAAACACAGTTCATTTATCTGTAATGTCAAGAAATAGACTCAACAGCATTTTATCTTGACGTGCTCCAGTGGTTAAATTGGCAGCTTAAACCCAGTGTAATGGGAGGAATTCTTGCAAATAGTCGAACCGCGGACAAACGCTCTGGGACAGGAAAGCACCTGCCCCCTCTCTCCCAAAGGGACAGTTTGTCCACCTTGGCCATTCCTCTGCAAACCCCTTACCTCTCAAGTTGTTTTCCTTTAGGCTGGGTACTGTTTGAGTTTTGCGCCCGTGAGCACATTTCTGCGGTGATGAAGGCCATAGTCAGCGCTCTGCCACTCTCCATGAAATCTCCGGCGCATCTATGCTGCGAGGCGGTGGACAGCAAAGCGCCCTGCCCGGACACTCGCATGGTGACACTGCGCAGCCCTGCTGGATCCCTCATTTGTTTTGGTTTGCCGCTAACCAGGCAGCTTTCCTGGTAAAACCGGTTTAGGAAACAGGGATTTCAATTGAAGGCAGCCACACACTACCTCCAGGGATCCTTTGAGGCAACGTCCTCCGCATCTCCCGGGGTTCCCTCCAGGCCACGGGAGCCCCGCGGGCGCCGCCATACTGCTTGCCGTCTTCCTCTCCTTCTTCCCCCGGGCTGCGGGGGGCGGGCACTTCCGGCCGGCCGCGCTAGGATTGGCCGGCCGGCCAGTCACGGGGCAGGAGAGACGCAGAAGTGCCGGCAATGCCGGACCAGACACGGGGGCGTTCCCGGCGTCGCGTGACGTCGGCAAAAGCCAAAGAATCTCGGGAACGCCCCCGTGTCTGGTCCGGCATTGACGGACAGGCCCCTCGTCCAATGGCAAGGCTCCGTTTACGGAGCCAGCCAATCAATGACGAGGGCCGAACCAAAGCCACACTACAGTTCTCATTAGGTTTTGCTGCGCAAAAAAGATGCGCAGAGCGCATCTTTTTGGCGAGGCAAAACCTAAAAAAGGCTCTGTAGCGAACCCAGACGGCTATCTCCTCATCACTCTTCTAGATGTTGAGGCTAAATAC